>NC_047669.1:20515904-21128404 GCF_011762505.2 Arvicanthis niloticus | reverse complement strand
TGACTTTCTTCTTGAGACACATAGGTGGCTTAGATCAGTCTTCACAGATGAAGTAAAATCTTACAGTTTTTCACAAGCCCAGGGCTATTAGGGTTCAACTAGTACCCAGTGTGTTTGAGGGTTTCGCATGGTGGTTGACTATACTGTTTTTCTTATACGTTTCTCTCTACCTCCTTCCCCCTTATTCCTTTCATTTCTTTCTTTTTTTGAAAGAAAGTTTGAGTCAAAGTTTACTCCCTGGAACTTGCTGTATAGCACAGGCTGGCCTCAAACTCACAAACCTCTTGTCATAGCCTCTGCTGGGGTTGCAAGCACTTACTCTTAGGCAGGCCCTGCTGTAAACTTCCCATTTTCTAAAGCTAGAGTGTGATTAACCATGTTAGCATGAAAGAAGAACACCCATTTCCAACAGAATCACCGAATTTAACCACATATATACTAGAACCAGCCAAGTGCCCAGTGGTGTAATGCACGTGCCAATAGATTCCAGAGAAATGTTTGTCTTTGAAGAAAGTTAGACCCTGTAAAGGAAAATGAAGGAAATTTTCCTGTAAAGGAAATGAATACACATGGGTTTTCTTTCTACTCAATTAGGTGACAATTAATTTAACACACACACACACACACACACACACACATATACACATACCTTTTCTGAGTAGAACTGCCTTTACCTACCTTCTTTAAGGATGTTTCAAAAGTTTAGAATTACCTTGTGAAATGGAGAGCAACAAGAAGTCTAGGAAAATTCTGATATATATGATATATATCAATATATATATATATATATATATATATATATTGATATATATGCTGATATATATACTGATATATATATATATATACTGAGATATATGTATATATACTGAGATATATATACTGAGATATATATATATATATAATCAGTATCTCCATTTTATATACTCACTACTTCTGTTGAGTAGATCAGGATATGGAATCACCAGATAAGAGATTTTGATTAGTTTTTTGTTTTTGTTTTAAACTCTCTCTCTAGACCTTAGCATGCTGTCTAGTACATAGTAGATGCTCAGTAAATAATGTTAAATAGATGAATGCTTTTTTTTCTACTCTGGAATGGTCAATCATGCCTGAGCCAGTTGTTTAAAATATAATAGAACCTGAGTAGCGGCAGAGAAGATATTTCAAGCTTTTCAGGGGAAATCACTGCCAACTCCATGGCACTCTGATATTTATTTCTTTTTCATGTTTGTAAAATATTGCTCAAGCCACCCATGAGCACCTGGCTACTTCTTACCCACTCTATCAGACTGTTAGAGAAGACCTGAGGCACCTGGCTGTATGATAAAGTGTGAGAAATGGTGATTTATTTATTTCTACTTGAGGCATTTTTTTAGTTTGGGAATGCCTTTGGAGCCCTGTTGGAAGAGGCCGTGGATCAGAATTCTCCATAAGGCCATTAATTATTGAATTTGCTTTGTTGTTAAACAAAGGAGCTTCTTGGAGGTGTCAGCTGTTGCAGATGCAGAGCAGGGTGGCATCAGTGCTGTTAATCACAGGCAGACCTGTTAGCTCCCACTTGGGGTAGAAGACAGAGCTCCAGCACCATACTGTTGCAAGGATGGGCAATTAGTGACTTCAGCTATCACACAGCACCCTCCCCCTTTGGTCTCCCTGGTGCTCTCTGTTGGGCAGAGATTTTAGATAGACTCTGAAAACCAGTCCCACTGAGGGATTCTGCTCCTTTTGTTCCCTGAATGGTGAGGTCAGAGGTGCCGGGGAGTTCAGCAGCTGTGGCAGAGGTGTAGGCTATGGCTACAGAGAAGGATGCTGCCAGGCCACTGGAAGGGAGGGCTTTGTCTGCAAGAGCTGGGGGAAGTTTGGTGTCACTCTGCTCAGAGCTTCTTCAGGCTGAGATACTCATCTACTCTCCCTGTCTCATCACATCTGGGGGTGCGCAAGTCCAGAATTCAGGTGTCTTTTTGATAGGTGTCTTTATACTGATAGGCATAGAAGCTTGATTTCTGGGCGTACATGGTGAAGCTTGGGAGAAGGTTTGCATTTATGTAAGGTATTCACTGATGTTTTAGCAAAATTGTTCTGGTCTGGGGCGGTGCATAGTCAGAGCAGATGAAGGACATACCAAAGACACGTGGTCTCTGTATCAACCACAAGAAGAGGGTGCGTTACAGTGTCAAAAAGCTGTCACAGTTTATGAGATTTGAAATATGTGGTAGCCTCATGAGATAGATAGGCCTCTGTAGTCTGGCATTGTGGGTTTCCATGAGACGAGATGGGTAGCTCCAGACCTCAGGGTGCTGAGAAGGACACCGTCAGAGGGGAGTGTTGTCTCTGATAGCCATGCAGACTGTAATAGCATATCTATCCCATTGCTTGAAAGACTGGCAGGCATTTTCACAGACGAAGAAATGAGTGCTCCACTAGGTAAGGGGATTGGCCAGGGCTGCCCAGGTGGCAATGGGCCTTGAATCTAAGACCTTAGCCTTTAAGTCTCTTGATCCACTCTGTTATTTCATGTTGTCGATTTCAAATTAGAAAAACAGATAGGTGTGTATGTCATGACACAGAGATGCTAATAGCATAGAAATAAGGCTGTGTGAGGGAAAGGAGAGGCCCAAGGTCAGTGCTGGCATATCGAGTAGGTATTGCCTTCAGGCAGAGGTGAAGGAGCTGTGACCTGGGGGGCAGAAGGCTGTGTGTGGTGTTCCCAGCAGAGCCGCAAATGTTGTTACAGACCAATTCTTTATTATTCCTGGGTTTGCAAAGGAGGCTGGAAGGAGGGCAGAGGAAACACAAATACCTTAATCTCCTTTCTAGAAACACTTTTAACATGACTGCCCACAAAAAGCAAAATGACTCAGAGTAAATATCCTCCCCTTGGTGCCCTTGATTGTCCTGGAGTCCTTAGGGGGAGGGACGTGATGTTAAGAGCCCGGATGACTCACTATTAGGCTGTCGCCCCTCTGACTAATTAGATATAGGCTGCCCTGACCTGGTTTTTAACTTTGGGCAATGGTGGTCCAACACGTTAGAGGCGCCATCTTATTTTGGGTCCTGAGCCCCTAAGACAACTGTGGCAGAAAATCAGAAAATCAGATGACTTCAAAGCTTTCAGCCACTCAGTCCCCTCTGACACTGTGTGCTCCGTGTCAGCCTCGCTCCTGTATTCATAGCTTCCTTTGACGTTTACTATAGAAGTGTTTCATACAGGAGAACAATTGTTCAGCAATTTATGGCTAAGAAATGGGAGAAAATGCAGTGTTTTTCTCAGGCTTCAAAACTGATGAGTCTGTTCATCTTAGTTCCTTCTTCCCCTTTCCCACCCTCTTCTCCTTAATCCCCTCTCCTCTCATTTGTTCTTCTCCTTTTCCTTTCTAGCTAGCCTTGAACTTGTGCACCTCCTGACTCTGCCTCCCAAGTGCTGGGATACAGGCAGGTACCACCATGCCTGACCCTCTTAAAAATGAGCTGTGAGTGAAAAGAATTGAACTGAAAAAGACATCAATGGGGAAGATTTTTTTCAGCAAGGTGGCTTTATGTTTTTCTTAAAATTATATTAAGAAATAATCCATTACTCCATCTGTTTTCTTGTTGGTAAGATTTTGCTACATCAGCTATCCCATTATACTACTTCCTACATCTTAGCAAGTGTTCCAGGCTGCCCCTGCCCACTGGAAGACAAGTAGGTCATGTGGGCCTCAGAGTTCCCTGCTCTCTGCTCCTTTGTTGTGACTTGGTGTCTCATTTTAAATTCATGATGGGGATACCATACAATCATAACTTCCCTCTCTTAATTTGAGTCACGAAGCCAGATTCTTCTCAAAGGTACAGTAAAATGTTGTATGCCTGCAAGAACTCTTCATGACGTAACACGGAAGGTAAAGGCTACTATATTGCTATAACTTATGTAAATTTTCTCATGGAGATGGAAAGGCCCACGCTTGTTGCACTGTGCTCCCCAAGTGACAGTTTCATCAAATCCATGTGTTCACAGATAAAGGAATCATTGTCCTATGGCAAATGGCCAAACAAAGCTCCCAGCCCACTTCCGTAGGGTTGTCCAAGAGTGCCCACCCCTCAACTATTTCCATAGATTGTGAACATATGGCCACAATGCCCTTGAAGTCATAATAAATTGACTTGGACTTGGCCATTATTCAAGCCAAGTGAAAGAAGGTGCTGTTGTCCATCTGGCTCAACTACAATGTAGGACTCATCAAATAATGACCCCTGGTTAGCTAATCACAAGGGTCCATGGCTGCCAGGATGGATGCTTTTGCGGAGGCAGCCCAGAGACCAACATTTATAAATTTCAAATTGATTACAGAGTTGTGGATTATACTTGTTGGTTCCCTTTGGCTTTTCCATGTTGTATTAATTTATATATCTGATAAGGTTTTACCCACTTCAGTTTGATCCAGGTAAGAATGTCTAGGCAATTTAGGAAAGCCTCAATTTAATCAAAGAAGGTAATTCTGAGAATAATGCCTCTATGTAAGTGTCTCTAACACAGTGGTACTTGGTGACGTCTCTAGTCATCTCCCTCTTAGTGAGGTTTCTAGGCCCTGCACTCAAATATATACTTTTGCCTTTCCCACTATCACCCACACCCCCTCTTCCAGGATCTCTCCTTTTTTGACTCTGTCCACTTTGGACCACCGAGTTCTAAGATTAGCAGAGAGTTGTAAATGAGATAGTAAAGTCCATTCAGTCCAATTTTCCATGTATGTAGAACTGCCTGTAAATGATTCCTGAGTAGTGGAAATTTATGGCTTCAGCAACAAGGTACCCGTAACCCAGTGAAACAATTCATTTTGTTATTGGGCAATCTAATTATTAGTAAATTATTTTATGTGATTGAAATCTGGCTCTGTTTAATTTAGGCACATTGAACTTAATTCAACTCCCTGTAGTCACAGACATGCAATTTCATCCCTGCGTGGGTTCTTCAGACAGTCGAGGACAGTGGCTATCACTGTCCTATCATCTTTTGGTGATGAGTTTGTGTTATACTTTTTGGTTGTGCCTGTGTTTCCTTAATTCTTTCCTCTTATGCTTCATTTATTTTATTACTCTATTTCACAGTTTTATAGGCTAAAACTCCATTATTTTGTGTCTCTGAGGAATTTTGCATTTGATATGTACCATATGCTTTAAACTACTCAATGATTACCGCCTTTTTTCCATTTATCTATTTCATCAATTAATATTTATTAAGTGCTTAATTATGGTGATGCTAAGGAGGCACCGATGACCCAGGCTGAACCCTTGCTCTAAAACATTTCTTCCTGATGAGTCAGGCTATGAGTTCTCTCAAATTATTCAGTCTACCTACAGCCACATTATCAACAGAATAAATTAGGTTTTCTTCTCTTAATGAATTTTGTTCTATTTTATCAGTGCACATCACACATAATAATGAGTTTCATGATCATAGTCATACATGCACCTAAGGTACTTTGACCACACTTATACCTTCTAACCGCTCAACCTGCTCTCCTCTGCTAGTTTTCTCTCTCTTCTCTAATAGTCCGTCTTCTACTTTGATCTTTCATTCTTTGATTTGTTTTATTTCAGGTATGATCCAGTTCTTGAACAGGGAAAACTAGAAGGGAAACTACAACAATGTTGTAGATGCTTTCAGCTCATGTAATATCTGTAACCGGCTCTTCGGCACTCCCCTCTACTTATTATTGTATGCATTCTCAGTTGTTTGTGCCTAGAAAAGATGGCTTTCCTACTGAGAGCTTTTGCTAGATCCTGACAAGGATAGCAGACTGAAGTGGAACTTTGGTTTGCAGAGTCAAGTCTTAGCCCAATCTAATTTCATTAATTTGCAACTTGGATGGATAGCTTTACTTTTGTTCAATCCAGAGAGAAACTGTTCCTTCTGAGATAGCATATGGGGAAACAGAAAAGTACAATAAAAATTTAAATTAAGCAACAAGAGGTACAACATCCCCTAGGATGGGATGAAACTACAGATCTTTGAGAATCATAGATTTGGATCTAGGAAACATCTGGAGAAGTTGACCTGGTAAAGGGGAGGGAGTATCATGATACTCAAGCTGTCCTCATATGATGGGCATTGGATGATGCTGGAGCCATCTCACTGAATCCTTGGATGATGCTGGAGCCATCTCACTGCATCCTTGGATGGTGCTGGAGTGGTCTCACTGCATCCTTGGATGGTGCTGGAGCAGTCTCACTGCATCCTTGGAATGTGCTGGAGTAGTCTCACTGCATCCTTAGATGGTTC
Source organism: Arvicanthis niloticus (assembly GCF_011762505.2). Classification (NCBI taxonomy): domain Eukaryota; kingdom Metazoa; phylum Chordata; class Mammalia; order Rodentia; family Muridae; genus Arvicanthis; species Arvicanthis niloticus. Next base: position 21,122,145 of record NC_047669.1, on the reverse strand, counting down.
TGGAGCGGTCTCACTGCATCCCACCTAAGTGCTGGCTTGGCTCGCTTTGCTGGAGTCTAGAGACAGACCTAAGCTTTATGTGCCCATTCCCAATGTCAGTACATGGTTGACTTGATTACACTCTGTAAAGGGATAGAAATTTCTTTCTATAGATCCCAGGATCCCAGAGTTATTCTCATCTATTGACATTTGACATCTAGAGAGAGAGAACAGAGAATTCTGAATTGTGGAAATTAAGAATGTAGATGCTGATGGGCAGAACTTCGAGAAGCTCCGTTTGCCTGTTTAACGGGGGCGCCTCTAAAGTTTATAGGCATCATAATCAGGAAATTTTTTGCATGAGAGAGTTGAGCTTTACCCAGAAACACTAGCTCAGTGGTACCTAGCACCATCAGAGCACGGACCACCACTTATATATACTTGTCCTATCTAGGCACAGACCCCAAGGGTCCTGCTTCTTCCTGTTCCTGTCCTTCGCTCCACTAGAGGACAGGGAGTAGCCATTTGCTTTTCTATGTCTGCTCCAGTTCCCAAATAATGACATGGAGGCTAATTTAATTACTAATAAATGCCTAGGCCTTGAGCTAGCCTTCTTTCTCAACTAGTTCATAACTCAATTATCCCATTTTTTACTCTTCTATATCGCCCACATGGCTGATTACCTCTCCTCAGTTCCATACATCCAACCTCCTCTGCTTCTCAGTGGTGAAACTCTTGGTGAGTCTATCATGGTGACCCCTCTTTCTCTCCTCCCAGCAGCCCCTTCACCATGATCAGAAGTCCCTCCTTATTCTCTACTGCCCTGCTATAGGCCATTCAGCTCTTTATGGACAGGTGATTCTCTTACACAGTACACAACAGATTATCTGAACAACAGAGTGCTTCACTGCTCTGGTCTGCATCTTACCTGAATTAAGGGCTGACCCAAAGCCATCCACAATGCTTCCTCAGTGAGACCGAAGCCTGTGTTTGATTATGATAGTCTTTTTATTGTTGGTATGTGCTGGGAGGCCAGGAATAATATCTTGGCTAGGCCATTGTGGTTAGTGGGCTAAAGATGTGGGATGTGATGCTTGATTTGGCCGAATGGACAATGGCATCAGTGGTAGTATCTGGGAAGGGAGATGATGGTCATAGTGGAGGTTGGGGTACACAGAGACAAAGTAGAGCTTGGTGTTCTCTTCTGCAGTAGCCATCAATTTACATTATCACCGTTGCCCCGTGGAGAGTTGTGTTCTCTCCTATTTGCTTTCCATCTCCCCCTTCAAGCCTATTCAGGAGTCAACTCCCCTCCTCCACAGACTAAGGTGATCATTTATATTTGTTTTAGCCTTATTCTATGTCTGAAAGAAGTTACAGGTAATGTGAGAAGACAGATGACAGTATCCCATATGATTTACCCTAGGGCTTTGTTCTCCTCGGGGAGCTGTATTGATTATTCTTATGATTTCTAGACTATCTAGGCTATAGTAACATTAGAATATGTGCTTTATAAGTGTGTTGGTTGTTGTATAACCAGCAAATATTTGCAAAGCCACATAAAAAACAAATGCAATGTACTTATTGTGCATGTGTAAGGCCCTGGAGTCTATAACTAGTACCATCAAAACCCCAAACCAAATGGGATAATTAATAACTCATTTATATGTGAGACAGTTTTTACCATTCATGACATTTTTTAAAAATGGCATTTTACCAACAAAGAGGCCTGTGTCCAATAAGACCAGAACTTACTGACTTGGCATAGGCTCTAAGTTAAAGTTCCGGACTGGATCATCTTCAAAGTTCTTCGGAGGGTGGCCAGAGAGGGCTGCTCTGAACTGCTGTCACTTAAATGACATTTCCCTATGATGGAACAGTGGGTCCCTAGATTGTTAATGTAGAGGCAGATAGTTCTCTGTAATTCTCAGTGTGGTCTGCAAGGACTTATACAGGAAGTAAAATGGTTAGGCTTAACAAGAAAACTGTTTAACGACAGTCATTTATCTGGGAAGATACCTACGTCACTTTGTTTAGTGGTGTTAATTCACTTATTTATTGATTTTGTGGCCTTAGGAATCAGATGTCAGGGATTTTCATATCCTAGGCTGGTGCTCTACCATTAAGCTGCATCACCCATTACCAGCAACATCAAGTCTTGATGGAGGTATATATTATTATAATCACTTTGGTGATAGCTATTATATTCCCCCGACCCTATAATTATATACCTGGATATACCCAACAGATATTAGCATTTATATCCATCAAAACATGTACAAGAATGTTTATATAAGCTTTATTCATAACAGCCCAAACTTGAAAAAAGTAAATGTTACTTCTATATTTCTATAAATAGTAAATTGAATGACTGATATTGATAAAGCAGAATGTTGTACAAGAATGAGAAAGAGTACACTGTTTGCACATTAACCACACAGAGGTGTATTAAAAACAGAAAGCTGAGCAAAATAAGTCAGACAAAAGAGAATATGTTTTTTTCCCTATTTATATGAACACGGAAATACACAGGGTGGAGGAAGTCAGAAGAATGACTATTTTTTATCTATCTATCTATCTATCTATCTATCTATCTATCTATCTATCTATCTATCTATTTATCTTGAAACAGAGTCTCACTATATAGCCTTGGTTCCCCTGGAACTTGATATGTAGCTCAGACTGACCTTGAACTCATAGATCTGTCTGTTTCTGCCTGAGATTAAAGGCAGGAGCCACCATGCCCAGTCTGATAGCCAGTCTTGACTAGAAAGGGAATGAGGGGGCATTCTGGGTGCCTGTAAATGGTGTAAGTCTTGGCCTGGATCATGGCTATGTTAGCATGTAAATATAAGGGATTTCACCCAAACTGCTATCTTAATAAGTTCTTTTTTCTTATATGCAGAGTATTCTTGATAATTAAAGGAAGTACTGCTGATGTGTAAGTGAATGATCCCCCTGTTTAATTTCAAACGAACAGTGAAGGATGTCCTTGGGAGATGACCAAAACACCTTTAGTCCATGCTGTGCTAACCACTGAGCTCAAGGGACAGCTGTGAGGAAGCCTGCACATCCATGTTCAGTTCAAGTGGCCACAGGGCAGCCTGTAGCTCAGTGACATCGAGGGAGCCCCTGAAGGACATGCCTTGCAATGGCAGACTTCTTCCTGTGCCTTATGCGGAAGGAGCTGAGCTGGTAGGTGAACTTGATGGTCTGCCAAGTTCACATGTTCTAAGGAAGGAAGATTGAATAGTGAATGACTCTTCATGATGCTGAAAGCTTTCACCCTGAGGCCAGGGCACTTGCTCATCAGGAGGCCCAGGCAAAGAGGGCTTGAGAAGGGTCAGAAGTGGGACAGAGTGTTCCTGGTGCAACTCTCGTGGCCTCTGTTGACTTGTTTTATTGAAATGCTTTTAAAAGAGCCGTGGCTGCCAGATGTCAGGGGTCTGTGCTAGGAGCTGTCTTGTGAGGTTCCCAGGGACCCAGACTGTTCTGTTGTCTAGGCTATAGCAACTCAGAACAGCAGGGATTCAGGATAGTTGCTGAAAAGAACTCTCCAAGTTATGTAGGTATGAAGTTTTCCTGTGGTGAGAGGACCCTTGACGATGTGCTAGAACAGGGGTTATGAATATTCAGCCCTGCTGCTTTGCCTGGTCAGCATGGGCCCCAGTTGGTCCAAGAAAGGAAGTGACCTGGACTGAGCATTGGCCACGCACCTGGCATTTTCACACACCATGTCTTGGGATACTCGAGTTTTACAAGAGGCATATTAGTACCCCCTTGAGCTAGCCATGGGAAAGGAGGCGTAGTTGGCACACTTGGTAAAGATGCCTGCTCTGATCCTGTCTTATTGTTTCCCCCTCTCAGGTACCTGCATGCCTTACTAAGTTAATAGCACATTGTTTTATGATGGTTTGTCCACTCTGGAGGTTCTGATAGAAAGAATCTGGGGTGAGCTCCAGACTTTGGGGTTCTTCCTAAAGCATTCAAGCTGGTTTTAATGTATAACTAGGGTAGAGAGCTGATGGGTTTTTGTTTATTTGTTTGTTTGTTTTTGTTTTTTTGTTTTTTTGTTTCAGTCAACTTTTTAGCATGTGGTGCTGGGGACAAAAGTCTGGGTATCATGAACGTCTAGCCTTCAAGTTGTATGCACTTTTACGTGTGTGTGTGTGTGTGTGTGTGTGTGTGTGTGTGTGTGTTCAATGAGAAAGTGCATTCACAAAAGCTAATACAGGGGGTCTAGAGACTGAACATACATCAGAAACACAGGGAGGATCTGAGGTTGAGCAGGTCCAGGTGGCCCCAAGAATCTGTACTTCTCACAAATTTCCAAGTAACATTGATGTTGCTGGTCTGGGACCCCATTATGAGAATCCACAATGTCTTAGAATAAGACTGGGTAAATGGTGAATGCTGACTGATTTTAACCAGTTGCTAAGGTCACCGAGTGGGAGTGGAGGTGGGATCAGATCCACCACCTAACCAGGCAGCATAGCCCACACTCTTATCATGGTACAAGCCAGCACAAGGAACCAGGAAGGTGAAGCAGGGTTTGGAGTCTGGGATAACTTCTCGGAAGAAGGTAGAGTATTGTTCTGTAGATATTTCTTCTGGAGAGAGGCAATACCCATTCATTGTCAGGCAGCCTTGTGGTTATTAGAGGTCCAGATGTGCTGGGTAGATGGTCAGAGCAGTCGTGAGGTCCTGGAGTCCTGACATAGGACAGAGATGCTTGGTGTATATGATCTGGGAAGAGATGGCTCTGGGTGTAATTGTCCAGAGTATCTGTTGCAAGATGGCGATGTTGCTCTTTAAAGCTCTGCCTTCTTTGTACCACTTGTGGAATCCAGAAGTTGGGGATGGGAATGTGGCTTAATGGTTCATAGATAGGACAGAAGTATTGAGCTGTCCTGTATGAGTAGGGGAAGTGGTGGTAGATGCAGCAGCTCTGAGAGATTGGGTCCGTAGAGAGGATGCTCAGAACTCAGCAGGAATAGTACGTATGGAAGAGAAGGCAAAATGAAAGAGTGGGGTAGGTGGGACCTCTTCTCAGGGGATGTGACAACAGAGACTCCTGTCACTTGGTTTTGCTGGATAATGAATAAAAAAAACCCTAGAGGAACATTTATATGTGTGAGCTGTGTTCCCCATGTTGTGGGACCACCAATAAATCTGTTAATGGTGCAATGTAGCGTGAGATTGAATGATTTATACCGAGTGGGGCTAGGAGCCTCCTGGTTGCAGGTGGAGAAGAAAAGGCAAGTTCATTCCTGATGGCCTCACAGCCTAACAGTGAGCACAGAGTAATGGAGTGAGAAAAGGTGAGGGGCAGGAGCTTCTCCCTTTGTGAGAAGAATGGTAGCATGTGGAAGGAAGGGAAATGTCTGTAAGATCCTGTTCTGGATTGTTTTCTCCTCTTGCTCTCAGGAGAGCTGAGATGGCTGGGGGCGGGGGTACCCTGAAACACAGTCCTGGTGCAGGGGTTTGCTGTTACTAACTTCTCAGAAGAGTCTCCAAAGAGCCTTCTCAGGCAAATTTGTGAGTTGTTTTTTTATTTATTTACCATTTCCAGAAACATTGCAGATATGAGGAAGAGGGATGTTCCCATCTTGAGGGGAGACTAAGGTCCAGAGAAAGAAAATGGCTGGCAACAATATTCTGGGTATGGGTTGGATACAGGCACATGGTTTGAGGCTTTTGAGTATACCAGGGTCTGTGAGGGGCAACGGTGAAGGGCACGGTTGTCCCTGAACAGCACAGGGTGTGGACACTCGGTTCTGTGTCTGTGCTTTTATAGATCTGGAAGGAATTATGGGGAACAAGAGAGACAAGAATATCTCTGGGCTGAATGTAAGGTATTGATATCCCCACCCATCACCAATATAGACTTGCACCTCAAAGTTCCCAGGATCTGTCCTGTGGTTTCATGAGACCCTCTACAATTCCTGCTACCCTCCTGAAGCCTTCTTTCTGTCTCCAGCTGTGACCTCTGGGGTTGGGGAAGGCCAAACCTTTAACTAGAACTCTATGTTCTGTCTGCTGGATTGCTAATTAGATAACAGCATAGCCGGTCTTTTCATTCATGGCTCTTCCACTTTGAGGTCCCCTGGATCTGACTAAAGGAGGGAACCTGGGTACGGGAGGGAGAGTCTGAGCTCTGCCCCCTCCCCCACGATGAGTGTTTGTACCAAAGAACACTCTGTTGCCTTAGCAACGTTTTTGCTTGGGCTTTGGTGCTCAGAATATCTGACAAATTCACATATTTGGCATGCAGTGGACAGAGATAGAGAATCATGTCAAAGAATAAATCTCAATCAACACTTAGTGACAGTACCAAAGATTAAAAGGATAGCGGAGGCAGGATATGAGACAGCTGCTGAGGTCTGAAAGGATTCCCCCAAGTTCTTCCCCTCCTGGCCTCTTCTGCCTCCATCTGCCATGCACATCCTCATGTCCCCACTTCTGTGAAGTTCCATAAGCCTTTCTCAGTTACCAGCATGAACTGGATGGATTGCAGGGTCTGGTGCTGGATGCAAGGAAGAGTCAGCAGCCTGATGCATGACTCTTGGCTGTGGCTCAGGCCTTGGAAAGCTGCTGTGGGGAGCATGACATTCACCTTCCTGCTGGGAGGAGAGGGAGGTTGCTAACTAGAGGGACCATGGTGTTCTCCCATATTGCCCATCTCTGTTTGTCATGGAACCTGTCATACAGATGTGAGGGGACAGAAAGAGTCCTTTGTGAAGATAATTGGTATGTAGTTCAGAGGAATGCAGGAAGGTCTATAGCATTGGGTCACAACAGAGTCCCTTTGTGGCACAGATTAGCTCTCCTTTCACTAAGGAGCCAGCCCCCAGCCACGGAGCTCAGAACACTCTTTCCTCTTTGTGAGCCCTGTATCTCCCTGGATGCTGAGGAGCAGAGTAGTGAGGGCCAGAGGCACACCCTGTGAGTTGTTCTCTGCAGAAGCATGCCGCGTGGGTGCTCTGTGTCAGTCAGGGTGGATGTGTTGAGTAAGTGATGCTCCTTCAGAAACAGAATCAAGTGTTGCGCCTTGTGGGGCTTCCTGTGGTACCATCACCCAGAGTCTCTTCAGGGATGGCCTTCTGGTGCATCAGCTTCCTTTATTCCATCTGCAGATCATTATGCACCAGCCTCACTTCAGGCCCTATAACAGCCACTCCTCTCTGCTTGGCCAAGAGTTGCTGGGTAGTGTCCCTCTGCCCTGGAGAGGACGAGAAGGGTGCTGTGGAAGGAGAGACAGTGCTTTAGGGCATAATAATGAGGGATGCAAGAGAGGTTGAGGCATTCAGGTGAAGCCAGCCCCCCCCCCCCATGCAAGATTTTGCAGGGAACACAGGCATCAGAGCTGAGTGGGGATGGAACCAAGTCTTGGGTTTGGATATCAAGAGACTGTGATCAATTTTGAAGGGAATTTCAGGAGAAAGGCAGGACAGGGGATGCATATGTAGGGTGTGTGTGTGTGTGTTACATGTATGTATGTTTCTACACCACATTAATATGCTTCTGGGGTGTCTGGACATAGTCTCTCCTGGTATTCCTTGGTCTCTGTTATTTTACCTCATGTGTGAAGGAGATGATCCTTCTGTGGTACTTTGGGTCCCACATTGTCTCATGAACTTTGCAGCCAGCAGGGTTATCTCTTCCATGACACCCTCTGATCTGGTGATCAAGGCTGACCCAAATGAAATTTGTCTTCTATAACCCCTTGCCCCTCTGGCTTCATACTTCAGGAGCCTACCCAGATAGAGCCAGCGACTCCAGTTCTAGAATGCCCCTCCCCCCACCCACCATACATTAAAATGCTTGCTCCTGCAGACACCTGATACTCCTTACTTATGATTGGTAACAGCTTAATGGGCTATTCCTCATTGAAGAGTTTGTAATGTAAGAGAAGCATGCTGAGCTAAGGAAACAAACCTCGAACAGTAAAATTTCAACTGCCACTGCCCAGCAAGTAAAGGTGGCACGTGGAGCCCCAGGCTGTGTTTATAGATGACTTCTCCACTTCCTTCAGACTTTGAGGAGGAAATTTAGTTTCAGGTGCCCATGATTCACTTGCTCATTACTCCACATGAAATAGCCCTGAGTCTCAGGACACGTGAGCCAAAGCTGCAGGAACAGGAGATGGTTGGTTGTCACCCAGGGAGATGTAAGCTCCCCTCCCCCGCCCCCGCTCATCAGGTGGATCATGATCAATATGTAACAGGCAGAAGGGGAAAATCACTTATTTTTTGTGCTGTCTCAGAATATTACTTACTACAGGAGACATGAAGAGCAATGAAGGCTCTCTCAGGGTGACTAAATTTTTCTGGCATAGCTATGTCCTGTACTATGCTAGGTCTGCTTATCACAGGTTGAGTGTTTCCCACACTTAGCCAGGTAGCACAGCTATGCCCTTCACCCTAGTCTTCCTGACTTCTGAATCTCATCATTTGTAGTATGCCAAGATGCTGGACAGACTCCTCTTGATGGTCCACACTACAGCACAGCAGGAACTGTTGCTTGGACTACTAAGTGGACTCTTCCTAGGCTGGTCTCATAAGCATCACTCAGTGGAAATAATTTGCCTCTGATTATCTGAGCTGTCTTCTTGTGACATCTCTTAAGAGAACATACAGTTTCCAGGCCACAAGGCAGCTGTCCCACTTTCCCTGGGGGCTTAGAGAGCAGGGAGGGCTTATATCTCCCTGTGTGACGACCAACCATCTCCGGTTCTTGTAACTTCGGCTTGCTTGTCCTGAGAGGCAGGGCTATTTCACATGGAGTGACTTGAGATCTAATTTGTGTCCCGAGAGTCCCCTGTGGCAATGTGCTAAGAAGCACCACCCACCCATTTAAGCTGAATTATGGTTTGTTTTGCAAGCAGTGTCCTGGAGGAACCTTCAGCAGAGTTGTGAAGTGGGGTTAGTCTACCTCATTACTACCTTCTCCTCTGTTATCATTTTTTTCCTGGGCTTTTCTAGTTCTGAATATGCATCTCATTCTCTTGAGAGCTGGTGAACTTATTCTCCCCAGAGTTGTCTTTTTGTTTTAGGAACACCTGGGAACCTGGGTGTCTCCCCCCAACTTCTGTGCTACCTGCTACTGCAGGCAGTCTTCATCCCTTGTCACATGTGCCTTCCTGGGCACTGAGACTCACTATTTCCCTCTGCTGCTCCTCTCTGTTTTAAGCATTTATCTTTCTGGCTCAACAGTCTGTGGATTTCTGCAGCCTCTGGCTGAAGCCTGGGGTCTCCAGCTGCAGCTGAAGCTGTCCATTCTATCAGTGTAGCTTTTCTGAGGTGCTTCAGAACAGCCCACCTCTGAGCAGAGGGGTCCACCAGCTTCTGCTGCCTTTAGTCTTCTAGGTGAAGCTTTCTACTTCCCAAATGATGTACCTTTGTTCCCATCTCCATCCTCAGCTTCCATCCACTAAGTCCAGGTCCAGTCCCCTGTGGCACCATGTGTGGAAGTGCCCATTCACCCTTTAAACAGTATTACGATTTTTTTATACCTTGTTTGACACTTTTTTTTAGTGCCTTACTAATTATTAATCTTCACATTTTATCTTCCCCGTCATAAATTAATTCAAATCAAAGCCTGTTTCATATACCACTGCCTTCTGTAGCACCTAGCACATGACAGATGTTGACTGCTGACCACTGGGGTCCAATGCTTTCTGTTCACCACACTCTCGGTTAGGTCATAGCTGGTCCCCACTCAGCACTCTTCCTTTATGAACCCTGCCTGTTTTCGGCTGTTCAGCATCTCTGTACACATCCTTTCCCCCAGTCTCTGCTCACACCTCCCTTTCCTATCTACTCAGTGTCTCAGAGAAGCAGCATGGGCTAGTGGAGGCTCTGCAGCTTGGGGTTTAGTCCTCAGTTCTGCCGCACAGCTTTGAGCAAGTTTCCCAGTCTCCCTGATGCTTTGCAGTTTCCCTGCCCCCCTATGTTCTCAGCCCTGCCTCTTCCAGTCAGCCCTTCCTAAGAATTCCACAAGATACTCAGCTCAGCCCTCACCCAAACCCTGTATTATGTGCAGTGTCAAAGACAGACATGTTGTATGTGAACGATTGTTTGGTGTGAGCCTCTCCATTTAGAGGTCAGGTGCCTGAGGCCCTGGGGTGTGGAGTTAACTTGCCATAGTCTTCCCAGAACAGGCCCAGTGCTGAGCCAGGTCTTGCACACAGCCCTAGGTCACAAGGATATATCTGTCATCACTGAGCTGCCCCCTGCATACCACAGGCACATCTTCCTTTAGCAAGGTGTTAACACCTCCTACCCCTCCCCATGCTCCTGCAGGTGACAGTGAACCTAGAGGAGCTTAGAAAATACTGGCCAAGGGTCTCTAAGCATGTGAGCTCTATCTGCCGGTGGTGGGCTCTTATGGTCACTCATATATTTGTCCCTTTTTGGTATCGGTACGGGTCTACTTATATCTGAAGGCTGATTTCAAGCTTCCAAACAAGGGCTTTTCTGTGGTTCCTGGGGCAGTCCTCATAATCTCCTAACTGCCTCCAGAGAGCAGATGCTGTGGTACATGCATTTGTGTGAGCCTCTTGGGGTGAGGCCTGCAGGTGCAGCCCTGACACTGCTGTGTACCCCCAGTTTGCCTCCCACTCTGTCCTCCTCCAGCCTCCCCCATCCCCAGTTCCACCCCCCACCCACTCCTGCGCCATGCTGCTTTCCCCGCTCCATGCTGCTCCTCCTGCTCTAGCTAAGAATAAATCATCACGGTTGCATAGCAACCAGTTTGGTTTCCTATATTCCTCCTTCTCCTCCCACAAAAGTGTTTCAGCTCTAAATTTAAGGTAGTGTGTCAGGAGGTTCTGTTACCACACAGAGGCCCTGGAGCCCCCGGCTTGCTCTTCTATAGCAGCTGGCTTTATGGAGATCAGAACTGTGACTGCTTTGTTCACTGTGCTGCCCCAGACCCTGGTATGGTCTCAGTACTGGGTACAAACTAGGTATTTAATGATGCCTATTTAATGGTGGATGGATGAGTCGTTCTTTTCGGAATCTTACAGTTGAGAGGTGCTTCTGGGAAGGGGGTATCTCAGATGGGTCACAGGGTACCTCTTTGGGCTGGATGCCACCCTTCTCCTTTCCACCAGTTGCCCAGCAGGTGACACACTGAGAGGAGGCATCTGTGTCCTCATGTCTGTCTGCATTTGGATGGGGATGATGTTTTTCTCTTTCCTACAAGCTGGTGGTTCAGGCAAGCCACACAGTTGATGGAGTCCCGTGGGAGGAGCTAGTCAATCGGGGCTTCCTGAGTCCTGTATTGGAAAGGAAGTCGGTTGGATTTTACTCTTTGGTAAGGATGGGAAGACGAGCCTCTGTGAGCAATGATGTCACAGTACCCTGGGTTTAAATCTCGACTTTGCTGCATGCAAGAGGGGTCGTCTGAGTAGAGCCCAAAAATTAGCTTATGAAATATAAGAACTGCAGGGAGGAACCTACTAAGAAACAAGGGTCCTTTTTCATTTGGGTGTGGAGGCAACGTTATCCCAGAAAATGCCTGTTAGTGCTGGTTATGGAGCATCATCAATATGCAGGCAGGCAGGCTGGAGGGAATAAAACAAGCAGAATTTAGCAGTTCTGGTGTTCTCAAAGCTTCTAGTGATGACTAAAAAGCTCCAAGTTCAGCAAGGAAGTCTGTGGCTTCAAACTGGTCTTAAAGCAGGGCAGATATTCTGAGCAAATAAAGGAATATTTTCTGTTGTAGGGCAAAACATCTGAACAAGGAAAACTATTAGGGGGGTAGGAAGCGGAGACCCGAGGACCATCTGGTAAAGGTGCTTTCCCAGCATCTAATACATTTTCTTTCTTCCTTTTTTTTCCCACCTTAAAAAATGTGTTGAATTTCACAGCTGATTCCCCAACTACCCTGTGTTCATCTCTGTCTAGATATCCCCACACAGAATCCGAATTAGCTCAGCATTCGATTCAAGGATTGGGAAGGCCAGGATGCAGAGGGAGAATGACAAATTCAGGGGCTCCTCCAGGTCATGCAAGCATTGGAGTGGGGTCTCTGACAGCACAAAATAACAGCACTACAGGAGGCCTCCATAGATCAGATGCTTGGGAAGCCCCAAGAACACACTGGTGGTGTAGCTCATGAGTTCAGTCAACCCTTCCTTGCTCCTTGACACGGGGCAGTAGATACTCCATGAGTCTGTGTGTTTGTTAGCTGTATCTGCCCTCAGTACACAGCTGGCATCTCTCATCCCCTGTTCCTGGCCTCTCTGCCTTGGAAGTCTGCAGTCTCAGACATGATCTTGGACTTAGAAAAACAATCTATGAACAACCATTAGATTAATAAGAAATAAATGAGATGAAGTGTTTGCATCCTGTGTGAGCAGAGGCCAGTGAGGCTCAGGGGCCTTCCGGGTATGTATTCCAGAAAGCCCCAAAGTTTCTTGTTTGAAAAAGGTGAGGATGAGGCAAATCCATGCTTTCTTAGGGCACAGTGTTTCAGAACAGCCTTCTCTGTTTCAGACCTGCAAGAAGACAAAGAGGGGTACATCCTGGCTGGAGCTTGAGGCTAACCCTTGGGAGGAGACCCTCTAGGGGAGGGGTGTGTGAAGACAGGAGTCAGGACCAGCTTCATGCTTGCCCCAACTCCTCATCTATCAACCCAGTCATTTGTCTACTGAGCATATATCTAAGGACCTTCTCCTGAGTTCTGTATGGAACAACGGGTTCTAAGTCAGTATTTTTTCATCCTGCTGCACACTGGAAATTTCCTGTGGGACATGAAAAGTACTGATACCCAGGACAGTCCTTAGACTAGTCACGTGGAACAATTTCTGAGGTACACATGAGTGTTTAAAAGAAATTTTTTTGTCTGATTTTACTGTCTGACCAGAGTAGGCAACCTCTTTAGAGCTGACTTCCTGGTCAAGTGCAATCCACTGTCCTGTTTTAGTTACAATTGTGCATACATTCCCAGTGACACAGTGACGATGTGGCTTGCAGCCATTGTGACTTGCTGGTACACTGTGACCCTTCCCATAGATGCTTACTGAGCAGCCATCGTGTGCCAGAGTTGGAGTGACACTGAGAGATTAGCCTGACGGTATCCCCGGGAAGTAAATTAATAGATGCTCTTTGTTTCCTCCCGTGTTTATCTAGAGAGCCAGAAGTTGACTTTTCTGATGAATGGCACTTTCTGCATTTTATTCTGTCTTTTCCCTCAGTAGAAAAAAAAAGCAGTGACCATATCTGTGCATTTCAGTTAAATGGAGATGAATCCAGTAGAGGAACAAAGAGAGACAAGACTCAGACAAACAAGGAGGGATGCCAAGGGACAGAACGTCCTCCTGGGGCAGGTCTTTACAAATGCACTCATTAAGTTGTCCAAACTGTGAAAAGGTAAAAGTAAATAATATGTCTGTTTAAATCTTTAGGTTGTCAGCAGATAATTAAGCTCTCATGAGGTGTCTGGTCATATTCAAGGCCCAGTGGACACGGCCCTAGCACTTGGAGAGTTTGAATCGAAGTGAGGAACTGAAGTCAGGATGCAAAGTTCAGAGGCTTAAAACTCGAGTGTTAAAGCTTCCCTGGCTGTCTGGAGCTTGGAGGAAGGAGGTGCTGAGCAGAGCCCCCTGTCCACTGCCTAGCTCTGCCAGATGCTTGCTACCAGCTAGTGGTGAGGAGGACAGAAATGGAAAGGCTGTATTTAGAAACTTTGCACCAGTTTGTAAAATAACGTGTCTGTTGAGTCTAAAAATTAAGAAATTAGAGCTTATATGTTGTTTTTAAAATTACACTCCTCTGGCAGTTCATTTAGTTTTTTTTTCCCTAAAATATTAGTTGATGACAGATTGTAATAAAAGAAAAAAAACATAAAAATTCAAACTGATCATTCATTGACATTTTATTTGAGGGCTGGAGTAACTGGATATCAGAGATGTCTAGGCAGGCTGGAGAGGTGCAGGAGATAGACAAAGACAGATAACTTGCCACTGAAAAGCAAGTAAGAGTATGTCTTGAAAACCCCAACCTTTTCCTGCATGAAGTTCTGGGGCCATAAATATTTTTGGTGGATGCTAGTCTTTCTCATTTGCTTCATAACTAATTTATTTATTGACACATTGATAGTAGTACCTGTCACCAGCTCCCTTTTGCAGGGGATGGAGAAGGACAAATTATGTGTCCAGGTACTACAGCTAGGAAGTGGTGGCCTCTGTTTTAGAGCCAGGTATGTTGGATTCTGAGTCCTGCTGGTTTAACTCCTGACCTGGGCAGACCCTCCAGGTTATAGAGAGTATAGGCAATATGCACCAAGCCTCCAGCTACTCCAGAATTGGAATAAGGAGCAGGACTTGCACATATTCAGATGTATGGACCACAATATGACAAGTTCTCTGTGGGACAGTAGAGTGTGAACCTTTGCCTGGAAGTTTCTGCTTTCAGGATATTTTTTTCTGTGTATATTTCCAGAAGTATTGGAGTGGGTAGACTCACCCAAGGTTAGGTCTTTTATTAGACTTTGAACTGTCACTGAAATCTCATCTATCTATTTAAAATCTTATTTTAAAACCTGAAATGATTAGATCCATGGGAAGTTCAAAGAAACAGATGGGGAAGCCTGATATACCCTCTACCCAGAATCCCTTCCTGTTAACACTTTACTCAACAAAGATTAAAAACTAGGTGATGGATATGGGTGTGATGTTCAGACTTACCCATCAGTTTTGTCTCTCATATTTTAAGAGAATAATCAAGGATGCATCTAGGTGCCGAGGAAGTAGGCTCTTCTGGAAGCTAGGCCACATCTTGAAGTTCTAAGTGACTAGTGCAAGACTCTTATATATGAATAGCATGCTATTTAGCTTCCTGTCTTAGCATCTGTAGCACCATGAGGTACATGGTTTGTTCTCAACAAATGCTTTGTATTGAATGCTTGATTTAATAAAACATTCATACAAGCATAATGGTTTCCTTTCATATTGCTGGGCATCCATTGTGGAGAGGGAGTGAGATTTACCCATCTCTTACTGTTCTACAAGGCAACACACACACACACACACACACACACACACACACACACACACACACACACACACGAGAAGACACTGCAGTCTGGTATGGAAGCAGCATACAGGGAAGTAGCCATTTCTACTGGGCTAGATGTGTTTAGTCAATAATGGAAGGCCATCAAGAATGGAAATGACTCATGAACTTGTATGGCTTCAGTGCAAGTCTCTTTCTTGTGTTTAAGTTCACAGAACAGGCCATTACAAGAAGAGGTACTGGAAGGCTGGGTGTAGGGGCTATTCTTGGGGTTAGAAGCTTCTTTAGAACAGTGTTATGGATGAACATCTATAGGCTTTGAAAAGACTGATGGCTTTTTAATAGGAAAGGTTTTGGAAGCCGGATGAAGAGTTTCTAACCAGGCTGGTGAGATGGCTTGAAGGGTAGAGAGCTGCCAAGCCTTATGGCCTAAGCTGGATCCCAGCACCCAAATGGTGGAACCATCTCCCAAAAGGCATCCTTTGACCTTGACACCTGTGTTGTACCATCACTTTCTGATAAACATATAATGTGGTCAAAACAAACTACTTAAACCCTCCTCTATGTGACTTGTCTGACCAGGGAACATCTGAAGTGAGCTCTTGCGTTTTCTTTCAGGCAGTATTTGGGAACATCAGCCCTGGAGAGGTGGGTTCTGATGTAGGCGACAGGTATTAGTCATGTTAATCAATTACTGCAATTAAGGAGAAGATTATCACAGTTTCTATTCCAGGAAAGGAGAGCATGCATTGAGTTAATTAGATTAATTCTGAGTGAAATGGCAAGAAAGGGGGAGGGGCAGGTTCTTACATTAGACCATCTGAGGTTATTGTATATCCATACATTATTAGCTTATATTAATATAAGGAATGAATTTAAATGACATTTGCTCTTATTTCATTCTGTCTGACAAGGAAGACACAGAATCTCATATATTTTTTTAAACACTCAGAGGAAACTTCGTGGTAAGACTAGAGAAAGGACTAAAATTTCTTACCTACTGTATGTCACAATGTTTTATTATTTTTACAATAACTTTGATGGGCAGATATTTGTGTGTGTGTGAAAGAGAGAGGAGGAGGGAGGGGAGAGAGAGAAACAGATAGAGGGAGAGGGAGAGGGAGAGAGAGAGAGAGGCAGACAGAGGAGAAAGACAGATAGGCAGAGACAGAGATGACTAACAGGCAGGCAGGCAGGCAGGCAGGCAGGCAGGCAGGCAGGCAGACAGGCAGACTACTCACTGAGTAGCCCAGGCTGACTTTGAACTCAAAATCTTCCTGCCTCTCTCCTGAGTGCTACAATTATAGTTTGTACCATCACATCTGGTTTATCATTGTTAAATTGTAACCATAGAAACTGATACTTGGAGTAGAGAAGTAACTTTGTTCTGTGGCACAGTGAAATGAAAAGTAGAACTACAGTTCAGAGCCACTTATGCTGGGCTCAGAAGTATGGGCAGCATGCTTCCTCTACCTAGACTCGAGCCCACTGTGTCCTGAGCAGATTTAAGAACACTGTCTCTGTGACCACGGGTCTCAGTTCCCAGTCTGTGGGAGAGCCTGCCTAGCTGGAAAGGGTTTCCATGATTGCTGATGAACCTTTCAGAAGTAGAGTCTGACTGAGGCCTTCAAGCCATTGCCTCACCAGCCCACTTAATCAGACCCAGTCCTTACCTGCACCCACGCCTTTCTGTGTGCTCCAGTGAGGTGTGGTCCCAGGTGAGATGCCTATCCTTGAACTGTGGCCCAGTTTGCAGCTTGACTGATACACAATATCTAATAATACTAGCCTAATTTTCTTCAAGTTTAGAGATTGTGTTCTTATCAGGGACTGAGAAAGCTGGGGAACCTCATAGCACAGGGGATGAAGCATTGGGTAGAATACGCTCTGGTCTTGTGCTTTGAGCAACTTTCCAGCCATGTGGCCTCTGTCTCTCATATGTACCTCAGTGTTCCTACCATCCCTGCCATAATCATAATAAACAAGAATGACAACCGTCTGTATTTCCTTTTTAGGATTAGCATGAGACTCATATGATCCTAGTATCTAGGAGACTTGGTAAGCAAGGAGACATTATACACATGTGGGAGAATGGCCTGCCCCCTGAAAAGCCTTCCAGAAGGGCTGAAAGCCAGTAAACACATCAGAGTGGGAAACACCAGTTGGTTCTGACCAGCTGAACTCCATTTCATGAGGGGACAGACATAGTCTCTGTGGCCCCCTTTTTCCTGAATAGTGTGGCTGTCTTTCTTGGCTTGCATTATTGAGATAATTACTCTCAGTCTCCCCTCTCTACCCGCGGAGCACAAGGCTGTTAGACCTGAACTGTAGTCACTGACTAAAGCTATCCACAGATTTTGTCTAGGTGGACTGTATTCTGCTCAGCTTAATTTCTCTTCTAGTTATATAAATATTAGGGTTGTTAATCTTTATTAGAGGGTGTTAGCCAAGAAAAATGGTACTTAAAGTCTCAATATTAACATGGGAGAAAAGTAAAAGTAAACCAAGCAAAATTGAACAAATTTGATGTCCCAAAAGCTTCCAGTAAAAACTAAAAAGCTTCTAATGTATTTGTGTTCAATAAATAAGACTGTGTGGCTTCAAATTCTTTTTGAAAGAGGGTCATATGTCATAAATAAATCAAAAGGCAAGATTTCATTGTAGAAAAGAAACCTGGAGATAAATAGAAGCTGTCAACTTTATTTCATGTAGTAAGTTTGAATCTGCAAGACAGTTTCGAGGGACTTCCCCGACAGATGCTTATTTTTTATATTTCTTGTATGCTTATATTTTCTGTATATTATAAACCTTTTACTGGTAAATATATAATATACAGAAAGGTACAGAAATCTGTGAAGTCTGGTGAAATTGCTCACACTAAGGACACTTGACAGCCAATATGCACAGAACAGTACTATGTACTCAAGGACACTGTCCCCCAGTGTCCCCTCTGTATGCTAACTCTTCTCCAGAGCCATTTCTGTGGTGATATTTGCTCGATCTGAGATTTCACAGGAGAGGAATCTTAAAGTACACAGGACTCCCTCTGTACTGTTTTGTTGTGTGGTTCAACCTTGTGTATGTGAGATAAATCCATACACATATTATCCCGTTGTATAAATATGTCATGTTCCTTGTACATTGTGCTGCGTCAAGTGTTTTTGCAGAATTCTGTTGATGTACATATGCATCCAACTTTAGGAATATGCAAGAGAGACTACCAAGCCACAGAGCACAAAAACACTGACTTTGGTAGGTCCTGGGGAGGACCTCCAACAGGGTGTGGCTCTTACAGTTTCCCCAGCAGGTAGGAGACTTCCTGGTGTTACCTGTCATAGCACTGACCACTGCTTTCTGTTTTCTCTGGCTCTTCTACTACATATGTGTTAGTATCATACTTGGGTGAAAACCACCAGGGGTTATTAATACATTTTTAACTCTCAATTTCATTAATGTTGTTAAAAAAGGAACAGCAGCTGAGAAACTCTGGGTTATCGAAAAAAACTTAGGAACGAGGCCAACCAATACACTGCAAGGATGTGTTGACATTAGGATGGAAACCTGCAATAGTGTTAAGATGGAACGTGGTTATGCTTATGTATCTACAGGGAATGAGAAAATATGCTTACCAAAAAAAACTTATAAAGATTAGATCAGCCCAACAAAACTTACAAAAGTCAGATCTAACCAAGGAGAACCTCTTATCACATGAGACATTAATGTCTTCACAAAACAAGTAGCCCAAATAATTCATAGACTGTCTCAATTACTGATTTCTTAAAAAATACATACAAATCAACTTTAAAGGGGCTAGTCAAAATGATCGATCACAAAGAGACAGACCATATATAGATTGGACAGATAATATAGAGACTAGATAAATCCAGAGACTGGGTAATAAATGTTATAGCTAGACAATACAGAGACTAGATAAATACAGAGACTAGGTAATAAATGCTAGCGCTAACTTTCCACAGACTAACCATTTCCCCCCTTAAGTCCCAAACAACAAACAATACAGAGACTAGATAAACCAGAGACTGGGTAATAAATGCTATAACTAGCTTTTTTCAGGTTAACCGTTTTTTTCCTTGGGACTCAAGACAGAAATTCTTCACCTCAATTTGTCAGGAAACAAATATATACAAGAAAACCATTGTCTCAATCAATTAGGGTAGGTTGTTTTGATCACTTGATATGTTATGGTTGTTATCATCTAGGGTTTTAAGTTGTTTTGCTTAATCATTATTGACAAAAATTTGGTTTTTGTTTAATTATATACTAATTATTCTATATTAATAAATATTTAAAATAAAAATTTAATTTTTATTTAATTATATATTAATAAAAATAATTTTGTTTAATTATTATATTAATAAAATTTAGGTTTTTGCTTAAATTATTATATATTGATAGATATTTAGGATTTTTTGTTCAGCATATATTGATAAAAATTTAAGGTTATTTTGTTAGACTATTGTTTGACTATATTATACATAAGGCATTTATTAAAAATCGAGGCCAGCCTGGTCTACAGAGTGAGTTCCAGGACAGCCAGGGCTACACAGAGAAACCCTGTCTCAAAAAAACAAAAAAAAATGATGGTTCTTATAATTATGTCTATTAAATATAATTAATGTTAAAAAAAAAGGACCATTCTTAAACAGAAAAGAAGATATGAAGTGGAAACTTACAGGTTCTTTGGAAAGTCGTTTGGGTGGTGTTTTGCTGGGGTAAACACATGAAAGAACGTTTCGTTAAAGTAGACAGAGGTGTGAAAGGCAAAGCAGACTTGTGAAAGAACGTTTCACTGAAGCAGACATGGGAGAGAGGATGTTCTGCTAAAGCAAGCACGTGAAAGGGCATGTGATGTAGGATTCATTGCTAAGGACAGGCATGTATTGGTCTGCCTTACATTGCATAGTTGAGGTCCGTTTGTTGGGACTCCACGAAGAGAAACGCACCAACAAACTAGTGATGGTGTGCTGCAGTTTGTTGCCACTCCAAGGACTCAGGCTGATTGGATGAACATGCTGAGGCAAGACACGTGGAGGATGCGTGATGTTTGGAGATTATAAATAGGACTCCACAGAGTGAGGTGGATGGAGCTTGGCTTGCTGGTACAGCTAGCTGTGCAACGCTTGTGGGTCTTGAGTCTTTGCTGATCTTTGCTTTCCTGAGAGAGGCACAGCCTAGATCTTCTCCTGGGGTTCCTGTTGGTCTCTCCTGCTGACTTGAGCTGAGGCTGAGACCTAGCTGTCTCTGCTAGGTTGTGTTACCGCTGTTGCTAAGTCGACTATGCAGAACTGGACTGCTTGTGTATCTGAAGTGTTTGTGAGTGGATCGAGCTGCCACTGCTAACCTGTGAACTGAACTGCTAATTTTCAGACAACACAGACTGGAGTTTACTCCCAAAGAACCTTTGTAAACAGGTGCACTTCCCCTGTATCCTTTCTTTTCCACTACCTCTGGTGGGTGGTGGGCTACAAGGAAGGTTAAAGCATTTAAGAACCATTATTAAAAATAAAACTTTAAAAAATTGAAGTTACAGGTGGGTAGCTTTCTTTCCTTTTTATTTCCCTGGTACTAATGAGGTCAAGAGCCTTTATATTTACTGGCCATTTGGGGAAACTCCTCATGCCTTTCTCTTCATTATATGTAGGTGTTCATTATATGTTGTGCATACGAGTCTTTTGTGGATTGTATTTATTATAAATAATTTTTCCTGTCCCCCTTTATAGTATATTTAGATAAATATGATGCTACTTACCTCAGGGTAATCTAATTTACTATCCTTTGCTTTTCTAGATAGCTCATTCTGCCCTGTTTAAGAAGGCTTTGTCCTGAATTACTTTAATATAAATATTTTTGTTTTAATTTTCACATTTGAATCAGTAATCAGTTTTATTTTGTATTGTTGAGAGAATTTTTTTTCCATTTAATTACCAGTAGACTTAAGGACACTTGTTGGCCATCACTCTCCCATGACTCTCCCATAGCACTGCGGTGACATCATTGTCACAAATAAGAGGACTGTAAATGTGGGTCTGTAGGATGCATCTAGTGACCTAGACCACTTTGAGTTTGGTTATACTAACTGACTAGTCTCTTGGTACAGGCAGAGATGACTAAGAAAGGCCAGGGTAGGGTCAGAGGCCCAGAAAGTTCCCAGAGAGGAAATCCATTGGTCCATGACTTCTCTAAGTAAAATAACTAAATAAAATCATGGTTTGAACACCCGTCAATAGACCAGACAATCGATACTTTGCCCTCTATTGAAAGATGGATTTTCTGTATGCTTGTTTGTGTCTACATTTCTAGCTATTTGAAATGTCAAGATAGGAGGATCTATGCATGAGCAAGGCAACTCTTATAAAAGGAAGCATTTAATTGGGGGCTGACTTACAGTTTCAGAGGGTTAGTCTGTTATCATGGTGGGGAGCATGGCGGCATGCAGGCAGACACAGTGCTGGGGAGGTAGCTGGGAACTTTACATCCTGATCCACAGATGGTAATGAGAATGGGATAGGGAGACAGAAACAGAGACAGACAGACAGACAGACAGACACACACACACACACACACACACACACACACACACAAAGAGAAAAGGGGTGAGGAGACAGACAGACAGACACACACACACACACACATACACACAGAAAAAAGAGACAGAGTCAAAGGGATAGAGAGACAGAGACAGACAGACACTGGGCCCTGCATGGGCTTTTGAGACCTCAAAGGTCACTCCCAGTGACAAACTTCCTCTGACAAGGCTGCATCCTTCTAAACAATTCATCGATTTGGGACCAAGCATACAAATATGTGAGCCTCTGAGGAGTATTCTCATTCAAACCACAGAGATATTTCTCTGCTATCCCAGAGCCTGTACTCAAACCCTAGAGTGGTATACTGTAGGAGAAGAAATGTTTTTTAAATATAAAGCCATCTATACATTGGGATACTGGATTGATCCCATGCTTAACAACAAGAATTATACCAGTGAGGGCTGGTGAGGTGGCTGTTTGTAGAGGTGTGTGTCACCAAGAGTAAGTACCTGAGTGGGATCCCTAGGACCCACATGGTGTGACTCCGGTAAGTTGTTCACATATATTCACATACACATGAATGTAATAATAATAGTAATGTATTTACTGAATATCTGGAATAATTCGAGACTCCTAAACTTCTATTCTTTAAAAATAAATATTAAAAAGAACTGTCATTCTGTTTGTTTTAATTTTTATTTAATATTGTATCACTGCACAGTGAAAAAAACATTGTGTGTAATAGAATCACAGACTTACAGAGCTAACAGATACTGGATATCATTAATCCAGTCTTCTTATAACTAAATAAATTGTGAAGTTTGTCCCCCTGGAAATATCTTAAAATATATGTTTACAGTCATGAGACATCAAAGCAGGGCAGGGGGACAACGGGACCTGGTGCTGGGTCTGCAGCTTCCTTCTATGAATGGGGAATCTGGGTACTGAGGATGCTAATGTCTGGGTCACACAGGTAGCTACTTGATAAGGTCCTGGACTCCAAACCTTGCTCCATGTTAGACAAGGCCTCTGCTCAGTTCCCACTTCACTACTGACTCTTATCCAGAGACGGCAGGGATTTCCCGTGGAGTCTATGAATGCGCTTGTCATGAAACTTTAATCAGTGCTGGGATTTAAGGTAATGTGGAAACAGTCAAAATGTCCTTTGGGCAAGAGCCACGGATCCCAAAAGAATGGGTGGAGACGAGGAGTTATGTTAATCAGCCTTTCCAGATCAGAAGTGTGAGTCAGAGTCAATATGTAAATACCATTAAGAAGTCAAAGAGAGGAAGCTTCACTTTGGTCTCATTAGATCATCTGTTTGTACCTCCTGTGCGGTACAGAGGAGGGAGTTGCTTTGTCTTTCAACCTACACTGATGGCTATAGTGAGACCAGCATGGAGGAGGTGGTCTTCCTGTGGCTGCTGTCCTGTGTCTCTGCTTCTGTGAATCATGAACGTTTACCGCACAGGAGGGAAAGTGGGGACAGCAGCTCTGCTCCATCTGACCTCAGCACGGTCAGAAGAACCCCACGTTGACCTTTCCCCTGCAGAAGCATCAGACTGCAGGGCTGTATTTCTGGGGCCTGGGCCCTTGTGAAAATGCGCAAAACATTTTTAAGGAGAAGGGAGACAGAAGTCAGCTATCCTTCATCTTCCTCTCTGCTCACCTTCCTCCGGGGATAGCCTATGCTAAGAGGTGTGTTTGTGAACTTCCAAAAGAGATGTGCCTGCCAATATCTAGATTTGTTTCTGTCTCCTTTGTGTCACTGTGGCCCCTCTCTTGGCCCCTTAAAGTCCCAGGCAAGGGTATATGTGGTTGAATGAAAAGAACAGAGGAGATAGGAATGAGCCGAGCCTCTGTGGCTCGTGGCTAGTGATTGAAGGTACTAGAAGGAGAGGCAGTCCATCTATTTCAGGAAGCACCTGGTCTAACAGGCCAGCCATAAATGGTTTGATCTGGTATGATGCCAGGCCCACACCAAAGAACTCTTGATTACATCTGGACTGCTAGTGCAATATGGGGAGAATCAGGTTCTGAACTGAGATGGCCAGTCTGTCCTTTTCGAAGGGGCCATTATCCCTTAGAGGTGTTCAAAGCACTTCTGAGCTACTCATTTGCTTTTTTGGGGGAGGGGTTGTGCAGAGGGCTTTCTTCGTTCCTGGAATTCAGTGAAAATTCTCCCTGACGTGCCCTCTGCTACTCATCGTGTTAATGGGAAGAAGGGCTTGGAGGGCAGCCAGCTGGGGCCCCTGCGCCAGCTATGTCGGAGAGCCATATTGATTGCAGAGTCTGGCGGAAGGTTATGGCAGTGGATGGGGATTCATTCGGCTTTCACAAGGCCACTGACAGAGGAGAAACAAAGCTCTGGCCCTGGAGCCTGTATCATGGCTGGGCCCTCTGCCAAGGCTTCCCTGCCAGCCCCCCATTCTCCCTGCCGTCCATCATTCACACCCAACCAGATCTGGCTTCTCTGAATGCCACTTAGTCTAAGTCCCAATTGCTTAGGTTTCCTTAATGGGTCCTTCTGGCTGGACTGAAGGCCCTACAGGATCAGATAGTCGTTCACCCACAATTGTGTGTACACCTTTAACTATGACCAGGGCCACTCTTCAGCCAAGCTAACTGTCTGTTCTTGTAGAATCCCTAAAGAGCTGCATAAAATTTCCACCCCGTATCCTAGGCTAACCTGTCCTCTGAACTCAGCACTGCCAGCCCAGATCTAAACCTCTCTTGAGCTCAGCTTCTCCAGCTTCTAGTCCTTTTTATCTTTCTGAGTTCCTTCACTGTTAAAATTATTTACTCCCATTTTTCCCTCTGTTCTTATAGGTGTGCACTGGCTCATTTTTTCTAAAGTCTCCAGAGAGCAGGACTCTTGTCCTATTTGGAATATGAGGAGCACATAGGCTCTTTCTGGTTGAATAGAAAGATGTGAACACCTGAGATAATGAACTGTCAGTGGACTATTAACCATGATTTCCTTCTTGACCTGTGTTCATAAACCCATCTAAAAATGAAATCTAAGTGTTTAATGGGGGAGGGATAGAAGCAGGTGCCTTAGAAACATTCCAGGCTCCTCAGCGGTCAGTAACAGGATGGAAGTAGAGCAGGTACTAGAGACAAAACCAAATAAAACCAGGGAAAGTGAGAAGTTAGATTTGATATACTTTGGACATAGAAGGGAGGTGAACTAAGCTTAATAAATGTCCCTTGAAATTCCTGTCTGCCTGGGACTTGAGAGTACCACCTTATTCAGAAATAGGGCATGTGTTTAATGATCTAGGCTCAGTTTGCTTGTTCTGCCCCCAAAGTTTCTATATGCCACATCACTCTTTATGTTTCTGATGGCCAGCCAATTTCCTAAAGGGGTTTGTGGGTAGGAAACAGTGAGCTGCTTCCCTGTGGGTTGTTGCTGGTTTCATTTTGCTCCACAGGTTGAAAGATGAATCCCAGTCCTCTTAACTGGGACTGAAAGTCTTCACATGCAGATGCTTGTTGGAGCATCTGGGGATTACCCACTCACTGCCACAGGGGTCAGGAGAGGCAAGAGAGAGCCAGTGTGAAGGTGTGGAAGTTGCAAGGAACGAGAGACTCAGCCTTTTGTGGCCATTTACATTGAGAATCACAAAGTGCTATCTCATTAAAAGGCAAGCGTTTAAATCTAAGTCTGAATAGCCTACTTTAATTCAGATACCATACTGCCATAATGCATCCATATAAAATTTGAATGATCATGAACCTTTGCTCTGAGGCTAGTCAAACACTGACTCTTGGGCCTGAGATGAGAGGGTCATGTCCTCTGAAGACTACAGTCAGCTTTTCCTGCAATGGGTAGACTGTTGGGAACGTGGGAGGGCACTGTCATAGATGGGTCTTTTTTCCTCTTAGCAAATAGAACCTCCTTCATGCAGACAGAGGCCTTCCTCACTGAGGGTGAAGAACAGACATGGCTTCCAACACTGTCACATCCATGTCTATCTGAAGCAGCTTCCTGCTCAGTGAGAGGAGGCCCATGAAAAATGACTGCAGGCATACACTCTGAAGGTACACTCAGACATTGCTGTAGGCTCACCATAATAGACGGGGAACATTGTCCCAAGTACTCACATCTGTATTAATAACGCTTACTAACAGATAACATAACCTTTGAAGATGAAATCTGAGGGTGGACAGGGGAAGGGAGCTGGGGAGGAAGTGCTCTGCCTTACTTGCATCCTTGTGTGAGTATTTAGAATTGTACATTGGCCAGAGGTTTTAGCATCAGCCCCTTGACTATAAGACATCCTCATAGACTTTTCAAGAGGGAAGCTGTCACACACCTTATTAATGAGAAAATCTGCAGAGGGCAGGTAGTTGCTGGGGGACTGTCTGAGTCACTTCCATAGCAGGAAGGAACCACGGAATCATGATAGTGCCATGAGAGCCAGCTTTGAGTTTGCAGAAGTTTTGAAAATAGAAGGGACTTGGCATGTGTGGTGGTTTGAACAAAAATGCCCCTCCATAGGTTAATAGATTTGAATGCTTGGTCACCAGGGAGTGGCACTATTTGAAAGGATTAATAGCTGTAGCTTTATTGTGGTTGGTGTGGCCTTATTGGAGGAAGTGTGTCAATGTGGGGTGGGCTTTGAGGTTTTAGAAGCCTGAGCCAGAGCCAAGGCTCACTGTCTTTCTGTTGTCTGAGGATCCAGATGGAGAACTCTCAGCTTCCATGTCTGTCTACTTGCTATCGTGCTGTCTGCCATGATGATAATGGAATAAACTTTTGAAACCATAAGCCAGCCCCAGTTAAATTATTTTCTTTATAAGAGTTGCCATAATTATGGTATTTCTTTACAGCAATAGAACCCTGACTAAGAAATTATGTGTTCTGCACATTAACATCTTACAGAGAGGAAGTAAAGTATCTGTTTGACGGACCACCTTGCAGTAATGTGAAAGTAGTTTAGAGAACAATGTCCTCATGTACCACATATATTACATCCTCATAGCCTCAATCTGGTGATAGAATAAAAATATGTGCCCATTAATACTCCTTATGACCATTCATTAGTTGAAGGAACCCAGACATAGGAGAGCAATTTGTTTTAGAACATCAGTTACAGGTTGGGAGCTTTGCAATGAAGTAAAAATAAATAATGCAAAAATTAGAATAAATATTGGAATAAGATACAACTCTTTCTGAGCCATGACTCAGGATTGAGGGAACAAATCCATTGATCAACACTGACCGATTGTAGAAGAACTAGATATAGTGTGGGATACTAGAGCCCTTTGAAGAGGTTAAGAAAAAACTAAAGTTTCTCATGAAAGAGGAATGTCCCAGTGTTTTAAAGGACAACAAAGTCAAATTTCACAGCTTGGAAAGCCAGCTTCTGTCTGGAAGCCCTCTTTCCTTATTCCGGACAATGATAGAGTTCTGAGTCTAGCCTGGAATAGTTTCAGAGGATTTTTGGTTGAAGAAGGCATATTGTTCAAATGAAGTTGGTTTCTCAAAAGAAACAACAGCTCCTGGACTAAGCAGCCCCACATGGAGCTCATATTTTCCTCTGCGAGCTTGCTCTGGGCCACCTTCCGAGCCCTGTCTTCCTCCTCCCAACTTCCCTTGCTGTAATCTCACTCTCTGGCCACCTGTTCCTTGATGCCAGTGAAGCTGCTCCCCCTCCGTATGCCCGAGCCCTGAGTCAGAGTTACTGTCTCACTCAGCTGTGAGGCCCATCCCTGCTGAGGGCTGTCTCTGCCTTCATAGCTCAGAGTCTAGCTCAAATTCTGCTTCTTTTGTGGTCATGCCAAAAAGCAGGAAGCACGTCTTTGAATTTTCTGCATAGCTCATGCTCTTAAATGTTCAGAATCAGTTTGCAGAACAGTTTGCACACGAATTGGGCAGTAAAATCTCAATGTACATCTGTGCTGTCTTATCCAGAGGAGAATAAACAAAAGACTTTATCAAGCACTGGAGAAGAGTCACATTGTTGAATATTACTTTGTCCTACGCTTGGGCACAGGGTTCAAAGGTGGCCATTTAAATGCAAGTGGCACTCATGGGGCCACACTGCCTAGCATACCTTTAACCAGCATGTCTCAGTATCTCAGTCCTGTGTAAACTCAAGAAGCCCGTGAGTGCTGATTGGTCGTGGGAGCTGATTCTGGCTTACAGTGCTTCCTGTGGCGTGGGAGTGACTCTCATCTCTCGTGTCTCTCCTAATTCTTTCATCTTCTAGAAGCCAGAGAAAGATGTGCATCTACATTTCAAAATGGATGACCTAAACAACATTGATGCCCTGTAGAAAGAACACTGGTATGATGTTGAGAAAACTGTTCGTGTGCAGAAACCTATGGAAATAATCAGATCAGAGGGAGCAATAAACACAGGGGTCGTTAACTGGAGTTAACTTGAAAAATAAAGCCTTGTGTGCCAAAACCAGTGTTGACTTGGCTTAAGTCCCCTATCCCTTTGTACACCCCTGATGTTCTTTTATTATCTCTTCTGAAACAAAATGTTCAGTCTTTCACTGTCTACTTCATGTTTTGAAAATGCCAAGTCTGAAGGGGAATCTCCTTGGTAGGCTGGGAGGAGCTTTGGACCCACCATGCCTTGGACACTGACCTTGTTCTCATCCTAGCCTTTCTCTGCCTCTTTCTACATCTCTGAAGTTGGGTGGGCAGTGCAGTCTGCCAGCTCTGCATGGATGGTGCTTCCTTCCTTTGTAGCTTCTGGAATTGTGATAACATGAGCATGTGGAGCTAAAGAGGAATGGAAGCTTGGAGATCCGCTCGTACCAATTTACCCAGCGCTAGTACTAAAGCAAGTAATTAATTAGTCATTGTCACCTGAATACATTATACTTTAAAATGTATTATAAAATACAATCTTTAGAGAACCATGTTGTTATGGAAAATAAATAATTGTTCCTTCTTGTCTAAAACCCACCTGGTCCCTTGAAATTATCACCTGCAGTCTGGCTCTTAGCCCTGGCTGTACGGCAATAACACTTAGCAAGTTCTTGGCAGAGCTTGCCTTCCTACCCTCAGGAATTTTGATGTAATTGGTCTGGCTTGGGCCCTAGGAATTAGTAATTTTAAGAGACAAATTTAAGAAGTAGTGGTCAGAAAAATCTATTCCATTCTCAGAGTTGGTGTCTCGAGACTCTCGCCTGCCATGGCTCACACCCACTTGGCCTCCGTGCTCTCCAACAAGGCACATTCCACCCTAGATCTCAGGCTCCCCCATATTTGCATCAACTGTTATGGTGTGGGATGCCATCATCCTAAGAGGAGGCATTCTTCCTGACCCATGTTTGACTGCAGACTTCTTTATTAGCAGAGAACCGCAATACTTGATAAAGACTGGCTTTTGCTCATTCTTCCTGTGCATGGTGATAGATTTATAGTCACAAATCTCTCATATTTAATCTTTCCACACTCCTGTGTCTTCCCACTGGACTAACAACAATGCTTTTGTGCCTTCTGTGGCCTGTGAACTCTAGGATGATTTGAGCTGTTTCTTTAGATATACCCTTTGCTTCTTCCTGCAGACCTTACCAGCCTTCTGCCCCTAAAGCATGCCATGGCTGTACTCACTTCAGGGTCCTTACATATGACCTCTCTCTTCTTCATTCAACTCTATTCTACTACTCAGGACCTAGTGTGTTTGAAACCTTAAAGTTCCCATCCTGATATGCTTAAGGTAGTACACTCCCATCCTGTTATCTTTCTTGATCCTGCTTTGGTGTCCTTTATAGAACTTACATTACCTGAGGTAATATTGCTGTTTGTACACAAGGGTAGTGTAAGCCTCCCACTACTGGAATGCAAGTTTTATGAAGATAGGGACTTTAGCTGTCTAGTTTGAGCTCAATAAATATTGAACGGATGAGTCCATCTCCCAGCAAGATAATGCTGTGCCTTCAGCAGTGACCGGAAGAAGGCGGTTGCTAAGTGCCTGATGGATGCTTGTTTAATTACTATGGACCTGCTTTAACAGTCAGGATGACCAAAGACCCCTAACTAATACCAATGTAAACAAGGCTTGTGTTTATTTACATTTTTAAATGTCCAGGGTTTTTAAAAAGAGAAAACAAATGTATTTTTAATAAGGACAGAAATATGTCTCCAGAGTTTCAAACTCTTCCTTTTCAGGACCTCCTTCAATGAAAACCCCTCTCTTCAAGGATTCATTCAGCAGATAACAACAGCAAGAGATTCTTCTGGAAACCAGTTTTGCCAAGAAACCCAACATTTAAATAGATACCACTCCTCTGAGCTAATGTGAGAGGAAAACAGACTTTTGGGGTGGGGGACAATATAAATTTGGAGGCTTTCCAAACATATATCTGGGCAGGTAAAGATGACAGGTGAGATGAAACATGTAATTTGCCATGATCCTCTTTGACCTGCAGAACTGTATGTAGCAAATAGACATAGTTACTACTGTAGCTAAGTGTGGTTGGGACACTGTGTAGCTGTTCCATTCCACATATGTCTGCTAACAGTTAAGTCTGTGAGGTAGGAGCCACAAAGATGGCTCAGAGGCTAGGAGCAAATACTGTTCTTGTACAGGACCCATGTTCAGTCCTCAGCATCCGCAGGGGTAGTGGGGGTGCTGTCAGAGGAAGGGGCTAACAACCACTTGTAACTCTTAGCTCCAAGGTATCACACATCCTCTTGGAACTTGGTGGGCTCTGTACTTATGTGCACAAACCCACACTTAGACACATACATATACACATGCTTCAAAATAAATGAATAAATTTGTGACGATACAATACAGTTTAAAGTTGAGCTGTTTGTTTACATTAGCTACATTTCAAGTGTTCCAAATGCATTTATTTTCTCTACCTAATGTAGTTTCTAATTGGACAGAACAAGTGTGTGTACTTCCACCTTCCTGGGATGATCTGTTGGATGCTGCTGGTTTAGAGGGCACCCATGCCCTCAGGTGGCGGGTCATTAAAGAGCTGGTATCCTCCATTGCCTAGAAGCCTGAGTGGTCCAGTGGATTTGGGTTAGAAAGTTACATTCATGTGATTTATGTGGTTCTATGCAGAAGATCTGTCAGTATCCAGAGGGCTGAGGCTGATCGAGCTGGGCAAAGCCACTGCAGGGAGTGTCTGCTTGCCTGAGGACATTGTTACCTACCTTGAGAACTGCAGGTAGAACAAACATCGGAGAAGATGCTGGAGAACCAAGGCTTAGAGACTTTTAGGTGAAGCATTAGATAGGAAGACAAACTGGTTTCTTCTTGATTTCTACCCCTCTAAGTCAATCAAACTGAAGACACGTTTGAAGCAATGGGCTTCAGTTTGTCATTGGCCACTGGTACTCTCCTTTGTTCTGGAAACATGAGTTAGGAAGAACATAGGAAAGTTGAGGGAAGAGAGGAATACTGGCTTCTGGTTCTGGTAACTAGATGTCAGGCAATGAGACTTGTGGAGAGGACTAGAAACAGAATCAGACGGGCTTTAAAACCAGGGAGAACCCTCTTGGGAGAAGCCTAGTGGTCCCACCATCTTTCCCAGATGAAGAACCTGCTCATAGCAAAGGGCTCTGGCTCCCTTCTCTACCTGTGTCCTAGCTGATTCTGTGCTTCTTGCCACATCGCTTCATTGTTATTGTTACACTATAGATTTATCTTTGTTTCTAAGTGTGTGTGTGTGTGTGTGTGTGTGTGTGTGTGTGTGTGTGTGTCAGGATGTGCTCATGAGTGCAGGTGCCCACAGAGCCCAGAGGGATTGGATTCCCTCTAGCTGTAATTATAAGCAGTTATGAGCAGCTCAATGTGAGTGCTGGGGACCAAGCTCAGGTCTTCTGTAAGAGAAGTAGGTGCTCTTAACTGCAGAACCATCTCACCAGCCCCACCTCATGTCCTTTGCCCTGGTTTTAGTTTCTGTCTTGAAAATCTAGCATGTTGAAGAGTGTAGAAGGGTGCAGCCTTGGAGAAGGTGGCAACTTCTGTCACACACTTGTGGTTTGGGTCAGGTTCCAGTGAAACTCTGGAAGAGGACTCAGAATGACTGAAGTTGCATCATTGTTAATACTATTTCTAGGCATGAGACATGCTGGAAGCTACAGGAATGTCTGACAAAGAACAAACTCTGCCCTTGAATTACAAACATGGCAGCTATATATATTCTAGGCAAGTGCAACACTCAGTGTTGGCTCTCATGTAGAGAGTGAGATACCTGGACCTTGACCTAAGCCCAGTTTATTGACTGTGACACCTTGGGTTTTCTGTGAATCTTCACTTATTCCTATGTAAGCTGGACGTAATAATAATACCTTGCCCTGAAGATGTTCTAAGAATAAAACAATGCATGTATATGTAAAGGAACAAGTTTTTTGAGTCACTTGGCAAATTCCAGTCCCTTTGTGAGAAGTTAGTACTGTGATTTAGATAGAAGTGTTGAGCAGCTCTGGAGAATCCACGAGTAGGGATTTGGAGCCACTGCATTTTACTAAGCACACATGCTTTCTGGAACCACAGGGAGAAGATGGAGCTGGTTTGGCTTGGTGGGTCAGGGAGGTACTCAGTATGAGATAGGGGTTTATAGGTAGAAATGGGTCTCCCTCCCAAATCCTGAGCCAGCAATTGACTGTTAGCAGCTTCCCCCCCAGCTGTGGGATTTAGTTCCATTTGGTATAACGCTTGTGAATAATCTACAATTACCAGTAAAGTGAGCCCAGGAGTTGACAGTGGAGCCGTGTGTGTACTTTAGGGGGAAGGAGGATCTCTGTGTTTCCCTGGCACCTCAAGTTCAGTGAAATGTTGTCTTCATCCATGGTATTGATTAGTCTCTGATGGAGTGTTAGTTCTGTTTGGCTTCCTGTTTCTCTATGGCATGTGATGTATATGTTTGTGTGTGTTTGTGTTGGGAGGTTATTTTCAGCAGTAAGTAGTTAGTAGGGGAGGGGTAGGGACAGTTCTTGGGATTCACATGCCTGGATTTGGGCTCCATGCTTTGCTGGAGTAAAAAGAAATCTGGACTAAAGAAACTAGAGAGAGAAAAACAGTTTTGATGTGGGACTGGTATCTCAGAGGCAAATGTCCACTATTGGATAAGAAATGCAGGGCAGAGAAGAGTGTTGGCTTGGTTAAAACTGAGTCAAGAGCAGTTCAGAGTTTATTTCCTAGGAAATACCTAGGAATACCTTGGCAATCTTTCTTAGCTACCTGATTGGTACGTGCACATACAGTTTCCTTCAGGGTCTGAGGGGATTGGTTCCAAGGCTCCAAAATCCACAATGTTCTGTTCTCTTATATAAAATAACACAATATTTTCATATAACCATGATCTATCTTTCTATATATTTAAATTCTCACCAGGTTGCCTACCTAATACAATATAAATGCTATGTAGATAGTTGTTACATTGTATCATTTAGGAAATAATGACAACAAAAAGATTTTACATATTTGGTATATATGCAAGACACCCTCCCACAATATCTCCAATCTGAGGTTGAATGAATCCATGACTGCATATATTCCACGGACACAGAAGCATTAGGCCCTGAAATTTCATCTGGGTCTCTTACTATTTCCCTTGAAACAAACAGTTCCTTGCTCTTACCATGTTTTGAGACAGAGCCTCATGCAGACCAAACTTATCTTGAACTTGCTATGTTGTGAGAATGATCTTGAATCCTCCTGTCTCCACCTCCCACATTCTGGAATTATAGGCATATATATCCACGAAGGGAGCTCTCTTTCCTTGGTGTCACAAAGGGCGTTGAATAGCTTTAGTGGGCTTTGCATGTAGTTTCTACTCAGTGAATATCAGAAATACAATTGGACACTTTTTATGTCAACTTAGTTTCTATAATGACTATATCATCTCCATACATATCTTGCCTAGAGTCACGTGGTGGGTGAATATTTGGCAGTGCTGGGAGAGGAACCCTGAATCTGATGTTTTCGTCAGATCCGTTAGAGGCTCTGCATCAGTTTAATGGGTTTGGAATCGTTTTCAAAGGAACAGGGAGCTCTTGACTATGACCAACAGCTTGATATACGAGAGAAGACATTTTCCTCTTGAGAGCTCACTGAGGAGATGTAGATCAATAAAAGCAGCCTCTAAACCGCTCCCATTTTTATGAGACCTTGTGAAACACTTGGGCTTGGTTTTGCTTTATGCAGTCAAAACTGTTTCCTGTTTGGCTCTGGTGATGGCATTTTTGGAGCCTGTAGAGTCTCGGGGCATGAGCAGTGCCAGCTGTCTTGCCTGAGATACACTTTACAATCTCCTATAGTCCCACATTCATTATACCACTCCTGTTCTCAAAAATAATGTATTTATCTGTTGAAGTAATCCTTTTTAGAGCATTCTGGAAAAGTGGACCTCAAACTCCTTCCACCCACCATCCCCATGTTCTGTGGTACCAGACTCACACTTCAAATTTTGCTGTTTCTCTTTTTGAGGGGTTTGGCTTATTGGTATTTATAATAGCAAGTAAACCTATAATATTTATTGTGGATAGAGCCCTCAATATACACATCTGTAAATATCCTATGCTTATCAGCATACTGGATGAATATATATTTCTATTTTATATATTTATATAAATATAATATATTTATACAGAATAAAAGTGATTTTCAGTAAGGAGTTTCTAAGACACATGATGCCCAGGAGTGACTAGTGGAGACTTCTTAATTGTACAGGCAGAGGAGCTTTGTTGAGAAGCATGGGTGAGGGGAAGTACAGAGAAGGATGTATTAGTTACCTATTGCTATGCAACAAAATAATCCAAACTCAGTGGCCTTAAACAGCTCTTGGACTTTTATTGGGCCCTGCTAGGAAGTCCTTCTGCTGATCTCCCCTGGGGTCTCATATAGCTACAGTCATTAGTCAGTTTGACTGAGTCTGGATGATTAAATGTAAGTTCACTCATATATCAAGAAGTTAGTGTTGGCTGTTATAGGATGTCTTTCTGTTTGTCTTTGAGGCTACCCTGCAGAATACTTGGGTTCTTTTACAAGACTGAAGATGAGTTTTGAGAGAGTGAGAATAGAAGCTTCCAGACCTCTTGACATTGAGTCAATGCTATACCTTTGTCCTAAGCAGTGACAAGATTTTCTGTGCACCACTTCTGGCTGTCCCATGTATTCCTTGAACAGAATTCCTTGTCCTCTGGAGCAGACTTCCTAGCTGGTTTGGGGTCACATAGGGTTTCTTCTGCTATACCCTGCTGGTCAAAGCAAGCTGTGAGCCAGTTCAGATCAGAAGGCAGGAAAGTGGCTCCCCACCCCTTGATGTGAGGAGGTGAAGCCATGTGGTTAAGCTGTGTACAGACAGAAGGACACCAGGTGGCCATTTTTATAAACCAGCCCCACCCTGGAGGACGTGTTTCACTCAAGCTCAGTGTCTTTCCCACGACCTGGTCTCTGAGAAGTCCCTGTCTGTGGATATTCATTCACTCGGGATTCAGATTCCTGGTCAGGCAGCTCAGCAGCTGAAAGCACTTCCATCAGTGTCTCTGAATAAAATTATCACGCTTTCTGGATGGGCGTTCTGAAAGCTTTCAAACCTCGTGCTATTCCTGTGGGATTTTGAAGACTATGAAATGGCAGCTTGGTGAGGTGAAAAGGCACAGGATTGGGGATTGGGCAGACCTACACTCCTCCAGTTCCTCATTAGTTAAGACTGACCACACTGGATGGATTTATTTCACTTTTTAAAATTTTAGTTTTCTCATCCATAAAATGGGTATTTCTATTTTTGTGCTTAGTTGGAGGATTCATTAAAAAAAAATGGTGGTTATTACAATCAACTCTAAGGGTACCAGGAATTCAAGGTTCTTTATGCAGTTTTCCTGAGACAAGCATACCCTACCCCCGAGCTATTTCCTTTCACCACACAATGGTAGGTAGGCTGACTAAATAGGACACATGGCTTCACAAGAGTGCTCATCTTATTTCTTCATGATTGCTGCAAGCAGGGAAGATTTGAATGGGCTCCCTTTCACTTATCCAAGCTTCTTACAATGGCTAGAAGAGGGTGAGGAAAACCAGTGAGTTAGGTGGTCTGCTGTAGATGAGAAGAAATTTTGTTCAAAAGATACATGAGACAGCAAGAAACAACAGAGGAAATCTTATCACTCTTAAAACAAAGATGTAGGGTTTGGATGCAGAGAGCAGGATCTTCAACTTCTTAGGTCTTGGGCATCTTTTAACTTGTCTGAGCTAGATTTCTATATGTATTGCTGGGATCAGAATTTCATTCAGCAAGTGTCTTAGGGTTTTATTGCTGCAAGTTGGGGGTTGGGGTAGGGTTTATTTGGCTTACACTTCCAGATCACAAGCTCTCATTGGAGGAAGTCAGGACAGGAGCTCAAACAGGGAGAGGGGGTGACCTGGAGGCAGGAGCTGATGCAGAGGCCATGGAGGAGTGCTGCTTACTGTCTTGCTCCCCCTGGCTTGCTTAGCCTGCCTTCTTCTAGAACCCAGGACTACCAGCCCAGGGATGGCACCACCCACAATGGGCTGGTCCATCCACCATTGATCACGAATTGAGAATAATACCCTATACATGGAGGCATTTCCTCAACTGAGGCTCCTTTTTCTGTGATGATGGTAGCTTGTGTCAAGTTGACGCACAAAACCAGCCAGTACAGCAAGCTTGCTGAGATAAGATACTTTTGTTCAGCTTAGCTGAGTTCCTGGAGCATAGTAGGCACACTGTAAACGGTAGCTTGTGATTGTTCTTAGCTCTGCTTATGACGTGACTCTGTTTCCTGTGCATTGGAGCACTCTATAGGAAGTGATGTGCTAGTCCATTGAATTCTTCAGATGAACTGCCTCCTGGGATGTAATAGCTGTGTTTTTAAAAGCTATGTGTCGTGTGAATTTTTTATAAGTTGAATCCTATTTCCTATTCACTGACCTGATTATTGATCTCAATGAAAGAGTCCATTGGAAAAAAATGTAATAGATGTGAGCAAAGTTGCTGCAATCAGCATCCATTGCCATTCTATACAGGGAGGCGGGCCTAGGGAGGCGGAGCATAGCGCATAGTTAGTGATGGAGATGAGAAACCAGACTGTCTGACCCAGACTGGGTGGAAAACACAGGGAAAATGTACAAGTAGAATAGAATTCAGGAATATGTGGAGGAAAATTATAACCAATATCCAAGGGTGTACTGACTGGTTTTGTGTGTCAACTTGACACAAGCTGCAGTTATCACAGAGAAAGGAGCATCCCTTGAGAAAATGCCTCCATGAGATCCAGCTGTAAGGCATTTTCTCAACTAGTGATCAAGGGGGAGGGCACATTATGGGTGGTGCCATCCCTGGGCTGGTGCTCTTGGGTTCTATAAGAAAGTAAGCTGAGCAAGACAGGGGAAGCAATCCAGTAAGTAGCATCCCTCTGTGGCCTCTGCATCAGCTCCTACTTTCTGCCCTGCTTGAGTTCCAGTCCTGACTTCCTTTGGTGATAAACAGCAATGTATAAGTGCTGAATAAACCCTTTCCTCCCCAACTTCCTTCTTGGTCATGATGTCTGTGCAGGAATAGAAACCCTGACTAAGACAAAGGGGGTAGGATAGTGTTAACATATGAGGTCATATTATTTCTTGTGTCTATTTTGCGAAGGACCTATGGTGAACACGGATTGCCTTCATGATACTTAAAGTCAGTTTGGTAAAGAGGAAGTGAATTTAAAAGAGAAGTGTTGAAAGAACAGAGCCTCAGCAGCTATGTGAATCTGGAGGAGGGACTGGTGTGTCCTGGACTGGAAGAGAATGGTGTGGACACAGGAAGATGCAACTGTCAGTAGAGACTTTCTCTCTCTCTCTCTCTCTCTCTCTCTCTCTCTCTCTCTCTCTCTCTCTCTGAATGTGGAATATTTTAAGGGATGAAGAGGGAGAGAGGGTCAACTACTAAATGGTATCTGATTTACTTTGTTAGTATTTTTGCCTTGGATTCCACGTGTCATGGCCAACCCGAGAGACTAGGGCAAATCCTCAGAAACTCCCATAAGGGAATTTGGAAGAAATTATGAAATAAGAAAATATAAGAGCTTTTTATTGTTGTGGCGAATTGCAGAGTGCTCTGCCATTTGTCATCACCGAGAGCCCCTGACATTCCTGCAGGCTCTCCGTAGCAGGGATGATAAAGAGCACGGCCTTTTTACTTTCTAAATACAAGGCTTCCTGGCTTGGCAGTCACTCACTACCATTCTCCCCTTAGGCCTGGGATCTCCACTACACACCCCAGAAACCCTCAAGCCAGGTTCTTTTCTTGGAGCCAGCTGGGCCCCTCCTCCATCTCCAGGATGACAGGCTACTGGGCAGCATGCCCAGAAGTCCAGAGTTGCAGCTGTCTCTCTGGACAAGAGTATAAGCAAAGGATTCTCCTCAGCCCCCATGCAATTGGCCTGG
Source organism: Arvicanthis niloticus (assembly GCF_011762505.2). Classification (NCBI taxonomy): domain Eukaryota; kingdom Metazoa; phylum Chordata; class Mammalia; order Rodentia; family Muridae; genus Arvicanthis; species Arvicanthis niloticus. The sequence goes on along the minus strand of NC_047669.1, from coordinate 21,084,220 downwards.
AGCGGAGCCTCCATCAGCTCCCCTCTGTTGTCTGATCTGCAGCAGACCCTGGCTAGAGAAGGAGGGCTCCTTGTAGTCGGTTGTGGGTGTGTGTGCGATTCAGGTGTGTGGGTGATTCCAGCTGTAGTTCTGTGGGGTGGTTGTGGGCAGGGATGGAAGGCTCTGCTGAGTTCTGTTCCTTAGGTCAGGCTTTCTGCTTTTGTTTCATAGTCCCACAGAGAAGAGGTATGAGCCGTACAGGGACCTCCATCTGAGGTCTTATGATGTGTCATAGTATTGAAGCTCACAGGACCCTCTGGTGAATGTAGGGAAAGAGGAAGTCCTTGTTTTAAAGGTGGACCCAAGTGATGGCAACTCAGGAGGTTTGAACGTGTGTCTCTAGTTTTCACCTTGTCTGCCTTGCTCTCTACAGGTACCTTGAAAGAAAGGTGTAGGCCCTCTTACTTCCAATGCAGAAGGTAGTCTGGAAAAGTGGAGGATGGGGTTTCACACCCAGGCTCCTAGATGGGAAACAGAGTTGGCCGTTTGCTCATGATGGAAGCGTGGCTAGAGTCTCATCCCCAAGGTACTACAGCCTGGAAGTGCTCAGCTTCTCCTGGCCGTACGGTTTTACCTTTCTTTGTTTCGGCACTCACAGTCCTTGGCACAGAGAGACGCTTGGAGAGGGTCTGGGTGCTATCTGTTAGTCACTATCACCAGAACTGAGAAAACAGTAGCCGAAGTTAAACCACCAAGAGGCGGCTTCTGCCCAGTGAGGCTATGGGAGGATTTTATGTGATTCTCTCAAGAAGGGACAGCTGGCAGGACCAGTGGCCCATGGCACTATGCCAGCTTGACTTCTAATGTCATGAAAACTAATGAAAGAGGTGAGATGATTTGTGGGCCCTGCAGGGAGAGCAGAGCCAGCCTGCATGTGCAGCCAGCACTGTGTTGGTTCTGCACTTGGCATTGCCCTGTGCTCTGTGCCACGGTGAGGCACATGGGGTGATAACACACAACACACCAAGCTCTCTACCCTGTGCCCACAGAGAACTAGGAATGTAAGGTACACACAGGACACATAGAGTGACACATGTGGCCACCCTCTTCCATTGTCTTCACTAAATGTCTGCTGTGTAGTCCTAGGTGAATATCTTGATAACATGTCTAAAATTAAACTTAGTTTCTTCTCAGAATGTTCTATCTTTTTTAAGACCTAAAAATTCCAGATTTCTTAATCTTTTCCTCTTCCATGGCTGCCTTGTATTATTTATTAGATCTTACCTGCCTGGCTTCCTTCCTTCCTTCTTTCTTTCCTTCCTTCCTTCCTTCCTTCCTTCCTTCCTCCCACTTATTTCTACCTTCCTACCTCATGTGAAGATGACTGAGAGTCTCCTGGCCAGCCTTTTTGGTCTTGGATGGTTCCTTTAATCTTTGAGACACATCGTGTTAAAATAAAATAAATCAATAAATAATCAATCCCTTTGGGCTGTCTCTACATCCTGGAGCAATATCTTGGTCTGGGTTTCTTTCCAGTCCCTGGGGTAAGACAGAATAGAATGAAGGAGCCATCAAAGATTGCGCTATGCCAGACCTGCAATGGTATGCAGTAGCTTCATTGTTATGCTCAGATCACCACTGTGATACACTTACAACAGCTTAGAAAATCCTGGGTTATCTTCTCTCTGCCACCCCTTTGTGACTGTGGCCCTTGTCTTTATCAGCTGTCTGCTGGATGTTTAAGAATTTTGACTCTTTGGGTTATTAATGAGGCCAAATTCCCTCAAAGGTAAACCAGCCCCTGGTGCTAAAAGTCAGGGCATACCAATCAAGCCAAAGATAACAAAGTCAAGCTATGCAGGAAGACAGGCATAGAGGCCAAGTGTCATGTTGACAGCCCAATCTGAACCCACAGCTCAATCACCTTGTGTGCAAGTCACTTTTCTAGTCTGGCCTCATTTTTTTTCAGATGTAAAATGTAGTCTAGTTCTGTGATCTCTGGGTTGTTCATCTCATGGCTGTCCTCATTTTCAATGGAATTTTGTAAATACTCTTTATTTTCTCAGTTATTTTCTTGTCTTATGCCAAAAGGGCACCCATGAATTCTGACTCAAAAGGAGTTAGAGTGTGATCCACAGGAGAGACATTGTAGATCATCTGATCCAACTTTCTACCTGATGGGCACCTACAGCTCTATAAAACAAAGCAGGCAGCAGATTGATTTCCTGTCAGATTCCAGGGGTGGGGTGGTCCATTTGGTCCCAAGGGTTCAGAGCACTTAGTAAAGACCACCTGACTTCCCTGAGCATTGGAAGAGGGGCCCATCTATGTTAGAGTTAGACAGAAATGCCTGGGTAGATACCACTACTGAGGGCAGAGACTTTAATGGACTTTTCTTTGTCCTTTCTCCTTCCCGTGGGACCTGGGAAACTGATGGTTCCTCAATTTAGGGGAGTGAGACTTCTTTATGTGTCCTACTTAGGAGAAGGCCAGCCACATTTTATAGCTACAAGACAAGGGCAAGGCCTTCTTGTGCAGTTGGATAAAACTCTGTTGACTCCTTGGCATTTTTCATACAATGAATATCCAGGTTAAACACTGAACACATAATCTAGACAATGATATGGATAGCAGTTAGCTGGGAACACCATGAGAGAGTTAAGGATCCCCAGAAGGCCTAAGGCTTTAGGAAGGGTCCCGAAGAGCCAGTTATGAAGTGCTTACTGGAGTGAATTTGATAAATGCTAGAGAAAGTTGTATCTTAGGAGACAATAGTCCTATATTTCTTCTATTTACAGTTTTCCTAGCCTTGTATTTTAAGAGCGTGTCCACTTGAATCCATGCATTAATAAGAAATAGGTGGGCTTTACCAGAGCTATCTGACTGGCTAGTCTAAGCCCACATTTCCTAAAGTAGGATAAGTAACCTGCTTGCATCAGTACCACCTGCAGGTGTCCTTCAGGGAGTAGACCTAGAGTCACAGGACCACACAGTGGCATCTAAGTGCCTGCCCGAGATGGGATCAACATGCTGTACAATCCTGTTGTGGCATCCACAACATCCTCCTCATTTAAAGGTGATGTTAAAACAACACTGAGAAAGTGATCAAAGGAGAATCCTTTAGAGAAAATATCTTCAAAATGCATCTCTGTATCTCCTTTGTTAGGCCATTGCTTCCTTTGTCAAATTCTCTGTGATAGCAATCACGGCACACACTGACCAGGGCGAGGCTGCACTCCACTGTGGGGAAGCTGCATCTGTCACTGCTTAGCTTCATAGCTGCGGCAAGGTCCGCATGGCTCTTCTGTTTCTTCCTTTCTGTTTGGAAGGAGGACCCTGGGTTTTTATTTTTTCTCTTTCTACTGCAGTTCTAGAACCAGTGTCTCCAGGCCTGTAGCTTCTACCTTGAAGGCTACTGAGTTTTTCACAGTGTTTGTTTCAATAGTCTCTGCCAGTTTACCCACGTGCTTTTGTGTCACTGTCTCTAGTTACCAAAGAAACTAAAGAATCTGTGCCCACACCCTAGGAAAAAAGAGAGTGGGTTTACAGCAAATGACAAGAAGGTCCTTCTGGCTTTGCAGAGAGACTCAAGTTGGAATTTTTGCCTCATGTACTTAGCAGTTGTGTGACCTTCCCATATAATAGTTCCCTTCTCTGTAAAATGAAAGAGGACCTCCTGAATGGGACTGGGTACAGATGCCCTGGAATAGCACATAGAGCCTCCAGCTCTGTGCCCCACGGGCAGCAGTTTTTCAGCAGTAGCCTGTCTACACTTCTCTACCCCAGCTCTTCTTTCCTACGTGACTCACCTCACTGTGCCATCCCTTCTGTTGGTTCTGCTTGGTGTCTCTCCTTCTTCACTGCTTGTAAGCAGCACTACAGCTCTCACGCTGTGTAATGTCTATGACCACAGCTTACAGGGCGGTATGTCTAGAGAGCCACTGCCACATCACGTGCCCATACTGGGCTTGTCTAAAAATCTAGATTTACCTATGGTGGTTAAGCATACCCAGGCTAGACGAAAAAAAAAATCTGACTCACCACATATATATTTGTGAAGAAGAAGAAGGAGAAGAAGAGGGGAGGGACAGTTATTTTAGTAATAAGCATAGCAGGAAGCACAGCAAAGAGGAGCCCTGTTTTATTGTCACCTAGGAAGCTGCTGTTGATCAGAGCAGGTTAGATGAAATCAGAAGGTGAGGAGGTGTGGGGAGAGACATTAGCAGAGGCTCTGATGTTGACTTCAGTGTGCTTTTGAGGACTTTAGAGCTGCTGGCTCTGGTCCTTTATTGGCTCTAATTTACTTCACAATGCACAGGCTCCCTGTATCCTGATGCAGGTGTGAATCACTGGCACCACTCTCATGGTTATCAGACACGATTAAGATGGTTTTTTTTTTTTTTAGTTCCTAAAATGGAACTAAGTAGGGATGATAAAGTTGAGAGGAGAGGAATGAACATTTTGGAAAGAACTGAACTTAGAAAGGGAGGCAGCTAGGCCGATGATATGTACAAATTTGCCATTTAAGCACTGCCTACATGAATGTGGGAAGAAGGAAAAAGAGAAACCCAGAGTGAGTGAGTGTGAGTGTTTTAGATCTTGCTTTATCCTAAGGTTTTTTTACTGGCTTTGCAGTGACTCTGTCCTGCACTAAGCAACAGCAATCTAATGAAAGTTTATGCAAGACAAAATTATCCCGAGAGAATTCAATATTCATACGGATGCTGGAAAATATTTGTTCGTTGGAATTCAAGACAACTGGGTAGCAAATATTTGGGGTATGGGAAAGGGTTTTAGGAGAACCATAGTAGCTGTCTGTTGTACAACAGAGAATTCCAAAACAACACATCTCTTTTGACTCACAGTTCTAGGGGTCAAGAATCCAGAGGCAGCATACGGCCCCTCTGCCTCATGGCCTCATTAATCTTCAGTGACAGTGGCATCTAGGGAAGGAGTCTCATGTAAAGACTGAAGGCAGACCCACTTCTAAAACTCTAAGATAGTTGTTGGCAGTCGACCAAGGAATATTAGATTAAGGATCTATGTTCCCTGCTCTGAGGACCGCTCTAGTGTGGAAGCTTAAGAGGGCAAACAAGAAGAAGCCACAGTCTTAGGTAGTATAACCAAGTGCATGTTATTATTACCTTTGCTTTATTTTGCTGGTGAGAGGTCCACTCAAGCAGAGGTATACACTCAAGTAGAGGGCATCCCTGGTTCCAGGCTCAGGGTCTCTTTGACAGAAACATTTAAGAACTTGGGCATTGCAGGATCTCTGTGTTTTGTTCTCTCTGGACTCATCTATGCCTCTTTAGCTGCCTTGTGATCAGCCTCCAGTCTTGAAATATATGCTCTCTGCTTGAATTCTTTGGGCTGCTCATCCATTCTGACCAACACAGCATCTTCACAGCTGTTCTTCCTCATTAAAGAGTTTAGTACTGCATATAAAACACATACGGGGGCGAGAGAGAGGGGGGGAGGGAGAGAGAGAGAGCGAGAGAGAGAGCGAGAGCGAGAGAGAGAGAGAGAGAGAGAGAGGAGAGAGAGAAAATAGAGATAGAAAAGTTCAGGGTATTAAGTATTTGTGTATAAAGGGTGTGATGGGTTGATTTGGGTCCTAAAATTGATAATGTTGGAAGTTGTAGCTCCTACTACCTCGGTGTGTGACTATATTTACTGATAAGTCCTTTCAAGAGGGGATTATGTGAGAATGAGGTTCTCGGGGCAGATGTCAAGAGCTTACACAGGCTAGAGCACACCATAAAGAGGCAAACCATGGACAGCTGTCTGCAAGCCAGAGAGAGTTCTCAGAGGAAATGCACCTTGCCTGATCTTGCTTGATCTCGGGCTGTGGCACTTAATCCTGATAGTCCCAGACAACAAGTACATGGAGCATCTTGATTTTAAACTTCTCATTAGTTTTATATATGTTAATAGACACCTTTGTTGTAATTTGAATCTAAAACGTCTCCCCATGAACTCACATTCTGAAGGCTTGTTCCCCAGCTTGTGGAGTTCTTTTGACTGTAGAACCTTTAGGATAATGGGCCTTGGCTGGAAGAAGTAGGTCATTAGGGGCAGGCCTTTGAGAATTATACCCAGCCCCTAGTTCCTGCTGTGCTCACTCTGCCTCATGATTTGCCATGATGTCAACAGGCTCTGCCACACCCTCCTATCACAATGAACCATGCTGTAGCAAGCCTTCCTCACCGCCATGAGTGAAATCTTCAGAAAGCATGAAATAACAAAGAGGCCAAAACAAACTTTTCCTTCCTCCAGTTGATTCTGTTGTGTAGTGTGTAGGGCGGTTGTGACAATGGACAACCACCTTTTAATCTTCTTTCTTCTGGGGACTGTGGTAGAAGAGGGATGGGTACTTAAACATGGGTATGCCTTTATGAACTTGCCAGCATTTAGGTTAAGAGCAATGCAAACAAGCCAGAATGTATGCTGAGTGCCATAGTCACACTGTGTATATACTGTGGATATATAGAGAGTGCAGAGGGATGCATTTTGATCTTAGGATGGATTAAGTTTTCAAATGGAAAAGGGGAAGGATAGAGGGGGGCTGGAAAATCCCAGTGTGAGCATGTGGCTACATCAGTCAAGTGGATGTGGATTTTAATCTGGCTCTACCAGCTGCTGTGACTCCAGACGGGCGAGCCTGTCTGTTCCTGATGTCATCATCCTTAAAGGGAAGATAATTATCATGCAGGCTCATAAGTTGCTGTAGGGATTGGATTGATGAGGATGGAGAGCTTACAAGAATGCTGGCTCTATCCCACCATTAAGGGTTATAGTTGCTTTGGAAATACAAATTGCATATCATTGCTTGGGATTGAATTCTTCAGTGATTCTGGGAATAAATTTCTTAGCAGAGCTCTGCCAGGCTCCCCATCTGTCCCTCTTGTTCCAGCCCCAAGGAAGGCACCTGTGCCACATCCTCTTACCTGTGTTCTCTCCCCACTATTGCAAGGAAGCCTGTGTATTCATGAAGACACAGGCAGTTTCAACTCCTCTTGAAAGCCTTTCCAGATCCACCTATGCTCAGCTCCTCACTCAGCTCTGCCACCACCTCACATGTATGCTCTGGTTTTGTTTGTTTGTTTGTTTGTTTGCCCCAGAGATACCTTGACATCCAGAATTATGTATTTCCCTTCAATCTATGGATCCATAACATCTAACACATAGTAGGTCCACATTGAATGGTTGTTGAATGAATAGATATATATGTATACAGAAATTGTATAGTAATGGTATATCAATACAAGAACAGCTCTCACCTCTGTGGGAATAAATGACAGTTTATTATCGAACCAAATATGAATGATCATGGCCTCTGTGTACAGATTCAGGGTACTTCAAATGTTCTAACCTGCTAACAGTTTTGTGGCATTTTTATGGTTTCAGAAAAAAAGAACTTCATAAAAATCAAGGGACTTTTCAAATACATTAGTGGAAGCTTCAGGTAAAGTGGAATAAACTCTGATGTTGATTTTTAGATGCTGTGATGACATTCTTAGCCTTTAGGTTGGAGGAAGTTGGTGTGGCCTGTTAATATATCCCCAAAGGATTCATGGGAGAGTCAAAGGATGTTAGGTCAGGCACACAGGTGGGTGAGCAATGGATGGCTATTGGGAGACTAAAGACTGCTCAGGAAAGCTAGATTCCACAACTGCAATATTCCAACTCTATAACCACTGAAGTCCTAACCAATCAGCTTTCTAGAATTTCTAAATCAAGTGTAGCTCTTTTTCTTGGGAACTTTAGTTTATAAGTGTGTTTGAGATGCAGAGCTAGAAGGGGAAGACTTTGAAGATGAACTTTGAGGAGATATTGCAAGTGGTATACAGCTAGCCACTATTTCTGTTTCCTGATTCTAACTGGAACTCTTTTGTAGGCTTCTGGGCCCTGTTTGCTAAGATTGCCCAGGCAGGGATGGGGAGGGTTGGAGGGCTGGGGAATGGGGGAGAGGATGTTTGAGGTAGAGGGATGGGGGACTGCCCTCCCTGGCAGGCCTGTCTGGTGCTGGCTTTTGGGTGTCTACCACTTGCTCCAGCATTTGTGCTTCTCAGATCCTAGCAGGCCTGGAGTGTACAGAGTACCAGCAGTCCTTGCTTTGAAGTGCTGCCCCATAAACCCATGAGGTGGGCCAGGGATGGGAAGAAGAGGTTCTGCAGAAGCCCAGGGCAGGCCAGGAGCTTAGTGCCAGCCCCCAGCTCCATGTCACACCAGCACTCCAGTGGTGGCAGTGCACCTCCCCTGCCCACTCATGACATCACCCTTTTCCATCCTGCTCATGGCACACCTGTTCTGAACGATATAGCAGATTCAACAGAGCAGGCAGGAGCTGGGTGCAGCTACATGTTAGAAGATGGATCTGCTCCTGAGCCAAGGAAATGGCCCTCTGAGCCAGGTCAGGAAAGGCAGTCTTGTGACATTGGAGTCATGCTTAGTACTACAATCAAGTTACCTAGCTTGAGGACAAGCTATTGACAGTATGGCTGTCTCATTAGAGAAAGATGATATGTGCAATCAGGAGTGTCCTAGGCAGGAAGGGTGTGTCCTCTGGGTGGCGGTAGTGATGCCTCTTGCACAGTTGCCTTTGAAAGGTGCAGCATCCCTGGGGTTTTTTGCTGCCATTGGTCTTTTGAGACATTCCCAAGTGGTTAGGTACTTGGATTTTAGACCCTGAGTTTCCATATTGAATCCTGTTTCTTGCCATGGTTTGAGTGTACTCCTCAAAGCTGATGTCTTAGAAATCTAACTCCCACATTCTTACACTGAGCCTATTTGGAAGTAGTGCTTGGAGAAGTTAATTAAGGTAGATGTCCTCATGGAGATGGAGACTCTGTAATGGGATTAGTGGTCTTATGAGCAAAAGAAGAGAGACCTGCACAAATAATCTTGTTCTGGCATGTTATGATGTAGTATGAAGGCCCTCAGTAGATATCGGTGGCATGCTTGGACTCCCCAACCTTTGGGACTGTAAGCCAAAGAAATCTCAGTTTCTACAAATTACCTACACTTCATTATTTTGGTACATCACCAGTATAAACTAAGCCTCATTACTTCCTTTCTGTGTTCCTACGCAAAATCAGTGCCCAGCTCTGCAGGGCTATAGTAAGGACTGATTAGCGATGAGTAATACCTGCTATTTTTAAATACAGCCTCAATGTACAGTTGCCCTTTCATGAGCTATGGAAAAGAGACCTTGTCTTACACAAGATGAATCCATACTGTTTAACCCAAGTCTGTTGCAAGTAGATGCCAAGATCTCTCAACTTCCCATGTCCTTACTGTTCATTCGGCCAGAGCTAAGGTTTATAAAGCCATTCCTTTTTCACCAGGAGTGGAATCTGTTTCACAGATCCCCCGGGGATTCTGTCCATCTTGAGGCAGTCTGCAGTCACTTATTGTGTTGATGTAAGACATTTCACCTCAAGGCTATCAGTCCTCTGAGCATGAACATCCGATCCTCTCTGTGGAGGGTTTGACAGAGATGGCGTCAGCATGGAGATGCTTCTGGCAGGGCAAGGGCAGAGAGGAATGATGCTACATGGCACTTTGAGAAATGGCTGCTGATTTAAAGGTCGATCTTGATGGTGTGGCAGCATTGTTCAGAGCTCACCTTCCTGGGGTCAGGAGTATCTTTCTGAAATATATAGAAATTAGGATCTAGAAGGTATGGATTATAGGATCTTTATTTAAATTTAAAAAATTGATGCGTATGAGTGCTTTGCCTATATATGCGCCACATATGTACCTTGTGCTGCAGAAGCCAGAAGGCATTGGATTCCCTGGAACTGGAGTTAAGATAGCATGTACCATCTTTGCACCAGGAACTGAACTCAGGTCTTCTATAAGAACAGCAAGAACTTTTCATCACTGAACCATATCTCCTGTTAAGGACACCACAAGAAGAGCTACAGGGTCAACTAACCTGGGCCCACTGGGGCTCACAGAAACTGAACCACCAACCAAAGAGCATGCAGGGGCTGGACCTGGACCTAGGCCCCCTACACATTTATAGCAGATGTGCAGCTTGGTCTTCATGTGGGTCCCCTAACAATCAGAGTGGAGGCTATCTCTCTGGCTCTGCTGCCTGCCCTAGGCTCCCTTTCCCTTAGCTGGGCTGCTTTGTTCGGCCTCAGTGGGGGAAGATGTGCTTAGTCCTGCTGCAACTTGATGTGCTAGGGAAAGTTGGTACCCATGGGGGGGTCCCCCTTCTCTTAGGAGAAGGAGAGGAGGTGATAGAGGGAGGATGGTTATGAGGAGGTGGGCCTGGGAGGAGAGAAGGGAAAGGGGCTGTGATTGGGATGTAAAGTGAATAAATAAATTTATTAATTAATGAAAAAGAAAAGAGACAACATCTCTGCTTCCAGAGCATAGGGATGGGTGCCTAGTCTTAGAGTGCAAGCTAAAATGCCGAGATTAGTGTGTGCCACCACATCTAGCTCTCTGACTTTTGAAAGAGACACGTATTATTTTTCATATTTTGGACAATTTCAGACATGTATACAATGGATTGTGATTATACTCACCTCTCACTATTCTGTCTCTCTTCTCTCCCACCCCTGCTGAGTTCCCACAGTCTCCCTCCTACTTGTATAATTTGTGTCTTACAGACACATGCAGGGAGGTAGAGCTGCTCTGTGTTCATGACTAGAGTGGCCTAGTGGAAATGTCAGATGACAACATTTCATAGCACTCCTTTCTTCTGGTTCCTATAGTCTTTCTTCCCCTTTCTGCAGTGTTCCCTGGGCCTTGGGGAAGGAGATGATATACATGTCCCATGTGTGGCTGACTACACAACAACCATCAGTTTTCAGCACTTTGACCAGTTGTGAGTCTTGGAATTAATGATTGCCACTGAATGCTTCTCTGATACATAGGACCACAGCCTATAGGTACAAACATAAATATGTAGAAGGCAGTTTTACTACACATCCATTTCTCAAGACATCAGTAGTGCATTGCCCCCTAGAGCCCGAGACATCCCTAGCCATAGGTCTCTTGTCCAGCTTTATGGTAGTGGGAGTGTTTTTCCTCTCATGGACCAGGCCTCTGATCTAATCAATCAGGAAGCTGTTAGCACCTCCCCAGCAGTTATACCACTATCACAGCACCTGCTGGGTCAGTGTTGTAGCATCCGGGGTCCACAGCTGGGCAGGAACACTTTCACTTTTCTTCCCTAACAGCCTACAGAGCACTTCTAGCAAGGAGCAAGTATCATATATTTGGAGATGCCCAGATACCCAAGTCCCACTCTAAGGAACAGGAGGTGGCAGGGCTAAGAATTACATGGTGTTCTGATCACACATCCTGACAAGAAGAGAGTCAGGCCACAGATCTTCAGAAGCTTCAGACTCCACCAGTCACTAAGCATCTGCTGTACGGGGATGTCTTCATCCTGCCTGCTGCTTCCCTGAGGATTTGGTGCTGGGGGCTATGACGGGGAGTCTGAATGACAGAGTAATTACCAAGCTGGGAGAAAGTCCGTTGTTTCTGAGGGTGTCTTTGGGAAGGCACACATGGACTGACAAGATCAATGAGCTATAAATGGATTACTGGTCTGCTAGTGTAGAGTAAAAGTGAACAGGCTGCATGGGAGCAGATTTTTATGTAAATCATCATTAGAAAACTGTAAAGTCAGAGGAATTCTTTTGAACAAAACGTGTGTGTGTGTGTGTGTGTGTGTGTGTGTGTGTGTAGTACATGCGTGACTATAGTACATGCATGTGTATGTATTTTTGCATGCATGGGTACATGTGTATGACTCAGTGCATGTGTGTACTTAAGTTGGACAGCTGGTATCTACTTTGATCTCTCTCTATGTGTAATATATTGAGGCAGGGTCTCCCTTTGAGCTAGTCTGCTGAGCCAGCTTGTCCTTAGCTGAGATCAGAAGCAGGCTGCCACACCCACCTGACTTTTTACATGGGTTCCAAGAACACAAACTGGACCTCACTTACGTGTGGCAAGCTAAATGAATTTGTTGAAAATGTACAGGATGCTGGAGTAGGGGAACGTTGGGGAAAACCCCTCAAGGGATGCCTTTCCCAGTCGTATGCATAAACTACAGGTCCTCAGCTCTAGGTACAGACGGAACCTACAGATGGAAAGGAGTTTTCAAACCTCTCAAAATGAAACAAAACGTTATCAATAGCCAGGTAAACAACAGTAACAACCACAAGCCCATGCCTGGGCCTCACTCCAGAGGGTCTTTTTTTATTTCCTTTTTGTCATTAGGGAGACTGTCTAGGTGGGAGCCATACGCTGTGGTTTCACATGTAGCTAGGGTTCAGCCCATGGGGTTTAGAACAAATGTTAGCATACTGGAGAATCACCTAGGCCATGTTAAAACACAAATTGCCAGATTTCCCTCTTGGAGACAATTCAGTAGGAAAGGGGCAGAAATCTGCATGTTACAAAAATGTCCCCTGACCAACTCAGGCTCTGTAGTAGCAACAGGGTTAAAGGATGTAGAACGTTCCAGGCAGCAAAAAAATGGCAATGAAAGCAAAGGTGGTGGAGGAGAAAAGCATTGCAGGAAAAAGACGTTTCTGAAAAGATTTCCCCTCAGAGCCAAAGCTACTATAGTTACCGTGTCATTATCCCCTCAGCACGGCTGGTTCTGACAGAAATTGGTGTCTAGCACTCAACATAGTCCTTTAATTGCGTTTACCTTCCGCTGCTCTCGGACTGTGGCAGCACAGGCAGGCTTACAATCAAGAGAAGGAAGCACTTTGGACCGGGAGAGTGAGAGATCGCGGGTGCTGGAGTGGCAGTATGCAGTCTCCATCTCCTGGTGTCCAGCGCTGTGAGGTGCCAGGTCTGAGATCTTACAGAGATGCAGGCTGAGAAGTTAGCTTGCCAGCTTCATGGGTGCTAGAAGATTTGAGATCCTGGATTACTGACAAAGCATCTTGCTTGTGGCAAGCAAGCAGTGTGAATTCCAGCCTATTGTTTCTTTCCTTTTACCCGCACCCCCAGGGGCCCAAGTGCATGCTGCATGTGCAGTCAGTGATGTCCTCAGAGTAAACCAACCTTAGGAGATTGCAACCTCCCAAAGGGCTGCACACAGATCTGCCTGCCTCCATCTCAGAGGTAATGTCGCCGTTTATTCTCTTTGTCAGCAGATAAACCTGCCTTTTGACTCAGAGGGACACGGTATCTCTATCTTTCAAGGCTGCTGCTCACTTTCTCAGTGAACATCCTTTAAAAGATAATCTGGAACAAAAGCTGCCATCGTCTCTGTATATAAGATGTGCAGAAACATGGGGGGCCATGGAGAATTGACACCTTACTCCCGGGGATTCCCAGGCCAGAAGTTATCCTGGTTTTCTTGCTGTATATCTCTAGTCCCAAGGAAAACTGAGCATGACAGTTAATCCTGGCAGGGAGTGGAGAGAGTGCAAAATACTAACCAAGTACTCGTAATGTTGATGTTTGAAAACATCATTACTGCGGGTGGTGTTGGCTTGTGTCCTCAGAGCATACTATGGATTTCAGGAGTTTGGAAGGGGTCATGGAGGTCTTAGTGACCACCTTGTTCTTGTTGCTCAAAGTCAGATATCCAAGCTAGTATACCAAGTAACATTTAAGCAGGAACACACACACACACACACACACACACACACACACACACACAAACACACACATATACACACACAAACACACACACACATACACACACAAACACACACATACACACACACATACACACACACATACACACACACACATACACACACACATACACACACACACACATACACACACACATATACACACACATACACACACACACACACACACATACACACACACACACATACACACACACAGAGTCACTCACTTACCTACACATACACTTTTAAACAGAGCTTTATAGGGTACTTTTGCCAGGCTACCTTGTTTTTCCTATTGTCTGTGTATAGGCACAGAGAAAACATAGGATAGAAGACTGATTAAACTCCAGTCTAAAGGAAATACAGGGGCAAAAAGTGGAGCAGAGACTGAAGGAAAGACCATCCAGAGACTGCTGGAGATCCATCCCATATACAGGCACCAAACCCAGACACTATTTCGGATGCCAAGAAGTGATTGCTGACAGGAGCTTGATATAGCTGTCTCCTGAGAGGATCCGCCAGAGCCTGACCAATACAGATGTGGATGCTCGCAGCCAGCCATTGCGCTGAGCATAGGGACCCCAATGGAGGAGTTAGGGGAAGGACTAAATGAGCTGAAGGATTTGCAACCCCATAGGAAGAACAACAGTATCAACCAGGACCCCCCCCACCCCCCCAGATCTCCCAAAGACTAAACCTCCAACCAAAGAGTACACATGGAGGGACCCATGGCTCCAGCTGCATATGTAGCAGAGGATAGCCTTATCTGCCATCAATGGGAGGGGAGGCCCTTGGTCCTGTGAAGGCTAGATGCCCCAGTGTAAGGGAATGCTAGGGTGGTAAGATGGGAGTGGGTGGCTTGGTCGGGGAGCACCCTCACAGAAGCAGGGGGGATGTGGTAGGGAAAACCAGGAAGGGGGATAACATTTGAAATGTAAATAAATAAAATAATCAATAAAAAATGAAAATAAAACAAAAGCACACTCAGTTTCTGCAGAAGTGAACTTCTGAGCAGTATGGAAGGGGATAAAGGTCTAGGGTGAAGAAAAGGGAAGGGGGAGCAGAGGACGTCAGGATGTGCTGGCAGAAAGCTGAAACCTGCAGAGAGAGTTCTGTGGTTGGCTTCCCCACATCTCCTCTAATCCCTTCCAGGGATTCTGACCTTCTCTCCAAGGAATTATGTGTCTGAACAATGACATTTTAAGACCTCATCTACCTCCCTGTTCTGCTTCACCAATGCTGCAAGTAGGAACACAATCCAACTTGAAATTGGGAAGTGGCCAGATTGTGTCTGAGGCTGGTCAACACCAGCCACAGTCTTGCTTGTCTTCTGTGGGCCCAGGACATGGTAGGGCCCCGTTTTATTAGGCTTGTGATTTTGTGCATTGAGAATTAGATAGAAGAGTGAATGCCACCTCTGTTTCCAAGGTCTGGAGCTTTCAAGAGCTGAAGGTGTGGGAGCATGTACATGGAATCATATGTGTGGGGCTACAGTTTACCTGTTGCTATAGTAGGGATAAACCACTTGGCGTAGGATATTTTACCTCAAGTCATCAATATATGTGGGTATTTGCTTCCACCGGCATCCAATTAATTCTGATCTCCAGGGAACAGCATAATTCTATTCAATTCTGATACTCTCTGACCAGGAGACAGTATCAGGTCACATGACTTAAAGACTTAGATCCAGAAGTGCATCCTTCAAAGGCCACGTGGAAGCCCCAAGTTGGAATTTGTGTCTCTGACTGCTTGGCTGTTAATTGGGGTTCTCATGATCTCCTTAGATCTGTTCACAAAAGGAGCTCATGGAACTCAGAGAGACTCCTGTACTTGATTATTACAAAGGATTTAGCAAATAAGTTGGCCATTACGGGGAAGACAGGTCAAGACACCAAGAACAGAAGGAGATGCTGCTCGGGAACCTCCGCTTCTCCTAAGAGCAGCATCTTGGATGGATCATCCTTTAAGCTGGGATTTTATGTAAGCTTTATTATGTGGGCACAATCGATTGACTCATTGACTATTGATGATCAATTTAAGTTTCAGCTACCCTCCCTATTGCCACCCAGGGTTGGTTGGGCTAAAAGTCCCAACCGTTTAATCATTCGGTGGTCTTTCTGGTAATCTGCCCCCTCTTCCAGAGCTGTCTAAAGGATCATTCCATGGGTTTCAGAATCTGTATGTCTGTAAGTGGGGACAAAGATGGCTACGTATTTCATAATACCATAAGCCGCATTCATCCTGGATAGCCCTTTTGCATTGTGCCTACTGGGGCCAGAATATCCATTATATGTTTTTCTGTAGCTTATCTGGTACTTGGACAGAAGCAGCTGGCTAGCTGACCATCTCTCTGTATGATCTCTCTTTATAACTTGCCTAGGCCTTTCCTGTCATTGTAGCCTCAGTGTGGCCAGGCTTTTCTAGAGTGGGTTGGCTTTCTCTATAGTGCTTTTAGGCTCTTAGACAAAGAATATAAAGCCTCAAAGTCCCAGAATATCCCTTCTGCTAAATTTACTTAGACATGTGAACCACAAAGTTCTACCTAGATAAGGAAGAGGACCAGGAGGTAGACTCTGTCTCTGGGAGAACCAGTGAACAATTTAGCTTTAATGTATCATACCAGATGAAACTATATCTCAGAGCAAGGGGCCTGTATGATTACAGGTACCAAGGAATCTTTTGTCATCAGAACAGAGCACTGGTAGTCATGGTTAAATTGTGCCTCCTTTAAAATCAATATGCTAAAGTCATGGCTGTATTTGTAGATACAACCTTTAAGAGGTGATTAAGTTGAAATCAGGCTGTTAGAGTGGACACTGTAATATAATATAATTGGTGTCCTTATTAATAAAAGAAGAAAGCAGACTCACTGAGAAGTGGGTATGTGGGTACAGCAAGAAGACAACTGTTTACAGGTCAGGGAGAGAGAGGCTATGAGCAAACAAGCTAGATTGTACCTTGATTTTGGAGTTCCAGCTTCCAGACTGTCAGAAAATAAATACTTATGAAATGCTCAGCTTGTGTTATTGATAGTGCCATGCTGTGAACTAGCTATTTCATTTGCCTTGAATCTCATATATATATATATATATATATATATATATATATATATATATATATATATATAATATCATCATCATTATTATTCTCTCTATATATATCCCTTTCTCAGAAGATTGCCAACATACATACTTCCTTATGGACTTAACCTAGAATCTATTTGATAACTGACTCAACTTTTGACCCCAGAACTGCTTTGTCTTCAGAGCTATCTCCCAACTTCTCTTGGCCTGCTTTTCTGGGTGTCAACCCCCATAAGCTGCACCTTCAGGGTCCCTTGGTTATTGACTCATGGTTGAGTTTAGTGGATGGAAGGCATCGGTGTGATGTTGAAGATAGGATGAAGGGGGAGCCAGGTCTCTCTATCTGCCTTCTCAGATCTTGTTTCCTATGTGAAGAAACAAGTCTGTGATCTTCTAGTTGTAACTTCTACCATGTGACCTTGGTTTCTGGTATCCCTCTATCCTATCACCTGGGCAACCAGTTTCCTAAATTGGACTTCCTGTTTTTAATTCCTGGAGTAATCTTTGTTTTCCTGCCTGGACCCTGAGTGATATGCTTATTTAATATTTCTCCTAATTTAAATAAACAACTACAGCTCTGTGTTCCTAAGCTTACTCCCACAAACCTCTCTACAAATAGAGTCCATTTTAACATTCATCCTGGAATTTCTTTAAACTGCAGTTTCCTGTGTTTCTAAAAGAAATAAAACTAAGTGAAAAATTGCAGTCTTTCACAGTCCAACTTGCTTTGATAACATTTAACCTTTGATATATTTTCTTCTTGATTTCTTATTTCCTTTTTTTCACTTTCCCAATATTTTTATGCCATCTTTACATAGTTAAGCTCACAGAGTGTATCTATTTTTATATTCTGTCTTTAAGCTTGGCATTTTATTATAAGCATCTTCTTACTTATTTAGAATTCTTTATAACATCACTTTTAACTTATGAAAGGATCAAAATGCTAGAATTATGGAGGATTCTGACAGGAGATTCTGTACTCTAAAAGAATGTGCCAATTAGAGTTTGCATCTGTGTCTCTAAATCTGGTTGTTCAACAGCCGTGGACTGAGGGATTGGGAGGCCTGTGGTATAGAGAGAGGAAGGAGGAGATATGGGAGCAGAGGCTGCCTAGAAGCCAAGAGGTATGAACGAGGCAGACAGAGAGAAGGGGAGATCAAAAGAAGTCAATTACTTGGCGAAGTCCTTAGGACTAGGAGTGTAATAAAAAAGCAGAGATCAATATGAGCCTTACTGGTCCCCAAGTCTCTTCTCATGGCCTGATCTGAATAGTAAGTGAGCCACAGGTCTGGAGAAGAAGAAAGATCCTTCAGGGGAAGGGAAGGGTATACGCTAGTTAGTGGCTTTTGAGTCAGGCAGCCCTGTTAGTCCTGGCTCTGCCTCCTCTACCAGCCTTGTGAGGATAAGCAAGCTGGGAGCCTATACTATTTCCTGCTTCATGGAATGAAATACAGGATTCATAAGAATTATACAGTCTTATTTGTTCCCTATAAGATTAAAATTTTCTCCCAGGTGAGTGCAGAAGTGAATGACATGCATGAATGAAGTGGTTGTTGCCTGGAGTTACAAGTTCATCTCCATGTTACTGAAAGCACAGGCAGCCTGCACTCTGAGAACAGGGAAGCTAGCATCTGTGTTAGATTTGGAAATGTATCTCTCCATGCAGTTGAACCCAAGGGCACGGAGCTGGCGTGTGGCTCAGTGTGGCTTCTCAGATTTCAGCCTGGCCCCATTCCTTTCCTGGGCAGGCTCTTATCTGCAGCGTCGTGGGAGGAGAGGTCGGATGCTGTGAAGATGTGAAATATGCTTGTGAAGGACACATGCTGGAGGACTCTGAGCTGACTGACGTACATTTTAGAGGAAGATGGTAGTGATGGTCGGGAGGAGGGTGGAGAAGTGCTAAGTGGGAGAGCATGTGTGTACATACAGTTGCACATTGCTGCAACATGTCGGTGGCCCAGAATGACTTCGGGTGTACTTGAAATGCTGGACTAGTGCTAGCAGAGTAGAAGGCTTGGAGAGGAGGCTAAGACTTGAGAGCTGACACCGCACACACTCAGATGTGGTGGCATTTGTAACTGTGATAGGGAGCTTCTCTTCTTCTTGGGCTTACCCTAGAAAAGAGAGTTTTCCAGACATCCCAAGGCCTCATTCTTTCTCTCACGGAAGAGCTTACCCTACTCAAGGCTTCCTCTGTGATCTGTTCCTTGGGAAGCTGCCTGCCCTAACCTGATAGGATTCAGTGCTGGAAGGACCAAAGGATAGAGTAGATAGACTGATTTCTCAGTGGTGGGGGGAGGGGCTTCCGAGGAGCTGGCCTATTGGAAAGCTCCAATAAAGTCCATTTGTATTTGGAGCCTTCTCTTGACACGGCTAGGATGGGAAGATGGGATGCTCTCCCATGGTCCACGGGGAGTCACTCACCTTGACTAACCTGTCCTGAAGAGGCAGAGAAGAACCCCGAGTCTCACTGAGTCACTGACTCTGCATGTGTGATTCCTGAGTACAGAACTGGCTCCACAAGAGCCCATCGTGGCCTCTACTTAGATTTACCTCTTGACTCTATTATTTGGGTAACAATGGGGAGCTGAGTTTAGAGGTTGAGCATAGGCTACCCTGTCCACATTTCTACACAAAGGGGCAGCTTCCTGAAGCCTGCTAATGGCTGCCAACCAGCCAGTGAAATAGAATTTCAGACCCTCACATCCAGCTTACCTGGACACCAGTGCACCCATGACTATTTTAGTTCTTGTCAAAACTGCTCTTTTGCCTCAGGAGAAGGATGAACTTGGAACACAAAGGGAGGGGACTAGAGACATTTCTTTCACTGTTGGCTTTCTCTGTAGAACTTGGAATTGTTTCCCTCTCTGTCTATTCAGAGTAGGTGTTTGCCATGCTCTGCCTGTCTTAACTGAGATCTCCTGGATCTGCTCCTCAGGGAGACCGGCATGTGTATGTGTTGCTCCACCTGGAGAGTGTGGCTGAAGGCAGTGTTCTTGATCCACGTTTATTCCTGGCCTCCTGAGACACTTCATCTCAGACTGAAACATGAGCTGCAGTCCAGCCTATCTTGGAGTCACAGCATGGGCAGAGGTGGTTTTAAAGGGGCCTATGAAGTGCTTTTCCAAACAGAACTTACTGTAGTTCTTATCCACAGTGCGGATAGTAAGAAAGGCTGCTGTCCTTTCTCACTCTCTAAGCATTCAGATGGAATCAGGGGGGAGGGTGGGGTGACAGAGGGGCCAGCAGTGACAGACAATCATTTTTTAAATAAGCTGACATCAAAGAAATTCCTCAGGAGCACATTCTTCACAGTGTGTGTGTGTGTGTGTGTGTGTGTGTGTGTGTGTGTAGGCCTTTTCTTTATTTCTGAAGGCAAAAATAATTTCCTATTTTCCTTGGTTATTTATTTATAAGTCTTTATTTCATTTCTTAGTACCTAAATACATACACACATGAAATATATAAACTACATAAATGTTTGCGTGACAAAAATAAATCACACCTCCTTAGTAATATTCTGAAGCAAAGCACATTGTAGACATAGTCATTAGACTTTCGTTTGTAGGAATTAGTTTTCATCTGCTCAATCGTATTTCATCATGTGGAGGCACCTTGACGGTGACAGCAACTAATGCCAGATGCTTCCTTACTCTCCTTGCTGGGAATATGTCAAGCCCTGTGCTAAGTAGACTAGAAGGCAGGCTCTGTCATCACACCTCCTCATAGGTTCAGAGATGGAGGCTTAAGGAGGTCAATTTCCTTTTATAGAGACGGGGTCTTACTATGTAGCCTATGTGGGCCTTGAACTCCATCCTCCTCCTGTCTCAGCCTCTCCCAAGTGCTAAGATTAGGAGCTCATGTGGCTGAAGTAACTTTCTGAAGCTCCTGCAGTCCTTGAAAGGCAGGGCCAGGATGTAATGTAGTCATTCTGGCTTAGGCTCCATACACAGCTAACACTGAACACTTCCTTACTCTCTTTGTGCAAGGAACAGAGGACACAGTGCCACCTCCATTCATTTAACCACCCTTTTAGTTGTCAGGCATTTGTTATTAATTATTTTTAAAATTATAATGTCTGCTTTTTGATACAGGTTCTTACTATATAGCCTGGTTGTCCTTCAGTTTGCAATTCGCATGCCTCTGCTGAGCTCTGAGAACACAGACATGTACCCCCACAGCCCGCTCAAGGGTCATTTCTTATTACAAAAATACTGCCAACAGTCATAGTAAGACTATCTCAAAGGGAAAAACATACATCCTTGTGGCATGTGGCTTACTCTTTGCATAGATTCACAATAATTTTCTCTCACTAAGTTTGCCTTACATTGTTCTGCTGTCTTTGAACAATATGGGATCCTGTAGATTTTTAACGGTAAGCCTTTTCCATGTATTTGATGGTATAAATTGTTCAGCCCAGAACCAGCATCTCTATGACATGTTAGGAAGACAGTCTAATTCATTGCCTTCTCAGGGATCAGATAAAGCAGGACTTGTTCTTCGCTCCCATTCCAGCCCTGCACAGACGAAAAATATTATCAGAAGCATCCGTATCTGTTTTTCTCACAGTGCAGTTCATCTAAGAGTTCCTCCTGTCTAATTATCTTCATTGTCTTTTCAGAGAGTACAGTCTCTTATTCCACCCTCTCCTCTCGCTCTTCTCTGGTGTTTCCCATTAGTGCCACCTACAGCAACCTCCAGGTTCACACTGATTCAGGGTCACTCTCTGCACCCAGACTCAGTTCTGCAGGCACTGTGTGACTTATAAAAAGCAGCACTACATTGCTTCAGACCCAGAGCAGCAGACACACAACAGTGAAGCCTCGCTTCTCTCTTTGGTTAGATTTCAGACGTTGTGCTATGTGAGAGGAGGAAGGTTGATTTTGGAGAGCAAGGCGTACATTGCCTCACTCCTCAAGGGGAGTTCACCTCAGGAAGTTTCTAGAATGTGATGCTGGAAAGAACAGGTGTAGGCCTTAGGTAAGTCTGAGTTTGCTTCCACACTCTGTAGTTGTTACCATTGCCAAGCTCCTTAACTTCCTACAGCCTGATAGTCATCATCTGAAAGAGGGATAATATCTACTTAACAAGTTTATTATGATGATAAGATTTTTAGAAAATCTATGCCAAGCCCCTGGCTTTCCACAGCTTGCCTCACAGTAAGTACTCTGCTTTCTTCTCATTAAAACCTTGAAGATGGAAGGGATCAAGAGACAATGTGTGTTCTCACTGTTCTAATGCTTCCCTGGGGAGAGGGCAAGCTGGGAGTTCCCTGGCTGAGCTACTGGAGCCTTCTTTCAGGGAGAGCACATCTCTGAAATACAAATGCATGACCTCCCCTGGACCAGTAGTTCTTGCATGAGTGTATATAGCTCCCTGAGGGGTTTTTGGGAGGTTCTATCCAACTATAATTGCATGGGAATATGGTGGCTCTGGGTATACGTTTAATTTACTAGGACAAAAGTCTTTGGCTTCCATCAGATTTCCAAATAGGCTAGTGCCTGTGGAAGTTAGAAACCACTGTTCTAAGGTACCCATGACTACTGCATCCTTTTCCTGTATCAGCAGCAGCTGTGAACTATATGAGCAGGACTGAAGGATTGGTATCAGAGCCCTGGAGAAGGTCATGGGGCCTTTCTGATGCCATAATCCACGTGATTATGTTAGTGCTAAGAGAAAGTCATGATTGTGCACCAGGGGTCAAGAAAAGGCACGGAGCATACCTAAGAGGCTTACTAAAGCTCTTACAGTCCTAATAGAATAGAATGATGGGAGACTATGAAGCTGAGGGTATAGATCATGGGTGACTGTTGCACTGATCCTCCGAGTGGGGACCTCAGGGTACAACACCACAGTACATTCCGCTGTTCATTCTTGGTTCTCCCAGGGTGAGCCTTAGCTGACTTTCCATTTCTCTGCTTTATTTGCAATACAAATCCTGCCTGCTAGGATTCTTATTTGTTGGGAAGAATAAATTCAAGGTACTTGCAGATGCTGTGTCTAATGAAGGCCAGTTTTCACAAACAGTGTCTTTCTTCTGTGTGGTCTTGCAAGGCAGAATGGACAGGCAAGATCTCTGGCTTCTCTTTCATAAAGGAATTAAGCATAGTGATGAGAACTTCACCCTTATGATCCAGTCTCCTTGCCTTCCCCATACCTTCTAGAAATAAAGAAAGACTACATTCCATGCCTGGAACTCTGAATCCTTAAACATCTTTGTTCTAAGACCTTTCTGGATCTGCTCTAAATGGTTCGACCTACTCTGAAGAGTGGGTGGGGAGAGATATGTGGCCACTTCTGGGGAGGTAGTTCAGTGATGGCCTGCTTGCTTAGCAGACCCTGGGATCAGTCTCCAAGCACCTCTGGAAAAGAAAAGGAAGTTAAATATAAGAAATGTTCGGGGAACAGGAAGGATTAGTGTTTCATATCTACCTGCTTGAGAGTTTTTTTTTTTATTGAGAACTTTACACTGTGCCAGGCAACATGTCAGATGTTGGAAAAACAATATTGAGTGAGACATCCCTTGCAAACTCGTGTGTGGAATCAGAGCTGAGCCACTACCGTGGAGTTCCCTGCATGCTCTACTGTAGGAGTGTCTGGCTATCCTGAACCATATGAATCTGTGCTGCAGCATGCCTTGCAGATAGCTGTAGTTCTAGGAGGAGCTCTAGATATGAGTGGAGTGAGGCAAAAGGATAAGATGGTTCCAGGAAGGCAGTGTTTATTCTTGGGTTGGCTGTTTTAGTTCCTCCTCTGTAGAAGAACATCCTAGCAAGGTATACGGATGCTGGTGAGATTTGGAGGCTCTTGATTTTTTTCCATCTTGCATGGCATTCTATTTCCCCATGACCAGTCTTTTCCTTCTGCAGACAAGGGAAAGGAACACCATAAGTGTAGGAGGTGCAGCAGCAGCAGCAGCAGCAGCAGCAGCAGCAGCAGCAGGTAGACAATAAGCAAAGGCTGAGGAGAGGTGCAGTGGAAAGAGCAGTGGGCCGACTGGGTCTGAACCATGTCTGACCACTTCCTGTAGACATCTGGCAGGTCATTCTGCCTCTCTGACACTTTGTCTATGTACAATGATGGTCTAGCTTAGCCCTACAGAGAGAGTATAGCTACAGTAAATACAGACTGGTGGTATAAATAAGCATTTATGTCTCTGTTTGGGAGCCCAGGAAAGTTCAAGATTCTGTGTCTGTTAAGGACTTGTTCTTCCTGCAGAGAACCTTCTCATGATCTCACATGGCAGGACAGGTGCTGGTCCATTCATGTGACCTTCACTGCCATGACTCAATCCACCTTGCAAAGATATTGCCTTTAGATACCTTTACATGGAATCAGGGTTTGGGGGTAGAGGTATGTATTAGTCCACATCACTTGCTTTACAGAACCGGGGTGCAGAATTCATGAACAGATGCATGTAAGTGTATCTGAACATTAAGTGGATGGGAACACATGTGGGAGCCTGAGGGGTTTATAGGAGTCTAGGATGTGCTTTTTTCAGAGAAGAAGATCAAGAGCCACGGAACATACCTCTCTTAGGACATAAAGGTCCTTGGTCCTTCTAATTGATGCATCTGTGTATTGGCACACCAGCTGTGTTCTTATGTTTATTTCTCCCCTTACAATACAGAGTAAAGAATGAAGGGATAAGCTTCATTGGGATAAGCTAGACCACCATTGTACATGTACTCAGGAAGACTATGCGATCCACAGGATAGATATATAGATATCTATGAATTAAAGGGAAGGTCTTCTCTTCCTAAACAAAGACAAAGTCACCCAAAGAAAAAGAAAGAGTTGTTTACTGTTCACTACTTT
The DNA here is from genome assembly GCF_011762505.2 of Arvicanthis niloticus. Lineage (NCBI taxonomy): Eukaryota > Metazoa > Chordata > Mammalia > Rodentia > Muridae > Arvicanthis > Arvicanthis niloticus. Next base: position 21,059,709 of record NC_047669.1, on the reverse strand, counting down.
TTCTTCTGGAATGGGAATAAGATCCCAGGAGGTGTTGCAGCCATCTTGTTGCCAAGAGATAAAGGCCGAGGATAGTAAGTTAAGAAAATAGCCACCCCTGATGCAGGGAGTGTTAGCTCCGTGCTTATGACAAATAAGTTAGCCCACTGCACTGTTGCTCTCTGTGTCTCTCAGCCAAATGTAACCCTTTCTAATACAGACTTTGGAGGTCTGGGAAGTGTCAGCAGAATTTGGACTCAGAGGGTGGCAGAGGCAGTGCTTGGTGCTGGCTATTCTTTCCCAGAGAGAACAATGGCTCTCCTTGACTCCATCTGGCTGAGCGCCTGGTCACTTCAGAGTCCTGGCACTTCCCTCGGAGAACTGGAGCCGTGGATATGTTTTCTTTTTTAAAATAGACACTGCCAGTTTTTAGAGCTTTTCCATTTCTGAAAAAAAATTCTTTTGGAGAAAAATCAAAAAACAGGAATTTCAAGTGGTGTTCTCATCACAAACCATTATAAGGTCTTGCTGAGCTGAGGCTCTGCTGGGATTTGAGCAGGTGGGTGGGTGTGGGCCCTGTACTCTGAGGCACCACCCATCCTGGGAGCCCCCATTCTGATGGAAGACTGTACATGAGAAAGCAACAGGATTTGGGATGGTGGGCTTCTAGAGAATGTCTGAGGATGTGCAAATTTATTTGAAATAAAGTACATCCATAAACGTATTTGGGGATTTGCTATCAGCGAACTTCTGCTCTGGGGATGGAGGGTCTTTGTCTTTGCTGAGACTTAAGGACTCATATATAGCAGTGAGTCTTGGCTGTGTAGCTGTGATGTGGACCAGCTGGAAACCAGGTTCTTGCAGTGGGCAAGCTGCAGCCAGCTGGGGCCCAGTGATGGGGCCAGGCAGGCCAGGTGCAGGGATGGAGCAAGAAGTGTTTCCTGTCACATCTCATCACTCACACCCAACCCCATCTCCTTCCTTCCTTTGAATTCAGGAGAAAACACAGCGGCTTTGGTGCTAGATGTGTGGGAAGTGTGTTTGGCATGTTTTCAGTGACATGAAATGATTTTGAAATTTTAAATTAGGGAAAAATCCTCATTGTGGAGATCTGGAATCTTCCCTCTAGGTTAAGAATTGTGAAAAATAGTGGATCTCTCTGGAATCTTTTAGCCAGAGCTTGGACAATGTGGTTTTGCTAATGCCTCCTCCCCCTCCCATGTTGTCCTGTCTCTGGTTAGTTCATTGACAGATATGACCAAGTCCCTGGTAGTTTTGGCTTTATTACATGTTCTTCACTGCTCACATCTCTTGCCTTCTGGTAAAGAACATAGAGTTGCTGCCTTAATTCTGAGAAGCTTCCAGAGTTTCTGTGACTCCTGGTTCCACCATGGTCCTCCGATGCTGTCCTGCTGCTGCTGGCTGGCTGGCTGCATTTCATTTCCAGGGTGTTGTGCCAGCTGGCAGGCAGGACCAGCAGACCTCTTCAGTCTCAGCTTTGCTTGGTTCCTTTACTCCCTGACACGTTCTGGTGGTGGCTTGAGTTGCATTAATGTTTTATTCCCTGCCCCTTGGAGCTTTGATTGGGCCCCTCTGGGGAAGTCCCTTTCCTCCTTCCTTCTGGCTGCAGCAGGCTGGGGCTGGAGAGATCATTTCCTTTCCCAGAAACCTGGTGTCATCTGTCATCCAGCTTCCAATTAGCTGAAGCTCCATGCAGCAGTCAGTTTGGAGGTGCCAACATTCTTCCTGACCAGGGCGGGAAAGTGCCCAGGGACAGTGACAGGCTGGCTTGTTATACTGAATTGAATGGCAGATTTCTCATTAACCCTTTCTCCTGAGCTCTTTAGCAGAGCTTTGGGCCAAGATAGTTCTGATTCGTTTATGTTCATTGGCAGGGCTGGAAATTAAGACCCAGGGAAACTGGAAGTTTGTTCTTGTAGTCAGTTTGGGGCTGAGACAAGCTGAAACCAGTGTCTTACTTTTTGACTGCTGGTGCCTCTCCCTCAAGGAGCCACTGTACTTGATGGCAGCATAGTTGCTACAGCTGCTGCTGCTGCTGCTGGAGAAGGGGACTTGAGGGAGCCAGGTGGCAGCTAGTGTTTCTTCATAGGCGTTGGCTTAGGGGCTCCCACAGAAGAATGAGAAGGAGAAGATACTAGTAGCAGGGCAGTAATAGTAACTGGGCAATGAGGTGGTGGGTGTATCCGGGGAGCCCAGCAGTGCAGCAGTGAGTCCTTCTGTGTGACAGATGAGGATTCTGATAACAGAGAGGACTTGCCTTGCAAAAAGAGCCAGTGTTTGGCAATTAGCCTGCCTGCCTTCCTCGGAGTCCTGCTAGGTCTATTACAGCTGCTTTCAGCCTGGAATCCTCTGCATGTCCTCTGTCCTAAGTTTTTCCTTTTCCTAACTATACATGGGTCAAATTTACTTAGATTTCTTAGTATCTTTAATTGTCTTAATTATCATGATAGTTTTGTTTGCTCGTATGTTTTTGTGAGTATTTTGGTTCAGTTCTGGCAAACATGCACTTCCCTAGACTTAGAAATGTAAATCTAAATGCAGACATCTGAGTCTCTATGTTTAAGTCATTTCCACTGAACCTATTGATCAGTCATTCAGCTTTGGGAACAGCTCTGGGCTACGCACTGAAACAATAAAGTCTTTATTTTCACACAGGATTATTCTGCATAGGTGGATTATTTACTTAAAAAGAAAGAGTAAATTCAGGCTGACTGCCCCCCAAGTACCCCATAAGCTCCTGTACCAGCTGGCTGCCTATCAGCTCAGCTCATGCCCATCTAATTATTAAGAGGCACTTTGATTCAAGAAGGTAAATCTCTTACCACCGATCAAAGAAAAAAAATTCAAATATTCATAGTTGGCTTTGAAACACGTCATGTGACTGTTATTTTCTGTTTTGGATTATCTATGCCTCTATATTAAAGTGTTGACTGAAGGTAGAACGCTTGCTCATTATAGAAACAAATGGGGCTGGTGGGATGGTTCAGTGGGTAAGGGTGCTTACTTGCCAAGCCTGGAGACCCAAGTTGGATCCTGAGAACCCAGATGGCAGAAGAGTTGTCTCCTGACCTCCATAAGCATGTTTTGGCATGCGTGTGCAAACACATATACAAACACAAAATGAGTTAATATCATTTTAGAATCCCTAGGTTTTAACTTACCTTAAGTGGTTTATAATACCTTCCCCATCCTCACTTTACAAACAAGTCTTTCCACTGTAGTCTTCACCCCAACTTCCCAGCTGAGCTGCCTTCTGTCTAAACCCAGAGTGGTCCTCCTAGCTGCCTCTCATCAGCTATTGGCGAGCTCCCGAGGGAGCTGTCAGAAGTATGTATTGTGTGAAGGGGGGCATGCTTCTACCTCGTCCTTCTTGTCTGCCTACCATTGACCTTTATTTTGTACTGATGAAGTCTCCAGCCAAGAAGCATTAGCCTTTTACTATTCTTGAAATTTCAGCCAGATAGAGAGCCTCCACCACCACAGAGTGGGACCAGATAGAAAGCCTCAGCAGTGATGTTTCCAAGGAGGAAGAAAAAAAAAAAAAACCCTGATGGTTGTGTTTGTAGCAGTTGCTGGTCTCTACTGTGTAAATAGTTGTGTCATAGCAACTTTCAAGATACCAACTTGTTTATCAAGCAGCTGGGGAAAACCTCTGAAAATAAAATTGTCTCTCTGCGGCAAGCATGAGCAGGCTCTGAGCATCACCAGTGTAGTAGCTGCTTCCTTCAGGGAGGATTCCAGTCAGGTATGGAGCTTCACACAGATGAAGAGCATCAGTGCTCTTCCTACTTACCTGAGCTGTGTGATGTTGGGTAAAGTATGTATTGTGAGCCTCAGTCTCCATGTCTGTGTGATGGAGCTATCTCAGGAAATAATATCCATGTGGGAGGATTTAATGAGACCCTTTCCTTTCTGTTTCCAGCATACGAGAAGAGTGAAACAGTTGATCATTCCCCTTCTCGGTTCAGTGGAGGTGCTTAGGAGAGGCTAGCAGATGAATTTTTCTTTGGGGGCCATCTGGATAGAAACACTCCATGATAGTTGATGATGTAGCTGCAGCCAGTCTAGGAGAGGCCAAGGCGAGGACTTATGTTTGGGAAACAGAACCATCATAGTACTTAATGTTTTGATCATTCCCTAGAATGTATCTAGGGCTTTCCCAAGTGTCTGTCAGGAGGGGGGTGTGGTCCTGGCTAAACTCTTAGGAGAGTGTAAAGTAACTACCATCCTTTGTTACCAAGTCCTTTCCAGGCTTTTCCTCTCCTGTGCTCATTTGGACTCTCTCTGAGTTCTGAAGTTTTTGCACCCAGTTTACTGACACACCCTTGTTACTTTTAATGAGATTATATTTATAAAATAGAGTAACATACGATGTACAATTTTGAAACAGAGCTAAAAAGCAGTTCATAGACTCCACCATTAGATAGTCTACCAAGAATTATGCCAATAAAGGCAGTTCTCTCTGCTTACTGAACAGCCTGGAAGCTAGAAAACTGTAGGTTAGCAGTGATTGGGAGCTTATGAGTTACTCTGTGGCCCATCTCAGATCCCTACTAGTCGCAGGAAAGGCCCCAAACTGTTACTGCTCAGTGGGTTTGCTATGCTTCCGTGTCTTCTGAGTTCTCTGGAACCTTTACCTCTTGTGCTAGAGGACAGGCTAAATATGGAAACTATGGTGAGGGATGGCGTCACAGGATGGTCCTAGATACAATATACACACAATGTTCACATTGTATCAACTATGGTGAGGGATGGCGTCACAGGATGGTCCTAGATACAATATACACACAATGTTCACATTGTATCAACTAAATCAGTCCCCTGGCTCTTACAACCAAAGATTTTTACAACCAAAGTTTTTGTTTGTTTGTTTGTTTGTTGTTGTTTTCAAGACAGGGTTTCTCTATGTAGCCCTGGCTGTCCTGGAATTCACTCTGTAGACCAGGCTGGCCTCCAACTCAGAAATCCGCCTGCCTCTGTCTCCCAAGTGCTGGGATCAAAGGCGTGCACCACCACTGCCCAGCCACAACCAAAGATTTTTACAACCAAAGGTTTTTGTTTTTTGTTTTTTTGTTTTTTTTTTTTCAAGCTGGGAAGTACAACAGAGTTACCTGCTTCAGAGAGGGAAGTAGGCTTGATAAGCAACTGGCCAGGCACTAGTAGAATTGGCTGCTACCATGGATATAATTCATCCAAGGTCACCAGAAAGAGTTGTTTGTACTTAGCTCTAGGGCATTCTGGGTAATGTGGCATGCTGAGAAGTACAACCTCATTCTCACACTTAGGCTGAGAGCTCATCTAGGCTGGGTTATGGTCTCTGAATATATCTTGTTCCACAATTTTCCAGGATTGGAGAGTTTCAATTGGTGCACTGGCTGTTTGAAATCAACACTTGAAGTCAGTAACAATATTCACTCTTGTGCTTATAATTTTCATGTAGTCAACACGGGGTAGGTGTTTACATGGACCTTTTTATAAAAATTTTAATGCAGCCAGTTGTCTGAAATGGTTCAGACAATTTTTTTGTGGGTTGTTTTAGTCACTTTCCTATATGATGAAAACCAACTTTCTACCTCAGAACAAGATCTGACTTTCAATGGGTTTGGCAGAATGTCAGGTGGGGAACTGGGCTGAGAAAGGGGTGAACAGTCAGCACTGAGATTCTGAGGATTCAATGTCCTTTACAAAGGCAAGCTTCCTTCTGTCCAGCACTTCTGTCCAAAGTGGTCATTGTGCAGTCTTCTACTCGGGTGCCATCAGAGTTCACAGGGGTGAAAGACCATCAGAATCAGATAATCTGCACACTACTGGGCCATCACTTCATTCCTGTTGAAGTAACTAGGGCCACAGGTCTAAGATACCTTTCTTTCTGTTGCCAGGAGAGGGGCATGGTAAGGGTTAGTCAACTGGCTGGGTTTCGGGGCCCGATGCATACTCTGAAGTGCTAACTGCAGGACTCAGTAGAAACACTCAATCTTGTTACTCTGTGACTCCACAAAGATCCTGGATCTGGGGCTCATTCCAGGCACATCAAATATTATGTTTTAAACTGTAGCAAGCACAGCTAGGTTCCAGTCCTGGAGAGATATCTGTAGATATGTCCTGACCAGAGTGATTTGGGTACTGGATGATGCAGATCCATATGTAAAAGGCTTCATGAATATACTTTAGAGTGGAATGGACCTGCTTTAGAACTTTGCTCCATCCTTTCCTAGCTCAGTGACCTGGGGTAAACTATTTGATCTCTCTAATCCTAGATTTTCATCCATTAAATGGGGGAAATCATATGTATCCCTAAGAGAATGGGAAGGACTGAAACACATGCATGTAAGCACCAGGGAGCATGTGCCTAGCTAAGAACCTTCAGTAAATGCCTAGAAGGCATCTCTAAGTCCAACAAAAGAAGCCAGAACAGAGCCACAGCCAGGAGGGGCTGGGAAGCTAGAAGCTAAAAATTGAGTTTTTGTGATGCTTGATTTGCAAAGCCTGCTGCTGCCCCAGCTGAGCTTTCCACAGACAGTGAACTATGAGGCTGGGCACGTGCTTCTCCCCAGTTAGGTGCCTATAACATGGATAATAGAGCTTTCAAGTCAGCCCACATCCTGGCCATTCAGTGTCCTCAGAACTTTCCACTTCCCAGTCAGAGGGCTAACCCTTTCTCCTAGAGGTCTGCAGCATAATTATCATGCATTGTCTTCTAACTCATAATAATTAGACACACAACATTTCCTAAAATGGTAGGAAGAGGTTTGCCCTTTACTCAAACCTTAACAACTTCATCTGGAAGGTTGAACATAAATGGTCTTGACTTTGAGCTTGAGATACTGTGATTCTGGAGGGCTTTTGTACCTTGGGAATGGGGTGGCCTTCACTTTAAGACAGGTGGGATGGATTATAAAATGAAAGGGATGTCTTCACAGAGCTCGATTTTATAAACCTTATACAGGGGGTGGGGGTGGGGCTGGACTGTTGCAAGGAGAGGAGCTTTTGCAGTGGTTATGGGGCTTTGGTTCCCTGCTTGAGGAGGACTCTGTTGTAAAAGAAGCTGGAGAAATCAAGAATGCAGGGGTTTGTGTGCTCAGGCTCCAGAATGCAACTTCAGATTGGAGAATGCAAAAACCAAGGAAGAGGAGAAAAGGGGAAATGCCCTAAATGGTATCAGACTTCAGAGCCATGCTGGGTGCCACCAGTCATCTACTCTGTGTGCCATAGGGACTGTCTCTGTGCCACACACTGTCTCTGTGAAGCTGGCCCTGCAGGCCTCCTGTTGTATGTGTCCACAAGGTGTGTCTGATGATGGGCTTAGAGTTGGGAACATTCGAGCCAGGCCAGTTCTTCTGTCTACACCACTTTAAGAATGTTCAATACCTTGGGCCTAAAGGTAATTGTTAACGGATGCCACTGAAACCCCATAAAGACAGGAGACTGTCTAGAACTCAGGAAGACAGAAAGAAACACTCAGAAAGTTTTAGACTTGCAGATTTAACCTTATTATTAGACAAAATTGAGGAATCTTAGGTTTTGCACTAAGCAGCAGCAGTAACCTTGGGCAAGCCCCACAGGCCTTCTGGTCTTTAGTTCTCTTATCCATAAACAATGTGCTCATGACATCTCTATGAAGTATTTTTGGTTCCAAGTACTTCATCCTTGTTTGTTCCTCTGGCATATCATGATTGTGCTTGAGTCCTGTCCTGAGACTCTTCAGACATCCCAGACTTTTTCCAAAGACAAAGGCTTAAGAAGGTAGAATTTGGAGTGGAATGGGGATAAGTGCATTTCTTGCTCTTCTTCCTAATAGTCAGGTAACCGTAAGCATGTTTTCTACACTTCCCATGTCTCCTCCTCTCTGCTGTAGCATGCTGGTCTTTCATGAGCTTCCATTTAACTGCACAGGGTTCTTTTAGGTTTAAATGAAAGAGCATGAGTAAGACACTTAGCTCAGTGACTAAGAATCTAGCAAGTTCCTGGTAAATGCTGGCTTCTCTATTTTATTGATTTTTAGAATGTTCTTCCTCTCCTGCCACCTCTGGAATCATGTGTCTTATAGTTTATGGTTCGGAGTAGTTTAATAAGCAGTAGATTTTTTTCTTTCTTAATGATACAAAAGCTAATGGTGCCTTTTACAGCCCATTAAATGTGGCATTTCCCCAGTGTGATCTCACCCCGAGGGTCTCATTCCTCCACTGGGATGCCACCTCTACTAACTTCTTACAGGATTTATCTCTTCTAGAGCAAAGCAAAATTAGGGAAAGAAACAGCTGGTAAGAGACAGTCTCAGCCATCATGTTGTCTGGCTGTGTGGCTTCATTTTTACTGTTGTTGAAATAGAGGCCAGGGAAAAGAGGAATGTGGAAAAGACCCAATGGGAGCCTGGCATTTTTATTTCTCACCCAGAGCTCTCACCCAGTCCATCAGTCCCTCAGTTATGTCTCTGATGTACTGATGAAGCTGGTACCCAGTTGGATAATGAGTATTTCTAAGCCTGTTTATGGGTTTTGAGGAACACATTTCCCATGCCAGTGTCCCAAGGCTGAAAAGACTAGATCATGGACCAGTCTTCTATTTTCACACTGAATCATAGAGTTTCAGAGCGGAGCTATAATGCTCTCACCTGTGCAGTAGATGGATTTGCAAGGCACGATACTCTCTGGAGGCAGCATATTTCCTCCTGGCTCTTTGTCTGCCGTTTCAAAAGCTGACGGCATGTGGATGACTGTGTCTTCAATTTGAATGGTTTCTGCAATCTGACTGCTCCCAGGTTTACACAGCTGAGCCAAGTGACAGATCAATCACACAGTCCAGACACGTCATCGATCTGCTCATTCATTCCATCTCCGCGCCCTGCTAACACCTGCCACCTATTAGGCAGAAGTTAATAGTCACAGTGGCTTGAGGAGGTTACCAGCACATACATTTTGCAGATGGTCAAACTGAGGAACATGGTGATGTTTTTAAGGATTTTGATTTTGACATTGATGAATCTTCCAGGTGATAAATAATGATATGACATTTATGAGCAAAAGAAAACTTTATAGCTGAAAGAAAAAGTATTAATATTGAAATCACAGTATGAAATACTTTATACTATAAACTGTGAACAAATACAGAGCCAAAAAGAGAAAATCACAGTGTGTGATTCTAGTACTGGAGGCTGAGACGAAAGGATCACTGTGAGTTTGAGGCTAGCCTGGAATACATAGAAGTCCAGATTAGCCTAATCTACAGAAGTAAGGTATCATCTCAAAGAAAAAGTTCCCTGTGCACCATTAGCTCTCCATATTGATGGTGTCAGCCACTCGTTACTGAGCCAGAAAGACATAGATCGAACCTTTGCTTTGTCTCATGCATCATCAGAACTTCCAGGATGTGGGAATATCCATATGGTTTGGTCTTTTTCTGGCTTCTGTAAATAACAAAAATTTCTCCATTGGTACTAGTGATTGATTATATATATTTGATATATATAATCACTATATATAGTGATTGATTATATATATATATTTGAAAAGCTATGTTGATTGAAGTCTTTATATCTAGAAATTTCTAAAACGTATTTTTATTGGTAATTTAAGACACCATAGATAGAGCAGAGCAAGTGCAATCTTGCTTGCCAAGTGCTCTTTCCTTGGCTGAAGGGTCTTTAGTCCCTTGGGTGTTGTTCCTTGTTCTCTGCATTGGGCTGTGGGCATCTGAAGCTACTGGGCAGGGTGTCTTGTCTTTAGTATGATGGCTACAGCTATACCCACTCAGTTTACTAACTGGATAACTAACTGGTTAACTCAGTTAACTAACTGGATAGAAAGACAATGTTTGGGACACAAAGGTTGGCACAAGGTTTTATGTTTTCCCTGAAAAATTAAAAGTTTCCTTGCTTTGTGAAGATTTGTTTTCCCAAGAGGGAACCTAAGTAGTTCCCTTCCCACTTAGGCTTTTAGCCATCTGCCAAAACTACTGAAGTCCCAGGCTTGTCTGTCAGCAGCCGGCACTCTGGTTCCAATCAGAAAATTTGATCAGCCTTCAAAAGTTAAAAATAATCCTTTTTTTTTTTAAAATAAACAAGGGGATGAGACAGAGGACTCTTGCTTCTTCCCTAGGTCCTTGTGCTTAAAGGACACCGTCTTGTGCTTCCTCACATGCTCAATCTCTGCTTCATGGCTCTGAGTCGTCAATGGCTGAGCTCTGGTTGATTCATCCTATGCTGGTTCCCATTCATTTATTGTGCTGGACCCTGCCTGACCTCAGGGAACTCTGCCTTTTGTGATGAGTCTGTCCATCTATAGCAATACTGTTAAGAGAACCACGATGCTATGTCATCTTCTGTGGTCTCCAATACAGCAGCTAGTGGTCACTTTTAATGTGACTAACGTAACAAAGGAGTAGAACATTAGACTTCATATAACTGGAGTTGTAAAAGCCACACACATGTCAGGTGTGAGAACTAGCTAGCAGTGCTCTAGGAAACTATCACTCTGTCCTTATACTCCACTGTGCACACAGCAGCGGTGGGGCACTCTGTGAATCAAGTGCATGACGTGGAGAAGGCTGAGCTGTAATTGCAGTGTGAAACTCAACATGTGACTTTGAGCTCCCTCCCAACATCAGTCTCAGGTTCTCTTTCTGTAAATGAAAGACTAGAAGCTTCTGGAGGACTTTGTGTGTCTGATACCTAGAGTCTGCTGTTTCGATCCTTGATGGAAACAAGGATCTCTGGAATGGTGTGTTTTGTCATAGTTTGGTGCTGTGAGGAGGAGGATGTCTGATGTCTGCTCTTAGCTCACTGGCATGGGCTTGGGTGTACAGCTATTTCCGCATGCGGAGAGTGGGAGGAGGCGTTAAGAAGAGAAATGTTCCTCCAGGAGCCCTGGCAAGACATTTGGTGCAGGGTAGGGATGCCTCCCAGATGGGAGTGGTACACTCTTGAGTGTGGTGTAGAGGTTGAAGGATGCATTCGGTTGCCAGAATAGAAGGAGAAAGGGCTGGACTAGATGAACAGTCAAGAGGGTCTTCCCAGATTTGGCCCATTTAATGTGCTGAGATAATCCCAGACATGGGACTTCTGGGGAAAGTAAGTACCTTTGAGTATTTTGACCCAGATTTTCTCCTACTTTGAAAACTATGTTTTCTGTCTTCTTCAAATGAGAATAGGAACTCAGTTGCACAGATACTTGGCATCTAACTCCACATGTACCCTATAGACTAAGACCTGCTAAGAGACGAGGGTTTTAGTCAGTAGTCCCATGTACCTGAGATAATGCGGTGATGCAGGTGGGTGTAGGTTGATTCAGGTTTCATTAATCATGCTACTGAGGCTGGCCTCCTCATTTCTGAGATGCAGTGGACAGTCTTTAGATAAGCCCTTAAAGATATGATTTAAGGTCAGAAAAGCATAAGAGCAGTAATTGCTTTCACAGAAATACCACAATATAAGACGTAATGAAGCTAATGTGCTACTTTTGTAAGGGAGCTGCAGTTTGCAAATATTTTACCTTGAGTTGGTTTGGTCCTTATTTAGGCAGCTTTGAAGTCTCTACCTGGAGAAGATCAGTTCAGAGAGCAGCTAACCCAGAGTTGCTGAGTTGGTAGGAGTTGAACCCTAATCCTTCCTTGCGGTCTCCTTCCTGTCACTCCATGTGCCCCATGAGGGGCACAGGCTGGAAGTGCCAGGAGAAGGTGGTCACCCAGAGAAGCAAAGCCCTTACCATGTAGTGGGCGAGTACTCTAGCAACATCCAAGCTAGAACATGCTGTGATGTTGGGTGGGGACACAGATTGCTCTTCACTAGATGCAGTTGGGGGGCAGCTGTCTGTATCCTCTTCCAAGTCCATTTCCCTGGAGCCTGCCATGAGACAGATTTGGAGGCATGGCAGCAGCACAGGTTGGAAAGAGGTAGCCTGTCTTCTCTGCTTTGTGGTACTTCAGCTCACTGGTGAGCATGGACTACCAAAAGTCCCCTGGATTCTAGTTGTTTTAGGAAAGGGGCTGATAGATTCCTGGAGCCCCACTTCTGGAAATAGATCACGAAGACCAGCTTATAGAACATGCCAGTAAATTGAAGAACAGACAAAGATTAAGAGGGCAAAGAGATCAAACATGAGGATTATATTACATTTCAAAATGAAATGTAACTCATACATAAAGCTTCACACATGAATGTGATGTTCCAACATATGTCCTCACTGCATGATGTTTAAAATCAGCTAAACATGTTCTCTTTAAACACTTACCATTTCTGAATGACAAGAGCTCTCAGGGCCTTTTTTCTAGCTTCTCGAAGTGAGCAGTTCACCATTCTCTGTAATCTGCTGCTGCTGTTGAACAAAGCACACCGGCTTGTTTGTCCCCACCTAGCTGTATCTTAGCACCTCTCATCCTTTCTTCCCTTCACGTTCTCTCTCCCATCTTTGTTTAATTGTCATTCCACTTGGCTTCCAGGAAACCAACACATGTGTCTGTATGGTTCTTGTCTTTCTGTACCTGCTTTATTTCACCTGGTAGACGATCTCGGTATAGTTTGTGTTGTCTCAAATTGCTGGGTTCCATTATTTTTATGGCCAAATAATATTCCATTGTGAATCTGTTCTTAGTCTTACTTATCCTTTCATCAGTTGATGGGCACAGTTTGCTTCCATTTCTTTGTTATTGTTGAACAATGCTGCCATGGACCTGAGAATGCAGGTATCTCTTTGACATTACTGATTTCCTTTCCTTTGAGTTTATAACCAGGATCATAGGGTAGTTTGTGTTAAAAAGTTCTAGGAACTTTCACACTGTTTCTCATAATGGTTAGACTGATTTATATTCCCACCAGCAATGGAAAAGCATTTCCTTTTTTTCTTTATCTGATAATACTTGTTATCTTTAGTCTTCATTGTTTAAATTTTATAATCCATTGACCCAGATTGTAACATGTATAAACTTTTGTTCATATGTGTTAGTTCTTCTGAGTGTAGTCATTCACACTGGAGCAAGGTGGCACTTAGTTATGATTTTGATTTGCATTTCCCTCATGTTTGGCAATGCTGGTCACTTTTAATATGCCCATTGGCCGTTTGTATATCTTTTGAGGAATGTTATTTAAACGTATCTCCCATTTTGAAATCAGTTTATCTGCTGGTGTTTTGAGATCCAGCCAGATTGTAACCTTCTGTGAGATGTGCCATTTGGAAATACCTTCCTTCATTCTTTAGAACATCCTTTTCTTTGTTGTGCAGAAGGTTTTAATTTGTTCTGATCTCGTTTGTTTAGTTTTGCATTTATGTTTTGTGCCTTTGGGAACATGTAGAAAAGAGGAGGGGAAATTTGAATTTTCAGCCTGTTCCTTCCTTGCCTCCCTCCCTCCCTACTTCTCTCCCTCCGGCTCTCTCTCACTTTCTGCCTACCTTCTCCTTTTCTGAGACAGGTTTTTTTTCTAATCTGTCCTCAAATTTGCAATCATCCTGATTCAGCCTCCTGACTTTTGAGATTACAGAGACACACTATTGTGTACAACTTGACTATTCATATAGTCTCTGTGTATTTTTACAAAGTACTCACTTTGATATACTTTCAAGGTGAAAAGTTTAAAACTATAGACAAGTGTAAGGAAGATAGTCAGCTATGCCCTTCCCCCACAGCCCAGACGTCATCCAGTTATAGCGATCTGTATCCCATCAAAGCCCCAACTCAGAAGTTAAGAAGTAGTTGACTTGAGCATTCTTACCCAGTTCAAGCCTGCACATGCAGTGCTTGTATCGTCTGCATCCTAACATTTAGTTTACAGACTGGGTGTGTAACTTCTGTGAGATTAAAAAAGGACTTAAACTGTGTATTGCTTTTCCATTGGTATCTAGTGTGTGTTATCTAAACGTTCTCCTTCCACGAATCCTTGGGAGACACCAAAAGAGGATTCACTAGGTATTTGTTATACCCAGTGTCACCACTTTGAATCACAATACAAAACTAACTTCTGGAAAGGTATGGCAAGTTTGATTCTCTAATCAGGGAGGTAACTGTGCCCAGGGTGGCTGAGGATTCTTACCTTCTCCAAATCTTATGTTTACGATGTAAAACTGTTTTCATTGCTCACACTGTATTTCCTTGAGTATTAATTAGATTGACTTTCTTTTCAACCATTCCTTATCTGTTTTCTCCTTTTCTGAAATGCATACTTACATTCTTTCTACGCTGTTCAAACGGTGAGTGAAATTCCCAGCTCTCTTCTCCTGCTTCTTACAGCTCCATTCTCCAGCATCTCATTTTCTTGCTTAATTTTGTTCATAATCTTAAACATTTATATAGGCAAGTTCGTGTTAAATGGTCGACATTACTTTTGTCTGTTTCACCTTTTAATAACTGTGGTTTATAAAATACTTTTTAATATCTAGCAGGACAAGTTCAACCATTATTTATATTTTTCTAAAACATGTTTAAGTATTTGCATGTATTTGTTCTTCTAGCTGAGTGTCTAGTTGAAACTCCCACATTCATATATAGCCTGCACTTAGAGATTCACTTAGCAGGTATTCACTATGATAAATGGCTCACAAACAGAAACATGTTGATTTTATTGAATCCTTAACATTTCACGCTCTTGGTGCAAACTCTATTTGCATCCATGGCAAATCTTTGAAATTTAATGAAAAATGAAATTTTTATTACTTACTTAAACTTTGTCTCCATTAGCTGTAGAACAACTTTATCTGTGATAAACAGCACATTTTTATTTGCCACAAAATTGTATCAAAGAGAACAGATGTATAACAGTTGTCCTCAGCTTTAATGTTTGTCTTTAAAATGTCATTCACAGATGTTATTATATTCACAACTTAATTATTAAACCTTTAAATTATATGAAAGTTTAAAGATTCTGTATATGAAAGATTAATGCACAAATGAAGAAATTTGCTTTTTTATAATTCTGACAATAAATAAAAATTAAATATAGAAAAACATTTAAAACGTTAATAAAATTAGCAATAATAGCACATTTCAGAAATAATCACTGTGTATGTTATCTGTATGTGGTTTTTATATAGACATAAATCCATATTTATGCAAATGGAATCAATCAGCTTATACTGCTTATTCTATAGTCTGTTTTTCCCATTTAACAATATACTGTGGTTTATTCAAAGTAGTTATTCTTAGTGTTATAGTTAGCAGCTGCTTTGGGTGGATAGATCTTTGATTATGTAACCAACCCTCTGTGGTTAAAAATATAGTTCACAAAAATAATAAATAAATAAATAAATAAAATATAGTTCACTCCTGGTCTTGCAGTAGTAGAAAGCTGTGTGAAACATCCTAACTTGACAACATTACGCTAATCTGGTCTTAGCATGTAGTCTGTGTGCAGGACATGTGTATGCATTCATCAGTGAGCATAGAAATCTCATGACCTCTTGGTTCTGATAAGGACTTCCTTTTTTCTCAGGAAGCTGGAAAAGAACAAAGCAGACCAGATGTAGATGCTCTGCTTAGATTACTGGGGACAGTATTGAGATCGTTTCAGATATCATTCAGCAGTTTATCTGAGCAACTTTCGAGCTGATGTTCCTGGTAGCAGGCAGATGTTAGGGTCTGAAGTATGTGTTCTATCTGAAGAACAACTTAACTGCTGTCATTTTCCTCTATGGTCCCCTCTTTACAACTGCCTGACAGTTCAAAGCTAACCAAGAGAAAGACTTAGAGGCCATGGCTCCCTGCGGTTTCTCATTCTTTTTCCCTGTAGGCAGTTCTGGTCTCCTGTGGGGCTCTGAAGTTGCCTACAGGTAATGCTCTAGACAGTAATTCTGCTTTTAGAGTATATTGTCAGTAAGCATGCTTCTCAGAAATGTCAGCTGGGCTGCATGTCTGTGTGGAACACAGATTCATAGGGACAGAGGAGGACTGGAGATAAGAAAGAAGCAAGGCCAGCACATAGAAATGTGGCCAGAGAATTCCAGAGAAGCCATGTGGATAGGACCCTATGAGCAGTATCACTTACAGATGTGTAGTGGGAAGGTGATGAGCCCACTTTTGCTCTAGTTTTGTGAGTTACTCCATTCATTAACATTGTGTCACTTTTTGGCCTCTCTCCTTATCTTGACCACTCACCAGCTTGTGCTTAGTTCCAATCTTTGTTACTCTGGAGGAGGTTCAGGCCATAAGAAAACTTGCTCTGACTTCAGCGTCTTCTTGTTGTCCTACCCTGTCAAGGAACTTTGCTGGCGCACCCACAATCCTTTGCCTGTGCTCCACTTGCTGGCACTCCCACAATCCTTTGCCTTTGCTCTGCTGCTGACATTCCCACAATTCTTTGCTTCTGCTTCACCTGCTGCAATTTCATCACTGAGTCCCTTTATGGGCTGCAGTTTTGGCTGGTTATCTTTTTGTGAATTTCTGAATATTTCCCCCAATACTTCTGTAATGTGTGTCTTATATGATATCAAAATTACATGTCTGACTCCCCCTCCAAACCAAAATTTTCTTGCCACTAGGAACCTTGTATTATTCCCACAATAATGGTAACCTTGTTTGGCATATATACATTTTTTTAAAAAAATGAAATTCAATCAGGCATCTTTAGGTGCCTAAGACAAAAATCTTCATTGGAGATTTAAAATTTGCTTAAAACCTCAGGAATTTTTTCAGGGCCAACCCATCCTCTTCAGACATGGTTAACTTATTGACTTATAAATCCAGACGTGTGTTAAGTGATGTACAGTGTTTGTATCACTTCATTGTTTTGGAAACTGAGTGTGTGCACATGTGTGTGATTGAGTGTGTATGCGTGCACACACATGCATGCAAGGGTTGCAAAAGCCTTTCCTAATCTCTGCAATTCTTTGAAAGTAATACCTTTCAAGGCTTTTGATTATCTGAACTAATCAGCAATCCTCATTTGCCTATGTTTTTACAGCATTCCGCCACACTTGTTCATCCTCAGGACATGCTGTACCATCTCTCTTCTCTGCTGCTTTCTTGTTTGGCTCACATATTCTGGGACAGCCTGGACAGCAGCCATGTTGAGTGGCAATCATACACGACTTCAGAACCGAGGACAGCGGCATGTCTGCCTGGGAAAGGGAGGGTGCTTTGGTTTGCAGAGGTTCCTTTAACTGCTGAAAGCTTGGGTCTGTTCCTTCTCACCTGCTTCTGCTCTGCCTTTAAACCTACTTATTACTGTGACCCTGACTCTTGTGTCCAGTCTATGCTGGTATCTGTGACACTTCTTCCACTCATGGGATATAATACAAGAGCATGGAGTAACCTGAAACAGTGGAGGTGGGGCAAGGAGAAGCCCTGGTTGAGCTGAGCACTGGAACTGCTCTGTGACATTCCCATGAGGATCTCTTGCCTTGAGCTGCCCAGATGGCTGCTGGGCTATTGCCATCTATTTGTTTTTGTTTTGTTTGCTACTGTGTACATCATGTTCATGTTTCGGGACATGGGACACGAACAGGAAGAGAGGGTGTGGACACTGGGCCATTTCAGGTGGTGATGTCTGATCTAGCACCCTCTGTTATGACATAGTTGAGGCTTGCTTTTAGTGTCAGTAACTGATATTTTGCAGGAGGAGGAGGGGTAACCAAGAGTGAGAATCCTAAGGAGCAAAGCAATCCTTTTACGGTCTGAACTATGACAGCACAGGCCTCTAAGGTCTCTATAAATATAATAGCAAATATATTGCTAGTATTCAATAGGTGTCTTGTGGTCAGCACCAGTAGTCTCGAGTTCAGTGTTATTACGGAACTCCCATGCAAGAAGATTGTTCAGTGATACAAAAAAGATAACAAGTATTTAATCCTCTCTATTCCTAGCATGTAGCATGAACATTTTACATAACCTGATGATCAGAATACAGGAGAAAGTGGAGTGTGGACAGAGGCACTTCTGAAGTGGTCGCATTCTGGTGTTTGTGTTACACTAAAGGATGCCAAATTCTCAGGGGCAGGAGGGAGATCCAGCTTGTGTGAATTGCACTTGAGGTCTCAACTCCAGATAATATTAAGTCCTGTGAAGAATAAACAGAAACAGTTTGCTCATTAGCTGGGCTTAGGGAGGTGTTACCCACGTATTTAAAGTGCTAATTATTAGTGATCGTTAATAGAGCTAATTTAGCAGTGGTGAGTATTACACATTTTTGCTTTTCAAAAGTAGCCCGTTAGCCAGGCCTTTATATCTAATGTTGACTTTAAAAGTTTATATTCAAATTGGCTACAATTAGAGTCCACACGGAATAACTGGAGGAGGAGAAAGATGAAGGTGGAGGCAGGAATCAGCAGAAAGGGTGCACAGGAGGGAGAGGAACAGTAGTTGGTACCTCGGTATAGAAGGTTCCAAGGCTCTGTGGGTCTGCAGGACTCAGTCCCCGCAGCTAAGCACCAACCATGCTCCAGGCCCTGAAGCTACCTGGGTAAGCACATGGCCCTACCCTCAGGGATCTTGCTAGGGTCTAGTGAAAGAGGCAGTGGACAGTGAGGAATGGCCTGCATGAGACTGGAAGAGCCAGACTAGCCTGGTGTAGTGGAAAGTCAGAGGTGCTGAGGCAAGGGGCGAGCACTTCAGTGTGCAGAGTGCTCCTCACATTCCAGGATATACCCAAGTTAGGAGAAGCTAAGCTCTGTCTCTGTTTCATAAATTCTGCATACCCTGGTTGTCTTCGCAAGACCCTGGTTACTGCTTCTCATTGTGTAGTCCTGGTCACTTGGTTTAGGAAAACTGAGTATTTACAAACTGCCAGAAGAGGAGACCTTTGTTTTCCTTTCTGTAGATGTGGAAAGCACTCTAGCAGAGGACCCTGAATGACCTTTGCTTAGGAGTTTCATGACCAGAGAGGAGAATTCTGCTGAATGGTTTCCTTTCATATCTTCAGGGTAGTGTCTCCAGGAATGCTTGACATTTGTGGGTGGTGAGGATGAGGAAGATGGCTGGGTCTTACTCATATGCATTCATGCAGGCTGGGGAGAGGCTTGTGGGGCACCATGCTGTGCCTTGTTCTCTTATTGACTTGAATCTGCCCTCTCCCTCGCTGCCAGATGTGCGGCTCCCAGCACATACTTCCTACCTCGGTGGTAGCTGTTTTAAGGAGAGCTCCAAGAAATATATTTATATTTGCTGGGGTTTTCCAACAGGCCATCTCCTCAATAGCTCTTTCACATCTGTAAGGAGAGAAAAAGACTCACTTGTTTCATTTCTGCACAGGCATGTGTGTGGTTCTCTTCAGCTCTCTTTTTGTTGCTACCCCCATTTCTACTGCCTCCCTTTTCTTTCTTATGTTAACTTAGGAAAGAGGAGAACTGGGAGGAGGAGGAGGAAGCTGGAGATCTTACCTCTACCACTAACAGGTTCTCTGTCAACCCTGGCCCCATTATGATGTCTTCTCTTAAACCATCTATTCACTATGCAGGAAGAACCATGTAAGTCTGTTCCATTTATGATTTAGTCCTATAAAGCATCTTCACAGGGTCTTACACAAACCACCACCTGACCTGGCTGGCTCCTGCAGGTAACTCAGAACAAATATACTAATGGGCTCTCTTTGAACTCAAGGGAAGGTCAGCAGAGACTTCTACCATCAGCAGCCTTGTGTCTGAATCTCTTCTGGCCTCAACCACAGATCAGGAGTGACT
Organism: Arvicanthis niloticus; assembly: GCF_011762505.2. Taxonomy (NCBI): domain Eukaryota; kingdom Metazoa; phylum Chordata; class Mammalia; order Rodentia; family Muridae; genus Arvicanthis; species Arvicanthis niloticus. The sequence continues at coordinate 21,040,117 of NC_047669.1, read as the reverse complement.
GGAGGTTGACGTCCGAGCTTACTGGGCACAGCCCTGTTCTGAGCCACAGCTTTTCCCTAGGAGCAGCCCAGGTACCCCTTTCTCTCCCTGATCTCCTCCTTGATGCAGCCCAGCCCAACTCTCTGCCTCCCAAGGCATGTGCAGATTCCTCTGGGGAGCAACTTCCGGGAATCAAACCACAGCGCTCCCTGCTCTGCTTCCTATACCCTCCACTCTGTTTTCTTCCTCAGCAGGTCAATGCTACATATCCATAGTACAAGGCCTAGGCCCCTTCCTGTCTTCTGCCCTTCCCTTATTCAAAACCTGGTCCATATACTCTCCTGGGAGAGCCTGTCCTGCACATCCACCTCCAGCTCACCACTGAAATCACTGAACACGTGAGTGTTCAGCTTTGCATGATATCTCCTGAGTCTCCTGTGTGTGACAGTTGGGGAGGAACAATGAGTATGACAAGGGCTTTTCCCTGGAGATGTTAGGATAAGTTAACAGATGTGAAAGGAAAACCCGTAAATGCCATTCAATAATATAAGGAACAACTGGAGACAGCTCAACTTGATGGAGAGATCAGGAAAGCCACTCAGAAATGATGAATTTAAGGGAGATTTAGGATGTAGAGTCAACATGATTGAATGTCCAAATTGAAAAGTGTGATGGAGAGATGAATGTTCAGGATGTCATCCATGTTTCTGTTCGAGCACCTCAGTGATCAGGCAATGTGGATACTGGATAGATAACACCCATCAGGATAGCATGAATACCATGTGGCTAGGTAGAGAGTAAGTTGATGGAGTTCTTTATCAGAATCTCAGAATCTTGTCTTTTATTCAGTCTGCTAGATACCCAGTGTTAGGAGAAAGTGAGCAATGGGTATTCTGGGCTGTGAGTTACCAGAGGGCAGAATGTGGGTCTTCCCTTCACTGGGAGTTTCGTGAAGAGAGTACCATGTACTCATGGGTATGGAGCTCTCTTGTGTTAGCACCTTCCTTCTTCTGTTTTCTGTCCAGCATTGCTTGGTGTTCAAGGCTTTGTAAGTCAAGCATTAGCTGGGATAGAGAGGCTGAAATTGGCTCTCCTGTCTTCTGGGATCATCTCAAAGGTGGTGTTTTGGTCTGCAAATATGATTACTGAAGAATGCAGATCTCAGAAAATGAGGAACTATTTTTGTTGTGAAATTAAGACATTTATTGGATGAGAGAATGGGTTAAGGCACCACATTCTGAGCACTGGATAGCCATGGTTTAGAAATATTTATGCACTCCCAAAACAAGACATGGTCCAGTCTCAATGGCCTAGAAGATGAATTATTAATACACATCTCCTGGATAACCTTTATTACAGCATGGAACATAAATGATGGATTGCAGCTAAGACCTGAATATCTGAAACCCTGGACAAGGGGAAGAATCTTCTCATAGTGGGACAGAGCAGGCTTAGAGCTGATAATAAAAACCTCAGTTAGACTAGGGTTCCTCACAATGTGTAATTTGAGTCACCTGAGTTTCTAATGCAGTGTTTGATTCTATAGATCTTGAATGAGACCTGGGATTCTGAGTTTCTAGCAAGTTCTAGGTGGTAGGTGATAGCCATTACTTTGAAGAGCAAGACTATGGGGCTAGCTATTAGAAATTCTTTCAAAGTGACACCAAGTCACCAATTTACATGCTGCACAATATAAATTTGTCTTGCTACTGGGTGCCCTAAGGACTCATTTAGCCAACACTGGTTTGTGTCTGATTTTGATGTTTCCCTCTTCTCGGGATCATTCAAAATGAGTCCTTATGTGTGTATAATGTGCTAGGTAAGTCATGTGTTAGACTTTGGTAATACCAAAACAAATAACTGGATTTTGGCAGCCACGGGCTTCCAAGCAGAGATAGACAGGTATGCCAATAGGAAAATGGGTTGTTATTAGAGACATGATGTCATCTGCACAGAATACAGTGATATAGAATAGAGAGAAGAGGCAGGGACCTGAGTATTGGAAAGTTTGTCATTTTAGTGGAGGGATAGGGCTCAGATCCACTTGAAGCAATGTTGGAACGCTTACATACTCACTCTTAAATAAGTGCAAATTGTGGAAGTGTGACTGAAAACCAAAAGGAAACAGAGAGCCTTACATTGGTTTCCTGGCAGCCCACACCTTTGAACACTCACCAAATGCTCACTGAGTTGTTTGTTTTTGTGTTTGTTTCACTCAGGACTGCTTTCTGAAGGAGATTGGCGTGCAGCCCAAGTACTCTGCTTCCTTAAGGGAACCACTGCTTTCCCAGGCCCAAGAACCATGAGCAAGGCCCATGGCACAAGGCCCAGCTTGCTCTTCGTTAGGACTAGAAGTGCAGGCTGGGCGCCAGAGTGAGGACCGACCGTTAGTGCTTTACATCTGAGAACCAGTGAGGAGAATGTGAGGAGAACCAGGCAGCAATGGGAACATGTTGTTTGAGGTGCAGGGCAATGAGGAACAGACACAGGGCTGGGAGGAAACCTGAACTGGAGGCTCTTGGGAAGATGGTGGTGGCAATCTTTACTTCCTTAATCGATGCAGAGCATTTCAGCTTTGCTAATTAACAGAACAGCAGGCTTGTAATTCTGACAGCAGCAGGACCTGACTGCGGTGGGCTTAGCACTGAAAGCTGGCCAAGCGTGCCTTTGTCCTTAAGAGAAAGCACAACACCCACATTGGGTCAGGTCCATAAGGGTTCCCACTAACTTGTTTTGTTTTCCCTTGTAGGGCAAAGGAGGAGTTAGGGGATTTTGTTTCCTCTCAGGCTTTCTATAGAGGTAGTGAGGGATCTACTGTTCCAGCAGGCTTCTCTTAAGGAAAAGGACAGCCTGCCATTGGTCTAGCATTCACAGTCTCATAATGCTATTGGATATACTTTGTGTCAGAAAGAGCAGTTGGATGCAAGCTGCCTCCTGCAAGACATAAGTACTTATAGAAGGTCTGTCATTTTCTTCCATTTTGGCAACTGGTCTACCTGAAAATATCCCAGCCCTGATCCTAAGAAAGAATGGCCCAGCAAGCCAGGCAAGTTGTTCTAGTTTTTACAAAGCACAGTGAGACTGAATGAAGAATTTGCTTCCAATGCATCCTTTCAAAACATGTTAAGAATGTGAAGTATAAGATTGTGTTGATAAGTACGGAGAATGAACTTAGGCTCAGGGCTTTAGAGCTGAGAGACAACCTTAGAGATCATCTTCCAGGACCACTCGTGCTTGTGTGACAGGTGATGCCACTGTCCTTGTGTAGCTCGTCTTTAGGAAGTGCTAACTTGCATTTAGCCATTTATTCTTTAATCAAATATTTATTGATCATTTACCAGGAGTCTACCAGGCTGTGTACCTGGATGTGTACAGTACCATAGTGAGAACATGTTCCAATTTCATTGGTTCTGTTTGAGTTATCGGTCAATGAACTTGCCCTTTATTATATATTCTAAACAGCTGGTTTCACAAGGTCCCTGGGGGAATTGATCCATAGGCTCTTCGGCCAGTGTAAGTAAGTTTTATATACAAGGTCACCAATTTCTGAGCCCCTAGGCTAGTTAGTTTAGCTGTACTTGACTTTACATAATACATGTATTGTTGAAAAGTTATTTGTAATTCAATTTTTGGCAAATGAAAAACTAATTTAAACCACTCGGGAAACTTTTATTTTAAAAGCCCCCCAAGCAAATGCTTTTATAATGTGAAAAGTCTTGTTGCTACTGCTGGGAATGATTACTTCCTAGTAATGGATTTAGTGAATCTGGGTACTTTGGGAGTTTTTGTGGTGGGCACACAGTCAGGCATATAGCCCAGCAGTCATCAGAACTGACTGGGAGGCCTCTGGCCAAGGACGTGGAAGCCTGAGAATCTTAGGAGAGGGTAGCTCAAGACTGACATTTACCGGAGCCTGTGATCACCAGCTACATGGAGGACATGTTCACCGTCCTACAGGACCTGAGAAGGAAGAGATGGGGAAAGATGAGACTAGGGCATCCCTCTCTGCAGATGAGACTGGGTTGGATATAACATACCCAATCCTTTTACTAAGTTGCCAAGGCTGGCTTTGAACTTGCAACCCTTCTGCCTTGACTTCCTGAATAGCTGGGTTTATGGGCCTGGCACCACTAGGCCTGCCTTACTTTGAACTTGTAAATAATCTGGGAAAAGATGGATAAAATTTATTTTTTTATATTAGTTTTTCTATAGAAATTAAGTGTGCATACTCATGCAAGCAGAGTATTTAAAAAGTGAGAACAATGCATTTCACATGTAAAAACAGGCTGTTTTGATACTGTAATGTCATTTTCCATAAACAGTTCTAGAGTTAAAGATGGTTGAGAAGCTAAAAATGTTTCCTTGCTGTGTGAGGAAGAAAACAGAGCAAAGCAAAGCAAGTAATAGGAACTACTTGTGAATTTTGTAATAATCGTCGCTAATTAGTTTCTTTCATGAGATGTAATAGTATTTGGTGTAGGAGATGAGGTTTGAGCGTGCCTATCTGAAAAAACTAGGGCAGACTTAGAAAACAAGGCTATGTCTTTGAAGTCAGAATTCTTCTTCCTTGTCTTTCTTCCTTCCTCACTGCAGCTGAGTGAACCTGCAGCTACTACTTCACATCATATACTGTTCGTCAACTTCTGAAGAGATGTAATTGCCGAATAAAAGGTTCACTACATCAGGGGAACATAAAAGAGAAGAAAGAAATGAAATAGACACTGGAAATGTGATTGGTGTTAGATTATGATCTCTTACCTTGGGTCCTGGCATTTGGTGACACATTGCTTTCTCTTTCTTGGTTGCGTGTGCACAGGGCATGAAATTTACCCTTTCCTGGGCCAGTGAGCTAATTCATGGACTGTTGGTAAAATTCATATGATGTTGAGAGACTGAGAGATGGAGACTAGGCTACCCAGCACACAACTCTTCTTTGTAGATTTTAGACTTGGCCTTACAGCATGTGGGTGTGTTTGTGGTCCCTGGCTCTATTGTACTGAGTTGGTAACACTGCTTGCCTTATGAGATCCACTGTGTGATGTCTTAATGGTAATATACAACAGAGAGCCCAATTACAGCTCCAAGGGTATGAGTGTGGGTGGTTCCCTTTCAGAGTTCTGAAAGGCACTGGAGTTAACTGCAGTTATTAGAGTGGTCTAGCCTGAGGTTGTGTGTATATGTGGAAGCTGATCCCACCCCCTTCCCCTGCTCCTAAGACTGGGCTGGGTTGGCCTTTGCATCTGGGACTACAGTTTCTCTAGATGAATCTTTCTTTTCCAGTTTTGGGGAACTCTGGTATCTGCCTTCACCTCTCTAATAGGAACTTGGCTAGACCCAGGAAAGTACTTTACAACCATAAAGCAAGACTTAAACAACCAGACAGAGAAAGTACACTTTCTCAGAAGATTGAGGACTGGTGGTAACATTGGGGGGGTATATAGATTATCATCATCAACTTGGCTTCTGGCTAACAGATTTGGGGTACTTTTCCCATTTGGAAAATGAAATCTAACAGTTTATCGGCAAAAAGATGTCATTCGGGGTTCTGTGAACTACTTTAACATCTGAACTAACTCGCTGGTACATACTACATGCTATCTATGTGTGACTCTCTGCTAGGCACTGGAAGTATAAACATGGTTTGAAGCATCTTGACGTCTTCAAGTTGCTCAACAACCACAGGGCTGCCTGTTGTCATTGAGACACAGGGTTTTGTACTCACTGGGAGTGACCTGAACTTTCCTCTCTTGAAAAGGACCAAGAGAAGAGAAGGCTTCAACCCCATCACAATGGGGACTCTCCATGTGTTAGGCTGAGCTGCAGACCTACACAAGCCAACATGATGGGTCTGGGAGGCTGAGGGTGGGACCTTGTGGCCTAGCTGATATGTAGCTGACATCTTTATTCTCTTTCCATTTTGTTGTCCCACAGGATCTTTTCGGAATGATGGTTTGAAAGCTTCTGATGTCCTTCCTATCCTAAAGGAGAAAGTGGCCTTTGTGTCTGGTGAGTATGCTTCTTTGTAGTAGACCTCAAGAAGGAGTATGTGTGCGTGTGTGTGTGTTCACGTGGGTGTGGGTGTGGGCGTGTGTGTGTGTGTGTGTGTGTACTTGTGTGATCACTCACTGTCCTCTGTGAGAGGAGATGCCTTAACAGTTAGGCTTGTCGTGGCTGCTTCCTCCCTCCAGTGACAGGCAGAGGAAAGGGAGCCCTGACCTCACCTGGAGACTCTGGAGGATGCTTGCAACATCAGGCAGGTCCACACACAGCTCACAACCCCGCAGTCTGATTTGCTCTCTCTGCCAGGGCCACTGGGGCTCTGGGAGAGGTTCCAGTAGGAAGAGCAAATCTACCCCACATGTTCCCCAGGGTTTCCTGTTGTTTCTTAGTGGGTCACAAACAGGAAGGGGTTTTGTTGTTGTTATTTGTTTCTTTGTTGTTGTTATTGTTTTGGTTTTTAGGTTTTTTTGTTTTGGTTTTTGGTTTCTCATCATTTGTTTTCTTAGCAAATGGAAACAAAAGTGTTTGTATTCTCAAGTTTTGCTCTTGGTTTATTTTATTTTAATTTATTTTTCTTTTGTGAACCCCCAAATATTTTTCCTCAAGTCACTCCCAGCCAATCCTGTGCACCTGGGCCTCTCAGCATCTAATTTGGGTATTTGCTATCTGTAGCCTTCAGACCAACTACTGCTTCTTGTAAACAATTTTCTTAGACTAGACCTAGCCATGTATGTTTTATTAGGTAAAATGTATGTTTCCCATGACGTCACAAACTTGATGGCTGAACTGGATTCCTTCTTGGTCAGAACTTGGCAGTTAGAGCTGTACAGAGAGTAACCCTGCATACACCTCGTAGACAGAGCCTTTGTTTCCAGATAGTTTTTTGTCTGAATGACTGGCCATGGAGCCACGGGCCACAAGGGAGCTTGCTCCACAGTATAGTAACTCACTCCATAGGCCCTGCTGGCTTGGCTGATTTGCAACAACTGTCACAGAAGAAAAGTAGAGGAGGAAAGGTCCTCTGTGGGAAGGGAAACCATAGTTGAGATGTCTCCACCTTATCAGAAAAGGGTGGCCAGCAAGCCTGTGTGGTATGGGAGGGGAGACAGGCATGTGCTGGGTGCACAGAAGCCGTTGTAAGATGCTGTGTGCATTCTGTAGCAGTGGGTGGACTGGTATTTTCTCACAGTTGTTGGTTAAGACAACTGTGATCCAAAAACTGCTTTGCCCTATTTGTGATAAGTAGTGAGCCTCGTCACTAAAGGTGTAGAGGCATAGCCGAACAGCCTTCGAGAGGATCCTGCGGCATGTTTCCAGCACTGAGGCATGTTTGTGACAAAGCAAACTAGGATTTGGAGTGCCTGCTGGATTGTAGAAAGACTCATGTCAGACAGTTTCCTTCCCAGACTTTCCCAAGCCTGCCAGCTTGAGCCTCTCCTCTCCTTCCCAAGTTATAGTCCACTTCCCCTCCTCCAGAGGCTTTTTCAGACCTAGTCTGTCTCTTCCGACACCATCTTGTTCAGCATCCATTCAGGGACTATAAAGACAGACATAGTATGTTCTCATATGGGAATCCTTGTTCCATTGTTAGTGGCTTAGTTTCCCTATGTAGGTCAGTTGGATGTGAATGGGGACCAGCCAGGCCTGGGAAAGCCAAATAAGAGATAGGGAATTGTCCTTATTGAACTCATGGAGGAGTTTGCCAGGAAGGCAGTCAGGGACAAGGCAGGTAGGAACTGGCAGTGTGCCACTCACTGCTATGTTCCTGAATGAGCCAAGCCTGACTCATCCATGCTTGCCTGGTCAGGAGCTTCTGAGATTAGGGAACATTGCCCTCTGTGCCTGGGAAGGGCACTGAAGGTGATTGGGAGATAATGGCTGACTGCACCTAAGAAGGAAAACAAAAACTGATTTCCCTATTCTGTACACGCTGAGTCAGAAAACATAACATGAAAATAGAACCAAGCAGAGAAATCCTAAATGTGTGGCAGTCACATTTCCTTCTGAGAGCAAAGCCAGGAGCATGGTAGGCAGAGAAATGGACCATTTGCTGTGCCCGCCCTCCTCTGCCAGCATCGCAGCTTTGACCACGTAACACAAAGCATGTTACCATGACAACGGACATCTGGAATAGTCCAGGACAGCCCAACCACTTCTGCATGCAGGCATGTGGTGTGTATGTGACAGTGGCTGTTTCTGTCCCTTGGTGTGCCTCTGTTGTCCTGGTCCTGATCTATCGTGTTTCATGGCTCACGGCTGTGGGGTTCTGGTCATCCACCCACAGCACCCTGATCCCTTCTTTCCACCCATCTCTCCTGTGTGGGAACCTAGGATCTTCACATGCTTACACCCTGCCTTTGGCTACCTTCTGGTGATTCTTTTCTGGTTTTGAACCCTTGTCATCTTTTCCCACTGTTCTCAGTAATGCTCCATGCTACTGGGAACAACCTTTTGTACTCTGGGCTCCAGAGTTTCAAAGTGTGTTCCATAAGATGATCTTTAAAAATGAGGAAAGAAGTTTGGGAACTGCTGAATATTAAAGTCCTCCCACCCTCAATTTGGACTATCCATCAAAGCACGTTAACATTTTAAGGCTCTGTAAAATCTTACAACAACCAACTTTATCTAGTCTAACATGGCATTTCCAACTACAAAATAACCTCCTCATTCCCTTTGGGGGAAAACTCGTGTGAATCCATTAAAATCGTGCAGAGCTATTGTTATGTGAATCCAACTTTTGGTACGCTTCCTGAGATGTGTCTCCCTCCCACGCTCCTTCCATCTGCTACCCTAACTGGAGCCTGCTGAATCCTGAGAGTGTGAGTCCTCCCCTACATTAGTCAATGAAACATCAACGTCTCTCACTTTGGGCCTTCCTCCTTCCCCAGCCTTGCTTTCCTGTCTGCACAGAAGGAGAGCCATTGACATTTCTAAAATACGCAACCCCCTCCCATTCTCTGCATTCTTACTTATCCTGTAGCTCCTACCACCAAAGCCTTGCACAGGTAGGTAAAGGGCAAGAACTTGTTATGCAAGTCAATAGTTCTATTAAAGTTCACGCATCTGTGATGCCTTAAATATGTCTGTGTTTCTTCTCTCTTAATGCACATCAACTTTAGCCTTGGAGCTTCATGCTTCATCTCTGCTGATCTTCTGATGTCAGTATCTATCTTGGTTATCAGTGATTCACCTTAATGGATGCTCAGCCTCTGGACACTAGAATCTAAGCCTGTTTCTACTATGGCCAGCCATGATTTTGACCTCTGATGTATTGTCTATAGTCTTGTTCTCCTGTTTTTGATCCTTCCTGTTTGTCCCTGTTGGTAGACAGAGGATAGGTGGCAAAGGATCCATCTTCTCTGGGATGGCCTGATGTGGTCGAGCAGTTCTCACCCTCACCAGCTGCTCCTCACACACACAGTCTTCACTAGCTCTCTTCTGCCATCACAGAATAGGGCCCAGAACAGATGCTGTCTCTCAGCATCTATCATTGAAGCCCTTATTATCCCCATTCCTATGGGATGGATTCTACTGGCAATGGTTCTGTGGCCTTGTCCTCATGAACTAAAGCCTACCTTAACTTTGAAAGGTGGTGTTGGTCTCTTATTTTGCTCTGAGTCAGGCTTAGCTGCCCTTCTCCATGACTTTATTTTCTTCTCCCTCCTGGGTTCTGCAGCCTGCCATAGAGAGACTGGCGTGCCCTATCACCTGAGTGCCAGCTCCCTCATCTTGTACCCGCGGTGAGGCCTCATTCCGTGCATTGCCCCCAGATTTCCAGCACAATGCCGCTCTCTCTTTATTCTTTCCACTGTGAAGAAGACCGGTCTGATCCTGCCTTCTTTTCTGACCACTTGATCCACACAAAAGAGACACCTTTGGAGACAAAAGAGGCCATTTCCCACCTTTGGAGGCTCCCTACATACTCAGAACCTTACCTTCTGCTGTGTGTTATTCTGTAACTGTTATCAACCAACCCTCCGAGCCACTGCTCACGCTCTGCCTATGCAAGTCTCTGCTTAGTCTATGCATAGGTCCCATAGCCCTTCTTATATGGAATCCATGGAAGGTCAGGGAGAAAATTAACAGTTGTGACAGACAGACAGACAGACACCACACACACACACACACACACACACACACACACACACACACCTCCAAGAATAAAAATGCTTAGGATGCTGGGATCAAGGCTAGCAGAGAAGATGTCTGAGAGCCTTCTAGCTTCTGAGAACCTGTCGTCTAACCCTTCTGTTTCCTTTCTTCATGTGGCTTGTGGATCACAGTCAGGAGAGAAGGACCTTTCTCTCCCAAGGCAGATGAGATGGAGGTGGTCATCAATACAGAGAGCTAGGATAGAGGCTATGAAAGCTCTAGAGTTGGGAAGCCTGGGGCTCAACTCTGTATCTGCACAAATCCACCCTGCTGGGGTGGTGCCTTGATTTTGTTTAATCCTCTCTTGCCTGTAGCCTCCTCCACCATCTTTGTGTAATGTGGTGTGTGGGGGGTGGGGTGGGGTGGGGTGGGTGTGGGTGTGGGGGGGGGGAGTATGCTCTCGTGTGCACTTGTTTTCTCAACAAGAATGGCTATAACCACCTTCTTATCATCTCATATGTGCTTTTCAGTGTGCCTTCTCCTGCTCTCTCAGCAATCTTTACAATAACTCTGCAATGTGCCCACCTTCATTTTTATAGTCTCTAGATAAGGCAGCAGAAATCTAAAGAGACTTGCCCAAAGTCATACACCTTACCTTCTTCATGTAGCTCCTACCAGCTAAGAAGCAGTGACTGGTTTCCCCAGGCACTTGCCGCCTGTTCTTTTGACCTACCATAACACTATTTTTCATCTGGAGTTGGCTTTCCTGATGCTTTTTCTGAAACTACCCACTCTTGTTTCTTCCAGGGGGGCGTGATAAGCGAGGCGGACCCATCCTGACCTTCCCTGCCCGAAGCAATCATGACAGAATAAGACAGGAAGACCTACGGAAACTCGTGACGTATTTGGCCAGCGTGCCAAGGTAAGGTGAAAGGGAACTGTCCGCAGGGAGGGGGAGCTGATGCCAGTGAGCTGAGACAGCCACTGAGCCTGCCAGAGGCCCTTGGATTGGCTTCTAACTGTTCCTGGAACAGCACCAGCCATTGTTTACTGTTACATTCCCTTTGACCATGCTGAGATTCATCTGATTCATCTCAAGTGGTAACTGTGGACAGAGGTGAGAATCCCACCCAGGCTACGAGCACTGGTGTGGAGCCTGCGGTAGGAGGTAACTTGGCCTGGCCTGGAAGAATGAGGCGCTGCTGTTTACTTTCATGAAAACTTCTGGCTAACCCATTCTGGCTGACAAAATGGCTACCTTCAGAGTCTCTTGGATCTGGAGGCAAATAACCTAATGCAGAAGTAACACATGGGTCAATGTAAGTACCAGTTGAAGCAGGGTAACATTGCTGAAGATTTGTTACCAGGGGCAGCAAGTGAGTCTTACTCTGTATATATTAAACACACACACACACACACACACACACACACATAGATACATGTGATACATGTACAGTATTAGGTTTCACTGATTGAGACATTGAAGGGTATAAATAGCCCCTCCAGATCAAAGGGAGATAATGAAAGAAAGACTGGGAACCCACTCAGTGCTACCCTAGAGGTGGGTGGTAGAGGATGTGCCATAGGACAGTCTATGTCATTGGGAAGTAAAGGAAGAACGTTTTTGACTAGTTAGAATGTAAGAGCCAGAAGAGCCCTGAAGAACAGCCTGAGCAAATACGTACGGAATTTGAAATATGTATTTAGGGATTGATTAGGCTGACACTGGATGTGAGCAGCTCTTCGGGATGTTGCAGAGCTTGCCTGAGGCGTGACCCACTGGACTGAGGCATCAGTACTCACTCCTCTATGACACTCAGTGTTCTTGGTCTCTTAGCAGAGTGAGTGACTACGAGGTGCCTTGGGCTTTTAGAACTCCCATTTTATGGGATAATTAGTAAATTAGGCAGATGAGCTATAAATTCTGCTCTGTCTTTGCAAGGAGACCTGGGATATTTTTGAATATGCTGATTAAGTTCTCCAGGCAGGTGTCAAGTGAGGCAAGCATGGCTTCTGAAAGCTCCAGGGCAGGAAGCGTAAGGGGATTGGAGGATGCTGATGGGCAGGTGGGGAAGGAGTTTGAGGAGCAGCATCACATGCTGGAACATGCATTGAATGGACTGGTCAGCCTGGAGAGCTCCGAGCAGAAGGCTGTAAACCAGCAGATGTGGAGAAGGAGCTTTTTTTCTTGATGATATCCACCAGGGTCCTAAGTTCTAGTAAAATAAGTTTGGATTATGCCTGAGGAGCTTTAAAGTATGACGGCGCGTGAATAAAGGGTGAGGCAGTGAATAAAGAGTCTGGAGGTCTTTACAGAAGAAACGTTCCCATCTGACTGAGAGCAAGGGAATGGTCCGAGTAACCCATGATTGTGCTATATGATTTGGTACTTGAGCCTTGTTGGGGCTAAGCAGTTTCAAAAAGTGCCTTTTCCGAGTATATTAGTAGGTGTGAAGCAAGACAGTCCTTGAAGCAGTCTACCTGAAGGGTCTTCGTGGGAATTCATGATAGACTCACATTTCTTTTTAAAGCCAGAAGAAATTATATTCCCAGGAGACATGAAGGATACATTTTTCTTCCTTCAGCGTTCATGGCATACCTGCACCCAAGACAGGCTCATTCTTTCTTTAGAATAAAAGCTCAAGAATTAGAAGAACACACTTTCCTTCATTCTGACTTGTTAAGCAAAGACTGGGACAAAATGGATTGGAAGCAATTAAGAAAGGAAAAGATTTCTACTGGGTAAAAAAATAAAATAAAACCCAAGAGGGGCTGAGAGGAAGGTCGGGAGAACAAAGGGAGATGATAGTGTTGTCTGTGAGGGGCATACAGCATGCTGGTCTCTGCTTCCCAGGATGGCAGCTTGTGTTACACCCACACCCACACCCACAGACACACACACACACACACACACACACACACACACACACACCACTGCCCCAGCACACACAGGCTCCTCACAGCTTCTCATGGGTAGGAGGCAGGAAGGCAATTGTTACCTTCAGTGGGGAGAATGGGCTGTGATCCCTCGCCTCCCTCCATAGGGACCCATATTCACTGGGACTGTAAGCACCAGCTGCACTCTACCACCTAGTCCTGCCCACCAATCATTTCCTAATTGTGTTGGATGGGCGCTCACACACCATCCCTCACGGGAACAGAATCGGCAGTAGAATTGTTCTAAAGGCAGTGAAGTGTGGTGGGAAAGCTCAGAACCTCAGTGTGCTACTCCTCTGTCTATCCTGGCTTTGGGAGTGAGATGAAGCTACATTAGGTGGATGATTCTGATGAAAAGAGATTATTGATCCTGGGTCATGCTCCGAGATGTTGAAAGAATGGATTTCAGTTTGGAGATGCAGTGTTTATTACAGGCTGGTGTGCTCAGATCTGTAGGTAACATTTGATATTCATTTATTCGGGCCTTTATTTATTATTTATCAAAATTTGGTTCCTCCGTGTGCCAGGCAGATTGAGGATTCATGGTGAGCAAGAAAAGGCATAGTGAGGAAAGTAGGAGACACCTGGATATTTTTCTATGTAATCCAAACTGGCCACTGTAAAGGACAGTACAGATGTGACTGTGTTCAAGCACAGGCCTGAACCAGCTAATAGAAGACAAAACAGGAAAGACCACGGACAGGCAGATGGATCTTGGATTCTAAGGGACCAGCCTGTTTGGAAGATAGTTGACAGCAGTCACGATGATTAGAAATGAATAGTAGTACGTCTGCTGGGCAGGATGCGCTGTCCAGACCACTGTGTTCAGCTCTGAGACACCACAACCTGCACTCTCACACGCCAGGCAGGGTGCAGTCAAAGTGGCTGAATTCATCAATGGGAGATGAGAGAAATAGTCCCTGATGTCAGAGGTCAGGGGTGCTGCCATAAAGGGGCAGCTGCACCCCTAGTATGAGGTAGTGATCAGAACTCAAGTGAAGAATCTGCCCACTAGAGAGCTGTGCATCAGCAGCACGCTGTATCTGGCCAGGTCACTGGACACTGGACCGTTCTCCATTAGGAATGCTATAGAAAGAATGGTTCCATTAAATCAGATGTAGGATTGTGTTTCTAAGTCTCCTTCCTGTCCTCAGTTCTAGGTTGCTTTGACATTGGAAAACATATACCCCATCAAATTCAGGCCCTCAAAACAGCAGACACATCCTTCTCTGGCTCCCTAGAGAACTGATGTCTGGCATCGTGTCTATACCTTCACTCCCAAGAGAACTGCTTTGTGGTCTCCTAAGGCTCTTGATGAGACTTTTGGGGCATTCCCTGAGGCCAGAGATTATGCAAGGGTGTAATAGTTCACAACAGTTCTCTGTTACTCTTGCAGGGTCCTTCTTAACTTGAGCTGAGGCGTTTTCCCATCTTGCTTCTGTTGAGTTTGAACATCCGCACCCCAAGTCTCTTCTAGGCATCTCGTTCTGAGAAACCATAGATTGCAAAAATACCTTAAAAGTCTTTCCTTCCACTCTCTCACTGAATGGCTACCGTGAGCCAGGCCCTAGATGGGAATCGTTGCGTGCTGTCATAGTGTCTTTCTCAGCCGCGTGTGCTTATCTAACCTTTATTGTGCTCCTGGTCTGCTATCTGCTTGTAGTTGCGTGTGTGCACAAGGATTGGAAAGGAAAGACTCAGATATGATCAGCTGGCGAACATCCCTCAAAACTGATAGATAGGGCTGCAAATGAGTGCCAGGAGTAACCAGATGTCCGGGTGCTGTCCCCAGTGTGGACTGCTGGGGACTGATCATATGCTTGAGGTAGTGAGTGAGGGTTGTTTCTGTCACGGCAACTTGCTTCTTTTCGTCATCCCTGTTACCCAGCTTTGTCGCCATCATCTGTTTGCTGCTCCTAAGGTACCAAGTCTGTACCTCCTAGCAACTCTCTTATTAGCAATTCTGCCAAGATGCTGACTGTTCTGTCAAGGAACTCAAGTGTCACATCAGCCAGGAGAGATGACAAGAAATTAGGATGGGTTATTCTTTAATGCCAGTCAAACCAAAGTGCCTTTATTTGTGGCTTATTGTTTGATAATATTTGCACCTCTTCTACTGACTCCAGCAAAAGATAAATTGGGCTTAAAGCCAGAACTGTCTTTGTGCTTCATCACGGAAAAAAATAAAAATAAGCAGAAAGGGCCAGAAAGACAGCTAGAGGAAGAGGAGGAAGGCTCAAAGGTTTCCTCCTGATGCTTTTAACACAGGAAAGCTGGAGCTATCTAGAGTGTCACCACCTAAAGCCCTTTGTTGTCGGGACCTGTTGTTGGTGCCTCGCCCTTTCTTCTGGGACTACCACTTAAAGGAAGGTACAGGGAGAAACCAAGGTGATGGAGGGGCCAGGAGCAGGACCAGTAAGATCAGCGGATCACTATTTGTTTACATTTGCCTAAAAATTACACTGTAAACGACACTTTAGGCTTATTTTGTTGCCTGTGTGGAAGGTTTGTCATTTCTATTGCACTTCCACGTTTCACACACAAACGTCTCAGTTAAATCCTTTTGTAACATCAGTCCTGAAGAGCAGTTTTCTATTAAGCGGCTAAGGAACTTTCCTTAGAGTCACGACAACCTTTGCAGAAGGGGGTGGAGAGGTCTCATATCCACAGCTTCAGGTCTCCTCTCTACTACTTGCTGTCAAGAAACACGTGGCCGCAGCCTGAGTTGTTTCAGAAGACTATAAGGGGCAGCTTATAAAGGTGTGAGGAGGTTTGGGGGAAACCACAAGCTTTGAAACAGCAGCTAGGGCAATGAGTCTTTCCAGGCAGGGCTTGGGAGGATCAGAGGGGCTCCAGAGATGGGCCATGGGTATGGGGGAGAAATACCACCAGTGCTTCCCTGGCAGGAAGGGGACAGGGACTTGATATCATGATTTTGCTCTTCTCTCCCGCTTGCTGTTGACTGAGTTCTCCCAAAGGCAAGGTGGTAAGGGAGCCCACTGACGTCGTTGATATGGGTCAGCCTTCTATGACCCTGTATAGTGTTTTCAGGGGTGCTGATTGCAGATATTCAGTGTAGGGTGAGACAGGGGCATGCTATTTCCACATTGCTTACTCTAGTATTCTAACATTTAGTTTATAAAGGTGTCGGGAAGAAATCTTTTAGTCTCTCAATAACCATTGTTCTGTCCCCCAAAGGAGGTATTAGTAGTAATAATAAGACAATTATACACATGAATACACAGCAATATATGCTATCTAAATATATATATAACATGGGAGTTTCGGAGCATGGTAGTAAGACGAGCCATTCACCCTAGCCCCCAACCTGAGAAGCTGAGCAAGCTGTCCAGTCCTGCTTCCCGAAGCTGTCTCCCTTTCCAGCATGCCCCAGAAACAGCCACTGCCTGGAGCCTTGTGTTTATTTTTCTCTTACTGTCTTGCTTCGCTTGGTCTGGGACTCGGCGTAGTGACAGCCATCCCATCATAGGTAGGTTCCTGTGAGACCCTGTCCTGCCCTGGAGGAATAGGCCACGCCATAGATGAATCTTCAACTCTAACGCTGAGTGAAAACGAAAACTTTTGACTCTGGGGACTCGTAACAAAATTATTAATAGAAGATTAATGGGGTACTAAAGTGTCTCTTGAGAAGCTCCTGTTAGTTAACTCAAACAAGGGAAATCAATCATGATTACTTTTGTCAGTACTTTGAAGAGGTGCTATAATTGATATCGATATCAAAGAATAAGTGAAATTCTTTTCAATTCATTGATTGCTAGGAAGGAAGGAAGGGCTGCCAAGTGCTGCCGTGGTGCAGAGGGTGGATTAGATCCTCCTTCTGTGGCCTGGCAGAGTCCTGCCTGCAGGCACATTGGCATGAGCAGCACCTGTAGGTGCCGGATGCAGAGCTGGGCCCAGTGCTGTGGGCTTGCAGATGGTCACCTGTGGCGTTGTTGCCTTGGGGGCAGGGTGGGGTTTTACAAGGCTGTACTCCAAGCATAGGCTGGAACACCGGGAGACTCTGGCTTTAAATACTCAGATGATGGGCAGCCCAGGCAGAGAAAAGGGCATGGGGCAAGGGGAGCGTGAGGCAGAGAAGGTCAGAGGTCAAATTAAGTTTTAAAAACCCAGGAGGATAGAAACTTTTGAGGGTATCAGAGAGGAATTCCATAGGTCCAGTTAAGACTGTTACGTTATTAAGTTGTTTTAATGACTTAATAATAATAGGGGAGGTACCTAGTCTTACACAACTTGATATGTCATGTCTGGTTGATATACCTGGGGGGCCTGCCCTTTTCTAAAGGGAATTGGAGGAGGAGTGGGTTGGGGGAATGGGGAAGCTGTGGGGTATGTGTGGTGCGGTGACTGGGAGGAGAGGAGGGAGGGGACCCTGCAGTTAGGATGTAATATAAGAGAGAATAATAAAGAAGTTTTGCTGATAGTCACTCATAAGGAGAAGGACAATAAAAGTTTGTTTTTAGATTGGCTTTGGCAGCTGAGTGGAGGATGGAATGGAGAAGCCTAGGGCGTGCACAGCTGTATCAGTATAGATGAAGGATGATAATAATGGCTGGCATTTACTGGGTACTTACTAGGTCTGCTCCAGGAACTGCTGGGACTTTACAAACACTGACTTAATTCCCATAGTTCTTGGAAGTAATGTTGTTATTCCCATTTCACTTAAGGGCAAACTGAGGCTAGGGAAGGTTAAATGATTGTTCTGTGGATTCATAGCCAGTATAAATTTGAAGCTAGATGATGTCTAAGCATCAAAGCCTGTATATTTCCCCTTTTAAATTTATTCTTCTCTCATATATTATGTTCTAACTGCAGTTTCCTTTCAATCTCTCCCCTCAATCTCTCCCCTCCGTCTCTGCTTTCCCTCAGATTCACTCCCTCTCCCCCTCCCCTCAGAAAAGAGCAGCCTCCCAGGGACATCAACTAAACACACCATAAGAAGTTACAGTAGGACCAAACACATGTTCTCCCATCATGGCTGGACAAGGAAACCCAATAGGAAGAAAGAGGGTTGCAAAGGCAGGCAAAGGGAGACACCCCTGCTCCCACTGTTAGGAGTCCTGAAGAACACCAGGCTATACAACCATAACATGTATGCAGAGGACCTAGGTCAGACCATACATGCTCCCTGATCTGTGTGAGCCCACTTGAGTCCTGTCAGCTGATTCTCTGGGCCATGTTCTTGTCACATCCTTGACCTCTCTGGCTCCTCCAATCTTTCTCTCAGTTTTCCTCAAGACTCCCTGAGCCCTGCCCAGTATTTGCCTGTGTGTCTCTGCATCTTCCCCCAACAGTTGCTGGAGGAAGCTTCCCTCTCCGATGATGATTATACAAGGCTTCAGTTTCAGCACATTCTGCAGGCATGACAAAATGTGCTTTGTGTCTGGGTTGGTGTCCCAATCCCTCTACTTGAGAGCGTGCCTGGTTACAGAGGACGGCTGGTTCAGGCTCTGTGTCCCCCTTATTAGAAGTCTTTGCTAGGGTCACCCTCATAGATTCCTTGGAGTTTCCATTGCACTGTTCCTACCTCACCCTCAAAATGCCTCTTAATCCAGTTGTCTCTCCCAGTATTCTCTCCTTCCAACCCTGCTACACCCGATTCTTCCTGTTCCCATCCTACCCACCCCCAGTCCACCATGATATCTATTCCGTTTCCCCTTCCCAGGGAGATCCTGGAGCTCCCTCCTTAAGCCCCCTTACTACTTAGTCTCTCTGAGTCTGTGGACTGTAGCGTAACTATCCTTTACCTCACAGCTAATATCCACTTATCAGTGAGTACATACAACAAGTGTCTTTCTAGGTCTGGGTTACCTAGAAATTTTGTTCTGGTTCCCTCCATTTCCCTACAGATTCCATGTTTTTCTTTAAATTGAGTAATACTTCATTGTGTAAATGTACCACTTTTTAAAAATCTATCCTTTAGTTGAGGGACATCTAGATTGTTCCTAGTTTCTGGCTATTATAAATAGAGCTGCTACGCACACAGTTGAGCAAGTGTCCTTGTGATATGGTGGAACATCTTTTGAGTATATGTCCAGGTATGGCTGGGTCTTGAGGTAGATCCATTCCCAATTTTCTGAGAAACTTGACATATTGATTTCCAAAGTAGCAAAGCCTATGTTTTATGCATTGAAATGATAACAAAGCCATAGTAAAGGGCGTAGTGGTGGCAGAGTACAGGGGACTGAGATATATGGACAGAGACAGCCCCAAAGACAGGCCACATGGAAAGAGATAGCCCAAAAATGGTTAAGAATGAACTGGAAAAGAGTGTGGGAGGTGGGGGGGGGGGGGTAAGGAGCTGGAGACATGTGCTAACAGTAGACTCCCCTACTGCCTTCCAACCTGCTTCCCAACGGTTCTCTGTGGAAGCTGGGTGTAAAGGGGGCTGAGGCAGGAAATGCAAGCGGCAGGTACCAAAAACCTAGGCTGAACAGAGCTGGCTTGTGCCTCTGCGAATTTGGTACAGTTTTGGGGGGATCGGGATAGGTGTCTTAGAGTTTCTTCCTCATGTTTCCGTTGCAGACAGACAGACTCAGCTTGTGTGTGCTCAACTATGGAAAGCACCAGGTTGTACCAAGAGACATAGGAAAAATGTAAAAGCATTAAATCATAGGATTTTTAAGGAGCTAAATAAAGACTGTCCATAGCAGAGGACACCCCTCCCCCAATGCAAATCTGCTGGGTAGGGTGCACCCTATGAGAGTTTAGGGATGGTCTCCTTTCTCATTTTCCTCGGGCCTGTGGTTGGTCTATCATGCAGCTGCCTGTGTGTCTCTGCCTTCTGCCGTCTTCTGAAGTCAGCACGTTTCTGGAATTAGCAGTCAGTTAATGTGCAGCTTGAGGTTGGTTCACTCCTGTGACAGTCCACTGCCATAGGACTTGGCAGATCTGCGCAGTCCTAGTAGGGCCAACTGTTGCAGGGGTTATGAAAGGCCTGAAGAAACAGGTTGTGAGGAGGAAGGGAAGAGCTGAACAGAACACTTCAGATGCAAAGGCTGTATTTGTGACTCCCCGGAGAAGGATAACCCAGGCCAGCAGAGGCAGAAACCATTTGGTCGTGAGTTACTTCCAGGAGCAGACCTGGAACCAGGAAATGCCTTCAGGAGATAAATCAAGGACTAAGCCCTGCATGAAAGAATCCTAGTGGAGGGGTTGTGTCTGCTCCACGTGTCTTCCATGTGCTTCAAAGAGAGGACATTGCTACCGACCTTGTAGAAGGAAATTGTCTGCTAATGCAGAGACAGAATAGGCTTGAGAAAAATTATGGACACACATGCAAATTCTGTGGGGGCCTCCATCCCAGAAGAGCTGCCTTCTGCAGGAGTATGGGTGTGCTCACTAACCCTTCCCTTGCCTGTGAATCACAATGTGCGTGAGGGTTCACCTGGGTGACACACAGAACCACCTCAAAAAGATACAGCTGGCTGCAAGTGGTGGCAGTTCTTTACCTTGCCTTATTATGGTGTCCCTCAGACCGTTTGGTCTGTTAGGGATAGAGCTATGATTAAGTCATAGTGGGAAAGCTACAGGATAAAAACAGAGTAGCTCAATGGTAGATACTGAGTGAATGAATGTATATGTCTAATGTTTGGCCCTCTTTTTAAATTGGAAAGGTAGCTAGGAAAAGTAAAAAAAAAATCTTTTGGAAAGAGCTTATAACTATACCACCTACAGATAATAAGAGTTAATGTATTGTTATGTTTCCTTCCTGTGTTTTAGAGCTTTTTAAAAAACAGTGAGTCCTATCATTTATTCTATTTTCACTTCATTTTATACCACAAGATAGTTTCTTAGCGCAGTAAAGCTGTATCATGGGATGTATCACATCTAAATTAACTCTAACAGAAGTGTCTTAGGGTTTCTACTGCTATGATAAAGCACCTATGACCAAAAGCAACTTGGGGAGGAAAGAGTTTATTTCAGCTTATAGTTCCAATCACAATCCATTAGGAAGAAAAATCGGAGCAGGAAATCAAGGCCGAAAGTAAAGCACAGGAGCGGCACTTACTGGCTTGCTCTCGGCTTTCTTATATAGCTCAGGACCACCTGCCCAGTGGCACCACCTACAATGGGCTAGACCCTCCTACATTAGTCACCAGTCAAGAAAAATGCCCCACGGGCTTGTTTTCAGGCCAGTGTAATGGAAGAGCTTTCTCACCTGGAGTTTCCTCTTCCCAGGTGACGCTAGCTTGCGTCAGGGTGACATCACACTAGCTAATAGTGCAGTAAGACATCTAAGTTATCCAAAGCACCGTCAGAAACAGTCCTCAGTGAACGTCATTATATGTAAGCTCTTGTCTGCATCTTCAGTGCTTTCTTTCTGTTCTTAATTTTTGAGATTATAATTACAATATTTTCCGCTTCCCTCCCTCCAGACTCTCACATCTACCCCTCCCTCCCTGCTCTACTTTAAATTCATGGCCCTTTCTAACAGTTATCACACACATATACATACACATTCCTAAGTATAGCCTGTTCAGGCCACACAAAACTACCTGTGTGTGTTTTCCAGGCCGACTGGCACTGGTCAACCAGTTGGTGCGCTCTTCCTTGGGGAAGGCAACTTCTCCAACCCCACTTTTTCTCAGTTGCCTATAGATTTAGGTGGGTTGGTTTGTGTTGTGTTGGTTTGGTTTGGTTATTTTGGGAAGGAGAGTTGGTATAGATTTGTGGCAGTCATGCTTATTCACGTTTACAATGAATAAGACAAATCGCCACATTGCTTTCAAGATTCCTGAATTATACTCCCAGTGTGACTCACTTCAACTTCTGATCCTTACTTTGGCACAAAGCTTAAGTGCATTTGATCACCACTGTCCAGAAAACACTGCCCAAACATTGTCCCCCCACCAGCATGAAGAAAACACAGCACACATTACACAGCTAGGCCTGATCCGGGCTGTGTAAAGGATAGGGGTTTGATCACGGGGCTTGTGCTTCTGAGTCTCCCAGGCAAGGGACATCCTTACTTATAGCATGATCCCCTGACAGAGGCTGATGTGATATACAGTAAAAGCCAGATTTTTGTCCTTGGTGAACCTTTGGTTTTTTTTTTTTTTTTTTTTTTTTTTTTTCCTCTCTCTCTCACCATTTGTTTTAGCTTGTCAGCTGGCTGAGTTGTCAATCCCTGCCTTGGCTCAGCGAAAGCTGTCAAGCTCTCTATGCCCAGCTGAACTAGAGACCTTACTTGCCCTCTGTCAGGAAAGTGAGGCCTCCTGGGAGTTCATCTCTGGGAAGCTCGGGTGTGGTCTTTAACATCTCTTTTAAGCTGCTGGAGCCCATCGCTCTCCATGAGCAGGCTGATTAAGAGGCTGAAGTGTCCGCTGTAACCTTGATTAGGTAAACTTCAGTGTCAGAAGAAATAAGACCCAATGCATTCAGGCCTTCCTGATGTTCATGCTAGGTAATCAGGGTGATTTGAATTTAGCTAGGACTCATTTGGTGACTGTGCTGGGGAAAAGGGAGCTCCTTGAATACAGATGCTGAGCAGCAGCCTGGCAATGGGGGGGGGGTGGTTTTCTTCCTTGACAGGTTTCAGATTTGGTGCTATTCCCTCCCTCTGACCCCCCCCCCCCCACTTCAGGGGCTTTTCCAGCACTTTTCCCATTCAGTACTTTTCAGACTCATCATTGGTTAGGTCCTATGCTCTGTCCTTCGCTGGCGTTCAGAGTAGTTTATGATGTTCTCAAGCATCCATGAGATACAGAAGCTCCTGGATACTAGTTTTATACAGAGGCTGCCTTCACTAAAGACTTTTGGCAATTCAGGTATGCCGCCACCAAGTGGTAGAAGACCTTTGCTCAGCTGCGTGGGAAAACATGGGTGAATTGTAAATGGCTCCAAAATAGTGATGTTCTCTTCTTGGCTCATCAGGTCTCACGTTGGCCGGCTTCACTTTAATATTTTTTAATTAAATACTAAAATCTAAGTAGCCATGGACAATTATTGTTTGTCCACTACAAAATAGGTTTAACACAAGTTTCCTCTGATAAATGTAGTAAATACAAATAAAATATTGCACGTGGAAATGGCTAGCTTAGACATACAATTGCCGGCTGAAACTAGGCATTTTATAATGATGTTATTTGGGGGAAATCTGCTTAAAGAATATGGCATATATGTAATAATTCCCACCTTTCTTTTATAAAGTCATATTCTGAGATGCTAGAGAAAAGCAGAGCCCCACCACCGGCTTGCCTTCCTTCGTAGCAGAGCAGAAGTTACGGTGCCCGAGTTTTGTTACCTCTCGAGATACTCACAGCCTTCATCACCACTCTCAGCAGCTAGAGCTGGAGAGAAAGGCCTAATTTGTCTTTTCAAACCTTTCCTTCCAAACACTGTTTTTCCTCTTTACACTTGGAAGACAAGAACATGGGAGAAACACCACTCCCCAGGGCTTTCCTGTGTGTTGCTATCCTCTGCTGAGAGGCATTTGCCTACCACCATCTCATGGTGTCCAGAGCTGCCTTAGATAAGACCTGTTCCACACTTCTCCCTCATCTGTCCAGTATTGTCCAAGAAGAACAATACATGAACAAAACTTGAAAAGGGCCATTGAGCCTAGTTTGTCACAGGTAAGAGGTCCACGGTCTAGTCTCTTTATGAGATCAGATTATCCATATGACATGAGCTCTTTTGAGTAGGGAAGGGTTTGCAGGGTTCTTGCTACTTGTCTCTAAGTTTGCAGAGCACCAAGGTAAATGACAGCCTCACTCAAAGACTCCTCAGAGCCACTACCAGAGAGTCATGCCAGCATGAAGTCACCAGACTAAGCCTCCTTTAGGACATCCCCTGTCCCACGACAAGGGATTCAAGCCCTTTGCCAGGTCAAAGCATGCAGAAGCCTGGAGGCAGCAGGAGTGGCCTGCCTCACTGAGGAGATGCTGCTGTTTCTAAACTGAGTGAGGATGACAGCCAGTTCTCCCAGAGCCCAGACGGAGCACTCTGTCTGGTGACTCAGCGAGGGCAGATATGTTTCCGGATAATATACTGACGTAATCCCAGTGTGTGTCCTAATGGCTCCGCCCCTTCTCTTCTCCCAGAGCTCCTTCTCTCCCAACTCCCAGTTCTGTTAGGTCACTTGAGGACCAGGTCTGGTTTGGAGAGCTTCAAGGCCCTCATGCCAGAGCATTTTCTCCCTCAAGTCTCTGGTACTGTTCTGTCCACAGCTGGAACTTTATCTGTTCCCATCAGTTGTCATTCATGTGCTGGGTTTTGGCCTGGAGCCTGAGCCAAAGTCTGACCTTGGTGTTGTGACACACCCCATCCTGGTTCTCTGTGGGAAGAGAACATCCTTGATTTCCAGATTGGGATGCAGGAAATCCAGGTTTTCTAACTGGCCAGCTGAAGAGAAACTCCTTGTAGCAGACTTGCAGTACGGCCAGCCCTTACTCATACGGCCCAACCCTGACCACGATGGGGTACTTTATCAGTTCCACAAGTACACAGAACAGTTACTTACATACACCAATCCCGGGGGGGTTGATCAAATGATCATATGGCCTTTTCCTGTTGTTCTCCATTGCAGACTAGTTGGGAGAGTTAGGGGTACCAGTTTTTGCCTTCAGGAAAGCTTATAGTCTGTTTGTGTTTCCAGAATCAGGGGGAAATATGAAACCAAAATGTGTCCAAGCTTACTAGTTACATGAAAACTCTCCTTGGCCTGTTACAGGTGTGATTAGTAATTATGTGGTTTCCTTTAGGTTAAAACAGGTTTTTCCATCCTTCAGACTTGATCAGACAGGCAGGTAGAGAAACTGCATGCAAAGAGAAAGTGTAGGTGCAAGGCTTGGGTTTGCTGCAGAAGGACAGGGAGGCAGAGGATGAGGACAGAGGCTGTGGGTGTCAGTTTCCAAATTGGTCTTTTTTTCCATCCACTGCTTTGGTGTCCATTTCATTTCTGCTTCATGTTCTGAGTAGCCAGAAGAAGAGAGAGGCCATATCCTAGGCAGACATGTCAGTTCCCATCCTACCTGCCCCTGAACTTGCCGCCTCCTATCCTTGCAGATGGGCAGTGGCTGTGGTCTTCCGAGAGTGTCCAAGGCAGTCTTCTCTCAGGGAGGGTAGGTCCTTCTTCCACCACATCCCGGGCCAGCTGGCTCTGCCAGTGTCTTTCCTCTGTGAATAGAAGTTGTTTCAGAGTCCAGCTGAAATGACCTTGCTAAAAACAAAGGGCCACATGGGGTTGTGCCACAAGCCAGGTGGCCTCTTGCAGGAAGAGGGGTGGTTTCTTCTTTGGGAGGCTGCATGCTTCTGTTGTGATCAGAGCTCTTTGTGAGTCCCTTTCCCTGTGACAGGGCTCTTTTAGCATCTCCAGGATGGAAAAGCTACGTCCTTTCTGGCCATACTTCATTTGCACATGTCTATTTGTTTAAAAGCAGCTTTAGAGACGCTGTGAGGATGAGAAGTTCCGCTGAGGATCAGATCTCTGAGCTGCCACTTGATGTCACCAAGCTTGGAAATGCTGGGTGGAACTCTAATGCCTGGGTCACTATATTTAATTCCCCACTTTTCCTCATTCAGGAAGAAACACTGAAATGGTCACTCCTTGCTCCTGGTTTGTAAACAGACTCATTGGGGTGAAATTAGGTAATGCATTTTAAAAAGTTAGAAAGCACCAACCTTCCTTATTTGCCCTCTGCATCTGGTTTCCCTGAGTATCTGACCAGAGCAAGAGTCAAACTTGGTCCTGGCAAACCTGGGGAGTGCATGCTGGTCCTGGAAGTGGGCTGAAGCCCAGTACACCTTAAATACTAGTAGCCTATGCTAAAATCAATGGAGAAGGTAGGGACAGGACTGAAAAACTCCACAGCCCCACCCCACATCTTTCAATCAGAATGTGTCAGGCTGTCCCGTTTGTTAACATTGTAACACAACAGTTTACAGACTTGTAGTAGTCTCCATTTGTAGCTATCCTTATGTAGCAATAAGCTGCATGTTACATTTAAGGTTATAAATTTAGGATAAAGCATCATTTTGTACTATACCCTGCCTCATCTTCTGGCTCTCACATAACAAGAGATTCAGAGACAAAAGATAGCTTGTTGCATGGCATAGAAAAGACATCAGCTGGGAATGAGATGGCTCAACAAACATGAGGACCATCTATAGCATCTACATTAAAAAATGGAAGCAGAGAAAAGCTGATTCCTGGTGCTCTCTGGCCAGACAGCCTAGCCTATTGGGCACACTCCAGGACAATGAGAGACACTGTCTCAGGAAAACAAAGTACATGGGTAGCCCTTGGAGGAGTGGTAACTGAGATTGACCTCTGGCATCCACACATATGAGCACATTTATGCAAGCACACCCAGCCTCCCACATACATGGACATGTGAATATGCACAGACACACAGAACACTAGACCCCTAGTATAACAATGGGCAAAGGGACAGTCTTCCAGTGAACCAAAACAAGAACAAAAACCAAATGTTTGGGTGAATTAGTATGGCTCCCTAGGTGGCCTCAATGACATCTGAATCACACCCTAGTAGAACATTAGCTAATGGTGGCCTCACAGTGACCCAATGGAAAGACATCTGTGGCGGGCATAGGGAGCCTTCTGCTCCTACTCTCCCCTTTGGACAAACAGCCATGGAGAGGCCCTCTGAGCATTCATTGCTGACTGTGCTCCCCAGAGAACAGCTCATGGATAGTGCTTCCCAGAGAGAGCAGCTCATGCCTCCAGAAGGCAGGGCTTCCTCCAGTGTTCTTGTTACTACTTCTGATTATACAGATTAGAAAAGCTCAAAGCAAGTGCTAATGTGTCCTTAACAGTTTTCTCCCACACCTGCTGATTGCTGGTTGTTTAGGAAAGCAGGTGTGGCCTGGTTTGGAGCCATCAGCAGAGAACTGACAAAACTCAGTGAGGAGCAGAGAGCAGATTAAATGGATCCTGAGATGGCAGCTAGGGTCTCCAAGCTCTGGGGATGAGTCGGGGAAGCAGTTCTCTTTCTCTTTCAGTTCATTTGGTTCATGGAAGGATGTATGGAGCTTGGGAGCCATATAGAGCCAGGGCAAGTGGG
Organism: Arvicanthis niloticus; assembly: GCF_011762505.2. Lineage (NCBI taxonomy): Eukaryota > Metazoa > Chordata > Mammalia > Rodentia > Muridae > Arvicanthis > Arvicanthis niloticus. Next base: position 21,013,064 of record NC_047669.1, on the reverse strand, counting down.
GAGTGAATGGCTTGTTTGAGGCTACCGTTCTTTCCTTTCTCTGCTCTGTTCACTGTACATGGTGATATCACCAAGTATAGAAGTCTGACCAGGAGCCATGGGTGAATTTCAGGTGACATACCGGCCGGGACAAAGAGAGTCCTGCCAGAGCACAGTGAAGACCAAGTGATGATGACCTTACAGTGCCCGTGGGGAAGTCAGGGTGGCCTCATCCTGAGTTGGGGCTTTTGCATTCACACAGATTACACCAAACATCCATGATAACTTAACCATACAGTGGAGATAATATTGCCCTCTACAGAGTCTCATGTGAGAGATAAATTACATATTGTGTATAAAGTACTTACCATATACAGAACCTCAGATAATCAGTAGAAGTTATCTTTTTAAATTAGCATATGTAGGTCCTATTTTTGCTGTTTCATGCTACATTGTTTGGGGGTCAGAATTGCTATCTCTCCAGCCTGGGGTTTTGTCCTCACCTTGTAGCACACCAGCCCCATATGATTGCTGGCCCCCTGATTCCTTACTAGACTCCATTCTTCTGGTCTCCTGCTTGGAGGCAGAGCAGCAAACAGGTGGACCTCTCCCCTCCCCAGGACTTGGCCGTGGCCTGCTCTTTCTGCCTGAGTTCTTTTATTGGTCTTTTCTCAGAGTTTAGTCTCTACTCAAATATCTGCTCCTCGGTGACTTCCCGGAGTATCTGACGAGTTCTTTAGTACTGTCCATTCTCTTTGGCCACTGTCCTGTGTCTATCTCTCCTTCTAGAATATAATGTTCATAATTATCTCTGCCTTTGTTCAAATTTATATTCCAAATCCCTAGATTTAGGCCAGTTAAAAAAAAAACTTGGTGCTCAGTAAGTACTTGATGGGGGAATAAACTAATGCATAGTGTGATATACTTAGCAAATGATGTGTTTCTTGTGAGCACCTCCATAACTAGGCTCTCCTTTTTACTTTTCCATTGTGTGTGTGTGTGTGTGTGTGTGTGTGTGTGTGTGTGCGCGCGCGCGCACGTGCATGTACTCATATGCACAGGGATGTATATGTGAGTGTGTGGCCAAAGGCCAACTTCAGATGACGTTCCTCAGTTGTGTAACTTGTTTTGTGAGATAGGATCTCCCAATGGCCGAGAGGTTGCCAGGTAAGCTAGGCTGGCCGGCCAGCAAGCTCAGGAGTCATCTGTTCCCTCCGTCCCTAAACTGAGATTACAAACACAAACACATACTATCACACTTCACTTTTTATGTGGATTCTAGGGGACCAAACTCAGGTCCTCAAGCTTGTGTACTTTACTGAAGCCCATCCCAAGTCTTTCCTGTGAAGCCATATCAATCTATTTTTTTAAAGATGTATTTATTTTATTTATGAGTACACTGCAGCTATCTTCAGACACACCAGAAGAGGGCACCAAATCCCATTACAGATGGGCTTGAGCCACCAGCTGGTTGCTGGGAATTGAACCCAGGACCTTTGGAAGAACAGTCAGTGCTCTTAACCCATATCAGTCTATTTAGGGGCACAGGGATTGATTGCTCAGAACCTGTTTATAGGTACCCATTTGACAGATGCCTTGCCAGATAAGCACAAGGTCAGAAGACCTTGACTGTGAGTAGGGGAGTGGATAGTAAAAGAGGAGGACTTCCTGGAGGAAGAGTCTTGTAAGTTGAGAATTGAAAGGTGATTAGAAGCTCCCTAGGCAAAGGTGGGATTGGCGTGGGCAAACACAGAGACATGGAGGGATGAGAGGCAAGAATAACCCAGAAGGAAACTAAAGGCATTTGAGAGAAGCAGGAGTGACATGTCTGTCTTATGGGGTGATGACCACTGTGACACAAGAGATCTGGGGAAAGAAAAAGGTGGTATTAAGAGCTAGTCTTTGGTCACCTGGCTATGATTCACACCCAGCATGGTTCACTAACGTGGCCATGATGGAATCTGCTGAGACAAGTGGGCTTTGCTCTGGCAAAGACCTAGGATGGGGTACAGGAGTGAGTGGTTAGGAGGTGAGATGGGGGAAGTGGTACTTGGCTCCCTGCAATCACACGGTACCCAGTGTGATGCTCTAGCATGGGGTTGCCGCCGATGGTACTCAGCTCTCCTGTCCAGTTACCAGCATGGCCCGTGGCTTGAGGCACCTTGTCCTCATTTCGCAGACTAAGGCCATTGAGTTTTCTAATTTTGAAACTGGGTTGGGTGACAATGGCAGCTTAGACAGTCAGAGAAGCAAAGCCAGGGCTAACAGATGAACCACCTTAAGTGTACGAGTAATGAACAGACGTGGGCTGGAGAGTGAGGATCCAAGCCTTCTGCAGAGGCATAAAGCCTTATGCCGGATAGAACCATTTGTGAAGACTGCCTTCAGTCATGGGCTTCTCAGCCATAATCCTTGCTACACATAGGAAGCCCCTAAGACTAGAAAGGGCCAGTTGTCACGTGTCTATTTATTTCTCCTTTATCTACCCAGCAGCTAAGACTCCCCCCCCCCCCCCCCCCCACTCACCTGCATCTGTCAGATCTGGAACAGTCCTAACAGAGTTCATTTGGCCAAGAGTTGACTCTGGGAGTGTCAGATGTGGGTGGAGCCTAGAGATCCCTGAGGAGACAGCCAGGGCTTGCCTAGAAATTGAGATGAAGCTACCAGGTCAGATCAATGGTGAATGGATGCCACCATGATTTCATTAGAGATCAGTAGAGGGAAGGCAATACTTCCTCAGTGTCTGTGCTCAGTCAGCTGTACCTGGGAAAGGCTGTGCCCAGCCCTTTAGGCAAACTCCTTAGGCATGTGTCCCAGTCTACAGAGCCAGAGGTATTTCCTAAGGACAGAAATCCTACCAAGCCTGTGCTAGTAACAGAGAGAGTAGAACACGACAGAGACAGCATGCTTGTTGGCTCCCACGGCAGCTGTTGCTTTCTCTGATGCAGTTGTGTGGCCCATGCTGTTTATTAATGTACATCCTCATATCTGATTTAGACAACGTGAATCTTTAAGCTTTCACATACCATACCCAAGAGAAGTGATATCATTGGTCATGAAAGAGACTCCCCAGCCTTGTCCCAGAAACAACTTTTCTCAGCATACTTGGACACTGTCCCCTAAATTAGCATTTTCTAATAAGCAACCTGGGTGAAAATGAAAGTAACTAAGGTTAGAGGAAGCAATGTCACGAAGCAGTAAAAACACCTTTTTGAGATAGTGCAGAGGCACTGAGTCCAAGCAGCTCCAGTGACATTTAATGAACCAAAGAGTAAAGGGTCCAGAATCCAGTACAAGAAGCAGCTGATCAATCTTCCGGTCATTCAGTATATACATTTATGGCTTCTGGGCCTGAGAGGCCTGGAGAGTCTGTGAGCAGTTCCTGGCTCAATCTGAAGGAACGGTGATTTATCACATATGTTGGGAAGCTTGCCATAGGGGCCCGAGGGACCCAAACCCCAGCTTGGAAGCAAGGGAAGGGAGAGAAAGCCACAGGAGGGAGCCGGGGCCCTTTGTAGCTTTCAGGGTGGGTGGGAAGTGGGGAGAACCACCCCCTTTCCCCTTTGGAGTGGATGTAAAAGCCTGCTGCTCCCAAGTCCACTGGTTTGGGTTTTTGTTTTTGTTTTTGTTTTGATGGTATACAATACAGAATTCTACATCAAAAGTTTGATTTGGACCAATAAGTGTCTTATAAAGGCAAACTGCCTAAGGGGAAGGCAAGCCCTATTAGTGACAACCCTGAATAAACAAGATTGGTGAAATGGCCCCAGCAAGAGGAGAGGGGGCTGGGAACAGAAGCCTGTGGAAGAGGGCAGGTGCCTGTGGGAGGGAGCAAGCTGGGGAGGTGTGTGGACCCTGGCAGTTTCCAGAGGTGGGTGGCACTGGGCTTCAAGTGCCCATAGGCAGCCTTCTCTTACTTTGCCATTTTCTTGTAATCATTGCAGGCATCAGCTAGGATGACTATGTCACTGCTCCAACATGAGTTTTCCCTAGTTCCCATAGTAATAGTCCTGGACCTTGGCCTCTCAGACACTAACCAAGTGATTCTGGTCCTACTATGTACCTCTGCAGGTTTTGACACTGTAACCATACCATGCCCCTTCTAATTCTCACTCACCTCTGCATTTTGTCAGGAGGCTTCTCTCCTTTTTCTCTCAACTGTTAGCATTTCTGTCAGTTACATCTGTGACTCCGTAGGTATGTCTTTTTATCCTGTTTCCACTGGGTGATCCACATTCTGCACACATGGGCTCCTGTCCATTCACAGAAGCACCACACAGCAAATGCAGGCACTGGGCAACTCCGGAATGTAAATCCCACCCCAGGTTTTGGTTTTATTTATTTGATTATTTATATTTAGTCTCCAGCCACATATCAAATTGCCTTCAGAATTTCACAAACATGCGAAATACATCACTTATATTTACATTATTTAGCCTATATAATAAAAAAGAATTTTATTTTATCAGGCTGTGTCTTTTTTGAGAGAGAGATTTGGGAGGCACTGGTTTATTAAGAGTGTGATTTCCAGAAGAAATCTGTAAGAGATTGAGAGTGGAGTTAGGGAGAGGGCAGGCCACCAGAGCACATGGTCTTAGGGTCTAGCTGTAGCCCCAGCAGATGTCTGCACAGGCTTTGAGCACCCATCACCGTCCACAGTCACCTGTGACAGGCTCAAGCACATCTGTGTAAGAGGGGCCCTGTCTAGCCATACAGTGGAGTGGAGTAGTAACTGCCCTGCTTTCTCCAGGAGAAATGGCATCCAATAGCCAAGGGCTGATCTCTTGAGAAGGCTGCAGACTCATCCTGATGGCTGCAACTGTCACATAGCTGGAGAATGGGCACCATGGTTGATAAAGTGCTCTCTGAAAGGTCACCAATAGGTCCTTATAAAACTACTAAGATAAACTTTACTACATGTTTGGTCCCACAGTGAGATATATATATATACATATATATATATACATATATATATATGTATATATATATATGTATATATATATATACACTTGTATATAGATACACGTATATACATATATGTATATACTTCTTAATAATATACTTACTAACACACTTGTCCTTTAAGGTAATTACTACTATTTATACAGTTTACAGTGTGGGAACTGAGGCCTTGCTATGTTAGAAGGTGCTTGCCCCAGAGGCTACAATAAGTCCAGGGCAGAGCTTCAACATTCTGAGTGTGGAGATTACAGGTGTGTGCTACTACACCTGGCCATGCTTTCACTTCCTCCAGTTTGACCTTTGCACTCACTGCAGCACAGTGGTTGTTCCCTGGGACGCTTTCGTCTCTCTCAAGTTCTCCAAATCAATCCCTTCATTGCTACTCGTCACCCGCACTTGGTGTCAGAGTGGCAGGGTATAGAAGGACACAGGGGTCTGCGCATAGGCTTCAGAGCCCACCTGCCTAGCTCTGCATTTCTACTGAGCTTATCGCTCGTCGTATAGCTTTGTGCAGATATCATGCTGCAATTTCGTCATCGCTACACAGAGACAACCACTTTGTGAGGATAAAATGAAATAATGTGTAGTAAGTGCCCAAGGTTCTTGGCACAGAATAAGGACAAAATAATGAGATGCCCAACAGTGGGGAGAGGGAACTTAAAAGAGTCCACCTCTGTAGTGGGATGTCTTCCCACTGCATTCATATAAAGCTCAGCGATTGGGCTGTATGAGAGGTGGGCAGAGTGAGGAGTCAGCAGGAGAAGGAAGAGGAGGAGCTAGGAAGGGGGAGAGAGGTAGGAGCCATGGAGAGCCATGCATGCATCGAGAGCAGTCCTGGGCAACAACTTATACCTAGGTTAGTTAATTGGTTAACACTTCCAATTGTGTGGGCATCTTGATATTTGAACATTACCAAACATATAAAGCTATTGGATAATCTTTAAACAATAGAGTCTCATTTCCACAAGATGGTCTGGGCTCAGGCCAACTTTGTGGGGAGATTGGCAGAGCCATCTCCCATGCTGGTGTCTCATGGGTGGCAGGGCCAATGCTTTTGGGTTGACATGAGCTTCGGTCAGAGTTGAACAGCAGCAGTGGCACACTGTGGCTCATGGCATCAGGCCTTGTCTAGTCAGGAAATTGGCGGGCCCCATGCCACAAGACAGGTTGGGCACTGCTGATTTAAAATGTTACTATAACACACCTCCAGTAGAAAAACAGGGCATCAAGTGGAGGGATGGGGTTGCCATCCAACAGTCAAAAACTCTAACCCAGAATTGTTCCTGTCTGAAAGAACTGCAGGGACAAAAATGGAGAAGAGACTGAGGGAAAGGAGGGCCAGTGACTGGTCCACCTTGGACCCATCTCAAGGGGAGGCTCCAAGGCCTGACACTATTACTGATGCTATGATGTGCTTACAGACAGGAGCCTAGCATGGCTGCATTCTGAGAGGCCCAACAAGCAGCTGACTGAGACCTGATATGGAAGCAGATACTTACACCCAAACAATAGTCTTAAAGTCGGGGACACCTGTGGTTAAATTAGGGAAAGGCTGGAAGAAGTTGAGGAGGAGGGCAACCCCATAGGAAGACCAGCAGCCTCAACTAACCTGGACCCCTGAGATCTCTCAGACACTGAGCCACCAACCAAGCAGTGTATACTAGCTGGTCTGAGGCCCCCAACACATATATAGCAGAGGGCTGCCTGATCTAGCTTCAGTGAGAGAAACTGCACCTAACCCTTGAGATACTTGAGGCCCCAGGGAGTGGGGAGACCTGGCAGGGTGTGGGAGGGTGGGGGGCTGGGGACATCCTTTTGAAGACAGGAGAGGAGGAATGGGATGAGGAACAATCAGAGGATAGAACAGGAGGGGAATAATGACTGGACTGTACAAAACGATTAAAGATAAAAAGAAAAAAGTCCACCCCCTCAGCTGGGTATAGCAGCCATACAAAGCACCTTGGGAGATTCGGCTGTTTTCACAGCAAGTGTCAACAGTAGGGCAGAGAATGTATCAGAAGGTGGTGGCCTGGGAGGACTCATTAAGTATCAAAGAAGACGAGGTGGTAACTCCTTTTTCATTGGTGTGCAGGGGGTTTGGGGAGAAACAGCTTCCTACTTCCTCTGTGCTACCCAGGGAGTAGCCATCTAACTGGGAGGCCTAAGCAAGGTGGCAGGTGTGGGACACACACACACACAAGTCCTACAAGCTGAGACATCCTTCTTGTCACTGGTTGACATTTAATGGTGAAGCCTAAAAAAAGGTTTGTTTCCTTTTGTGGCCACAGCCTGGCAATGGTAGCCTTACGACTAGCAGCTGTAAGGAAGCAAGGTGTGGTGAAGACAGAGCTTAACTCACACAGCAATTTACACACGTTCCATCTGGGAGAGGTGATAGTAGATGCAAGATCCCCTCCCCCCCCCCCAAGGGAATGTACTAGTCTATAGAGAAATGGTTTAAAAATAAATGGCTGGGTAAAATAAACCAATAAATAAAAGAAGAGAGAACCCCTGAGATATCACTGATTCTCACCTATTTTTTTTAATCAATTTTGAGGAATTCTAGTTGAGGCTTAGGTGTTTAAGTGAAACTTTCGGTAAGTCAAATGGCAGCATCTTGGTTCCTTTGAGCTGCTTATATTTGGTTTTCAAGATGGTCAGTCTCACTCCTGTTGGTCAAGATCTCAACAGCTACTGCCCCATCCCAACAACGTCCGCTGTGAGGCCCACCATGTGGCGCATGGGCTGGGGGCTTCCCCACAAGTCAGCCCCACCCCACTATCCTCTAGTGGTCAGCTATACTCAACAGCCTTAATTTTAAAGGTGACAAATATTTCGAACTACACATGATTCATCTTAAATACAGTGCTGGCAAGTATATGCTACTAATACCTTATAGTCAATCATATGGCAAAGTCAGCCTAGAGCCATTCATTGGGAAAGATGCTCCGGTTCAGTTTCTATGAGGTGGTAAAGTGTGCCGGTGTCTGTCTCCGGTGGGCACAAGGCAGGTTTGTCATATTTAACGAGCAGTTGAGTCCCTGTCTTTGGGGAGCTCTAATCCAAATGAGGAATCATGGGTCCTCCTAGGAAAGAGAAGGGGCAATGAAAACCAAAAGAGAAATCAGGTACAGACTGAGCACGCACGTGGTCACCTTCCCAAGTGCAACCAGTATTAGAGAAGATGGAGGTATTTGCTAAGGGCTGAGAGGAAGCAGATGCTGGAGCCCTGGGTCAGATGAGCTGAGCACAGGAGGGATGTAGTAAATAATTATTAAAACATCTTGATGCATGGTTTCTACCTGCCTCTAAACACTTATGTTCCTGGATGAAAGCATACATACAGTCTTTATATTTTTAAATATGCTTTAGGCAGCACAATAGCTGGGCAACTGCACCCTCCATATTGTTAGAATCTACCTTCCCATCATAACTCCAAGCTGTCACTCATTGTTTACTATGTTCCATCTGGACTGCTCTTAGCTCTAATTGGCCAGCCCACATGGCCGTGTTTTTTTTTTTTTTACTCCTACCCCATGGTGGCACTACCCCTCCCTTCCCCCACTCCCCCTCCCTCCTGGTCATTCTTGTTCTTCCACGGCAGTTTCTTCTCTCTCTTTTCCATCCTTTCACCTCACCCAAGCCCCAACCCCACCTATCTCTCTACTGTCCAGCTATTAGCTCCTGGCACCTCTATTTACCAATCAGAATTAACTTGGGGGTTGGTCCGGAATCTGTGTGTAGACTCCAGGTCTTGCCTCCCACACATTTAACATTAAAATAGACAACAAAAGACAAAACCTTCACAGAGGGGTGTGACCCTTTCAGATGGTTAAAAAAAAAAAAATATGACAAGAGTTGGCAGAGTGATCCAAGTTAGGAAGACACGAGTCTCCTGATAGGTATTTTGCCTGTGTACCTAAGTCTCTGCTGCCCAGTGACCACATCTGAACTATGATCTTCCTTAGTGAGGACGTTTGCAAACGTGGCTTCACCGTCATCATCGACATGCGGGGCTCCAAGTGGGACCTCATCAAGCCCCTCCTCAAGACGCTGCAGGAAGCCTTTCCCGCCGAGATCCATGTGGCCCTCATCATCAAGCCTGACAACTTCTGGCAGAAGCAGAAGACCAACTTTGGCAGCTCCAAATTCATCTTTGAGGTGAGGCACAGCCCTCATCGGCCTCTTTCTGCTCCTCTGTGCAATCAGTACCTTTAACACTTTCCCTCCTTGTCTATAATGGCCAAATATGTCAAAGGCTGCGATTTGCAGATTCCTTGACCATCTTGGCCCCTATACCAGTTACATTCTGGTGTGAATTAGAGGCTCCAGAAATGATCTCAAATGCAAAACACCATTACACAATTCTGTATACTGCTGATGAGAGTGTACATGGCACAGTGTTTCTGACAACAGTGTTGCAATTCTATCAAATGTTTTTAAAAGTTTATAGCCACAGGTCTAGTCATTCTTCTGGAAAACCATACTTATAAAACAAAACAAAAAAGCAAAACAAATTAAAACTGCAAACAAAGTGCTAACAAAGATGTTCATTATATTCATTTTTGTAATAGTCTGTTATATATATGCATATTATATGTATGTGTGTATTTATATATGTACAATATATGTGCATATATTTATTATAGATACACATATGTATACATAATATATTAACATGTACATGCATTTGTTGATTTTTTTTCTAACAATCCATTAAGTTTGGTGGCATTAGTATAGAAATCTTATAAGGCTATTGAAATATTTTAAATATTACAAAATGTTCATGATATATAATTTTTAAAAGGCAGATTATAAAACAATATGAACAGTGTGATCTTGGAGTTTTTAAATATCTATTTATTTATTGTATATGAGTGCTCTATCCTCATATGCAGGCCAGATGAGGGCATCAGATCCTATTACAGATGGTTGTGAGCCACCATGTGGTTGCTGGGAATTGAACTCAGGACCTCTGGAAGAGCAGCCAGTGCTCTTAACTGCTGAGCCATCTCTCCAGCCCTTGGATTTTTGTTTTTATTTCTTCAAGGATAAGGCTGAGAAATGGAATTGTTTGCAGTGATCTATTTAAAGTGACTAGAAAATGGGCAGTTTTATTTTATTCATGTTTTTCTATCTTCCTTCAAGGATGACATATGTATCCATGAAAACATGTTGTTTTTAAACTAAATTTTCCAGAGGGCATGTGAGTCCTTGAGACTTCATAATGGTGACACATAAGATTAAGTCAGAGGTTTAAACATTCTTGTTCTAGCCAAATTTGAGCCCAGAGTGAGAACGGGGAGAAGAGATTGTTTTAAAGTCTGAGCTGCATTTAATCTTTCAGAGTTTCCCATTCTAGAGTGCTGTCCCCAAGGATTAGGAGTGAGTATGTGTTGAGGTGGTGGCCCAAGCTGGCTGCAAATTGAGTACACATGGCTTGACCTCTTTACTGTGGAAGTTTTCACTCTCTATTAATAGCCCAAGAAAATTGTCTTGGTGCAAAAAAGAACAGTTAAACATCATATTCTCCCAGGGCCCTACCAAAAGCTCCAAGTCCCACAGAAAAACACTTGTAATGTCTTGGTTTGTTTATGCAGAGGTGGCAACAACAAACCTATATGTTTACAAGCTGAAGAACATGGAAAGAATAGTTCTAGAAATCTGTAAACATTTGCTTCTGTAAAGCTGTCCTGCCCACTCTGTGACCCTCTTTACCCCAAGCTGAGCAAGATTGTCTCTGCCTCCTAAGCCAGAGAAGTACAACCCAGAAGGCTGGTGAGTCCCCTCGGTACAACAATTAGGAGGCAGTGGTGGCCTTACCCAAACAGCAGATGGAATACCTGCCTCAGACTAAGGCAGCCTGTGAGATGGGAAGGCTTGTAGAGGCTTGGTCTGTGACAGTCATTCAACAAACAGTGAATAAGTCCTGACTGTAAACTTCCTAGAAGCAGGAGGCCTAGCCATGTTGAAAAGAGACCATGCTCCAGAGTAAAGATTCTCAAAGTTAATGCACACAGATCCCCTAGGAATCTTGAGAACACAGAATCTGCCTCTATCCTGTGATGGGCCTGAGAAGGTACCATCTGACAGCTCTAGGATGGTACCAATACTGATGGTCAAGTGCCATGATTTGGAGTAGCCAAGACTTCTAATTAGCAGGATTCTTTGCCAGTGGCTGCATTTAAAGCTACCCACTCTGGTCTAATGAAATCAGAATGTCTAGGGGTGGGTGTATGGGTTACCTCAAACTGCCTACTGGATTGTAGTGAACAGTCAGGTATGAGATCCCTGCTTCAGGTCATCCCTCCTTTCAGTGAAGCTCCCTCTTGTGTCTCAGGTTGGGTATGGAGGAAAGGAAGATTCTCAGATGCAAAAAGATGCAGGGCCAGGCTGCTCCTACAGGCTTGTGTGTCAGATACTCACTAGGGTCTACCTAGTTAAATACATGGCCACCTTGAGTGAGGTCGGAACACCTACTCCATGCCTGGCTCCTATGTAGTTGCTACACATGGACTCATTTAATCAGATTTGTGATGATAGGTTAGGGGTTTCAACTGTAACCCTGTTACAGTTCTACTGTGCGGGGAAGGGGACTGGGTCCCTGAAAACTTAGATAGCTCGCCCTAAATCATGAAATTTGTGAGTGAAAGGAGGCGCTGTTATTATCCATATATTCCCTTCACAGCCTCTTCACCAGAGAGCGGGAAGTTCAAGGCCCTGCATGCAGGAAAAGGTCTTTACTAATGAATAGGGTGGTGGCTTGTACTGTTGTTTGTTAGAGGCACTGTTCCTGGACACGACAGTCTCGGCTTTACTCTTCAAGTGTTTCTCACAGAGGAAATAGAAGGCCCAGGTGTTACCTAACCCCAGTTTAATGTCCTGAGAGAACCAGGGGAGAGGAGCTCACATCAGTTTGGTCAACCGAGATAGTCTTTGAAATACTGGCAGCCCGAGAACTGACCACATTACTTAATCCACCCGTGATGATATTCTGGCCACAGGCTTGGGCTTGTTATAGAAAATCGGCCCCTATGTCCCATGCCAGATGCTGGATTGGTTTTTCATCTAGTTTTTGTTTATAGACTTGGAAGGCCCAGCTGTGGCAAAGTCAGGCTGTGAAGGAGGGAAGATGATGGAACACAGGGCTGTTTATCCTTGGATCTAAATGCAGTCAGGTGGAGCGGTGTGTTGAAGCAATCAGCCATCTATTGAGCCTGCTGATCCTGGCTGATTTGTGGCTCCTGACAGTGGACTCGGCTCCCTCTCCATCCTCTTGTGTCAGGCTGTGGTTCTAATTGCATGGACCTGTCCTTTTCTTCCTTCTGCCTATTTCTGCCCTGGTGTCTCCCCCACCAATGCACATCACTGTGTCTTCTTTTTGTGTCTTTTCTTCCCAGACGAGCATGGTATCTGTGGAGGGCCTCACAAAGCTGGTGGACCCCTCCCAGCTGACAGAGGAGTTTGATGGCTCCCTGGATTACAACCATGAGGAGTGGATTGAGTTGCGCCTCTCCTTAGAGGAGTTCTTCAACAGTGCGGTACATCTGCTCTCACGCCTTGAGGATCTGCAGGAGATGCTGGCCCGGAAGGAGTTCCCTGTGGATGTGGAGGGCTCTCGGAGGCTTATCGACGAGCACACGCAACTTAAGAAAAAGGTGCTGAAGGCTCCCGTGGAAGAGCTGGACCGGGAGGGGCAGCGGTTACTACAGTGCATCCGCTGCAGTGATGGCTTCTCAGGGCGCAACTGCATCCCAGGAAGTGCCGACTTCCAGAGCCTTGTACCCAAGATCACCAGCCTCCTGGATAAGCTGCATTCCACCCGACAACACCTGCACCAGATGTGGCACGTACGAAAGCTCAAGCTGGATCAGTGCTTCCAGCTGCGGCTCTTTGAGCAGGATGCTGAGAAGGTAGGAGGGGAGCAGGCCTATCCTGAGCTACAGTGTGGTGGGACACAGCTTTGTAGGGAAACTGTTGGGGTTGTTGACTCAAATCTCTGATTGAAGAAATTTGATGGAAATTCACTGGTTTCATGGCTCCAGCTTGTTTAAATTTACTTCATTCTCATATTTGGCCATTGACCACTGATTATTAAAATGTACCCTTACGTTGTATTTACTGTATGCCAGGCTCTGTTCTTGGAGCTGGATATACATTAGCTTGCTTTAAGCCTCTTCAGAGTCCATAGGTAAGTGGGCTACTGTGATCCCCTTTTGTGGTAGAACTAGCTAAACTAGATTGTATAATCCCAGAGTCTATGTTTATATCAGTGCTGTTAGACACCGCCCTCTGCCTGTGATGGGCGAGTGGACTGAGCTACCAGCAGCCAAAACAGCAACATTGTTACCAACTATTATTGTTTTCCATAGTAGACTTTCATTTCAGTGAGTATTTCAAAAGTGGATTCCTGCTTAGTCTGTAGAGCCCTTCAGTTGTGGTGGTGTCTGTCTTGACACCAAGCTGACCTGTAGATCCAGTCTTCTGTTTCTAAGCTCCAGACTCTCCTTGCCATGCACATCTTTTTCAAGCTCGTTTTGCAAATAAGATACCATTTTCACCATAGCACATTTTCAAAGCTTTTTCTTTGTTATGGAAAGGTACGATGTGGGAAGGAAAAAAAAAGAATAAGGGCATCTAGAGTCTCTTCGATGAGAACACAAAAAAAGTCTTTTTCTACGTTCTTTTTAAGCTGAAGTGGAGAAGGAAGGGTTGCTACCAAGTGTCCTTTAAGAAGAGAAGCACAAGCTTCCCTCTTACAAGTTTTCTATGTGTGATTTAAACTAAATGCATGATGTTGTTCTTAGTAATACTGTGACCTATCTTGGAAGCCTGTGAATTTTACAGTGTCTAACACAGAGCTTTGTAAGAGTTTATATCGCAGCCTGAGGAGAGAACTTGGTTGATAAGGAGCTTACCTTCCAAGTTTGAGGGCTGGAGCTTGCTTTCCAGAACTCACATAAAATGTCAGGCAGGGTGGCATATGCTGCACTTTCAGCTCTGGGAACAGACAGACAGACACAAACATACATGCACACACACATACATACAAGAACCAATATTGAAACTATCTTAGGTATTTCAAAGTGGTAAAATTAAGATCTAAAACTTTCTATATGACAATAATCATAATTTATATAGATATATAGATACATAGATATATAGATATACAGATATATAGATATCATAAATTTATAATTTTATAATTTTAATTTATAAATTTTAAACTTGTGAGTGGCTTTACTTTTGATGGATATATTTTTTAATCTTTTGTGATCATAAGAAAATCAATCCATATGGTTTGGAAAGAATGCATATCCATTTCTACAGTAAAACTTTGGTCCTCTCTTGAGTCATACATAGGTGTTTCCCTGACCTCCTCCAGACCTCTGCCCCAGGGGTGTAGCCACCTGAGACTGATCCTGCCTAGCTTGCTTAGATCACAGAATCCATGTACCACTCCTTGAGTGACAAGAAGTCAGGCCAGGAGCCAGCTCCCAATAAAGCCAGAAACAGATATTTAGTTAATTTCTGGAGAGGTTTGAAAGCTTTTCACTTGAGATCCCTAATGTTCTGGGGGGCAGGGATTTCATTTTGAAGCTGTTTATGTCAGGGAGCCAGAGATAGGACAGGATGAGAGAACTAATATCTGACTAGGTTTGTTTTAGATTTTAGAACTCTTCAGGAAGTCACTGTAGCTCAAAATGGAAAAACTTTCCTAGAATACCAGCAGTGTCCACCTCAAAGACAAAATAACACATGTTGGCTTCTGAAGCTCTCAGGTAGGGGAGACTGCCCTCCTAGAATCAGATACAGTCCTTTCGGCTCACCAGCACTTGTCTCTCCTAGGGCCTCCCAATTCATACTCCTAAGAATTACACAGTATATTAGTATTCTTGGGTAAATAGAGACTCGGAGTGGCGTGCCCAAGATCACACTGCTGGTCAAACAGGATCAGTATCTTAGTTGGCCTTCACAGCTTACCCAAACTCTTCTCCAGCAACCCTATTGTCTTTTTATTCTCAGAGCTTGCCCCACGCTAAGGATGAATACCGTCTTGTTAATCAGTTGGCTAATGCACTGGTATTCTAAATAAAATCTCCAGATCCACTTTCCTGTGTGTGTGCGTGTGTGTGTCTGTGTGCGTGTGTGTGTGTGTGCGTGTGTGTGTCTGTGTGCGTGCGTGCGTGCGTGTGTGTGTGTATGTGCAGGTACCTTTGCCCATGTGTGGTTATGTAACCCTGTGCATACACACAAAGGCCAGAGGAAAATATCATGTGTCTAGCTAGATCGTCTTTCCCTTTTCCTTTGAGACAAGTTCTCTTACTGAACCTAGGGGTAGGCTGAGAGCCAAGAAGTCTCAAGGATCCTCCTGTCTCTACTCCCTGTAGCTCTCAGGTTACAGGGATGGACATGACCACATCAGGCCTTTTGCATGGGTATAGGACCCGAACTGGGATCCTCGTTCTTCTGCAGCAAAGGCTCTTACCCACTGAGTCATTTTTTCTCTTCCCCATGTCACACCTTCTAATGTTACTCTTGAGCTCCTACCCAGTGGAGTCATGGACCTCTTCTGCTCTAGTGAAACACACGGGCTTCTCACAGTTATATTTTTAAAATATAGAAAAAAATATACGTAGACTTATAAAGCAAATAAAATACAGCATTAACTTTAAAAAAAAAAACTATGTACTTCTTTTTTTAATGTGACAAATACAAGATCTGCTTGAAGTCTAGTAGCCATCATAACTTAATAAACATGGATGCCATTTCAGGACCGCACCCTGATGTGATACAGAAATGCTTAGTTGCTGCTGGTATCAAAGAAACTGTTTCCACTAACACTGGGAGTTAGTCTTCTGTGTTCATAATGGTGGAAATAAAGGTGTTCCTCCGTTTAAGTACACTGTCACTGAACTTAAATCCGAAAACTCAGTTTAGAACCCATCTTCTGAAAGAAGGGGGCTGGAGGGAGGGAGCAAGGGTGAAGAGCACAAGCTGTCTCTTCAGAGGACTCAGGTTTGATTCCCAGCATCCACATGAGGACTCACAGCTGTTTGTGGCTTCATTTCCAGGGATCCAACACCCTCTTCTGATCTCTGTGGGCACGGCACATACGTAAGGCATATACATACACAACGCACTTACACACACACACGTGGGCAAAATGTTCCTACACACACAGTAAATCATATTTAAAAGAAAATGAAGTGTATTTGTGCATGTATGTGAATGTACAGCTGTGTATCATGTAGGGGTAGTCAGAGAAAGACAGAGAGTATTAAAAACAACACAGAGGTGGGGGAAGGGTGGTGACTTTGAGTCCATGAAGTGGTGCTGCTCAAGCTTGACCCAGCTGCCACAAAAAACCACACTGGCTGTGGAGCAGGGGCAAACAACAGTGCTTTAGAGCTGCGTCCAGATGGATTCAGAAGATCCACTCAGAGCTAAGTGCCTCAGCCTTTGACTTATTTGGTGCTTTTGGACAGAGGTCAGAGGGGTGATGGTTTGGAGGAAGGGCTGTGTGGACATCCACATCTAAACAAGGGCATAGGAAACAGTTCCAGTGTGAGCCGCACCTCGGCCTCCTACCCCGGCTGGCGGAGTTCAGTGAAGCCTCTCCAGATCTGGGAAGCTTTTGGCAGTAAGTTCAGTGACCACTCTGTTCCTATTTTTGTAACAGGGGTGGGGACAGAGTCTCTCCTCTGGCCCTGTGAGGTGACCACTTGCCCTCTGGGCATGAATAATAAGCTGGCGGCTCTCCACTCCCCAGCCATCCTTCAATCCAACAGAACTTTGAGAATGAAGCAGTCTTTTACCACCTTTCCTGACCCCTATGATAGCCCACTGTATTACAAGTCTTACAGGAGGAAGGGGAGTGTTCTACCCTATGACTGTCATAAAGCATCCCCTCCACTGTTTATATAACTATGAGTGCAAAGAAATGGTTCTGAGCAAGAATGAGCTACTTGGGAAATATGTATAGGCTGGAATTTCCAACCCCAAGTAGTCTACTATCTGATTAAAAAAAAAAAAAAGACAGATATCTCAACACCTACTTCTTTATGTGTCCAAACAGATTTGAGGCTTAGCTGGTCTGTAACAAAGCACATATTTAAGGTACAGTCTGATGGAACTATTGTGAGGAAACACCTTGAAGCCATCACTGTACATGCTCACTAGCTAAATCAGAGGTTCTCAACCTGTGGGTCTCGAATCTCTGGGGCTTGAACTGTTTTTTCACAGAGTTTGCCTAAGACTGTCAGAAAACATAGATGTTTACATTACAATTCATGACGGTAGCAAATTACAGTTGTGGAGTAGCAAGAAAAATAATTTTATTGTTGGGGGTCAGCACAGCGTGAGGAGCAGTATAAAAGGATTGACGCATTAGGAAGGTTGAGAACTACTGGTGTAAATGGCCCTCCCTTCTCCCTTTACTCTCCTTTAACATCTGCTATGGCCTGGACTGCCCTAGGCATAACTGCTGTGTTTGGGAGTTCCCAGAGAAGAGGGAACATCAGAACTCGGGAGTGATGGAGAGGCCTTAATAAGAAAGCTGGGAGTGTTGGGTAATTCCGAGATGATTTAACTAGCCTGCGATGCTGGGAGACGAACCACTTCTGCCTGAGCCCAGCGCCCTCTGGCCTGTAACTAATGGACCCATACAGCACTGTGTTCGCAGAATAACATAGACCCACTTGCTACTCATTAGGCTGGCACAGATTATGCTGCTCTATACAGCTTTGTTTTCTGCCACATCTGGCCCAGGCTACAGTGGGCCCCATGTGAGGAAAATGTATGCAGTATAACTGTAGCCTGTAACTAGAGAGAAGGGTGGGCTTCTTCCAGAGGTGGGCTATGTGTGGAATCAAAGGTCAGTAACCAGGTTCATGGATTACAGAAGGGAAAAGGGCGGATGCTTTACAGTGGAGGTTCTTCTCTGGATACTGCTTCCTCAGAGCCTTGGTAACAGTCAACATATTAGACCTGGCCGGGATCTTAAATCAAAAAGCCTCCCACACATGATAAGAAGCTCAGTCTTGTGCGATAGCAGCCATTGTCAGTTCACGATGCCCACTTAGAAGTTAAGCTGATGCCCACAAGAAGTATCAGGAAACAACTGTCATTGTTTCACCTCCTGCAATCCCATCCGAGGAAGGTCCTTTCTCTTCCCATTTTCATGGGGAGGGAACTTGCTCAGAAAAACCCCTGAGACAACAGACTAAATGACTGGGAAACCATGGCTCCTCGTTTCTGAATAACGAGGGTTGTCCTGAGGCCTCTCCAGTCAGCCTAGTTTTTATGCCTGCACACAGCTTTTCTGAGAAGAAAGTGAATATTCCCAATTCTGGCAGAATTTCCAAGCAGTGAGCAGGGTGACCTAGTGAGGCTTCCTAGTTTTGGGACCAGAAGATTATTTTGCTTTACCCAGGATGCTCTGTTTGTTTAATAGATAAGCATGTGCTTTGGAAGTGCCCAAAATACCCCCATCTCTCCCATGCCCCTGATTTTCAAATGCTTGGTTGTATATTTATTCTTGCACGGTTACATTCTCTTCACATTTATGGGATCGTGTCAGTGCAGAAGTAGAGGTGTGCTGAACAACACTTAGCATTTGTCCTGGATGCAGTGACCTTATGCGTATCTTTAACCTCTGACCTCCATTTATATTTCAACAAAACACAGATTTTGGACTGACTCGGTGCTGTCTGCCTTCTGCTCCTGTGTCTCATTTGTCATTTGTACGCTCCCTTAACAGAAACATCTTTCAAGGGGTGACAGGGTGGTGTGGCCACAGTCGCAGCTGTGTTAGGCCCTCCTACAGCATTGTTGCCTTCGGAGATTCTGGGGAGTAACAAACTTTTCTTCGATAATCTCCTAAGTACCTTTCAGCTTTAGAAAGCTAAGCCGCTGCCAGGAGGGTTAATGGGTGTGATGGGTGGTGCAGGTGAGGTGCCTGGCCACTGAGTGCCCGTCATTTCCACAGTGCAGGTTTCTTCTGCACGACTGAACTCCAGGTGTAGTCTTCGCCCACTGCATCCTGCTGAAGCCAGGCCACATGTCTTGGATGCTCTCTTACTGTTCTTGTTTGCACTTCTGGTTCTGGATACAGGATTAACCAAAACAAGGGTTTGTTTCATCTTATGCTCCTGAGTCAGAGTCCCTCACTGAGGGAAGGGAGGGCAGGAACTCAAGGCAGGACCCTGGAGGCAGGAACTGAAGCAGGAACCGTAGATGAAAACCTCTTACTGGCTTGCTCACCAACTTCCTTATACAACCCAGGACCACCACCCATCATGGGCTAGGCCTACATGAACAACCTACATCAACAACCAGCTAAGAAAATGCCCCATGTATGTGTACACAGACAAGTTGGATGAAGGCAACTCTTTAATTGAGAGGCCTTTCCCCAGGTGTGTCTAGGATCGTGTCAAGTTGACAAAACCAGCACATCTGTATGTAGACTTGTTTCAAATGATTTCTGATAACTTCTAATGAGGCAACATTAAGAACTGATATTTGAGAGGAGTCAGGAACTACGATATAGACTCATGGGGGCCTTATAAGTAAGCAGTTTGTTCAGTGCCCTTGAGTAAGTCAAAGGAGGTCAAATTGAGGTCACACCTACTGGGTTGAATGGGAAGGGGAAGCCTCCACAGGAAAGGGTCTTTGAAAACAATATCTATCCTTGAAGTCACTCCAGAGAATAGTGATTGTTTCTAGTGTCCTAGGGGAGGCCATTAATCCTCTCTTGTCACCTTCTATATCCAAGCCACTTACTATCTGCTTTGTATTACAATGAGTTTGTCTTTTTTATTTTATGTATTTTATTACTTTATATTTTGTGCATGAGTGTTTTATCGGAACACATGTCTGTGGTACCATCTGTATCTCTCGAACCCACAGAGTACAGAGGAGAGTGTTGGATTGCCTGGAGCTGGAGTGGTTGTGAGCCACCACGTGTGCTGGGAATTGAACCTGGGTCCTTTGGAAGAGCAACCAGTGCTCTTAACTGCTGAGCCATCACCTCTGCAGCACCATGTTTTATTCCTTTGTAAACAGAGTCAGAAATACTTCCTATCCTATTCAAATGCACATGTATGAATTTTATTTTTCTAGAATTCTGTACAAATAAAGTAACGTAGCTTTCGTGTTAATCACTCTGAGAAAAGATAGATGAGATACTACTGGGTGAAGGGCTTCATGGTAAGCCTCAGGCCCTGGGGAAGGGCTGTGTGTGTATGTGTTTTTGTCCTGTTAGCCATATTAGCATTTTAAGACATCCCCAGGATGCCACATTGCTGGACCGAGTCTTCACTGCTGTTTCCCCGCTCTCTCCCTCCAAACTATAAATAGTTCTGATTACTCCCTAGAGCCCAAAGCAGACCCCAAAGTGGGGTGGCCAGAATCAGGGTAGTCAGTTGAAGAGAAATTCCACTGGCTCTCCTTCTGTACAGGACATGGGCCCATTGTCTCTTTTCTTCCCCTGACCTCCAGCCCAGTGTCCTGGAATCCAGCAGTAGTCTGACTTCACAGTCCTCTGTCACAGTGAAGTGCCTTTGTAGTAATCACAATACCAATACATGGTATGTGTTTGACTGTCAGCTTTGAAAGTGTGCTCACATCCACAACCTTAGAGGTTTTCTGGTCCAGCCCTTCCTTTCATATAGAAAATGTTGTACCAGAGCAAAGGCCCACCCAAAGTCACCCAGTTGGTGGTTCATCCCTTGGTCTACTGTTTACTTCTTCTGGTAAGGCATGGGTAGGCATTGGTCTAAGCCCTGCGCTGCAGCTAAGAAAAGCCAAGGCACAGTGATGTGGAGAGTTTTGCCTGGGAGAGAAGAGTGGTAGGCAGCACCAGAAAATGGCATTTCTCTCTAAGGCCAGTGCTGTCCCCACCATCACTCCTCCCCCACATATACTCAGCAAAGGAGGGGCAGAGGGAGGGAGACATGCATATATGTACTGGCAAATGCTCACACACTCGTATGTACTAGCAAATACAACCATACTCAGACTGTCTTTTAGAGAACTCTTGCTGTACAGGAGAGGCAACAACATGTGCCAGCATCCTACAGAGCAGCTCAAGGGCCCGAGGACAAGGGTTACCTTCCATATGCCTTTACCACTGCTTGTGGTGTATGCCCAAGCACTGGGCAGGCTGCTGAGGGGCTGTGCCGAGTTTCCATGGGATTCATTTGTCTCAGCCTTTTTCGTTGGAAGGGAGGTTTCAAAAAGAGCTGCCACCTTCCAGGAGGCCAAGAGGGCAAGGTCCTTACTGGGCAGTTTGTCATTTCCTGCTTTCTTTGGAGAAAGGTTCTGGTGTCACTGGTCTCCTCCCCTCCTCCCCAGATCTAAACCAGCAAACCTCTCCACCTCTTGTTGACTGGGCTCAGGGCAAGGAAGTGTGTTGCTTCCCCGCCCCCTTGACACAGAACACAGCGTTCTGAATTATTTCCAGCCTGCTGGCCCTGGGAATTTGTACTTACTTCTCATTTCCTCCCCTTGCACATTAGAAATGTTAGATCCTGAAAATAATCTAAGTCATAATGTCCCACTGGCTGTGTGTGAAAGTGTGTTTCGCCCAAAGCACTCTCTCTCCCCTCCCCTCTCTCTCTCTCTCTGTTTCTCTCTCTCCCCCTCTCTCTCTACCTGTCTCTCTACCTCTCTCTCTTTCTGTCTCTGTCTGTCTGTCTCTCTCCCCCTTTTCCTTTCTCTTATATTTCAGCTTCAACTTGTATCTGAGAAGGAACATTCTTTGTGGGAATGTGGGTGAACAACATGGAGGGAGGTGTGAGGAGTGTTCAGGGTCTGGGGGTCTTTGACTCACAGCTGTGGTCCTGTCACATTTATTGGAGGGCATAAATCCTGTAAGTGCTATGTGTAAAATCTATCTGTACAGCCTCTGCTCATGAATGGATCCCAGAAAAGGAAATCCAATCAAAGGTAGGGTATCTGTCCAGAGCAGGCACAGAACAACACCTCAGAAACATTAGCTAACTAATTGATAACTAGTCACTGAGTGCTGGCCCCACGCTATGCACCTTGCTGTCTTCTGAGTAGCATTGGATGGGAACAAGGATGCAGTTCTTCATACCTTATAAGAAAGAGATGGCTTTGATTCTTAGGTGAGTCAAGATACCAAGGTACTTGTTCTTACTGAGGTAGAGTAGGATTAGGAGGTAAGTGTGTATAGGAGAGAGAGTAGGTGCTAGTCTAAGCAAAAAAGAAAGCATTTTGGGTCTGTTCTTAGAAGTAGAGGAATGGCTAGGGTACTCTCTTCCTTCGTTTGAAGATAGAATCTTGTTGTGTAGCCCAGGTTAGCTTCAGACTCAGGATCCGCTAGCCCCTGCCTCTTGAGAGTTAGATTACAGGCATGAGCTATCAGTGTGGGTTTGAGTTTCCTTTTGGAAGAGCCAGAAACTCTCTAGAATAATTTATAAACTACAGCAAGATGTATCTGTTTAAGGTAGGGAGCTTCTTCAAGCTTTCTTCCCAGTGGATTTTGCTATTCACTCTCTTCTTTTTCTTTATTGTGACCCTCATCACCTACTTCCTTCTTTCCCATTTCCCATCCTGGCAGGTGCATGTCCTTAGCACAGCCCTTCCCCACAGAGAGTACAGGCCACAGAAGCCAGCCAAGGCTTCTAGAGACAGCACTAAGTTTGGAATCAGGGAAGCCTGGGTTTGAATCCCAGCTTGGCCATTTACTGTGTGCCTGCAGCTGGGTTCCAGTGTCTTTATCTGTAAAATATTGATCTTAATACATGCCTTGGGATTATTGTGTGGATAAAGGAAACTACATCTGGTGTGCATGGAGCCCAGTAGACTTACAGAGGCAGGCCTAACATTGCCTATGAAAATGATATAAAGATGGGATCCAGAAAAAGATGGATGGATGGTTGTATGGATGGATGGATGGATGGGTGGATGGGATGGATGGATAGATGGGTGGGTGGATGGATGGATGGATGGATGGATGGGTGGGCTTATCTTATGGGGCATATCAGGTAGGTAGAGATTATAGCCTTATCCATAAGAAAACTAGAGTAGACTATGGATAGCATGGACTACCATAGTGGACTATGGACAACAGAACATAAGGCCAGTTAGGGACCAGGTGAACGGAAGAACTCAGAAGGGATTCTTGAAAAGGAGCTGGCCAACGTCTGTCAGTCCCAAGGTCTCATGCTGGCAGAGGGAAAGGAAATGGAGGCTTCTGACCATGACCTTAGACCATTGTTGCTGAAGATTAGCTGACTTGTTAGTATCAAGCCACATGCTAGAGACGGCTACCTGGAAGATCAACTACACCCTCTCGTGCTGATGAAGAGGCACCAAATCTCCAGGTGCCTATCGTTGCTATGGGAACTTAGGGCCCTGTTTAGCTCAGCTTGGGTTTGGGGAAAGGAGACTGTGTGAACATGAGTTCAGCAACCCCAAAGCACAGGCTGAGTTCTGGCAATATGTGTTCTGTTGGAGCTGAGGAACCACAGGGAGGAAGGCAAGAGGCAGCTGGCAGGAGCTAGTGCCTACTTCTCAGATGGTGGCAGAGGGCCAGCAATCTACTGCAGTGACTCTAAAAGCTGCTCCCCACAACTGACTTAGGTCCTATCAGGGCCACCCGAGAATCCTTGAGGTTCCGCATCAGGTGCAGTCTTTCCTCTGATAGAACTCTTTTTCAGCCTCCTTCACTAACCTTATTCTCCCAGACTCCGATGAGTGTTTTCAGGGTTAAGGACACCACAGCTTTGAGACCTAGCCCATGCCCTCAGTGACACAGCCACATTTGTAAGGAAGAAAGGACTTGAGCCCAGAGTGTACCTCCTGAAACTTCCAACCAGTGGTCCCAGCCCTGACCCTGCTATGCACCAGAACCAGTCTCCTCCTGCCCCCTTAGTCCTTTAGTGACTGGGTAGGTTCTTGGAATCCTTTCCTGTCTTCTTTGCTCCATACAAAGTCCCTTAAGTTATTTCAGTCTGTATTCACTGATGTGAGTCTTGGCTTTCAATATGGCCTTTCTGTGACCAGCTTTTCAAATAGGAGAGGAGGGAGAAGTCTGCAACCCTTGGCCCTGTTTACACAGACAAGGAAAAGATTTTGTCTGCAGTAGTGAGAGGTGAAGTTGCCTCCATGTTCAACCTGGAAACCCTGGGCCCTACCCATCTAGAAAGGGAGACACATCACCCAGAGAGCCTCATACACAGACACAGGAAGCTGTCTTCCCACATATTATCATAGGGATAAACTTCCAGTTTGAGAGTGTTGGGTTAGCTGTTTCTGGTGTGATGGTCTCCATTCCTCAAGGAGAAACCCAACTCAGGGGCATATATTGTTCCAACCTCATCTCTGGCTCCCATTGATCTTCTTAAGCACAGCTGAAGTTGCATCACTTTGTCATGGAAAGAGTTAAAAACCACCCCCACCTGCGGTAAGGCATCTTAACTCCATGGAAAACTACTTGTAGTTAGAATCCCAAGATAGCTTCTTCCTTCATAGTCGTGTTTCATGTTCCTCAAGTTATCCCAGTGTAGTCTCTTTTGCTAACTCTCAGATGCTCCTCAGTAAACCCTTTTTCCAACAGTGTCCTAGTGTGTGAGGCAGGAGGGAGTAAAAGAGGGAGGGAGGGGTAATAAACTTTCCTGGTAGAGAGGGAAGGGGGCTGGTTTCTGCATGCTGACCATGTTGGTCCCATCACAAGGTATTTGTCCCACCTGCAAACTCCCTGAAACGCTGACTTTATCACGAGGCATCAAGAGTAGGTACAAGCTCTCCATTGGCCCTGTCTGTACCGTCTGGTCTTCAAACTATGGGCTCACAGGCCTCATTTCTCAGTTACACTGCAGTGCCTGCAGGTCACAGCCAGCTTCTTGATAACTCTGGCTTCCCAGAAGGGACATTCTGCCCTCCTTTGGCTGTCTGTCAGAATCAAACATTTTGAACACTGACTCTGAGCTGGCACAAGAGCACCACCTACTGCTGAGCAGTCCGAGGGCTTCTCTCTAAGGCCCTTGCTGCTTGGAACTGGAATTGTAGAGAGTGTGGAGCAGAACCCAGCATGGTCCATCGTTGACAGGAACCTAGTCGGGGGCAGGTGGAGTGACAGAGAGGATGTGAGAGGCAATCCTGGGGACAAGGGAAGGAAGCAAGTCCAAGGGACGAGCCTGTGTTTGAGGGGAAAGGAAGGGAATGCCAAGGCCATGAGCTGGATGGCTGCCAAGATTGTGAGAACACAATCTGAAGTATTTTGGATAGATAGCCAAATGAAATGTAAAGTGTAATGTCTTCCAAGGCACAGAAGAGTGGATGAGGTGAAGATTTCTAAAGCATGAATGTGCATCATGCAGTCCTTGCATTCTGCCCTACCCTCCAGGACAGCAGACTCTCTTTAAACTTTATACATGGGAGTTCACCTTAGTCCCGTGAGAAGTGGTGGACTCCCCTCCACTCAGGAAGTTGCTTCTCAGCTCTGCACAGAAAGCTTTGTCCATGGGCGTCTGGAAGCCATGTACCTCCTCACACAAGTACCTGCCACTTACCCCTTGTGTGTTCCTTCTAGAACTCAAACCTGCTGAGGTTTAAGGGAAGAGGAGACAGTGGTCTGGCCCTCTTCCTCAGATCTTTAAGGTTAAGTCTACCTAGCCCACATCCCTTCAATATAGCATCCATCTCTCCAGAGCAGGGATCCCAGAAGGCAGGCTGCCTCCTGCTCTGCCCCGTGGAGTCTTGTTCCCAGATGTGCGAATGATTGGCACATCTGATTTTAGGATGCGTAGGAGGACTGGATGAGAACATCAACCAGACACTCCATTTTTACAGTAAAGATAATAGTTCCCATTTACTGAGTATATCCCGTGTGCCAGGAACGCCATTAGTTCATCTAAATTAACCTGCCAAGGGGCCAGATCTCGGTGGATGCCTAAATTTAGTTCTGGGATAAAGTCAGGCACTATTTTCTCAGCTTCTTAAATAGGATCTGACCTCTTCGGTTCTACATTTTGAGAAGTGAGGGTAGTGCATTCCCTTACTCTGTTCCTGAAAATATTTTATCAGTGTTTGTGGTTTAAATGGAAAGAATTTGGTCATTCAAAGTCAATAACCCAGGGCTGCCTGGGCTGCCTCCTGGCTTGGCTGGTTCTGCTTCTCATCTGCTTGACTTGCTGGCTGCTGGGTGACCATTCCATTCTCTCAGGAGGGCAGTGCCTTGCAGAGCTCCAGGGGATTCAATGGTGCATCGGGTCACACAGGTTGGAAATGAAATGCAAAACAACAACAACAAAGCAAACAAACAAAAAACAAATGCTGTTTGCTGCCTGAAAATATTTATATGAGCAAAAGAATAGGGAAAAGCTTTATCCTAGCCCTTAGAGTGAGAGAACAAGAGTGGGAGAAAGGCCTTTTGAGGCTGGGTAGGAGCATGTGCCCCTCCAGACAGAGCTGGGCTGCAGTGCAGCTGTCAAGAACAGGGTGTGACTTTAGCATGAGGGTTTGCAGCCTGGGTTTGTCTAATCAGAAAGCAACTGCTTTCTGTGCTGTGGGCTTACTCTGGCTGAGCCAAGGGAGTGGGAAGGAGCTGGCATGCATTCAGAGTCTGCTGTGCATCACACTGCGTCCGGCCCCTTCTGCACGTCGTCATCTCTATCTGCTTTTTCCCCAGACATTTCAGGGTTTCAGAAAAGGAAGTGGGGAGAGGAAGGAATCAGGGGGAAGTAAAGGCAGAGACTGAGTTGGTGAGAAGTCTAAACTACATTAATTGTTTTTGTATTTAAGGTCAGGGTTAGCTCAGAGCCCCCAAGTCAGAGGCAAAGCAAAGCTGACTGCATCCTGCTCTACTCTGTTGCTCCACTTGCTGGTCAAGGCCTAGCACCTTGCGTTGCACAATTGCCCATTGAGGACCTTGTTTTAACTTCCTGGGCCTTTGTTCAGGTGATCATGATAGGCTCTTGTTTCTTTTAGAGCCAGAAGAAATTAGAATCCCAGGAGACATGAAGGATGTGTTTTTCTTCCTTCAGTGTTCATGGCATACCTGCACAGGAGACAGGCTCATTCTTTCTTTAGGAAAAGCACAAGCGTTAGCAGAAAACACTTTCCTTCATTCTGACTTGTTAAGCAAAGACTGAGACAAAATGGATTGGAAGAAATTAAGAAAGGAAAGTTACCACTATTTTTAATACTCACCAAGACTATTGTCATCTTGCTGGAGATGTGGCTCATGGGTAGAGAGCTTGCCTGGTTTGTTTACTCCCCCAGCACCATAACAGGACCATTGCTAAGCTCCTGTCTCACTGTCTCATAGTCTAGAAAATACCAGTGGGTGAGAGCTGAGGGAAACAGGAGACTTTCAGAGTGTACCCTCCTCTTTCAAGGCTCATCACTTCATGCTGCTTGTTGATGGTGAGGTTGAGTCCAATAGGAATTCCCTTATTGCTGACACACCACAGTCTACATAAATTGTTAAATAAAGATGTAAGCCCATCAAAATCTCTCCTTCTGACTAAATCTCAAGGGCAGGGCTGAGGAAGCTGTAGATTTTAAGAAAACTTTTCAGATGGCTCTTAATTAAGGCTATTTGATGAACTATTAAGGCAGACACTAAAGAACTTTAGGTAAAACATTTGTCAGGAGTGAATTCTCTAGTCAAAGTGGGCATTAGGAGAAATTGAGACTTCAATTTATAAGGAAGGTAGTAGTCTGGAGATTTGGGAGGGAAAGATGCAGGCAACAGTGTAGAAGGAGGATGCACATGGTACTGTATGTGTGTGTGCATGACAGTGAATACACTGACCAGGATGAATGTTTGCTGTGGAAGTATTACGCAATGATGGGCGGTGCAGGTGTGTAGGGATGTCCTGCTGAGAGCAGTGTTTGCAGAATAAACTTGGTCCAAGCAGGTGACTTGTCATAAGAAAGAGAATGGAGTCAGAGAGATCAATAGGATGGTAATTGCAATGACCCAGGAGAGGCTGAGGTGTGAATAGCAGAAGCATTGGAAATAAAAGGCCTGGAATGGAAAGTGGAGAGAAGGTGCTGACATGATAGAAAGGATATGGAAGTTTGGCAAGTGTGCAGGACATCGGGGGAACATTTCTGCTATCCACAGGTGCCATGTATTCATAGGGAATCCACACATATTCCACTATTTCTGCTGTACTTAGAAGATATTGTAATAGTGGTTTAAATGCATGGATTCTGGCATCAGACAAAGCTAGATCTGAGTTTTTAGTGTGCCAGCTTGACTGTGTGACTTTGACTTGAATCTCTCTGAATCTGTTCCTTCACTTAGAAAGAGGGCTGCTGCTGGCAGTGGTCACCTCCTTGAGCTGTTATAGGGATTGAGATCATGTATATAAATCCCACTGTGTGGCTCTGGTCACATAGTTTGTCATTTACCCAAGAAGTTACAGATAGAGGGCATCCTGGAACAGGAAATTGCATGGGACGTCAGTTCAGAATGACATTAGATTCTAAATTGATCTTCATCACTTCTAAGCTGTGTGATCTTAGGCAATTTACTGCACTTCTTCCTACATCATCTCAGACCTGTGGGAAGTTGATCCAGGAACCTCTGAGGATACCCGAATCTGAGGATGTTCAAATTCCTTGTGGCAAATGACGTAATATTGATACATAATCTACAGACACCTTCCAGGATACTTTAAATTGTCTGTAGTTTCCTTAGGATACCTAACACAGTGGAGATACCATATATATAAGTGTGTGTGTATGTGTGTGTGTGTGTGTGTGTGTGTGTGTGTGTGTGTGTGTGTGTAATCACAGTTAATAAGTCCCCAGATTCAAAATCCTCAGATACGAAGAACTGACAGTACTAAGTTCTTACACAGTAGGTTAAAACACAACTTCCAGTGCCTTTTGTGACAATATTAACATGACGACTGTTAGAGACCAACCATGCAAGTCCAGTCTTTACACTGTCATAGTAAAGGTTTGAGTGACACAAAAGGGAGCCAAGAGAGAGCAGCCAGGGAAGTGGAAGGCAAATGTGGAGATGCCCATGGACTTGGCGAGCTTTCAAAATTAGGATGTTTCTGCCATTTCCAGCATGCTGAAACTTAGGTATAAAACATGATAAAAGAAAGTTCAAGTATAAGAAAAATCCTGGTTTCCACAAAATCAACTGCTACTGGGTGCCAGGAAAGAAAGGGGAAGCTAGACAGATCTGCAGGCAGATGGCCTGCAGCTGAAGAGCATCTGGCTCAGAGGACCAGCCAGGTAGTGTCAGGAAAACATAAAACAAAACCACATCCATTTTCCATGAGAATAAACTGACAATACAGACTTGGGAAGTAGGGGGCACCTGACTTTCTTCTTATGGGTACAGACACAAGCAAGCGGTAAGCAGACCCTATTACAAGAACTCACGGAGGAAGCAGACAGAGGAAAAACCAGAGCAGCAGAGGCAAAGCACAGGTCTGAGAGCTTGGGAGAAGGAAGCACAGGCTGAGACTCTGCTGGAAACTCCAGCACCAAAGTTAGAGTAGCAACACAAACTGAACCTCTGAACTCTCCTGTGACTTCGGTATGCACCTCTAGATCAATTAGTTAAATCCTTTGAGCCTAGTCTTAAATTCTGTAAAATGGGTATAATGATACTGGAGATTAATAATGGGGAGATAATTAGGCTATCACTGGGAAGATTAAGTAGATTAATATGTGTAAAATACTTAGGACAATATTCAGCATTTAGAGTACTCAAAAAGTAGTAACTGTTGGGATCAGTTTTGCTACCATTAGTCTTATTACTGTTATGTGGGAAATCTGAATGTGAGAACGAGGGATGGAGAACCAAAAGATGAGGAGAACGTGTTCTGGCTTTAACAATGCAGGTTGATAACTGCAGGGAGTCTGAGTCTTTTCTAAATTACAAATTAGGGGGCAGTGTTTGTCACTGATCTACTGAGAATGATATAAGATGAGAAGCGTAGCTTGCCACCAGGCAATCCTTTCAGAAGCCCAGTCCAGCCACCCAGCCCAAGTACGAGGAGATAGCATCTACCTTGACAACTGCAAGCACAAGAATGCTTACAAACTCAGTGCCCCAGGGGAACCTGTACATCTTGTAACACTTGACACAGCTGACAAGTCCCTGCAAAGAACAATGTTTCCTTGCAAAAGTCACCACATTCAAGGAAGCCCGAGGTTTGGTGTCCACATTAATACACATGTAGGGTTCTTGTAGTTACTCCCAATCCTGGTGCAGCTTTCCAGTCAGGGAGCATCTTTATATTATGCCAAGATTCAATAACATGCTAGTATGAAGCATCTTTATTTGTTGTCATGGAAACAGGATCTTGCTGGTAACTGGAGGTTAGATTACTATGCAGAAGAAGGAAAGAGTTTTTCTCACAGTGGACATTTGTTTGTGTTACAGAGAAACCAGGACTGTTTAAGTTCTGAACAGCAGTTGGACCTGGGTGTTAAGGTTTAAGGAATTTGGGTGGAAGGTGAAGGAAATATACTATGGAGTAAATAGTGTGTCTACAGACACAACCTAATTGGCAACACTGGCACCCTAGCTAATTAATGAGCAAACTGAGATGGTGCCTCCTAGGTATTCAGCAGGGCTCTCCTCCCAGGAACAAACAGGACTTCTGACAATGGGAAAAGTAGCTTCCTTTAAGAAATATATAAACGTCTGTAGGCAGACATGCCACCAGCAGAACAGAGAACAGGCACAGCTAAGGACATGTTCTCTCCTTCAGTAGATGTTTATTACCACGACAGCCCGTCAGGCTGTGACCCTTTCTCCATTAAGATCAGTGTAATGATGGTCTCTTCAGACAGACACACACACACACACACACACACACACACACACACACACGAGTCTGATGGATTGAATAAATGAGTCAATACAGGAGAGGTGACTGGCTACAGTAGGAGCTCTTGAAACCTAGAAACTAGGTTCATATTTTGGGGTCCTTAATATTCTCTCTTCCCTGTTTGCCTCCCTCTCTTTGCCCTCCTCCTCTAGGAAAGCAGGAAGTTTAATCCTACGAGAGTAGATAATTGAAACCCAGGGTTGAAGGGTGGACTGTCTGTTGCTCTGTTTGTACAAGAACATGTGGCCCAGGGCAGCCAGAGTTTCCGTGAAAGCAGAATTGTGAAGTCAGATTTGCTTGGTTCCCAGGTACACATGTGTGTATGTGTGAGTGAGTGTGTGTGTGTATGTGTGTAGGGCCTCTCATCTTCTGTCTGAGATCCCTCTGCCAATTTTAGAATCACATCTATGACTTGTGCTCAGAAAACACCTATTGAGCTATTTCTATATCCAGGAGAAGCTAATTCCAAAAGGGATTAGAGGAAAAAATGGCTTTTTAATAGGCATCTCTCTTGGGTAGGGGGAAAAAACCTATTACAAACCAAAGGGAATTAGTCTCTAGTAGTGGCCAAAAGGGTGGAGAAGAGGAAGTGTGGATGCTGTCTTGCTAAGGAGGCAGATGAGGACCAAGGTCTTGCTTTACTATACTATCTCTGCGGTCGGGCCATCCAAGGCAATTGGAAGGCACCAGAGTTCCAGGGAATAGAGATGGAGGGGCTCTGAGTCTTTTGCAGGCAGACTCACCCACACCTACACCCACAGGGTCCCTGCGTGAGTGAAGGCGGGTGCCTCTGGACTGCCCTCTGAAGAGGCCTATGGTTGTTCTAGTAGTGTGTCTCAGGTGAGTGGGTTGTGGTATTTTGTGCACATATGAACTGCAGGTGTGAGTGAGTCCCACTAGCCCATGTAACTTTCAGCGTTACATCCATATCTTTTACTTACTGTTTGGCTTTAAGTGGGAATAGGCTAGAATATACTCATTATATGGATTAAAAAGCCCTATGTGTACAGACTTCAACAAAGCCTTTTCTAAGCCCTCTTTTTATTTGAGTGCCCCTGGTAGCCTAAAATTTAAAAATTATAAATTAATATTTCTATTTTACAGATAGGTTCAGACCCATGATACAACTTGGCAGAGTTCGTTCAGCAGCCTGTAATGAATTGTATTTTTCTGCTCTTGTACTCTAACACAAGGTTTTATTTTATAATTGGCTGGAGACCTTGTTTCCCTGGGCCTAACAAGATTTACCTGCAGGAGGTTGTTGAAGCTTGCAGGGCACAGCTCTTATGGATGAAGCACTGCGGGGGTGCAGAACATATCCCTGGATGTACTAGGATGTGTGTATCCAGCCAAAGGAAACCCACTGATTATTTTTTGTCCATTTTCTTAATCAGCTCATCAAGGCCAAGCATGTCTTCTTTGCAATGTAACCTATAATTAGAGAGTGTACAACACCAACAATAGTCAGGTGGTTTGAAAGTTAGATGATGTCAGTTGCTTTTGCTAAATGCAGAAAAATAAACACAAGATTTTTACTTAATATCCCTGCTCTATGAAATAGTTATGCTTCATTAAAAACAGAACAGAGCAATAATAACCGTTTAGCTACCCCATCTTTTAAAAGTGAAAGTTTTGTGTTTATTTTTTTTCCTAATTTGCATTTAAATAGATTCCTTTAATGTTGACTATTTATGAAGAAACAGATTTGTGTATTTTTACTTAAGTTAGCTAGCATAAAAATTACTTAGCTTAGTTACAACAAAACAGAAAAAGAAGCCTCAAGTAGCTTACATATAACATCTTTCTTAATACTACAAACTATGTTCTGTTCAGGCAGAGATATAATCGCATTATTTGGACATGACCATCCTCTGGAAGGATTTTTGTTACTGTTATATTAGACTTTGTTGAAGGTAACATCTGTAGTTTCTCAAAGAGTGGGGACAGGGACAAGAACAACCCAAAGCTACTGCAGCTATATTTTCTTCTGCTCTACTCCTCCTTTTCATCTTAGGTGGCTCCAGCTCAGGGGTCTTTCAGCTAGCCAAATTCAAATGGGTCAAATTATAAATGGTCTTGGTTTGAGATTAGGACTGTTTAGACTGTTTCTTCTCTGGGCATTAACACTCCTAGACTATGGCCAACTGTCATCCTCTTTCTTCTCCATCCCTCCCTTCCCATCCCCCTCCTTCCTTAACTCCTTCCAGCATTTATTGAGAGAAATACTGTTCAAGCAGCTATTCCCGGGCATCTGTGATCCTTCCTGATGGTATATCCAGAGAGGTGGTAGCTGGGTATTGGAAAACAAGTGGCCCCAAGCACCTTTCCTTGACTGGGGCATCATGGCGCTTGCAACCTCTCAGAGCCTGGCTAATAGTTACTCAGTAAATGTAGCACAGGGTAGAATAGTGATTTCTAGAATTTGGGCTTCATTTCTCTGAGCATGCTCTGTTGTTGCCTGGTGGTAATAGCCATGTGACACTGTTTGAGGTCACAATAAGATGATACATGCAATTTGACATTTGATTATGAACTTGAAAGCCCCTGAGAAATGCTGTGGCAGTGACTAAGGAGCTGCTCTTCTCTGGCTGTAAAACAAGGCCAGTTTTGTTGCTATATTCCTTAATTCAATTACTAGAAATAGGAGCTATGGCAACAAATATACCTTCTAAGTCAGAAGGCTCCAGGAAACTAATTTTTGTTTTGAATAGAAAAAAGTATGTTTTTATGGGTTTCAAAATGTGCCATTTGTAAGCCAGGATGCTTACCTCCATTCTAGGGAATACTAACCCTTGCAAATATGTAATGTATTATAGATCAGAATATATGACATAATGTACTATTTAATAAGATATATTATAATAAATATATAAAATACATTTGTAATATAGTATATAAATATATTAATGTATACTATCATTTAATATAATATTTAATATAATAAATATATAATTATTAATTAAAATAAATAAATAAAATATAATAAATATAAATATTTTGATCACAAACTTTAAAATGTTTAAAAAGAACATGTATTTGCATGAGACCATCTAGTGCCCAGACCAGGCCTTTTCTGTCTTCCTGGGACATGTGTTACTTCTTTGAAGCAGTTTCCCCAGAACACGATAGACTTTGTCAGGGTGCCTCACTACCAGGAAGCCATTCATCAGCAGAACATAAATTTGGGGACGGCATGGGTTGCCAGCATCAATCTGCGAGGAGCTGATCCAGCAGGGCGCACGCATAGCTGCTGTAGCAATCTCTGTCTTACCTCTTACAAGTTACATTGCTTTCTACCTCCCTTGGGCCTGTGTTGCCTCTCTGTGCAGCCCAGCAAGGACCTGGTGCCAGCAACCCAATCATTGTCGTGCTGCACACACCTCTGCCTGTTTGTGTACATCTAAATAGTTATTCAACAGAAAGTACAAGGTCACTGCTGGGTGGCTGAGATAGCCAAGGGGGAACACTGTCATCAGAAGTTCCAAGGGCTCCCGGCATTTCAGATTTTCATTAATTTTATTGATTCTTTTGTAAGTAAGGAAGGAGGAGGAGAAATTATTTTGAAATGAGGTTTGAAGGAAGAAATTTTAAGGTAAAAAGATTATAGAATAAGAATCCTCTAAACTCCAGCACTTTTCTTTTTTTCCCCTTCATTCTTAATGGTAACTAGGGATTGAGGGGGCCCTGGCCAGCTGCCTGCAGTGTGGGGCTCGCTAAGGCTGATAGACTCAGAATGCTGTGCTCGACGCAGATATCTGCTCAGCCTGCTCAGAAGCCTGCAGCCTGAAATAAACCCTCTGCCACTTGAGTAGCTCCGGTGGGAGAGTCTCCAGACTTAGGCTCAGGCATGAGGTGTTAGAGCCCTGATGCCTCTCTCTAGGCCCCCAGACACATGAATCTAGCTGCCCATAGGCCATGCCCGACTTAAATTCCCCTATGCCTCTCAAATGCAGGGCTATTTCTGTATACCCTTAGTTCTTTATCCTCAGCAGTCCCCAGAGGGGTACTTGGGGTGCCATGGCTGGTCTCCCAGCTCTCTCTTACCCTTTCTTCTCCAAGTGATAATGAGCCTTTGGGAGGTCCTGACCAAAGGGGTTCCTCAAACCTTCCTGCTTCTCTGACTCTTCTGTCACTCCAGGCCCACACCTATACCCAGGTTAGTGCGCCACCTCACCCCAATATGCCCCCTGGCTATCCTAGTACACACCCTAACT
This sequence comes from Arvicanthis niloticus, assembly GCF_011762505.2. Taxonomy (NCBI): domain Eukaryota; kingdom Metazoa; phylum Chordata; class Mammalia; order Rodentia; family Muridae; genus Arvicanthis; species Arvicanthis niloticus. The sequence goes on along the minus strand of NC_047669.1, from coordinate 20,978,065 downwards.
TGCTGCCACAGCTCATTCACACTTTATAGGACCCTCCCCCGAACCACATTGTCAACATGTGGTCTACATCCCTTCATGGTCACTCTGTGCACCTGCCTCCTCAGCTGCATGTTGTCAAACCAGGCACAGTAAGCAGCACTGAGTTACTTTCAGTGCCTGTGACATATCAGGCTGCCCCAGTCTCCACCCTGTGTCACCATTCTCCCTTTGTCTGATCACTCAGCCTGCTGGCCTTCAGCTTTCTGGTTCCTCTCTAGGTCAAAGCTTAACATAGGAAACCGTTTTCTGTGGAGTGTGGTATTGTTTTTCCTCTGTTAGTAGCTCATAATGGACTCTAACATATTCATAGATCTTTAGAGTTGTGATTTAAGTTGCACACACACACATACAACACACCACACACACCACACACACACATTCACACACAGCAAACATATACACACACTGTGTGTGTGTGTGTATAATACATACATACATACATACATACATACACACACATACACAAGAAACAATAATAATTATAGAAGAAGAGTTCATGAATTTGAAAGAGGTTGTTGGGGGACACAGAAGGAGTTGGAGGGAAGAGAGGGATGTTAGTGATGAAAATGTGTTATACTCCATATGAAATTCTCTAAACAAACAAACAGAATCTGATCCACATCAGCTTCTACACTTTATAAAAGCCACTTAATTTCAAGAACCACCTTTTTAAATTTTTTGATCCTCTGTCACCTTGGGCATGGCAGGTATCCCATACATACTAGTTGAACTTAACTAGAAAAGCAAGCTTATTTTTCTGTGTAAGGAGAGGAGGTAGCACCAGAAAGCTGGTGCGCCCTTCATGCCTGTCTCAGCTCATCTGGTCCTCTCACCACCCTGGGAGTGTCTACAATGCTCCCAACACACATACACACACACACACACACACACACACACACACACACACACACACCCCAAGCATTTAAACATGAAGCACACAGCCTGAGAAGAGCTCACACATTCCTTGCCTGTCTCACTTTGCTGCTTTGCTGTTCTGGGCAGTAAACTACAAACCCTAACTTAAAGTGGACTGAGCAATAGAGGGGGGATTCTCGCCTCAGGTCCAGACAAGATGGAACCCAGCTCAGTCAGGGTTCCGACCTTTTGCTGCAGCCACCTTGCCTCCACCCTTTCCTTTCCATTGGCATCTAGCAGCTGGCTACAGCAGGGCAAGGTCAGTGACACACAAGACAGCGTCAAAGGAAGAGACACTGCACCTAAAGAACTGTCTCCCAGCACTTTCTAACAAACTTCATTTTTTTTATTGCATTGACTGCATCACATTCTTATTTCCAAGATAGACTGAATGCTTGGGAAGGAACATGGACTGGTTCCTAAAGAGCTAGGAACTTTCTAGAATCGTGGCTCTGGTGACTGTCCTGTGTGGGGACTTATGGAGAAGACATAGCTGCCTGGATAAGTGGGCTACGATTCCCACTTGCTCTCTCAGTGCCTGTCTGGGAAGCATTCTAAAGACTTTCCAAAGGGTCAGTTTGGATAATTAACACCACCATCCCATCTTAATACTCGCCCTCCTGGTCTCTTTTCCCTAGGCTCTGAAAAGGAAGCTTCCTGTAAATTTTTATGCTAAAGAAATGAGGATTCTTCTGTAATACCAGACTGCAACCCACCCCGACTCCAAGGGGATGGCGCTTCTCCCTGGGAAACAGCTGGAGGGCTTTATTCTTCTCTGTAGCTTTGACTGCTTTGTCCTGCTTGACCTATGACCTTTCTCACTACTCTGTCCCTTCTTGACCTATGACCTTTCTCACTACTCTGTCCCTTCTTCTCCCTTCTAGATGTTCGACTGGATAAGCCACAACAAGGAGTTATTTCTTCAGAGCCACACGGAGATCGGAGTCAGCTACCAGCATGCACTAGACCTCCAGACACAGCACAACCACTTTGCCATGAACTCCATGGTGAGTAGAGAGGTTGTTTTCAACATGCTTCTGGGACAGGACAAAAAGGGGCTGAGACAAAGAAGGAGAAGGAGCAGATGAATTAGAATAGGGAGCGCTGACCATGCAGATCCTTTACCACTCCATTTTCCAACATGGGGACCTGTGCAGGGCACAGAGCCAATCAGCTGTTCCTACAGCAGATTTCCACTCCACTTTATACTATGAAAGGAATGTGCTTGGGGGCTGTAGGAGGCATTAGCTCAGACAAAACTAAAAGGCCAGTTCCACTTCACCGACTTCACTGACATTTTTCTGGTCTCCAGCATGTGTGAGTCACTGAGCAGGGATAGAGAAGGGCTTGAAGCTGTGTTGTATTGGGAAGTGTTGAGTGACTTGTGGCTGCTCATATTGAGATGGAGAACCCTGTGGGACACATGATTGCTGCCTTCAAATATTTGAGTGCTGATTTGGAGAGAAGGGAGAAGAGTTGTTTTATGTTGTTCTAGAAGGCAGAAGTTTCCAGAGGATGGCAGCCTGTGGAGTCAGCAGTGTGGCTTACAGGGAGGGGTGGGACATAGAAGTGAACATGCATGATGGGAGTGTTCAAGTGGACTTGAAGTAAGAGCAGACCATTTACTCTCAACGTGGCTACAGGGAATTTACCTCAATGTTTTAGCTCCTTCATCTGTGAAATAGAAATCATAAGTATCTTGGGATAGTTTGCTTGGGGAATCAACAAGTTAGTTGTAAAGAAGTTGGAACTGTGTCTGGCCCATGGCAAGTCATCAGTAAATGCAGATGTTATGGCAGACCTGGAAGTCTGGAGTCAATGACATGTGATCCCTCAGAAACCCAGCTTTGGGGATACTATGCCTTTTGTGTCAATGCCCCCAAGGCTTCCTTTTGAAATCTTCTCTGTCCTTAAACCTTCTTATATTCCAAACACATGGAGCATCCCCCAAAGACACCCTTTTTTAAGTTCTTCCTTCTGGTTCTGTTGGTCCAAAGACACAGCTCTATCATTTTCCCTGAAAAAACAAAGGGTTAACTTACCCTTTGCAGCTTTGCCCCTGGGAGTGAGAAACACAAACCTGGAAGATGGCAGGGGCCAGTAAGGAAGAAAATTTCATGGTCAACAAATCAACAAAATTGTTTTAAGTGTGCTTAGTACTGGACCTAACAGGCCGAAGAAGAAATGATTCCATCCTTTAGTTGTTCATTGTCTGCCTACAGAACTGGAACTCAGCCGCAGCGTAGTTTGATATGTGCATTGCCAGATATGCTAAGTTAGCTTAGGGCACTGAAATCTAAGTGACTGAAAGCTAGTGCAAAGTAGGCTCCTCACAGGCACCAGTGACAGAGTCAGGAACAGCCATCTCAGATGCTGCCAGACATTGGCCAGACAAAGTATAGAACCAAACACAGCTGACTCTGAGAAGTGACATGCCCACTGGCCAGTTTTCATGTATATTTCAATGGCCAGTATCAACCTCAGTATCTGCCTCTAACTTCAAGGGCACAGGGTCATGTTGTCTCCAAGAGGGTTGGCTGATTGTGAACACCCATAATAACAAGCGTAGGGAGGCACCAAAGGCTGTTAGGTAGAGATGGACACTGTGAGGTTTGCACCTCACAGGGCAAAATGTGGAAGTGCACAGTGGAAGATGATTGACTGCAGAAAACAAGATTGCAAAGCCAGGTAGGAAAACCAACACGATCCTGCGATGACGTTGGGTCGCCACCCAGTCTTGTGTCCTCATCCAAATGTAAATACCCCTTCCCTCCCAACTACAGTTATTTCTTATCCCAGACTCAGTCCCACAGGAACAAAGTGATTGAACACAGGTGATTAGACTGTGAATTCAAATCTAGTCAAGTTTGATTATCTGTGTGCCTTGTGGATTTCCCCTGAAGACGTTCACAAATTCTGTGTCAGAATTTTCGCATCACCCAACTGCCTGGCCTGAAGGCAGTCAGACTCATTTTAATAAGCAGCAAAGACAAACATAATTAGGGAGGTAAGGCTGCCACCCAGCCCCTTGAACCACACATTACAAGCTAGACAGAAAGTGCCTTTGGCTGTGAATTATCTGCATTATGCTCTCCCCAGTTACTGTGGGTAACTATGAGTTAACGGCGCACTGAAAACCCTTATGGTGACAAATCTACTGTGGAAGTCATTTTCAGGACAAAAACGAGGGAGGAAATATTGAAGAGAGCGTCTTCGGAATCTGGAAGAGGAAAGGTTTAATACCAATAGCCAATTAGTGTGAAACAACCCATCCACAGCTTCCCTTAGCCACTCAGTGAATGCGCCAGCAGCAAGCAGTGGCAAGGCGAGTTGTCTGTAGCCTGATTAGGCTGGATCTCCTCTTTGGCTGCTGGTTAAGGGAAGGGAAATCCCAGGATTGTTTGGTCAAATTGCATGGCACCTGTGCTTCGTAAACACAGCTCAGTGCCCTTGTTTTCTGGGAAGTTTACAGACTTGTTATTAAAAGGAGCTTCCTACAAAGATGGGTGGCATCGTTCCAAACAGGTGAATGGAGAGAATTACAGGCGCTTTCCCTGGCCTCAGTGATGAACGGTGCTGCCAAGAAGCAGATGAGTGCCAGCAGCTACTCGGCTCCAGCCAATGACTGCAGGGATGATCAGTTCTGAGAGTGAGGGAAGGGGCAGGGATATGGATGGTTCTCGAATTCATTGAGGCTTTTCAGTCTTCGTTCTTGGATCTCTCTCTCTCTCTCTCTCTCTCTCTCTCTCTCTTTCTCTCTCTCTCTCACACACACACACACACACACACACACACACACGGAGGGAGGGGTGGCATAATTTGCTTCAAGCTACAAATGAGTTCTCTACTCTTTAGTCTTGTTTTACTACTGAATTAGGCCAGTGATTCTTATTTGGGGAAGGTCATAGAGCCCTATCATGTAAAACTAAGCTATGGGTCCCCTCTGCAGATGGATACGTGTATATATGTAAATGTTTTAAAATATTTTTAAGAGAAACAATGCAGTGCATCTTGATCAACCTCCCCAATTTTAGAACTCAAGAACGTGATAACTTCCTATTGTAAATCACAGAACAAGTAATTGAGAGTCAGGTATTGTGCTGGACACTGGGCCTGTAGTGATGAACACACACACAGAGTTGTATCCCACAGAATTCACAAGAGAGACAGATGTTAAATGTATAACTTCACCTATAAATATGTAATGACAAACCAACAGTCTAATGTCACCAATCGAGGATTGCTGTGACAAGGGTAAGAGGCAGGCTGGATTCGGATGAGGAGGGGGATCAGGTGCACTTTCCGTTAGCAATCAGCATTGGTTTGACAGGCTCACTCGTGTTCATCATGAATAACATGTGAAATTAAGGGATGTACATTAAGTCCTAGGTAAATCAAATTGTATATAAAGTGATCAGCTTATAAGTTACCCATTTATGTTTTTCCCTGTGTCCACTGTTTACATACTGATTAAATATGTAATTCTAGCTAAGGTGACAGTTACTGAGTATATTAGCTTTCTAGGAATGTTATAGCAAATACCACAACGAGTGTTCCTTAAACATCGGAAGTGAAGAGAAAAACACCGAGGAATGCAGCTTTCATAGCATGTATGTTCAAGGTCCCAGATTCTGATCCCAGCAACATCATCACAAACAAAAAGACCAGAAATGTATTATCTTACAGTCTGGCTACATGGACACAAACCAATGTGTGAGCAGACTGGGTTCCCCTGAGCCTCTTTTAATGTCTTGGCAGAAGATGGTCTTCCTTGGCCTGCCCTCATACAATGTTTTCTTTCAGAGTACACTCACCCCTCATGTGTCTCTGTGTCCTGTCCTCTTAGTTTTATAAGACAACAGGTTGGATTGGTCAGGGCCCCACACTAATTATGTTAATTAATGTTAAATTAACTACTTCCTTAACAACCCTTTTCCTAAATATGAACACATTCTGAGATGCTAGGGCTTAGGGTTTCAACGTGGGGATGTGGGTTTAGTTTAGTACATAACACAGAAATAACTGTATAAATTCAGGACCTTCCTCGGTATTATTTATGAATCGTTACCAATAAAGTGCACCAATTAAGCACACTGAGAGTGTGGGAAAGGTGCCCCAGTGTGTGTGTGTGTGTGTGCGCGTGAATCTGCAAGAAAAAAGTTGAAACTATTTAATCTTTAGGGTTTTTTTTCTCATAAAGTGATTTTTTTCAATTCCCACAGGGAAATGTTGGTCTTCTGATCAATAATTATGATGACTGACCTACTAAACCTTGTAGGAAAATATCCTCTGGTTCCCTGGTTCCCTACAGTGCCTCGGGATTTCTGAGCTCTCCGGGGCCTTCCTCTTTCTTAATTTTGCCTTCTGTTGGCAAATTCTCTATCCCCTGAGTGTGGTCTTCTCTGATGGGTGTGAGGGTAGCTGGAAGTAAGTCAGAGCCTAGTCTACACCCAACAGTCTTGTAGCCATCCATGTGAGGTTCTTCATGGGCCCTCCCAGGAGCGTGTGAACCTAACCCAGCCCTATTTACACTTTTAACTAGCTGGTTCCTTGGGGAAGAAATGAGTTGCTAATGGCTCCTGTCTGGAGTTTTAAAATACAGATGGTATTCATTTTCTGTTGCTCTGACGACTGGGAGGGCTCATAGTAGTGATGACACTGTGTCATGACAGTAGTGATGTGCACATGAGCAGTGGGGGGCCTTTCTGTCACTGCGGGTTTTATATTCAGTGCTATTAATTCAGTCAGTAGAGGCAAATATTGCATTTGATGGTATGTAAATCAAGCCACTTGTAAAAAGTTTGTTGTGGTGGTTTCTCTGTTTTGAGGGAAAGTTACAAATGACAACCCCCATGGAAAAGCCATAACTGCTGCAAGAGATAGATTCTAGGCAGGTGACCTCTTCTCTTCACTCAGACATATTGCTGTGCGGTGCCCTGTCATTATTGATTGGGGAGGCCTCAAAGCAGGGTTCTACTGCACTTCCTACAGCAGTGGAATTTCTGGTCTAGAGTAGAAATACATGCACACACACCTCCATACATACACTCTCTAACAGACCATACATACATACATACATACATGCATACATGTCTGCACATACATGAACACATATTTATACACTAGTGTAAATGTGAATAGCAAAGCCACCCACGTTTGTTGTCCTAGAAGGGGGAAAGGGAAGAGAGGGCTGTAGAGGAGGAGGGAAGGAATGCTGTATGCATTTTTAAAAATTAGTATCATGACTAATTAGAAAGTTAGTATCATTAAATTAGAACATTTGATAAAAATGCATAATTGTCTTCTTTTTTCTCCTTTCCCTATCCTGGAAAATCACAATCTCTGTGAGTGGGTCTCTGGGAACATGTATTTTTAAGTTCCCCCAAGTAATTTATATTCCCATTACAATAAGAAAACTCCTATTCTGGAGCCTTTATATGTATGATGGTTGCTTCCTAAAACAAAATATCTGAAAGCCCGAGAAATGACTTCCAATGTGCTAACCCAAGGAACTCAGTGGACCTCTTCACGCCACATTGAAACTAGAAAAAATTATTTTAAAACACTAGTTAAGTCTCTGGAGATAATCTGAAATTCCTGCAGGAAATAAGAAACATAAAAAGCAAACAAACAAAAATGTAAAAACTCAATAAGAACAGTATTCACGGAATTTGACTCAGGGACCTTTCCCTCTTCTGCCTTCCCAGTTCAGTGGATAAAAGCTACTCCATACTGCTTGCAACCACGATTTCAGGTCCTCTGTCCTCCAGCTCCTAGCTGAAGGACTGTGTGCCTATGTAGGACATTTCTATTCCTGCCCCAAACCACCTGTCTTGAGGTTTGAGTATGGGTGAGTGTAGCCTAGAGGTGCAGAGCTATTCTTCAAAGCCCTCACTCAGGGGCAGCAGCTGTACCAGGGGAACAGTGCTGTGAGAATATTAGGGGCTCCCCTTGATGGGTGAGACAAGGCATGAAGATTTGAGGTTATTCACCCCATCCCTGAGAAGTTAGCTCCTAAAGTGGAGGTTCCACCGAGGAAAGCACACCCCTCCCTCCAACCCCAGCCCTAGAGCCATGAATGGCTCGAAGATTGATTGAGGGCAGAAACTGTACAAAACCAAGTCGCAAATCTTCCCCAAAGGAACTGACTCTATCTACACAGAGATTACAGATGTTTAAGGCAATAGCGCTTTTAAAAGTGCCCTTGGGAGGATCTTGTAAAAGGCGGGGATTGGAGATGTAGATTAAACTTTAGACCTGATAGTTTAACAAATAAAATTGGGGAAAGAAAAAAAATCACTAAAGAAATTCTTTATGCTGAAGGCAACTGTTCCCAGAAAGTAATTTGAATCTACCATAATTGACAGTACTGGTAAAAATTAATTATGTAACTCTAAAGGGCAAAGTATGTACAAATTCACTCTCCTTCTGTCTCTTCACTGATTTTAAAAGCAGTCGTATAAAATAATATGTATATGTATTGTTGGAACTATAACATAGAAATGTAATAAAGTAACACACACTAAGGAGATATGTGGGTAAAAATCTGTGTTGTCAAAAAAAAATCTCCAGTAGTAACTAGAATTCACAGGAGCAAATGAAAACATGTAGGAATGATAACTCGGATGCTAATAAACACAAGCTATAACAAATGCTAACTCTCCTTTTCCATATCAGCCTTAGTAGGCATGCAATTATAAAAATGGTAATTATGGCAATGTGGTGTTGAGTTTGAATCATTTGTGGATGTAATATATATGGGAACAATACCACAGTACATAGGGAGAGGGAATAAAGCTCTCTCCGGGAGAGATGTTTTTACACCCACTGAATTAAATAGCATATATCAGAAGCTGATTCTGCTAAGATGTATTTCTTAGATAACTAGGAAGATAAGTTTAAAATAGTAAGAATCAATCAGTAACGATATTGAAATGCTACATTAGAAAGTATTCTATTAGTGCAGAAGTGTGGGATGAAGAGAGATGTAGGAAGAAATGTGTGACAGATGGAAAAAAGCAAACAGCAAGTGTAGGTTCAATGGTGTCAGTAATGACACCAGGAGCCAGTGAGATGGATGGATACAATGCTTGCTGGATTAACATGAAGACCTGGGATTGGGTCTTCAGCACCATGTAAAAAGTGTGGCATTTTGGTGTGCACAGGTAATTCCAACACTGAGGAAGCATAGACAGGTGCCTTACAGGAACTCCCTGACTGGCCAGTCTAGCTAAATTGGTGATCTCTAGTGTTTTCTGGTGGTTCAGTGAAAGACTCTATGTCAAAAAATTAGATGGAGAGAAACTGAGGACACTCAATGTTGACCTTTGACCTGCACACACACATACTTATACAGTAACATGCACATGTGTACAGTCAGGAATGCCCGTACTTGAACAACATATACACACAAGAAATAATGGCACTGAAGGTGAAAAAAATTAAACAAAGATGCTAATTGTCAGGTTTCAGAAAGCCAGTAGTTTGGTTTCTACAGGAAATACACTTGAGAATCAAAGATACACAGTGATTGAATATACAAGGATGGAAAAACATTGAGCCATTATCCAGAGTAATACAGATTTGTGTCTGGACACCTCCTTTGTGGAATCACTGGCTGAATATATGTTGTAGGGCCCACACAAACAGTGTTCAGGAATCACTGGTCTTGGTGACCTTTAAGGTTCACATGACCTGAGCTTCTTTGGAGAATCTGATCCTAAAGATGGAAATGGAGCTGCTACTGTATGTTCCTTGCTGACAAGGATAAGGGAAATTGGCTTTTCTGGGGACTACATCTTAGGCAAGCCTGTCAGAGAACCTGAGAGGGCAAAGTATTGAATGCGGTACCAGCCAGCCTGTTCTTATCGGTCAAGTTCAACAGGATGCAATGTTTGTATTTCTACAAACAGCTTTGTGGGTGGAATTTCCCTTTTCTGGCAACTCAGTAGGAGGAATAGAATTTATTTTCTGACCAGCCCTGGACCGGTTTATGACCTCTGTGCTTGGCACCATCATCAGTATATAACTAGAACAGAGCAGAACAGAGTGGGGAAGTAGGTGCCTACACGTAAGGCTGCAAGTCTCTACTCTTACTGTCCACCCTGTCACCTGAGAGCTTTTAAAAACATGATATATTTGGCTCTTGTCACCCTAGATTTTGGTTTAACTGTACAGAGTGAACCCTAGGAAATCTCTACAAGATTGGAAATCAATTAGAGATTGGACCATCCAATGTGAAGAAATGAAGTCGACTGGCAGTAGCCCTGGATTGAGCTCTACAGCAATTTTTGTTACCTAGTAGGGTTGGTTGGAGAACGAAGACTCCCCTACTCAGTGTCAAGCACCTGGCCATCTTCACCCCTTCCTTCTTGGTCCCTACCAATGCTTCTGATGCCCCTTTGCCTTTGTGCACTGGTCCCCAGTCAGCCCTGTTTGGATGGAAAACACCAGAGCCCTTGGGCTTTGGAAGAACATCTCGACATCACTCTAGTGCACTGCACTGGCTCACATACCAGCGCTCAGCCATTGGCCCAGGTTGATTCCAAAAAGTTTCTCTAAGTTAATGCCGAGGGCTTGGGTACTGCTGCTTGACAAGCCTGCCCAGCTCTCTATCTTTTGTAGCTTTCCCCATCCCTCTATACTCTCTTTTACCAGATCTATTTTACATGGCACCAGGATACACGCCTAGTAGATCCACATCAGCTTACTCTCTGGTTTTCATAATGACACGCAAGACCCATGGGCATAAGAATTTTGCATCTTGGTTCTTCCTAGGGTCTTCCTTGATTCAGCCTTGATAGCTGGATAGATGTGTGGATAGATGGATGGATGGATGGATGGATGGATGGATGGATGGATGGACCAACAGACAGATAGTAAATACATAAGAGAACAAAGTTAAAATTTGAATAATAAAGCAAGACATGAACTAAAGGGGCCTTGAAATCCTGGACTCCTTGTGTTCTGTGTGGACAAATTCCTGTTCCTTTGTAGCCTTGGGTTTCCTGGTTAGATAGTAGTGTTCCAAGAAGGAAGAGGCTGGAAGAAGTCCACCTGCCAGACCTCCTTGCCCATTTTAGAAAGGAACTAATCTGCAAATTCCAGAGCAAGTCAAGGGTACAGCAGATAGTTTTCAAAGACGGGGGCATTTAATTCTCTCTCCAGAGACCATGTTTCCTTGGGATATGATTCATAATACCTTTGGAAAAAATGTCACTTCACCATGCCCCATCGCCTGTAATGAACATTCTCAGCCAGCCTGATTCTTTCACATTTAGGGCAAAGTCAATTATCCTGGCAAGACAAGCCAGGACACTGGGTGCCAACTGTAGCTCTGCATTTCCTTTCTGGTGTAGCCTTAGGCAGGGTATTCACATTCCTCATGACCTCCTCTGTAACCTGAAGGTAAGGGCAGTGCCCTTTTTGTGAGGGAAAACTGTGGTTTTGCTTTTGGGCACACACTTAACATGGTGTTGTGCTTGGCAAATGCCCACCTAGTCTTGTCAGGTCAGAAATGCTATAAGAAATACAGCTTTGTTTCAGACAACTCCTCAGAGTTGCCAAGTGTGAGACTTCTCAGACATTGCCACCCGAGGCAAGCATGCTAGAGCTGATTTGATGCAGAAGGTCAGCAGGTGCTGACCCTCTCAGCTTCTGCTGCTACTGCTGCCCCAGACCATACTCTAGCTAGACCCTGTACAAGAAGGCCAAGGTAGAGATGGAATACCGATGAATGCATTTACCTGAGGTTTCAGCTTCTGATTTCAGCATTAAAGATGGCCTAAAATTACCACGTGCCATTGAAGGTCTGTGTTGTTCTTAATCACATTCTCTGCTGGTGTCCTTGAGTCTAATGCCAGCTGTGTGTGCCTTTTTAATCTTGCAGTGATGTTATCTATCTCTCTATCAATCTATCATGTATCCATCTTTCTATCTATTTTCTTTCTCTCTCTCTCACCTCCATGGAGACTTCTCTCAGTGCCAAGAAAGAAGGGCATTTCTCTTTTCCTTCAACCTGCTGTGGGTTTCTGTGGCCCTTTGACATATGGCCAGGCAATTGTTTTCATGGCTGTTTAATGGTTTGTGAAGCAATTGCTGGAGGAAACATCTCTACAACAAGCCAGGCCAGAGGGGCAAAAGGATTTGTGAGCCAATGTTATCTTTGCTGAGCAGTGGGCCGTTCCTATTCTTTCCTCTCTGTAGCCAGCAGTGACAGATGGCTTCCACCTGGACTGACCTACTGTTTAGCCAAACCAGAGCAGATAGTCATCCATCAGCTTCCCTATTTGCCCCCTAGAGGGCAGCCTGTGGTTTGTGAGGGGGCAGGGTTGGAGGTTTTGCTTAGAGCTCATTGCTTCCTGTGGCTGCTGCAGTGTGGCTCCAAGCAGTATCAATTCCTACTCCAGATGTTACAGCCCCGATGTCCATATGTTTCGAGGTGGGATCAGCAGGTTTACATGGTAATGTTAAACTAATTAATCATAAACTGATGCTTTAGCAGCTCTAGGACCCAGAGTGGGCTTGGGATTACAAAGATATCAGTGTTACACATGGTCTTATTAAGCTGGAGAGAGAGGGAAGGCCAGCTCAGCTTTGGAACCATCTTTATTTTCTTAACAATCCAGGACATTATTATGAGACAATCTCCAAGTAACTTCCCATAGCACTCTTTGAGTATGACAAGATAAAAATATAAGTTGGAGGACATAAGAAAAAAGTAGCAATAAGAAAGGGGGGTTAACAGACTGGGGAGCAAAGCTCTTCTCGGTCTCCTTGTTCTCTTTGTGACTTTGAACACATCACTCAACGGACCTAATGAGCATTTGAGCAAACCTAAGTGAAGTCAAGATGTATCTGCATTCTGTTTTTATTTTCTAAGTATAAAATGACATTGTGACATGAACTTAGCTTCTGAAAAACTAATAAAGTGGGTTTCCATTCCTTACAATAGCAGTCATCAAAACCTGTCTGTTTCATTATTTGCAAATTGACTCCACTTTTTTGAAGAAAAAAAATGAAAGTTTTACTGAAGCCAAAAAAATGGGAAAATATGAGAAGTTTTAATGTTGACTCTATACAGTCTGACCAGATCAATAATTTTAAATAATTAAATAAACTTAATTTTAATTAAAAATACAAAAATGCTAAAATCAAAAATATCCCACAGCTACCCAAAGTATTCAAGGTGGAAAAGAAAGAAACTTCAAATCATGTTGGCTCCTCAATAAGACTGGGGGCTGGAGTGTGACTCAGTTACTCGAGCACTTGCCTCGTATGTGCAGGGCATGCTCACTCTGCAGCACTGATAACAAAAGAATGAGCTGAATAAAAATAGGCTGAGCATAAATTCCACTGGCTCTGTAAGCCAGAGAGAGGGGATATTTTGGTTATTAACTGGTTAAAAAGAGAGTCTCCTCCTTTTATATTTAAGGACACAATTATTCCTGATAATTAATGCATATGTTCTCTAATTAGGAATATGTTTTAAACCAGCTTTTATATGCCTGAGAGAAGAGATTCCTAAGAGCTACCAACCATCATGTGTAGCTGCTACAAAACCCCAGTGCTCAGGTGTGGGGGTCCCTAGTGTGCACAGGGTTGTTCTCAGTTGATGTAATACTATTTATATATCTTGTTCTTGTTTTTTTTTTTAAACATTTGATTTTGACCTAAATGGTTTTCTGAGCATGTCGGCCCTTAGCCAGTCATTGGCCTAGGTTCCCTATATAGCTTTGAATTTAGAGTCAAGGGCTCTGGGACTTGTCAAAAGGATTGAGTCCCAGTGGTATTCAGGCCTCACTCTTGTAATGATTGGGCAGACAGGCTACGACTTTATGTCCATATGTGATCATGGAAATGCTGTGGTTCCTTTAACTGGTATGGGATTAAGAATCATGCCTGGGACTTGTCCTCTACGGAAATGAAACATCTTTGATGACTTTCTGCTACCTCCGGAGGCAAAGCCACAGCATCCCTAGAGCATAAAATGAAGACCCCCATGCCCAGTCTAGGGAGGAAGGTCCTTCCCCACTTGGCAGTCCTGTCAGAGAGAAGCAGAAGACACTTTGTCCCCTTGGGTGAGGACAAGACAGCCCAACTGTAGTGCTGTGGATGTGGCAAGCACATGCCAAGCAGTCGAGCTGTCTCAAGAAGTCTGGTTCAAGCCTGCTGGTCATCTGTTTCTCTAACTTAAGGAATGGAAGCACACCAGATCAGAAGAATGTAGCTTAGACAGTGTTGCTAGCAGGGTGTGACTTCTCAGGTCTCTGGATCAAGCAAAGCGTTGTAGATAACTCAGAGCTTCAGTCACTTAACTCCTCCTAGGGCTCAGTTATCTGCCAGAAAAGGGTATAGTAAGTGGGGCAGGGGCTGGCGGCTGTACCGCTGGCACACGTGTCAGGCCCTATGGAAGGTGCATCCCAGAAATAGTAGGGGATTGTGCTGTGCTCTCTGAACCAGGCTGGGACTTTGACAGCTCATGGTACCTCAGGTTCTGAATGCTGACATAGTTTTTATTGTGCTTTTTACTAAGACTTTGATTTGGTTTGAACAGGTTGGGGGATAATGCCAGTCTGCTGAAACTGGATGGGGGGAAAGATAATGCTGTTTGTCACATCGACAGTTATCAGGCAATCGACTGGATGGTTGGTGTTACTTCAGGTAACACACAGTGTCTGATCAGAGTGAAGTCTGTGACCACGGGGCTATGATGGTTGTCCCAGTTCTTAGAAGAAAAGTGAATGGGATTCAAATAATGCAGACTCCTAGTGATGATCTCCTTAGCAACCAGTCCCTGACACAGAGCATAAGGTTGCTAAAATCACAGCTTGTTTCTCCTAGAGCTGGTGTCTCCTCCACAAAAGGAACCTAATTCATAAAAAATATTTGTCGTACTTTTTATGGAAAGCTATCAGTATCTGTGCCTGTAAGCATCTTTGCATGTTTTCATAGCCACTTGGGGTGTTCCAAATGAGACCTCTTTCTGAGTGGCTGAAAGCTCAAGATTCTGCCAAGTAGTTCTTCAGAAAATGGCTGCTTCATTGATTTCAGTGGTCGTGGCTGACAGGGCCACGGGAGAAGGAGCTGTCTAGCCTATGATCTCCAATTAATGACTTCGAGAAGGAAACAAACAAATGGCAAATTTCATGGGTAGCAAAAGGGGTCAGGGTGCAATAGAGGAGGTTTGCAAATCAGCAAGATCTTGCTGGACTTATTTTTCCTTCTTGCAACCAAATGACAAGGAGGATGGTAGATGATACTAGAGACCATGAGGCAGCTCTACTGCATTCTGTAGAGTAGGTCAGAGTTATAGCTCACACTGCACTACGCTTTTAAAACTAACAACGACCGTGATAAAAAATAATAGTAGTGCTGAGTATATATGAAGAATTTAATAGATCTGTTCTGAAGGATGTTAGAAGATACTCACAGCCTAAAATCCCAGCACTTAGTGGGTAGAAGCAGAAGGATCAGGAGTTCAAAGTCACCTTCAGCTAAACAGTGAGTTTGAGGTCAGGATGTGCACAAAGGCATGCCTCATGCCAGCTATCAGTGAAGTTATTTTCTTCTGGTTTGTCTAAGAAGCTCTGCTGAGGGAGAGGGTGTGGAGAGAGGATGTGAAGAGGGCAGGACTATTGGTTGTGTAGAACATGACGAACTCAGGCGATCCTGCTCCAGACTTGGTGATGATGCTGCAAGGCAGTGACGAGCCAAGCTGCAGCCCATGGACAGCAAGGCTGAACTGCAGGCATCTCAGGTAAGCAGTACCATCCTTGCCTCCTCAGTACTGCTGACCCAGAAACGAGAGCTCTGAGATCACCTAGTTCATCTCCCTTATTTTACAAGTGAGGAAACCGAGGCACAGAGGCATCATGACAGCTTAAGTGAGCGTCCTTGCTGGGGGCAGAACTCACATAGATTTCCTCTGGGTCCAATGACAGAGATGCCCTGACAGATGGCTGTGCAGAAGCACCTGTGAAGGGGACAGAGTGGAGGGAATGACTCCATAGTCACTTGAAAATTTGTCTTACGTGGTGAACTCTGAGGGTATGGAATAGGTGGGCAGGAATTCTGCCCCACTCTTTGATCTTTTGCCACCCCTAACACAGAGCCTGCCCCACTCTCTATAAATATTTGAATGAGTGACAAGCTGTCAACAGTCTCCTGAGGTGGCCACAGTAGGACATCTGTAATCATTCCCTGTCTTCCCTGGGTAGGAGGAGAATGGTGACAAAGGTAACAAATGTCTTACTCTTCCTGTTTTCCTGTACCCTGTGTGACCAAAGCTGAATATCAGCCTTCCCCTGGGACAGGAAAACTGAATACTGTGGAGAGGTCTATATAATAGGAGGGGAACCTTCTGGGACTGGAAGCCACCTGGGAGGACAGCTTTATGAGACATTATCCTTATAAATCACCAATCCACTTTCTTATAGGCACCCTGGGCATCGTCTGCAGATGGCCATGCAGACAGTAGCTCCCCGTGTTTCTCTGGCCTCTACAGTATTGTTGGCCTGTGGGAGGTCAGGCTACAAATGCCAGAGTTACTCTAGGAAGGACCTTTAGACACTAAGCAGTAGGGTTTAATGTGCCAATAACTCAGACCCTACACCTGTCAACAGGATTTATAGGAGGTGTGTTTGATAGTTTCTTCAAAGGTCTCCAGAGACTGAAGCTAACTATAGCACTAACCTACTGATAAATACACCCTGTATCCACCCCACCCATGACTCCTTTTTCCCTCACTGTGGTTCCTGGGAGAGTGCCCAAACCAAGTATTTCCCTGAAATCTCCTGACTCCCACGGTCTGTTTTATAACATGAAACATCAGTGACAGAAGCAGGACATTGGGGAGGACTTCAGTGTTGTCCCCTAGAAGACAAAGCTATGAAAGCCAGCACCGCCCTTTTCTTCCTTTTTCTCTCTTCATGTCAGGGTGCAGTGGGGTTTTGTTTTTTGTTTCTCTTTTTTTTTTTTTTTTCTTTCTGGCAGTTCTATAAATAGTTTAATTTTTCAGTGGATTTGTGTTCTAACTCAGAAAACAGTGCCGAGAATGATCCCTAATTTTATAAAGGATGGTTGTTACTCCTGATAACAGCCAGCACGATTCTAGCTCTCTTAAGGAAATGAGCTATCTGTGGAAGGGCTCATGCCACACTAAAAACAGAGACAGTACACAGGGGCCTTCAGACACCAGAATGGATTTGTGGTTACATACCCCACTTAACCTTTTAAACCTCCACAGAGACCTTTTAAATTAAGAGAGACCTTATCAACCTGGGCCAGCTTTGAGATGGAGTGTATGGAGACTGGGGACAGTTGAGATGAATGGGGACTGTGAAGGGAAAATAAGGAAACCCTCATTATGCCTCTCCGAGTGTTAATGAACTACTACACAGCTCATAGAGCCCAGGGAAACTGCTGCCTGCCTGCTGAGGAGTATTTATCATCATCTGAGGAGATTTGTAACGAGAGCGAGAGTGTGAATAACCTGGTTCCTCGTCCTCCAGGCATCATGTGAGCCGGAGAGCTCCCTGAGGACGCCACATTACATGGCTGCTTTGACAATTAATAGGAAAAAACAGTTCAAAAAGAGTCAGGATTGCTGAGCTGTGTTGCTAGGGTTTTCCTTTTGTCTTGTTCCTTCCAGGGAAGCTTTCTACTGGCCTAGCATGAAACAACATACATGTTCATGAGGTTTTAAACCTGCAAGCAAAAATAGGAATGGATGCTAAGGAAACCGGTGTGGAAAGGAGACAGCAGAAGTCCCTGCAGATGCAGTGAAGGACACCTGTTGGTGGCTTTCAGAATCAAGGAGGGAAATGTTCCCAAGTCACACAGGGAGAAGCAGAGGCCATTGCAACCTCCAAACTCTGTCTTTAAGAACCCTGGCTAGTTCTTAAAGAACTGCCTCGGGTCTTGTGATGAAGAATGAGAAGATAGGGAGGTGGGAAGGACGCCTTTGGCTGGTGATGGGAAGCTGATTGATTACAATAAACATTCTGCTGTATTGTGGGGGACAGTTATACCCTGTGTACAGCTCTCTAGAGTAAGAGTGGTGGCCTTGCTTCCTTAGGCTCCGGCCATGATCCACAGCTTCCAAAGGGCACTCCATGGAGAGTAGCTTCACTGATTGTGATGGTTCCATAGACTCTACTGATGTGTGTTTGCCTTTGGCACACATACAATCTGTGTTGGTTCTCTGGTTGAAATGTTTCAGCTCAGTAAGAGCTTTTCTTGGGCCTATTCTATACACAGACACCAAGCCTATTCCAGTCTCTCTCAGGCTTTAAGTTTTGGGTGGTCTTCTTCTCCAAATACTCCTCTTTTGGCAATGCTCAATGGATGGCTACCTATCCAGTCTTCCCCACTAAGTGTTTACCCTGCTTTGTCTCCTAGAATGCCTATGTCAACATCAACCGCATCATGTCTGTCGCTTCCCGCCTCTCAGAGGCCGGCCATTATGCCTCTCAGCAAATCAAGCAGATCTCCACGCAACTAGACCAGGAGTGGAAGAGCTTTGCTGCTGCCCTGGATGAACGCAGTACAATCCTGGCCATGTCTGCTGTGTTCCATCAGAAGGCAGAGCAGGTAAGACCCAGAGGCCTGTGGCAGGTGATGGTAGTGGAAGGCATGTGGGAGCAGAGCATGGCAGGTAGGAACACATACACTCTCTATATACAGAACTCTGAGATCCCATTGAATAGGTTTGGTAATAAGCCTTGTTCTGTCCTACATATACAAGGAACATTGGTAACTTATGGCTCTACTTTTCACACAAACAGGAAAGGATTCAGAGAATGTTTGCATTCTGTTTGCAAGTGATGTGTGTGTGTGTGTGTGTGTGTGTGTGTGTGTGTGTGTGTGTGTGAGAGAGAGAGAGAGAGAGAGAGAGAGAGAGAGAGAGAGAGAGAGAGGTGTATGTGGTATGTGTATGAATGTGTACGGTGTGTGTTTGTGGTGTGTGTATATAAATGTGTATGATGTGTGTATTTGTGTGGTATATTTGTGTATATATGTCGGTGTGTGGTATGTGTGTGTATGTGTGTTTGATGTATGAGTGTATATGTAAATGTGTGTGTGCATGGTATGTTTCTGTATGTTGTGTATGGTGTATGTTTGTGGTGTGTATGTATGTGTGTGTATGTGAGTGTGTTGATGTGTGGTATATGTGTGTATATGTGTGGTGTATAAGTGTGTGTAAGCGTGTATATGAGTGTGAGTGTGTGTGCTGTGTGTGTATGTGTGTGGTGTGTGCATCCATATGTGAGTGTGTATATGTGTATGTGTGCATGTGTGTGTAGTAAGTGTGTGTGAGTGTGTGAGTGTGTATGTTTGTGTGTGTGCATGTGAATCTGTGTGGTGTGTGAGTGCATGTG
Source organism: Arvicanthis niloticus (assembly GCF_011762505.2). Taxonomy (NCBI): domain Eukaryota; kingdom Metazoa; phylum Chordata; class Mammalia; order Rodentia; family Muridae; genus Arvicanthis; species Arvicanthis niloticus. The sequence continues at coordinate 20,958,731 of NC_047669.1, read as the reverse complement.
TGAGAATGTATGTGTGTGTGCATGTGTGTGTGGTATGTGTGTATGTGAGTGTGTGGTTGTATGTGTGTCTGTGCACACATATGTGTGTGTATGTGTGACTGATTAGTGTACTCTGAACAGAGACTAGAGGAATGAAAGAGTGGTGGTTTGAGTCCTGAGAGCAGAGAAAACTGATTTTATAGGAAGCATGTGTTAGGTACGTACTGTGGATAATGAGAAGTTAGTAAGAATGCAGTGAGTAAGACTATCTGTTGCTACCCACGGTAGCTATAGAAACCTGTGGGCAGCACAATAACCCAGAAGGAAGCTTCCCAATATGTCTGTCCCATCTGACACTGGATGGTAACTGGCAGTCTTCTAGAATTCTCAAGAGATGCCTAAAGACATACAGAATGTAAAACCAAGTGTAGCGACCAACAGGCCAGGGGCCGAGAGCAGACAGACACCAGGGTGAGCCGTCACATGTTTGCTGAAGAAAACCCAGGGCCAGAACTGAGATGAAATGGAGAAGTTAAGGTCATTTGTCTTCTGACTTGGATTGGTTTGGGTCAAAACCAAGTTTATTTGTATCTATTTTAGTACATTTTCCTCAGGATTTACCAGTCCTTCAGGGAAGTTGTAAACCATGCTTCTCTTTAGTTGGGGAGAAAAAAAAGAAGAAGAGATTCAAGGCTATTTTTTAAGCATTTATTTAGTCAGCTCTTTATTGTCCTCCTATGGGCTATTTTAGGCAATGAGATAAAAAGGTATTTAGGCAATTAATTTAAATGGAGCCGTGCATCCAGGCGAGGGAATCACAGACAGTACCATTCCAGACTGTTGGGTGAAGAATTATTTGCATTTTAAAGGTGTATTTCTCCACCTAATAAATCCACACGGTTTCAGAAAGCTCACCTTTTGTGCAGAGGGAAGCCATAGTTTTCTACAGTTGTTAATTTTAATTTTTAAATAATTTGATGTTTGCTAGGGCCTGTCTGTACACCACATCCCAGGAGCCACTGCCAGTGTAGGAACAGCACAGACATACTATGTTCTGTCTGTCCAGCCCTCAGCAGCCTTAATCTGTATACCCTATAGGAGGAGTCTCTGCAAGGTCCCAGGGGATGCTCGTGATCTCTTGAGGTGTTCTGTGCCTTTCCCACAGTTCCCTGTACATAGGATGCACAGGCTAGCAAACTCTCATTGCATTTCATTCAGTTCGTTCAGTCCCTCTCATGAGCCCAAATGTGCAAGGAATGTTCATTATCAATGGGCTACAGTGGGCTGTGCAGGTGCCCTCTGTCTTCAGGGTTTGCAGGGAATGCCCTATTGAACATCCAGATGCCCGGCCCTGTCCTGTTCTTTGTAGAAACTATACTTTCCAAATGTCTCCCAGGCTGAACTTCATACTCCGGGTTAGTCCAGCCGTCTGAAGGTGTTCCTGAAACACTAAAATTTCTCATCGCCATTGCCAGCATGGCTGACACTGGCTCCTCTTCAATTTACTTATCCTCCATCCAATGTCCTACACTCACTCACCTGGCATCTCTTTCCAGTTCCTGTCAGGAGTAGACGCCTGGTGTAAGATGTGCAGTGAAGGCGGCCTTCCTTCTGAGATGCAGGATCTGGAGCTGGCAATCCACCATCACCAGTCCTTGTATGAGCAGGTGACCCAGGCCTACACAGAGGTAAGAACTGAAGGGACAACCACAGGTCTGTGTGTGTTGGGCGAGGGGCCTGGAGTACAGCCAGGTATACTGTGGAATAACCTGGTTCAATTTTAAGAAAAGAAAGCTTTCTTCTTTTGTATCCTTAGGAACCTTGACTTGTGAGCTGCCCTCCCTCACCAGGGCACTGCTGAGATGAAGATAGAGGGCAAGGCCCATGGGTGGATGGGGATGGGGCCTGTAGGTGGGTGGAGGTGGGGCCATGGGTGGGGGTGGGCTGCAAGGCTGGGAAGGGCTCCTGGCTCATCACACACAAGCTAGGGAAACACACCTCTATATACCTTTTCAGTAGGAAAGAAAGGCTATCTCAACTCCATGCCTGCTTCAACTCTGATTCTAATCCAGTTAATCTGGACTTGTAAAATTTCCAATATCCTCTATGTCAAGAGGGAGAGGCACACATTCAATGTGAACTCGGCCTGGCACTGCAGGGCCAGTGGTGTTGATCCTACAGTACCACCCCTCAGAATGAGCAGTGCTTCTAATTGTGGCAAAGTTCCTGGGTCAAGAATGGCAGGTATGCAGCCCCCACTGCCACCAGCACTGAGGGTGAAACTGGAGAGTCCAGGAACACCAATGGTGTGTCCAAAATCTGAAGGTCCCTACTATACCCTGCATAGTCTAGAAGGATGCATTTCAAGAAAAACAAGGGGTTTGTATATAGGGAGAAGAAAGGGTAAAAGAATCAGTAATGATCAAAGTGAAAAGAAATAAAAAAGAAAGGTAACAGGAGAGATGATGCAGATGAAGATTAAGTGGTAGGCAGGCTGTGCGCTGGTCCCTGTGCACTCCGAATGTGCTAACTCATTCAGTACCCACCATCACTCTGAGGAGTGTGTACCCCATCACTCCCCCTTTATCTAGAAGCTTGGGGCCAAGCAGAGAAAGCTGAGGAAGAGAAAGTGAGAGAGATTTAGGGTGACAACATGCGTGTCTTTCTTTCTGACATGAAGTTGTGCCAGCTGATGTCAGAGTCATTCAAAATACTCAGGGAGCGTCTACTGTGTGGCAGGCACTGCCATGGACACTGGGGGAAGGACTGAGAACAAGGCAGACACCCTGCCTGTGTACAGTCAGCTATACTTGGAGATGGGAGAGAGGAGTTCACATACAGCTGGCTAGCGGTGCTGTAGCTCCTCTCTGGCTCCACTCCTGATGTTCCATTCCCCTCTGGGCTGTAGACACTGCGGCTGGCACACTCCTTGCCTGTGATGAGCCTGTGAGGACTGAGGCTATCAGGTCTCATCAGGAACCCCTGGGAAGATTTCTTCCCCCTCTCTCAGACCCTGCCTGCTTCTGTTCTCCCTTGCTCAGGGCTCTTGACCTGACCACCCTCCCTTCCTGCAGGTCAGCCAGGATGGGAAAGCACTACTGGATGTCCTGCAGCGTCCCCTGAGTCCTGGTAACTCCGAGTCCCTCACAGCCACAGCCAACTACTCCAAGGCGGTCCACCAGGTGCTGGATGTGGTACACGAGGTGCTGCACCACCAGCGGCGGCTCGAGAGCATCTGGCAGCACCGCAAGGTGCGGCTTCACCAGCGGCTGCAGCTGTGTGTCTTCCAGCAGGATGTGCAGCAGGTAACAGGCTCTGTGCACCTCATCCCATCTTCCATTTCAGGGTGCCGACAGCTGGACCCCTGACCTAGTTATCAGGCTCAAGGAGGTCTGCATGGGTAAAGGAAACACTGCCACTGAGTCCTCGGCTGCTCCTCCACCCTCTGCAGGAGAGGACAACAAGACAAACAGCTGGCCTTTAATGGCGTGCATCTTGCTAAGCAGTTCAAATAGGAGCTCAACCTCAGTTCAGTAGCAGCTCCTTGTAGTCAGGTAACACGCATCCTCGTCATGCAAGCAGGGAAATACTACACAGCTCTGGTGTTGTGGGGTCCTCTGAGTGTAGAGAGGCTCTACAGAAAGTGAACTCATGTCTTGAGCAAGGATGAACTGTACTGACAGAGTAGGGGAGTATTGGCATATTTTTGGCTTCTTTATTGGTTTCTTATATCTACCTCCCTTCCAACCTTTATTCTACCCTAATCCCTTCTAACTCCCCCCTGCAGTAGATAGGAAAGAAAGATTAGAGGAAAGGGGGGACATAGACCTCTTTAGACCACTTCCTGCTGATCAGGAGTGTCAGATTCCTTGGGATAAGTCCAATCTCCGTTGTCAGGATATCTCCAATCAGAACTCCAGCAATAACAAATGCAGCAGCATCAAGGGAGCAGGCACCACCATGGGCCCTCTCAGGGACATTTATATCCTCTCTAGAGTCCTCAGAATTAAGCTAACTGCAGCCGGCAAAAATCACAACCCCCGAGAGTACAAGACAGTCATAGTTAGTGGCTGTGGACAAACAAGTAACCCCATATCCCGAACCTGGAATTAAAATAAAAACATATTCACATAATATGACTGGGTTTTAAAAGAAACCAAAATTCTCACTACATGTGGGATAGCATATTGGGGCTTTGGGATTACTGATTAATGAAGCTGGACCTTTAAAACCAGATTTAAAGCAAGGGCTGTCAATTATTGTACATCCCATGGTCAGAGGTCACGTTCAGCATTGTCTGTCTTTTTTGTTATTGTGCTCGTCCCTAGTCGTTCATCAATTTAGGTGATAATGAGATGATTGTTTCTGACTGTAACAATATAGCCATGCTACCAATGCCCATCCAGAGGAAACTGCTCATTCTTTCCCCCTTGTGTTTTCTGTTTCTCTGTCTGTGGCGACCCTGGGAGCTTTGCCCGGTGGATATACACAGAGTAGGAAAGCAAAGTAGAATCTGGACCCAAGATCAAGGCCAAGGTCATCTCCCTCTGACTTTCCTGGGGAGGCAGGGTGAGACACTTGAATGCAAACACCTGTTGTCAGGTTCCCGTAGCCATGGCTACTGAGGAATTTCAGTATCTGACACAGGAAGTACCAGTTCACTTTCCTTCCATTCTTTTGTACTGTTGGGTGAGTATGGTTGAGAAAGAGCAAGCTAGCATGAGATAGTGAGAGCCTGGGCACATGTCTTCACAGCTCCTATTGACAGGAGTCTTTGCTAGGTGCCCAAGTTGGACAGGCATGATAGGGACCATCCTTACGATTGCTACACATCCTGGGAGCCAGGGGAGTTGGCATGAGTAAAGGCCTTTAGGCTTGCTCTTCCTTCTTGGGCTCCCCTAACTCCTTTCTGGCACCCCTTCCTGACTGGCATATGATGGAGTCATCAGAAAGATACCTCAGTCCCCAGGGGTGAGCACAGCTGGTGTGCCAATCAGCTCTGAGACCCGGGGCTGGCAGGAAAGAAGAAGCAGATGAGTTAGCTGCCTGTTCAGGCCATCTGGAGCTGTCTGGAAAAATTCATCACCCTGAGCTCGGAGATCAGGGGAGCTGTCTGGTCTGCAAGTGAGAGAGATGAGTGAAGTGTCTGCCCCACAAAGACAAGAGATGGCTGTGGCCACGTCCATAAACTCTCTGTGACTGGCCAAGATGACATTGCCTACCAGTTCAAGTGGGATAGTGTGCTGGGCTCCTCTTCTGCCTCCTGCTGTGACACAGGTGGGCCTCTGTAGAGCTGCAGAACAGCTCTGGAGATAGAAGTGTGTTCCACATGGATTCTCTCAAAGCTATAGTCAGCAGACTTCCTTGTGGCCATGTGACATCTCTACTAAAAGGGAGAGAAATGTAGTAACGGTGCAGATGTGGCTTTTCTACAACATCTTAAAAAGAAATGTCTCTGTTTATCACATTGTTGGTACTGTAGGAAAACAGACAGAAGATTGGGAGGTGAGTGTGGCTGTTTCATGATCACTGAATTCTCAGAATGGTCAGCTCCACTGTTCTCTTTAGGAGGTACAAATGTGATTTTGAGAGCATAGCTGTTCAGCTGTTCACTCACCATCCTGCTTGCTTCATCATTGGCTCACTCCTTCTCGGCACATAGATGGGAGAAAAACAAAAGTAAGGCTGAGCAAACCCACCGCTGAGTCTCAGTTGCCTGCCTGACCTCCAGTCCATCATTTCTGCCTGCAGGTTGTCTGAACTCACAGCCATGAGGGTCAGAGTGATGAATGTCTCTTGACTCCCAGCCTCGAATGAGCCTGTCCTGGTGTGAGGATACAGACTACACAATCTATTTCCCTGCTCCATCCCAGTGTGGAAAGTTTGTGCCTGTAATCCTAGCATTTATGGTGAAGAATTTAAGGGCATCTTAAGCTACATAGTGAGCTCAAAGCCAGCTTGAGCTACGTGAGGCTTAGTCTCAAAAGACGGAATCTTGATAACGTACTGACATTGAATCCATCGTCAATTAAAAACTGTGTGTCTCATTCCTTCCAGTCTATTCAAGAACAGAGATCAGTATTTCATTCTTTCTGAGTTCTTCACAGCTTTTAGCTGTGTCTATATTAAGCTTGGGTTCTCTTTATACTTGATGAATTGACCAGCAACTATCAGAAGACCGCCTCCACTTGCTTTTGTCGAGTGAGGACTTAGCCCTCCCTCAGCCGTGCAGTAGGTGTTTTATTGGTGAGTAGACAGCCGAGAGGGCTGTGGTAGAATAGCTTCAAGTTCTTGCTGTTCATGGCCCAGGCTGAGGACATGGGATGGAATCTCAATGCTCATGAATGCCATGATGCTCACTGATTAGTCACCAAGTTCAGGTCTCTTCCATGGGCCCAGAATTGAAATAAATACTGGCGAGATGCCAGGTTAGTTAGAAAGATACAAAAAATACAAAGCACAGGTCTATCAGAGCATGCCTGGCAACATGCAGGGTAATTGAGTATTAGTGCAACACTTCCAAGCAAAGGAGTGAGGCGTCAGGATTGGTGTCTTAAAGGAAGAGAGAGTTCTTTGAGTCCTCCATAGTCTGGACCCAAGATAGCTAAGCACACTGGGATCCAGAGATGTTTTCTCAGAAGACTGCATGGGAGGCTCATGTGCAAGCATCATCAGCCAGGGCAAAGCAGAATGGTAGACACCGGAGCATGGATTCAGGAGTCAGTAAATCCTGTTTCTCAACATGTTTGATCTCTGTGAGCAGCAGAAAATAGACAATTCCCTGCATCTCATGATGCTTCTGGGTTTTTTCCTACTTCTAAATCGGGATTGATAGCAGTAGCACCTTCCTTATGACACAGAATCAAACAGTAGCTGCCGATCACATAATCACATTCTCTCTCCATGGTCCTCGGGTGCCCCCTGGTGCTTGTGCTGTTGGAGACTCCACAACATCTGCTGTGTAGGTTGGCTGATAAAGGAGTCCATTTCATTCAGTGACTAAATCTCAAAGCTCAATACAGCCAGCAATCAACATAGCCAGCCAAACTGACTATACAGTTGAGGGAATTGAGTCCCAGCAATGTCAAGTGAGTTGGTCATAACCACACAGCTAGGTTATTAATGCCAGAATCAGAAAGTAGATTGTCTAGTCCATATTCCAATTGTCTTAGAAAAAAGGTTCAGGAGAGACATGGGAAGATAGAAAATAAGACAGGGGAGACAGAAAGATGCACATTATATAGTGTAAGGCAGACCACATACCTCAGGCAGAGACACAGACTGACAGGCAGTGAGTAAAGAAAGAGGAAACAGACTTAAAGATGGAAGCCATTAAGGCAGGTGTAGCTGCAGAGGGAGGAAACAACATGCAAAGTGCAGACAGAAGAAAGATCCAGAGTCTCCTAATGGGATGACAGACAGTGGGCCAAGCTCTGTCTGTCTGCCATCTTGCCCTACCTAGTGCTATTTCTGGAGTTAGACCTTGCCCAGGTAGAAATATTTTGCCCTTTTAGGCTTGAAATCATTGTGAAGCAGAGATGTGTAAGCCGAAAATGTCAGTGTGAGAGATTCCATTTAAACACTTGCTTCTAGGACTGGCCTGGTTCTCTTTCCTTGGTCCCCACAGGCATGTTCTCAGCTTTCTTTCTCCTACTGGGCTGTGGGAATGTTGGAAATTTGGCTTGCAGGTAAAACTGGAATTTGGATTCATTAACTGAAGAAAGATAAGGTTGCCTGCTATTCAGTCAGTGTGGATTTTTTTCCAGTTTGGTTTTTTTTTTTTTTTTTTCTCAGCTTAGTGTAGAACTGTATTGAACAGCAGCCGTAAAAGCCGTCCCTGTCAGCATCAGGCATAAAAGCAGTCCATGCCCACATCAGCCAGTCTCTACCTTGTGTCTTGTATGGTCCTGTAACTCCTCAGACTTCCTGTGTATGCAAAAGCCTACATAAACCTCTTATGGTTGGGAAGAACGGGGAGTAACTACTAACAGACATCTATTCTTTCTAGGAGAAGTAAATTGCTTGTGTGTTCTCTTAGTCAGAGGAACTGTTTTCAGAGCAACCCAGCAGGTCAACTTGTTCTGCCTCCCTGTCTTCCTTGCCTGTTTTTGTTGTTGTTGTTTTTGTTTTGTTTAATGACCCTACAGTGTAGTGTGAGGTTTTTTTTGTTGTTGTTGTTGTTTTTTTTTTTGGTTGTTTGTTTGTTGGATTTTTTTTTTTGACTGTCTATTTATGCTAGAAGTTTGAAGCCCCTGCTCCTGAGAAGACATATGCACGTTATTAGGACTTACTAGTAACACAGCTGTCTGAGTTCTGGCCAGAAAGCAAAAGAAGGATGGACTGATGGAGTCCAGCTTAGAGCTTCCTCTGGCGGTGGGGTGAGAGTTGCATTGGTTCTTGGTGCACAGGCAGAGAGCTCGGAGCAGAGTTCTTAGGAAGGTCAGAGTGCAGAGAGCTAAGCCATATGCAGGCAGAGCAGAGAGAGGAAGTCTGGCTGAATGCCCACTGCTGGCTGGAAGACGGGTGGTGCGAGTGGAGAACTGGCACCTCTGAGGCTCCCATGTCTCCCCTTAAAAAGAACATCTTATTTTTGTACCGTCTACTCCTGTAAGCTAACAGGGGAATGGCCTAAGATTTGGCTTTCATGGTGGCAGTGTTCTCAGCTGATGAAAAGTACTATTAGCACCAGACTTCCTGAGCTGCACAGGAATCTTCCTGCGTTAATTTTCCTGGTGCCTCATGTGGAAAATTATAGATTTTACTCTGTTGATTTTGTTTGCCAAAAAAAAAAAAAAAAAAAAAAACGCCTGAAAGAGAATTGTGAGTATTTTTTAATTACAGATAATCAGTCATTCATTAACTGTAGTGACTACAGCTCCCTAATCAGACTGAGTGAGTTCAGCCATTGAATAGGAACAATCCAGTTGGCAGTATTATGTAGTAAAAGGTGAGCCTTGTGGGTTGCCTTGAAAACGATCAGCAACAACAACAACAAAAAGTGACTAAAACATGGTGAGTCTGGAAACTAACTTTTCCTGCACAGAGAAAGATTAAAGTCTAAGGATGAAAGGCTCGCACACCTTGTGCACACAATCAGATCTTAGAATACACATATGAGGAGCTGTCATATTAGATCAGAAATGGACCAATCTTATGATAAGAACATTGGGAAGAAAGTCAAACATCAAAGAAAAGATTAGTTCCAGCTCTTGAGACTAAATTATCTATAAAAGGTACATTGTTCAGAGCTCAGGATTCCCTGTCTGTATGAGGAAATCCGACTGGACATCTAATCCCTTCACCTGCCTCTTCCTATTCTCCCAGTGCCATGAGGTAGGTGGCAGTTTGGTCTCTATCTTTCTGAGAAGGAAATTGAGGCATAGACAGGTTAAGTCAACTCACTTCTGATCCAACACCCGATGGCAGATTAGCATCAAAGCCAGGTCTGTCTGACTGACATCGAGCTCATGCTGTTAGCCTACACTGCAGCACTGGAGGGGAGGGGGGAGGGGTGATGAGAATAAGACACGCCCCAGCCTAGGGGTTATCATTTAGTGTTGACCGCCACTGATCAAAAGAGCCCTGGGAGAGGACTTGGTTCCACGGGATGAGATCTTTCCTATGTTGTGTCTCTACTGGCACCCTAGGACTCATCCTCGAAACTGTCTGTGCCACAAAAACAATCATACTCCTTCCCTGCCCCCTTCCCTTGTGTCCCATCATTTAACAATTCCTCTCTACACCTACATATGCATAATACAAATTACCCTAAAATACCACCGCTCCCAGTTCTCAGCTTTCACAGCCCGTGATGTTAACTCAGCCTTGCTGGTTCTGTCCTTGGTAGCATATATTTGAATAAAACCCACTTGCCTGTGGCAGTAATTAGAACTTTAAAATTTCTCACTTAAATTTTTAATGGTGATAATCCACTCATTCAGACACTTTCAAGTATAAAACACATGATTCTTTAGGCAGAACCAGGCAGAGTACCAGGAAGCTTAGCTGAGTATGCCAAAAGAAGGAGGGAAGGTGGGCAGAGCAGCTTTCTGACCAGAGGGAAGATAAGAAGACACTCCCATCTCTCTGTGTTCTCACCTTATTGGGCATGCTCCATCCTTTTCCTCTAGGAGGAGGGAGGCAGTGAGTGCTGCATCTCTCTGCATTTTCTTGGACAGATACCACAGGTTAGAGGCTGGCTGCTTCCATGTTCATACCCTTCTTCCTGGGATTTTCATGTTCCTCTTGTACCACCTTCTTCCTCTGGATCCCAATTTCCATCCTACACCCACCCTATCCTCCACACCCTTCTTTCTATGTGCCTTGCTTCTTGTTCCCACCATAACCATCTCTCATGGTGTTGTCATGTATGTGCATGTATGTATTTGAGTATGCATGTGTGCGCACGTGTGTGAGAGTATGTGTGCATGTGTATTTGAGTGTGTGTGTGTGTGCATATGTGTTTATATGAGTTTGTGTGTATGTGTGTTTGAGTGTGTGTGTGTGTGTGTGTGTGTGTGTGTGTTAATTAAAACTCCATCCTGACTAAAGAGTGATACTCCAAAGATGATGGTGACCTTGCAAGGCAGGTCCAGGACTTCCTCAGTCTGTTTGGAAGCTGGTCAGAGTTTAGGAAATGATGAGAGGAGGAAGTTTCTTTGTAGGGGGTCACTGACCCCTTTAGACTTCTTTGATGATCAGTTTACAACATCTTTAATGTCTTCAATATATCTTTAGTTATGTTCACGAATAATCAAAGTCACTCTTCACCGTCACTCCCTGTGCCTAGCACATCCTTGGGCCTTAACACAATGATTCTAGAGCCCCGAACACAGGCTGAAAGATTCATGTTGTTACTAATGGAAGGATTCTGAGCAGAGGTGAAACAAAATCAGTGAGTGTAGGTCTTCTGAACTTGGAGGTAACTTTAGTGGGCTGGGGTCTAATAGAGATGCATGTACAGGGGATCAGAGTAACGAAGTATGGCAAGCTTGAGCAAGGATAACTGGGCCCTGTGGATCTGAGTACACTCCTGTAAAAATACTACTCAGTACTGTCCATTTCTTTAATAGAAACAAAGGAGATGTCAAGTGTACATATAGAATTAAAGTCATTAAAGTCATCTCAGTTGGGAGACAGTTTCATAATTTTTGATTCAGAATCTGAGAGTGAGTAGTGCCTATACTTTAAAAGAATCCCATATGATTTTGAAGTTCAGAGCCTCTGACAACAGTTTCAAGCCTTAGTGAGAAGAAGGGGGAGTCCATAACTGACACCAGAATAAAGAGAATCTTTCAGAGAAGTGCCAGGTGCTAACTTCAGTCCTGCCTGGGGCGAAGTGGTGTGGACTGGCTGAGATGTCATGGTTCTGAATGAGAATGTGGAGACTGGAGGTTTTCAGGCTCTCAGACGCCTTCCACATGGCATGGCTCTGTCAGCAGGAAGAACTGCAACTCTGAGGGGAAAACAGAGACTGGGTATCTGCTATTGAGCATTGGCTCCGCCCACACAGAAAAAAATGATGACCTCTCCCACCATAGCAAGATGTTTATTTTGATCATACTAGTTCCAAAGAGGAGACAAAAAATATATATATATATGTTCCTGGAAATTGAGCACTTTAAGTGGTGCCTGCTTTCTATTCACAACCTGATTGGTGCTTGTGGTCTTGGCAGGTCCCCTCTGGACGCAGTGCTCAGTGTACTGTGAGAATAGGCAGGTGTGATGATTTGGTGGACTCTCCCGGGTGCTCTTGTACATCGTGTACTTAAGCCTTTAACAACACAATGTGTTGCAGAAGCCTGCTGGTGCACAGTTACTTCGGAAGGATGGCTTTCTGAACTGGTGGGGTGAGGAGCTGGGGCACCAGCACATACAAGTTGAGAGGAAGGAATTCCTTGGTATTCTAGAAGCTTCAGATGTCCTGCTTGTTTTACCATGGACCAATTTAGTATAAGAAATTAAAAGCCTATTTTTAATAAGATGATTTATCAAAGAAACCCAGATAAGAGAATCACGGGGTTGGAATTCTGAGTCTGTATCTGACTGCAAAATGTCCTCATCTCCTTTCATGTTTTTTTTTTAAACCTCTTATCATACAGGAAGTGCTAAAAACATCTTTCTTTTAGTTAATTTGTTCATTTATTTAGCATTTGAGAACACAACAATGAACTAAAAAAGCCCTTGGCCACATAGCGTTCATACTGTGGGCGGAAATAAAACAGGGATCGAACCAAACAAACATGTACGTATTGCAGGGCCATGTAAAGGATTGTGGGAGTGGAGAGCTGAATAGATGCCACAGGGGTGGTTTAAGAAGAGAGTCCGGGTGTGGAGGAAAGGACTACAAAGTCCTTGATACCAAGATTGCCTTCTATTGTTCAGTTGTGTTCCAGGTCACTGTTCAGTGACACTCAATAATTTCCTTCAAAGGGGGGCTCCCTCCTCCTTGGCTACTGGAAAGGACAGCCTCCTGCCTTGAAGAACATTTCATCTTGATTGTATGTTAGATGGAATGAACACAATTGGACAGAAAGAAAGGGGTGATTAAGAAACCATGCATAATTGGCTCTCAAAACTGCTTCAGGATGTGAGCATCTCCTAAGAAAAGGCTGTTCCAGGCAAGTGCTTATTTTTGGTTGAAATGTCAGGGCAGGAGAATGGAGCAGGAGATTTCCAAGTTGTTATTAGATTGTCTCTTTGTTGAAGTCCAGGCTACTCTAGTGATTGCGCAAAATTAGGCTTGTCCAGAATAGAATTGCTCAACAGAGAGAACAGAGAAGCCTTAGCTACAGAGGAGTGGCAACCTCTGGCCATAAATATCCATCACCCATTCCCTAAGCAGGAGGTACAGGCAAAGGTGCTGTGTAGTGGAGAAAGAGGAGGATCGGGTTCAACGTGAAAACCTCATGTTTCTTTACTCTCCTAGGAACTACCTGCCAAGTGGTGTAGTGACAGGGATAGGGAAACACACTGTGAATGCAGACTGTGCACGGTAGGAATGTGTAGGTGGTAACATCTGTCCCATAGGTCTGCACTGGAGGGAGCCGTGTGAGTTCAGCTCAGTTGGACACAAACTAAGCAACCACTCAGTATTGCATTCTGCTTTATGCCGTGCCCTGAAATTATGAGGCAGTTACTACAGAACCGTGGGAGAGACAGATCTGTGGGCCATAATTGTGGAGGGTTTTCTTCTATGTGTGTTTTGAAATTTCTGATAATACAGAATAATGGGTTGTGGCATGGTATTTTCATACCTATGTGGCCTTATACTTTGTTCAAATTAGTAATTGTGGTTGGGACAGAATCAAAGGATGGGGTGTGGTAGTACATGCCTGTAATTCCAGGACCTGAGAGATGGAGCAGAAAGATCCAAAATTCAAGGACAGCTTTAACTACATCTTGAGTTTGAGACCAGCCTGGCAACATAAGACATTGTCTCAAAAGCAAAATCAAAGTCACTGGCAGTCAAGAGCCACCTTCCCCTGGATAGGTCATCAAAAGATTGACAGTGATTTTTTAAGTGTAGCTTAACATGTGACTAGGAGGGAGCCTGGGGAGGAAAGGTGGGAGAATCGTATAGACAGCTCCAGGGAAGGCAAACACTCAGAACGGGATTTCAGAGAGCAGGGTGTGGAGAGGAGGTAGACCTCCACTGGCCAGTCACAGTTTTGTGGGATTTGTGGATTGGGTTAGCAGGGCACTCAAAACTACACTCACTGAAGATCACTATCAACAACAGGGTACCCTTCCCATTTAAGGCTGTGTTTCTTTTTCTTTCTTTCTTTCTTTCTTTCTTTCTTTCTTTCTTTCTTTCTTTCTTTCTTTCTTTCTTGTTGTTGTTGTTGTTGTTGTTGTTGTTGTTGTTGTTGTTGTTGTTGTTTTCAAGACAGGGTTTCTTTGTGTAGCCCTGGCTGTCCTGGAACTCACTCTGTAGATCAGGCTGGCCTTGAACTCAGAAATTCACCTGCCTCTGCCTCCCAAGGGCTGGGATTAAAGGTGTGCACCACCACTGCCTGGCTATTGTTTCTTGAATCAAGTAAAATCTCACCTCTTCAGAGCCCTTTCCCAACTCCATCTAGGCAGCATTTGGCTTTTGTTGACTTTCACCTCTGCAATTGATGAAGAGTTATGTGATTTCGTGGCTGATGTTTGTTAGCCCATAGACTGCATTCCTAGAGTCAGGACCATTTGTCACACTCTGTAACCTCATATCTACAGGATAGCTCTAGTACCTGCTTCTAGGGCACAGTAAGACTAGTAAGTAATCATAGTATTATTCATAGGATTATTCATGTTCCATTCTTTTCTGCCTGTTTTGTTTTTCAAGACAGGGTTTCTCTGTGTAGCCTTGGATGTCCTGAAACTGGATTTGTAGACCAGGCTGGCCTTGAACTCACAGAGATCTGCCTGCCTCTGCCTCCTGAGTACTGGTATTAAAGGATTTACCACCATGCCCAGCTTGCTCAAGGACTCTTTAGATAAAAACAAAAAGTCTTTATCTCCAGTGCCATAAATGCTTAAATACCAACTCAAAAGCCATGAACAGATCTGCATAGCTTTCATAATCTGACATATGAGAAAAGACTTTACATGGAGATACATACAAGGAATACTTTTATCCCTATTTATACTCCAGTGAAATCCAGGGCTTGCCAGGGAGCCAATTTCTCTTCATTCATTGATATTCAGATTCTGGTACCACTTAAACCAACTTACCAGAACTGCAGGAGTATAGTGTGTGATATAACTTGCTGGTGCCTACTGAGAAGCACATTACCCTGCTGTACAGGGATATCCATAAAGCTAGGTTACACTGAAGGCCATGAATCAGGATCAAGAGTTTGTGGTCTGCACATACACTCTTGTGACATATATACATAGAGACACAGATGCTAATATTTTGCAAATTGCAGGCATTAAGTTATCTCTGTGGCTAAAAAAAGTAACTCCTCAGAGGCTGGAAGATATGCTGCCTCCCTTTTCCTTGGACACACTCATGTTTGTGAGATGTAAATGGTGGCTTTTTAAAGCTTTGGTTCCTTCTGCATTTCAAGGTGTCTGTGCACCTTCCCAAGTATCCTTTAGGAGAAGTGTTTATTTCTTACCTTAACATCTCACTCTTCCCTCTGCAGCCAGAGCCACTGCTGCTCTGAGCTTCAACACTGAGGAAAACGTCTTTGGGCTAAGTCACTGGATTTTTAAGCCTGTGAGAACACGGAGTCTCTACTACACTCTAGCAAAATAAATACTAACAGCCTTAGGATGCAGAGACTGACTGATTAGCTTGGTTGGTTGTTTGGCTGGTTGGTTGGAGAGAGGTGGCAAGAAGGCAGAGGAGCCTATTATCCTTGTGGTCGAATATGTTGAGTGCCTAGCTCAGGGTGCAAGATTGAAGGGAATCTCCAGGGTGCTGTAAGGCAGGGCTTAGTAACTGGTACTACTGCTGTGACATTTTATGGTGGAGTGAGGGGACAGTGGCCTAGTGCTACCTCACTGCTGTTACCTGCCTCATTTCCTACTCCATGACTTTACCTGATGGAGTAGAAGCCATGAGGATGTTCACCTGCATAGCCTCTGTTGATCATGGGCTTGTAGGTGAGAAATCCTGAATTCAATCCTAAACACCAAAGTAATAACAACAAGAACTAATAAATAAAATAATGACATGACTAAGGCTCTCAAAACAAACAAACAAAAAAGGTAATGGGAAGCTGCTCTAGAGATCGAAATGGCTGAGTTGGATTTAGTTAAGGGTAGGACTATTCTATTGCCACTAACTTGTGTTCACAGTCAATGAAGCATTTCTATCCGGACTACTGATCTCATGGGCATGGCGTTAATAAGTAGGATTCAGTTGTACATGGTGCCATATATCTTTCCTCCTCCTGAGAAGTCATTGTTTCTGCCTTCCTTCTCTGGCCAGGTGCTGGACTGGATTGAAAACCATGGCGAGGCCTTTCTCAGCAAACACACTGGAGTTGGCAAGTCCTTGCATCGAGCACGGGCACTACAGAAGAGACATGATGACTTTGAAGAAGTGGCTCAGGTATGGTACTTTGTGTGTGTGTGTGTGTGTGTGTGTGTGTGTGTGTGTGTGTGTGTGTAGTCAAATAAGGCTTTGATGTTGGATGCAAACATGCTGGGTTGATAGTCAATATCTCCTGGTCTATCTTCCTGGCCTAATATAAAAAGGCCTTGTCTTCCCTTGGATGTCACTGTGTAGACCCCTAGCTCAAGGCCTTAGAAAGTTTTCCTACCACTATGATCTATAAAATTGTCCTGTCCACAAGTGGAGGTTAATTATCATTAGACCTATCATCAGCCCAAGGTTCCTGCTTTTCATTGTCACTGCCTGATAAGTGGGAGCTAAAAACTACCCCAGCCCTGCTTGCAAAGCTGTGCACTATCCAAGACCTGAAGGAAGAGATGGTGCCTGATTGTCAGCCATGTACCTACAGGGCAGATATGCTCAGAGAATGCTCTTAGAATCACTTCCATCTTTCGTTTAAAATATACTCAATATTCAGTCTATTCAATATTTAGCTGAGCACACACATTAAAAAAGATCACTGTTTTCTAATTTGGGCAACAATATAGTATGAGTAGCTGGTTATTAATTCCTAGAACCTCTCTTATATTTGTCTATTGGGATATTTTTCAAGTAGATCCTGAAAAATTTCATCTTCAAGATGAAGTATTACTGCATAGCTATTTTTGGTATGCTTATTTGTTTGTTTGTTTGTTTGTTTGTTTTTAGGTATGATCAGTTGCACTGGAAAATAAAACTCTTAAGAATAGGATTAGGGAGAATGTTCAAACGGGCCATAGGGGTCAGACATGGGCCGTAGGAGTCTGTGTGTTAAAGTAGTGAGGATAACAAGGCTATATCTTGTCATACACAGCTTTATAGCCAGAGCTGGGTGATTCCACCTGCAGACAGCCTTCAATGTAGATGCTACCCTGAGCACTGTGCAGAGCCTGATCCCTCATCTTAGAAGGCAAGCAGTACCCTGGAGGTTCAGAAAGATGACCCACCAAGAACTAAATGAGGACAGAGGAGCTATAGTACATCGCTGTGTCTCTAGGATATCTTCCAAATTGGGCAGGGTAGGGGGGGCAGAAATGACCATGGTCATACAAGACACAGAAAGCCCTGTTCAAAATTAGCTGAGCTCAGGCAATGTGAGTGGTGGGAGAAGCCACTTGTGACAACCTAGGCATGGTGACAGGGATATAAAACCATGCACCACCGTGGAAAACTATGCCAATTCCTCAAAAAATTTAATGTATAATTACAGCAAGATATTCCCAAGAGGAGTGAAATAAGGATATCTGTACCTCATATTCCCAGAAGCATTATTCCCAATAGCCCAAAGGTGGGAGCAGTGCATATATCACATTCATCAGAGGATGGACAAGTGAGCAAATGTGATATATACATACAGTAAATTATCATTCAACTTTAAAAGAGGATGAAATGCTAGCACACGATAGAATGTTGATGAACCTTGAAGTCTTATACTATGGAAGGTAGACCAGTCACAATAGGACTCATATCGGATGGTTCCACTCTTATCTAGAGAGCCTGATGTAGCCAAGTTCATAGAGACAGAAGAGAAAGGTGGTTGTCAGGGAATATGGAAGTGGGAACATTACTGTGTCACAAAGTTTTGGTTTTGCAAGGTGAGTCCCTAAGATATGTGGTAATGATGATTGCACAGAACTTACACTTACATGCCGGGCGGTGGTGGCACACGCCTTTAATCCCAGCACTTGGGAGACAGAGGCAGGCAGATTTCTGAGTTCGAGGACAGCCTGGTCTACAGAGTGAATTCCAGGACAGCCAGGGCTACACAGAGAAACCCTGTCTTGAAAAACAAAAACAAACAAACAAACAAACAAACAAAGAACTAACAATTGGGAAAATGGTTTAATGTTATGTGTATTTATCACATTTTTTAAAATATAATCTGGTTTTTGAGAATTTTGTTCATACAATGTATTTTGGTTACATTCACCCCCTACTCCTCCCAGATCCACTTGCTACCCTCCACTGACTCTCAACTTTATGTCTTTTGTTTAAAAATAAAATATTGAGTCCAGTGTACTGCCTGTATACATGAGTATAGGGACATCCACTGGAACATGCTCTACCTAGCAGGCCTCGCCTTTAAGGAAAACGTGACTCTCTTCCACAGAAACCATGAGCTGCCAGAGACGCGGGCTCATGAGCCACACTCACTGTGGTTTGACACATTTTTAAAAAATCTTCTAGACATATGAATATGCTGTGCAGGACAAACTGTGCTTAATCAACGTTGTGTGGACACGGATACTCTGTGGGATCTGATGAACAAGATACAGCCCTGATCTAAAATATCTTGGTTGACAGATGCTCTGAGTATCTCTTTAATTTATTAGGACACAAGGGATGGAAAAGACATGTGCATCCATCTACAGCAGTAGCTTTCAGCCTTGCAAATGCTGCGACCCTTTAATACAGTTCCTCACATCATAGGGACCCCCAACCATAGCATTATTGCATTGCCACTTCATAAGTATAATTTTGCTACTGTTATGAATCATAATAATATAAATATCTGATAGGCAAGATATCTGATATGCACCCCCCCCAAAGGGTCTCAACACACAGTGTGAGAACTACTGTTCTACAAGGAGAGGAGCTGTTAAACCTGGTGTGGTCTCTCAGAATAGAGCCATCCCATAGCTTTACTGTCCCTGTTCTCTGGGCTGTCTTGTAGTTCAGACCCTCATTTTTCTGGGAACAGGTCATTAAAGTCACCCTCAGCCCTGACCCAGCTCAGCATTCCTTGGTGTCTTCTCATTGTCTATAATGGGCTGTGGCCTCAGAAGCATTTGCAGTCTAGGTCTGTAGGCTAGAGGGAGATGGTTGGCTTTTGTGTGTTGTTACATTCAAATAAATCTGTGTCTACCACAAATCCATTTATTCTGATTCCTCCAGCAATGCCTGATACTCCTTAAATGTGGAACAATGCATTCCACTTATCAGAAGAGGCAACTAGCTTAAATTCATACTAAAGAAAGTATGTTTTAAGCTATGGGTAGATATTCAGCTTTGTTTTATAGAAGACAACATGGAGACTCAGAAAGCTCTTTAACATGGCCACATCATCTTGCTTCTCAGGAGCTCTGCTGAGATTATCCAGGTATATCAAGTTCCAGAGACAGCTTTGTGTCCTTATTCCATCTTTATTGTATATAGGAGCTGGGTATAAAATTCATTTCTCAATTTCCATTGGCATATACAATATGCACAACCAAAAGAAAGAATGGGGAGGGTAAGGGCGCAGCTGTTGCAGTTTTTCTCTGAAATAAATCATATTTCTTTACAAGAGCTCCCTGGTTAGACTATTAAAAAAAAACAGAAGGGAGTTCTAACCTGCACATGGCTCAGGAGCATGCCTTCTATAAAGAACAAGGTGGACCAAAAGAGAACTGCCTAAGCAAGTGTCATGAGGTTTTGTGAACTAGCCAGTAAAGGTGGAAGTTGCAGTTTGAAAATCAATCAAACCTCTTTCTTTGTCCCATCTCTCACTCTGAACTGTTTAAGCTGCATAGCATTCTTTAATTGATGGTTTATGTGAGAAAATCAGACGACAAAAGGAGCAAATGGACTGTCAGTAGCGACCTGCCTGAGACGGGCTTTGCTCTGTGGAACATGATTACTGGGGGATTTGCACAAGCAATCCCAGCAGAAGTTTAGTCTTTGGCTTTTGCTTCTGCCCTCAGTGAGGTAAGGACTATTGCAAAGAAGTGTCAAAAACTGTAAACATTTTTTTTTTTTTAATATAGAATCTCCCTTATGCAATCAAGACTGATCTGGAACTCTCTAATAGTCCAGGCTAGCCTCAAACTTGTCCTCTGTTGAAGTCTCCTGAGTACTGGGATTATATGTGTGTGTCAACACAGAAAATTCTTGGACAATGATAAAGAGCCATGACAGAAAGCTACAGCCCTTGCTCCGTGTTGTTTGGTGTTACTATGGTAACGATGCTAGAGAGGGTGTCACGTATGTTGTAGACTGGCAAACCGCGAGTCGATTATAAGCAGTGCCCTAGAGGGCCCCTCATTGTTTAACCTCACCTTCTTAGGAGGCTCGGACATGAGAGGCGAGCTCTAAGCACTCATTCTCTGTATTCAGGGCTTTGGGGTTTTTCTTTAGTTGCTTTACATTGGATCAGGGAGAGAGCTACTACTTATGCTGTGGCCCCCAGAAGTTTAGTTTTCTGAAGGAAAATCATGTGCTCAAACAAAGGAAATGACTAATACTGAAGAGAGGTTGAAGGGCTGGAAAATCCCTGAACAAATGCATCTTCACTCCGGGATGGTGGAGGTGTCTATGATTGGTCACTTTGAGGTAAAGAAATCTGTAAATTCTATGAAGAACCAATGTGGTGATCCAGTATTCAGCACTGAATGTTCAACTTTTGTGCCTAATAACACTTGAATACATCTTAAAGAAATTCAACTTATTTGAAGGAAATAAAGGTTTTAGGGGCCTTCAGCTCATCCTGCAGATGGCACTGTTTGAACAAGCAACCTAGTAGCTAGGCCACAAGGAAATGCAGCAGTCCCTAGAACCTGCAAGAAATGTGGGGGTAGGAGGTACTCAATGTGCAGGTAGTGAAGGCCTAGGCAGGGATATCCCAGGGAATCTGTGTCCTCAGACCATGTATATTGCTTTGTTCCTATAGAATACACGACACCCTGACACTGTTGGGACTACCCCGATCCTGCTAAAAACTTATACTCACCAAATGACCCAGCCATAGCATAAAGCAGGTTTAAGAGACATTTGTATTCTTGAGGCACATGGACATTGGGATAATAAACAAATATAAGGTGAATTTTTGCCCTTAGCAGCATGATTGTGAGGGGAATATGTGCCTGTGTCTTTCCGGGTAACAGATTGAGTCCATAGCTCTGCCGTATTGTCCTGACATACTGCCATTTGGTAAGCAAGTGCTCAAATGCCCACAGGTTAGAGGGCAGCTGCACTGCCCTGTGAGCAGTCTGCTTTATGGTCTCATTATGTGACAGGCCAGATTTTCTATAAGCTTAGGTAGCCCCAAGTTAGAATATATGTTGCCAAAAGTCTCAACACACCAAATCATACATGAGCAGCTAAGCACAGTTAAGTAGCACTAGTGTAGTATTTTGGAAAAAATGAACAACTTTAAAAAAATACACAATGAAGTAATCCAGTCAATAAATCTCCATTTACTTGTTTTACTGTATGAGGCCCTGTGGTTTGTTTTTTTTTTTTTTTTTTTTTAAATCTCAAACATGAACAGAGTACATTTAAAAATCTATTTTGCATTTGGGAAGAAAATAAAGTAGGTGGAAATGGAAGGACTCTAGTGGGTCAGCATGTCTTTAATGACCAGATATTCAAAAGTGCCATCAGTGAACTTGCAGTGCTAAGGGCAGATAAGCCAGGGTTGAGCATGGAGACTATAAGCCTGTGTCCTGGAAGCTGGCTACCAGCCATCATTAAGATGCATACACCATCAAGTCTTGGTGTTAAACATTGAGACATACAGTTCCTATAATCTAATGAAAACATAACAAACATATTTTAACCCTCATAAAAGTTTACTCTTAAGAGAGGAAAAAATTATGGAACTGTGGGTGAAAGCTAGGCCTAGCATTGCTTCATCTGGTGATCCAGTAAACATGGCTGCCGTGGGTGTCACAGTGACCTATGGAGTCAGTCTCTTCAGCCTGACATGTTGACCATTTATAGCAGCTGCAAAGGAAAGCAGGCGGCAAAGGTGGGAGAGCCTAAACAGATGTCTTTTCACACTCTGGCTCCTTCGCAAGGATGAAAGGTTTTTAGGCAGATGAAAAAAAATCCTGAAGAAGAAAGCCAAGAAAATGTTTAGGAAGTAATGTCATGAAGTTGGTGAGTGGAAGGGTGTGAAGGGAAGAGGGGTTGTCCTGCCCTTTGGATTTTGTGTGACATTTCAGATGAATTCAGGATGTCCCTCTGTGGACACCAGGGAAAAGTTATGAGCTTGAGCTAATGGAGAAAGGAACTTGTAACCACTCTTAGGGGAAAGATATTTTATGTGTGGGTAACACCTTACCAAGAGTTCTGAAGGTCATGTTTTGTTTATCTTTTTGTGTCAATAATTGGGGTAGGAGACTCCATTATGGAAAGCTCACCAGGAATTGATATTAGACTGCGAGCCAGCCCCCTCTGTTCTACCTCCTGCACATTCAGAACACATTCCTGCTGTGTTCCTAATGCCTTTTACGAACTGAAAGGCCCTCGAGCACTGAGGTTTTTATCTCTCTTTCCATGTGATGTAGTGACTGGCAAAGAAGGCAGGCTTTGAGAGACAACTGGCTGTCTGTGTGAAGAGTGTTTTAGGAAGTCTTTGGGCTGTGTCTACAGAGTGAGTGCAGTGCACTCCTGGCAAAGAGTAGAGCATGCTCTGTGGAGATTGGAAAGGCTGCCAATTGTAAGAGAACCTGCTGATCTGAGTGGACACATTTAAATGAATTTGAGGTAGAAGGGAGAAATAATCCCAGTAAATACCAGAAATGCCTCAGGCCCCACACAGGTAGTATAGAAACAAACAAACCACCAAATAAACAGTATAAATCAGCATATGGCATACACAACAATTAGCACATTTAAGCTTTTGACACAAGAAGGCAAATGCATCAAATTTCCCTGTGGCCTTAGTGGATCAACCTCTTAACTAGTAACTGAAGAGTCTTGGTTTTTAAAAATAAATTATTCTAATAGTAGGAGTGAGGATATATCAGGGAGTTCCATGCATTCCGTGTCTTCATAAAATCTATAGCCTGAGGATAGTATGAAATATGAAGAAATAATGTGAAAACATAAGGAGTCCACACACACAAGCCATGAACTGGACAAGTCATGGACTGTCCACACTGTTCCCTCAGATGGAGGCAGTGGAAGTGCTATTCTAATTCTGGAGGGAACTATGGTATTTTCCAGCTTTCCTTGGGAATTATGTAACACAGTTCTAACACACACATGTATGAACATGTGTGTTCACACATACATATGCCAATTAAGTTGTTAAGAACAAAGGATTCTACATAGTAGAAAGTAAATAATTGTGTGTTTCTTTGAAAGCTCAGATACTGTATGAGGTCTCAACTCCCAAGAAACTTGACCTTTAGGTACATGGATTCAGACTTTATTCTTGAAGGACAGAAGCATGGTAAAGGCTTTAAAGATAATATAAACTAAAATAGAATCTTTACATCAGAAATAATTTTTTTCCTGCATTCTGGCTATTTAGATCACATATAAGCATATTATACCTTGTTATGAAAATTGTACTTTTAAAATATATGATAAAACATAATGTAGTTGTTGGAAAGCTGCCAGGATTGTGAAGTTAAAATAATTGGATGCATCTATTTTGAGTAAATAATGTTATCATTTGAATATGAAAGGTCCCCCATTGGGCTCGTGGATTTAAACCTAGGTCCTGAGCTGGTAGTAGTGTTTGAGGAACTTTTGGAAACTCTGGGAGGTGGGGCCTAGCTAGAGGAAGTAGGTCACTAGGGGAGGTCCTTGGGAAGTGTTTTGAACTTCCTGTTTCTGTTACTCTGGTTCCTAGCCATCATGAGGTGAATGTCCTCCACCACATCCCTCCACCATGATGCTTTTTCCAAGCTCATAGACCAGACTCTCTGAAGCCACAAGCCAAGGACATGCTTCCTCACTCAGTTGAAGTTTCCTTTATTCTGGTTCTGTAGATTTTTTTTTTCAGTGCCTTGGTTGTAATGTCGTCTCCCTTTTCTTCTCTTATTTTATTAGTCTGAGTCTCTCACTGAGTCTCTCTTGGTTAATTTGGTTAATGGTTTGTCAATCTTGTTAATCTTTTCAAAGAGCTGACTTTTGGTTTCTTTGATTCCTTGTGTGGTTTTGTTTGTTTCCTGCTTTGCTTTGTTTCAATTTCACCATTTTTGAATCTTAATTTTGATTATCTCTTCCCTTCTATTATTTTTGGGTCTTATTTCTTGTTTTCCCAATGCCTTCAGGTCCAACATTAAGATATAGATATGAAATCATGCCAGGGGTTTTTGAGGTTTGGTTTTTATATAGATACTTAGTGCCATAAATTTTCCTCTTGGGACTGTCTTTATTGTGTCTTACAAATTCTGACTTATTATATTTTTAGTTTTATTCAATTCCAGGAATTTTTCAATTTTTTTCTTGATTTCTCCCATGATCAAAAATTTCACCAAACAATCTTAAATTTAGTTGTTATGAATTTGTATACTGGCTGCTACTTCTACTGTTGTTCATATCCAGTTTCACTTCTTTATGGTCACATAAATTTTCCTAAATTTGTTGAGACTTGCTTTGTGTTCTAACACATGGTTGATCTTAAAAGTCCCATGAGCTAAGAAGAAAGCATACTTTTCTGTTGTGTGTCTAAATGTTTTGCTTGTTTGTTTGAGATTGGGTCTTAAATACTAGGTAGCTCTGGCTAACTTGGAACTGAGATCCTCCTGCCTCTCCTCTTGAGTGCTGGAATTAAATGTATATGCCATTATGCCCATCAGAAAGTATATTCTTTAATGTTTATATGGACTGTTCTGTAAATGTCTGTTAGATCTATTTGATTTATGATAGCATATAACACCAGCATTTCTATGTTTGATTTTTGTCTAGATAACCTTGTCTATTATGAGATAACTTGTCTATTGACCTATTGAAATAATGCACTAACACTGCGTTGGGGCCAGTTTATGGCACTAGATTAGTTGGTATTTCTTTTATGAAATTGAGTGGCCCTGTTCTTAGTGTGTAAATATTTAGAATTATAATGTCCTGTTCATGGGTCTTTTCTTTATAAATAAGAAATCTCTTCCCCAGGCTTTTCTGATTAGCTTTGGCTTGAGGTCTATTTCATAAGATATTAGAATAATTATGCTTGCTTGGTTTTATTCCAATTGCATGGAATACTTTTTCCCCACTCATTTACCCTATAGTGATGCTGTCACTGACAGAGAGATGGTTCTTGGAAGGCAGCAAAAGGCTGAGCCCTGTTTGCTAATCCAGTATCTTAGTCTGTTTCTTTCTATTGAGAAATTGAGATTATTAATGTTGAGAGTTATTGCTGAAAATGTGTATTAATCAGTTGTAATAAACATCAGTTACAATAAATGTTATTGATGCACAATGTATATTAATGCATGTTATTTTGCTGTGGTAATAATTGCTTTTGTAGACACCTTTCAATTTACTATTCTAGAATTGTTTACTTATTCCTTGTGCCCTCTTTTGTGCTTGCCTTAGCTTGCCTTGTGTACAGTGAGGACTTTGGGGCCTCAATCTGGAAAAAAGTATTCTTTCTCTTCTATAGAACTGGCTTCATGAACATAAATTCCTTAAATCTGTTTTGATTCGGCTTGTTTTTTTATGTGCGTTGGTGTTTTGCCTGCACATATGTCTATGTGAGGATGCAAATCCCCTGGAACTGGAGTTACAGTCAGTTGTGAGCTGTTATGTGGGTGCTGGGAATTGAACCTGGATCCTCTAGAAGAACAGCCAGTGCTCTTAGCCACTGAGTCATCTTTCCAGTCCCCCTTATATCTGTTTTTAATCACAAAAGGTTTTTCTCTATCCTACTAGTTTTACTGGATATAATTTATGTCTATGTTGGCATTTATGGTTCTGGAGCACCAAGGTGGATAGGATGCCTGGGAGGATCCAGAGAGCAGACTGGCTCTGAAGGTTCCTACCTGGAGTACTGAGCTATAGAGCTTCCTCTATATTTTTTAAGTGCCAACACTACCTTACAACATGAAGGAGACATTTCTGATGTAAACGTACAGATATGAAATCTGAGGTAAAGAGGTAAGCTAGCTCAAGGTGACAGGTTTAGGATATGGGGCTGTCTGACTACCTCCCACCCTTCTCTGTCTGTCCTCTGGCTCATCTGAAGCATGTAACCCAATGACAGCTGGCTCTGATCTCTGCTGGAACTTAGTCTGCTAATAATGGCCTTGGAAGGTATCTACCCTGAGTCTTCATCTCTATGTTTTAGCACAAAATCGTCTATCTGTGTGGCCCAGTACCTATGTACTTCACATTTCAACCTTGTACCTTGTTATAGTCACATAATTTCTCTGAGCTTCTGTGTGTTTCCCTCAGAAATGATAGTGATACTCTAAAGAGTGATAGGAGTTTTATTTATTTAAGAATAAAAATAAATGGAAAGTATTCAATGGAGAGTTTGGTTTGTAGAAAATACTCAGAGCTGTTGGCCTCTGTGATCCCTCTGGCATGGCTTGTGACTATATCTAGACTTTAGTCAATTCTAGGCTAAATTACCAATGCTATACTATCATCTCTCAAGATAGCTTGGGAAAGAGGCCGGGTGATATAGACTTGTAATGTCAACTAGTCATGAATATGAAGCAGAAAAAGTACAAGCTTAAGGCCAGCCTGAGCTACTCAATAAAACTCCATCTCAATATAAAAACTTAAAAGGAAAAAAAATGAAGGATGCTGTATGGCTCAGTGGAAGATTGCTTACTTGCTATGCACAAAGCTTTTTGTTAATTTCTAAGAACAATCAATGAATAAATAATAAACTCATGAGATGGTATGCTTAACTATGTTGGCTGGATTTAAGAGTTATCTGTCCTTTGAGATGGCCAGATACCAAAGAAACATGTCAGCAATAGATACTGGCAATCATTGTTTGTTTATTGATTGATTGATTGATTTAATGTATATGAATACACTGTAGCTATCTTCAGACACAGAAGAGGGCATCAGATCTCATTACAGATGGTTGTGAGCCACCATGTGGTTGCTGGGAATTGAACTCAGGACCTCTAGAAGAGCAGTCTGCTCTTAACCACTGAGCCATCTCTCCAGAGATACTGGCAATCATGGTCAAAGGGTTAACCATTATAGAAGAAGCAATAGCTCAATTTGACCAGTCAAACCCAAGGAAATCCAATAGTGTAATGGCACATCCTGACAGCAGCAAGGGATACACAGCAGCTAGACCTCCAGCAGCCAATGGTGTTGACAGATCCAAGGAAGGAGGTGAACAGTTTATACTGAAGAACTTAACAGATGACAGGGCTGCTCTGAGGATCACCAGCAGACACTTGAAAAGAAGTCAGGAAGGTAGTCCTAGAGAAGAGCTTCTTCCTCTGCAAATGTTCATTCTGAAGGTAAGCCATTCCTTCCAGCAGTTTCCGATGATTAATTTCAGCACAGCTTAGCTTGCCCAGATGAAGAGAAACAGGGTCAACTTCCTCTTGCTCCTTCTGTTTCTGTGTCGGTAGAACAGGCCTCTGGAGTGGGGATGGTGGGTGAAGCCAGTCTTTGTTTAAGTTGAGGCTAAGAGGAAGCTAGTGGTAAGTGTGCACACAAGGAAATCTATACAGTCCCCACTGCAAGAGGAAATGCATACAGACCCCACAGCAAGGGGACTATATACAGACCCCACCGTAAGGAGAAATCTGTATAGACACCACAACAAGGCAACGATCCCCCTTCAAGAGACTTCAAACCTGCTCTGCTGTGACCAGCATGTGAGAATAAATGAGAACTGCCCATTAACAAAGTGTACTTTTATGAGGAAAAATCTCATTTGATCCTTGAAGCAACTCTTACAGAGTCAGTGTAAATATTGTCCTCATTTTTCCAGCTGAGGAATTAGGCTTAGTATAGGAAGCAGGATCTAAGCCCAGCAGGCCGACTCAGAGCCCACGCTTCCAGCTCGCATCCATTTGGAGGAACCAAGAGAACTGGGCTGACTCAAGCCTCCCTTTGATTGTTTTTCTAAAGGAAGTTTCTAAGTTATTTTTATTTATCTTTTATTTTTAATTATGAAACTACATATTTTCAATATAGAAAATTCAGAGAAGCAAAAAGGAACAAAAACAATCCAGCGGCTCAGTTGTCTAACCGTCTCACAGTTGCTAACACTTGCTGTTTTATTCTCCCGAATATTCTCAGTTTTGTGTATGGGTATATTTTCTAGCTGGCTTTTCTAATGAGATAGCCATGATAATGAATACATGGTTTTTCCCTTTGTTGACAATGTATTTAATATAAACACTTTTTATTCTTTTCCAGCCTCTAGTAACTTAAAGTTATTAAAGCCAGTTATAATTGTGAGGTTACAAAGAAAAGCAAAATAAGCTTTGAAAACTGAGGGCTTATTTTATTTTATTGGATCTTTTATTTATATTTCAGATGTTACCCCCTTCCCCCCACCCCAGGAACCCCCAGGAACTTCCTCCTGATTCTATGAGGATGTGTCCTTACCCACCCACCCTCCCACTCCCACTCCCACTCCCATTTCCCCCACACTGGGGTGTCCAGCCTTCACTGGACCAAGGACTTCCTCACCCACCTATGCCTGACAATGTCATCTTCCCCTACATATACAGCTGGAGCCATGGGTCCCTCCCTATGTGCACCCAGGCTGGTGGTTTAGACCCTGGGAGCTCTGGTTGGTTGGTATTGTTGCTCTCCTCATAGGGTCACAAACCATTTCAGCTCCTTCAGTCTTCTCTTTCACTCCTCCATTGAGAACTCCATGATCAGTTCATTGGTTAGCTGTGAGCATCTGCCTCTGTATATATCAGGCTCTGGCAGATCTCTAAGGAGACAGCTATTTCAGGCTCCTGTCAGCATGCACTTCCAGGCATCCACATCAGTATCTACCTTTGGTGACTGCACATGGGATGGATACCCAGGTGGAGCAGTCTCTAGACAGCCCCACCATCAGTATCTGTCCAACACTTTGTCTCCATATTTGTTCCCATGAGTATTTTGTTACTTCTTCTAAGAAGGGCCAAAGCACCCACACTTTGATCTTCCTCATTCATGAGCTTCATGTGGTCTTAAACCAACCACAAGTAGTCTTTTTCTCTAAGCCAGACATAGAGATACGTACCTGTAATCTCAGTACCTCGGGGGTGGAGGCAGGAGAATCAGAAGCTCATGGCCATCTTCTGATATATATTAGGTTTGGGGGCAGCTTGGGGTTACATGAGACCCTCTTCCAAAAAAGCAAACACAAATAACAAATTCTTTCCCAAGAGAAGACATCAGAGAATGGCAATTTCCTCCCAAGCCCTTCCATGTTCCTCACTGCAGGTGTCTTCGAAGGTGTTTGACCTCACGTCAGAGGTCTTCGAAGACTCTCAGTCTGTAAACCTGCCTGGGGTGGGGACTACCGTGGAGATGGGAGGGTTTGTAAGAAGTGATGTCTGGAACCTCTTCCTTCCTCCTAGCCAGTGTCATCTTTCCTCCCTCTCTTCATTGCATTCTTCCTACCTCTGTTATTTTATAAAGAAAAAAATCCAGCCATTCAGTTTTACCAATGAAGACTCAGGAGCCAGATGCTGGAGTGAAAACCTCCTAACTCAGAGAAGCACCCAGCTGACCTTCCTGTTCCACTGATGTCCCAGAAGGAAAAAGCTCTTTCTCCTCCATTGTTTTAAATACCTTTCAACTAATGCCCCTCCTTTCTGTTTACTTCTGTTCACTCCCTGGTTGCTTGCTCTGCAGCTTGACCTAGGGTTGACTTTATTTAGCTCTTGGGTTAAAGGTGTGTGCTACAGCTGAGCCACACACTGCAACAAGGTTTTCCCAGTTCCCAATCGTGGGGTTCACACTGTGGTCAAACATCCTGAGGCATACCTCCTCCCTTGGTCCTTTCTCTCTATGCTGCTTTCACCTGAAATGTGGTTTCAGTCAGATGGACAGTGTTTTCCACAACCCTGAGACCTCCATGAGACAAGAGCCTCTTGAGTGTGACACTCAGGAAAAGGAATAAATCTGAGTGTCTGGGCTAAAGGGTAAGGGCATTTGAGAATTTGGGGGTGAACGGGGCACCCAGGGCAGGCAATGAGAACAGAAAAGCAGTACCTGCAAAGACTTTAAGTGGAAGGGTTCTTGGCAGTGTTATGCAAGCCCCAGACTATACATCACCAAACAGAACGACCCACCAGGCAGATCCAGGCCTTCTTTCTCTGCCAGGGAGCAACTGGAGACATTTTCACAAACCATTTGTTAGGAATAATTTTTAACAGGGAAAAACTCACTGCCAAGTTCTGACAAGAACAAACTGGAGCGCTTCCACCTGGAAGCCAGGTTTAGATAAAGAGTTTTAAAGCCTTCTGCAGGTGGCAAGGGGGCACCCTAGCCTCGTCTGCATCGGTGCCTGTGTTTGCCTTGGCATATACAAAGCAAATGCGGGGCCAGCACATGGCCTGTGGGGTTTATGAAGGGATTGTTAGACAGCTGTCCTTCTGTAGTCTAGGGACCAGCAACATAAAATTTTGGTTACCTCAGCTCTAATTACATAACTCCATGGTGTTGCACGTTGTGGGCTATTTTGTACACTATATCTTAGACTCAATAATGCCAAATTCAGACTGAAATAGCTCTGGTGGACTTTAGTCCATCACATGCCTAGAATTTGAAAATATCACCCAGGGAGGAGGCAGTGAGAAAGTCTAAAACGGGAATTCCAAAGCCATGTGATGGACTCGCTCCATTTTCCTCTCTTCTCCATAAGGCTTGAACTCTGTCTAAAATTATGTGTGTGGTCATTCTCATTCGCTTAAGAAGTTAGAGCTACGGAAGAAAGGGTTATTTAGATACAGACTTTGTATTGGACCTTTTGTTAGAAAGTCTATTACAGCCGGCAGTTTCTGAGTTCTGCTGCTTCTGTGCTGGGAAGCAGAGCATCATGGGAAGCAGGGCAAAGATGGCCTACCAAGAAGCCCAGAGAGAGTGCTTCTGTTCCTAAGAGCTTTTGCCCACCCTTTTCATTGCATCCTCTGCTACAGGCTGTGGAATAGTGATGCCCCCTTCCCTCCTTAGTTAATCCTCTCTGGAAACAGCCTCACAGGTGGGCTCAGAAGTCTGTCTTCCAATCTTCTAGGTGCCTTTCAACCCAATCAGACTGTCATTCATACTTTGGATCTGGTTCACCTGCTATAGCCATCACTCTGGTGAAAGTTCTACAAGTTTATAAGGTTAGAAAGAGTCACAGTTTGGGATTTATTTTTTAAAAAAATCATATCCTATCATGGCTTCAGGGTACCCAGTGAGGCATTAGATGACTTGAACACAGGGCAGAGTCCTAGATTCTCTTTCTCTTTGTTTTGTCTCTTCCATGAAAGCCACTGGATCAGTTAGTACCACATTCCTCCCAACCCCCGCATCCACCCCCACTCCTCATGAACAGAATGCCAATTACAGATCCTTCCTACTTTCTTCCCTGTATGGGGAATAAGCATCTATGTCAATGGGATGGATACAGGGATTTGGGCATGTGGGTAGGAGGCTTAGAGCTACCCTACCAGTGACATAACCTTGCCAAGCCTCATTTTCTGCATCTACAAAATGGGAATAATGTCTATTCCATCTCATCTGATGTAGGCATTAAGATAACATACTTGAAGCTTCAGTTTACTTAGAGCACAGAACAAATGCTAATCGTTATCATTCTTATTCAGGAGATATTGTAACTGGATGAGATCATGTCTGGAACACATTCACAAAAGACGAACTAAAGATACAAAAGAGATTGATGAGACTGTAACAAACTGGGAGTTTCCCAAGAGAGGGAATGTGGCTCTCAGCCTGACTGAACTCTTGATGCCCTGGGCTACTTCACTGATTGAGGGCCAGGTTCCCAGGCTTGCTCACTGGATTAGCTGGGATTCTTTCCACATTCTAAAGCTAAAGCTAATGATGGGTTGAGCAAGGATCTTTGTTCTCATGTTTCTGTAAGTTGGGTCAGTCAGTGAGACTCTGGGGGCAAAGCAGTTGCAAATGGAAACAATATGGTGCTTTGTATTGGGGGCAGTAGGACTCCTTCCTTTGTCTTTCTCACTCCCTGCTTCCTCCCCACCCTGCCTTCAGTCTTTGACACTGTAGGTGGGGTGCTGAACCCACAGGGATCACTTGATCTGGCCTCTCTGACTCCCAAACCATAGTTGTCTGAGGACAGCAGAGGGTGCTCTGTAGCCAGTGCTCCCTCACTAGCCTGGCTGGACCACCCCTCATTGTCTTCCCTTAACCTTTGTCCAAGGTTCCTCTGACTGTTGGGCTTGTCCTTTGCTCGGAAGATGACTGCCTTTGGCCTCACATTTTAGAGTTTAAAGTTGACTCAAAAGACGTTTCCTACTGAAAAATGTCCCCGGCTTCCCCATTTTGCACTGGTTGCTTCTTTACCTAGCATGCCCCTGGTGTTAGATTACCAATTTGTACTTCGTGTCACACCTCATTTCTTTCTTGTCCTTAGAGAGTGCACTGTTCTACATAACTTAATTTTATAGAGAGCTAAGACTTCACCCTAAGGATCTCCTGCTGAAATTCTACTCTCATTTTTACTGATGATAAATAATACACAGTTCTAATGTACAATCTATGCCTTATATACAGAATATTCTATATATACCTCTCTTCTTGATGCCCGAGGCCCACTAATTTCAGTGATGAGTAGAGATCCTGCCAAGGCCCAGCATAGAGGCTAAGGTCGTTCTTCAGGGAGGGTTCCTTCCAACACAGCAGTGTAGCTCTCAGGCCAGCCTGAGTTCAAGGTCCCTGACCATGAATCCATTTCCTGCAGCCATGTATGTTACTCCCTGTAGGTTCTAATGCAGCTCTGTCCCATAGCCACGTTTCTCTCAGGCAATGATGATGTTGTCAATAAATACTTATCACATTTTATTTATTTAGTATGTTTTTGCACGAGCACATGTGCCCATGCATACACACTTATGCACACATATAGAGGACAGATGATAACTTACCAGAGTCATTTCCTTCTTTCCATCATGTGGGTCCCAGGGATCAAACTCAAGCGATCATGATACCTTACCTGCTAAACTGCCTGCTGGTCCATGGCAATGATGAGTTTTAACAGTATCCCCAGTGAGGGTATTTCTAAAGCTGAGTCTCAGTTCCAGGGTGGAACAGCAAAACCGAAGGAGTGGGCTGATTCTCCTGGCTCTGCTGGTCTTTATTGCAGAGATTTAAGCATTTCTGCTCACATCAGCTTGCCAGGCTCCATCTCTGGAAACACCACCAGACAGACCAGCATCATGCTTGTCATCCATACTGCTGTCAACTCTGTGGTAAGCTTTGATAGGTGTCTGATAGCGATGTCAACCAACACTTAGAGCCTGTTTCAGACAGGGTCTCTAGGCTGGGAGCGTTCCTTCCTGGTACGAATTATCCTTTGACTAGTCTCCCTGTCTGCTGGGGAAATCATCTGAGGGTCGTGAATATACACTGCTGGCACTCTGCCAGGAAGAATAATTTCTAAGGTTTCATAGGTGATTGCTTTTAATCTAATCTCCTTTTGCATGTATATATCATACCAGAACCACGCCTCTTCTAACCTATGATGAGCAGTGTCATCAAATTCAAGCCGGGAAAGGGGAAATATTTGATTGGAGCTGCAGCAAGATTTACAGGCTGTGTGATGATTTCACTCTGGCTGGTCAGATAAAACACGCCCCTCTCTAAGTACATTTATAATGATACTTCTTTGCATTTCTAAGCGCACTCAAGTCGTCATCTTTTGGTGGACAAATATATTGAATCCTTGACTTTATCTTTTGAAGCTTATTGTATTTTGTGGGTTTCTAATTTTGAAGAACCCCCTTTTAGTTATAGAACATTGCAGAGATATATGAATTTAAAAGCTACTAATCTCACAGGTTCCCCATCCCACCTTTCCCGGGAAATCATGGCAAACATGTGAATATAATCTGTTCATTTTTAGATTGAGTGATAAAGAATTCCCTGCATGTAAATTTTATATCGCAAGTGGTTTTTTTCTAATAACGATACCAACGCATGTTCATCAGAGAACAACTGGAAAACAGAGACGCAGTAGAAAAGAGAATGTGTTGCTAACCTTACTCAGAGATGCCCACTGTGAATGCTGCCCCACAAGCTGTATCCAGAGGTCTGCCTGCCGAGACGGCTTTGCCTAGGGATGGATCAGTGGTGAACTCCTAGTTACCATCTACCACCTGCCGCTATGAGAACTCCCTCAGGTTCTTTTTCTTCCCTGAGGTTTTTTTTTTTCCCCTCTGAGCATAATCTACCATGTATCATACTTATAAATTGATCCCAAACTGACAGCCATTATCAGTAGTAGCTTTTGATAAGAAAGAAGTGTGATTGGCTCTGTCCTGACTTCACTTCCTCATTTCCTTAAATGTTCTTGAAATACACAACTAGGGTGACGGCATAGTCCTCTAACGTGAGGGTGTGACACAATACAGTGAACTGTTCTTTTTAAAATCTATTTGTATTAACTCTTTGAGAATTTTATAAATTCGTACCACGTATCTAGAGTATATTCACCCTATACTCCTCTTAACTCTTCCCTTCCCTGCTACCTCCCGACTCATGTCTACCTTTTTGTTTTGTTTCTATAACACAGAGTACAGTTTATGTTGCTTGCATACTCATGGGGTGTGGGGCCAGCCACTGGAATGTTGGCAACCAACCAGGGACCACGCCCTTAAAGAAAACTGATTTATTCCCTTCCGGCCCAGGAGCCGATAGATCTTCAGCTTGAGGTAGGTGTTCAGGATCCCCACCTCTCCACGCTGGACGGCTGACTGGCTTGCTCCTGGGTCAGTGGTCACATCTACTGTGAGTTCATGAGTGCTGTAGTCCTGCCGAGTCCAGAAGACACTGTGTTGATCCTGTCCTCCCCGCCCTCTGTCTTTTCCATTCTCTATTCTATGATGGCTTCTGCGCTTACAGGGTGAGATAAACTGTACTGATTGACAAACATTTTATCTATCAACAATTTGTGGTCTGGAGATGGAAAAAATGGCTCAGATATTAAGAGCTGCTCCCAAGGACCCACACTTGGTTCCTAGCACCCAGGTTTAGCAGCTCACAACCACCTGTAACTCCAGCTCCAGGGAAAGAAAAAGTGCCTTCTCTGGCCTTCTTAGGCACTCTACACACACACACACACACACACACACACACACACACACACACCCCTCTGAAAAAATACAATTTGTGATTTTATAAGCCAGTTACTGTATAGTTGAAGATGGCTTTGAACTGCTGATCTTTCTGCCTCCATATCCCAAAGTGCTAGGTCTACGTGTGTGCGCCACCACACCTATTGTTATGGGCTGCTGAGAATTGAACTCTAGCCTTCATGTGTGATGGACAAGCACTCTGTCAACTGAAATAAATCCCCATCACAGTTTCAGTTTAAAGAGAATCTTATTACACAGCCCAAGCTGCCTTAGCTGCTGAGCAGTGGGATTATAGGTGTATGTCACTGTGTCAGCACATCCTTGAGTTCTAGCCCAAGCTTTGAGCCCTACCATTAACTGACCGGTATTAACATGGATAAATGACTGGAATTAACTCATCTTGACTTAAGTATCTTGGAATCAGGCTCCAAATTCCCTTCTCTATTCACAGCTTTACTACTCTCTCATCCGTATCCCGTGAGAACAATGGTATTTGGATGGTTTCTTCAGGATCTAGCCATCTTAAACAGTAGCAAAGAGTCACTCTAGGCTGAGAGTCGAATCGTTCTTTCAACGGGACTTCCTCTATGGTCTCGCCGTCTCGTGGTTTTCAACTGGAAGGCAGTTTTGTCCCTCTTCTCACTCTGAGACCTTTGTCTGCATCTGGAATATAATTGGTTGTCATGTCTGGAGAAGAAATTGGTAAAGGCATCCTGTGGGACAGGACAGGATGATAAAATGGTAGAAGGAAGCAGAGACCGGACCCTGCATGTATTCTGTAGGCCACGTGCAGGATAGGTGCGGTTTTTGCTTCCTAGGGTTGCTCTAGCAATGTGATGTAGTCTGGAGGGATTAAGACAACAGACACACATTTCCTCACAATTTTGGAGGATAAGAAATCTGAGATCAGAATATCCACTAAACTGAGTTCTTCTTGAGAGCTGTCTAGAGAATCTGTTCCGGGCTGTCTCCGAAACTTCTTGTAGTGTACTATAGTATTAGTGCTCCTTGGCTTATAGCTACATCACTCCAGTCTTGCCCATCATACCACATGGTAAGTATCTATTTCCCCACATATTGTCTTTTGATTTGAAAGCAGTCATACTGTATTATGGGCTATTCTATTCTTATTCAATATCTTAGCAGTCTACATCTGAAACAACATTGTTTCAAATAAAGTTATAATGTCAGGTACTAAGAGAGCTTTAACAGGTCTTCAACCTGTGAGGAAGACAGAACTTAACCTGGAAGAACCCCTTAAAGAATGTGCAGTCAGGTCCAAGACATGAGTCAGGGATGCTATTGAGAAAGTGGTCCTTATCATCTGTGCATCATCCCAGGCGAGGGTAGCTAAGATAGAAGGATAATGCTATAGCCTGAGTGTTCTATCTCCTCCACATTCCTGCCTAACCCCAAAAATGATGGTATTAGAAGCAAGGTGATTGAGAGGTGACCAAGGCTCATTGATGGCAGTACTGCCCTGAAGACCTTCTTCACCACACCAGGAACAGTGACAAGGCACCGTTTATGAACCCTCAACGGAGCCCTCACCAGACACTAAGTCTGCCAGCACCTTGATCTCTGACCCCATTCCCATCCCCCAACTGATGCCTGGAGATTTCTGTTCTTTAAAAGCCATGTGTTCCAATGTATTTGCCAGCACAGTACGAATGGGCTAAGACTGGTGGGAAGGGAAGGGTGCAAAGTCCGGAAAGGTAGAGAAGAGGATAGACAGGAACACTGTCAACAAGAGGGTCCGTGACCTCATCACAGAGGCTGTGAGCCACAGTCTGAAGTAAAAAGGATTTTTTAAAAAAAAAATCCTGGTGCGGGGTTTCTTCTCACCTTAAACCATTTGTGTTCCCGGATGAAAGTCACACACAGCCTTTATAATTTTAAATATGCCTTAGGCAGCACAATAGCTGGCCAATTGCCTACCCTCCATGCTGTTAGACTCTACCTTCCCATGGTTAATCTCAAGCCCTCAGTCACTGTGCTCCATCTGGGATGTTCTCAACTCTAATCAGGCAGCCCTCTGGGCCATGTTTTCTTTGCCCCTACCACACGGCGGCTCTCCTTCCTCCTCTCCTGTCTGCTCTTTCTCTCCTATGGCTCCTCTCTGCTTCTCCTTCTTTTTTTCCCTCATGGTCCCAAGCCTGGGAAACCTAAACCCCACCTAGGTCTCTTCTCCCCAGCTATTGGCTGTTGGCATCTTATTTACCAATTAGAATTAACAATTAGTGTCTTATGTGCAGACTCTCTGTCTTTGGGGCAAACAGTTTGGGGGCAGCCACATTAAAATTAAAATACAAACAACATTAGGCCAACTCACTGTAAGAGTCAAGCTCTAAGATGTGACCACCCTGACCTACAAGGATGTTTGTGACCCAGACAATGAGGATTCAGAACACTGCACCAGCATTGGAGGGATGCAGGTCGCAGCCCTCTGACCCCATCTTCCCTGGGCCAGGCACTCTTCTCCTCTCTGCCTCTTTAGCAATGGAGCAGAAAAGAAAAATAAGTCTACAAGTCCCAAAGTTTTCAGCAACTTTGAAGCTATTTTGTCTCTGCAAAGCCCTGCCTTCTCTCTGTCACCCCCACTGCCTCCCACGGGCAGCCAAACTTAGAATATGGAAAACAGGAGAAACAGCAACACTTGGAAGTTCCGTCTTTCTAGAGAGAACATTTCTTTGGGTGCACCCCCTTCCATATCTTTCTGATTGCCAAACCCAGTAGCAGGTGGCCTTGTTCTGAGCCACGAGGCTGCTGTCATGCCACCTGCTTGCTTCTCTGACTTCAAGAATTCCATAGGAGAGTGAATTTCCACAGGACCAGAACCACTCTGTATCTGCATCTAGATTCTTTTTTTCTTAATTTATTTATTATATGTAAGTACACTGTAGCTGTCTTCAGACACTCATATGAGGGCATCAGATCCCGTTACGGATGGATGGTTGTGAGCCACCATGTGGTTGCGGGGATTTGAACTCATGACCTCCGGAAGAGCAGTCAGTGCTCTTAACTGCTGAGAATCCTGCATCTAGATTCTTAAATCTAGCTTCCTCAACTCTATAATATTTTTGTTCATACGCTCATGAAGAGGCTACATACTCCCAATCAATATTTTGCTGATTTGAGTAGAGTCAAGGTGCGGTGGGGTGGGGATGATCAGAGGAGCAGAGACTGTGTTATCCAGTTGCAGGATGATGAAAAGATGTTTCTTTTGTGATCTTCAAAGCGTTTTGTCTTTATGTTGTGGCATAGGCATGCATACTCCTGCACTCTGAGCCCTGCTGTTCCCTTTGGTTTGTGCCATGCAACAGCTCTGGGTCAGCTTCTAGCTTCTAGTCCTTCTGTATTATATACCATATTTCTTATTTTTCAGATCTCAATACTAGCCTGGGCTCTCCCTGTTTTGTCTTCCAGCACTGTATCTGCCCTCCGTTGGTCTTCTCTGTTCCTTTAAAGAGAAATGAGAAAAATTCTTTCTTTTGCTATATGTCAGTCCCATGAGGGTTGCTATGTTTTCTGGAATCTGAACTGGACATCTCTTATGGGCTGACCCTGGTACTTCCTGTCCACTCATACTTATGACTCCTAGCAACAGCCTCTAGTATTGGCCATGGCTTTTATTTAAAAAGCACAGTTCCATTGTTGTTACTGTACTAATGGATTGCTTGCCTGATAGACAGTTCTCATTATTTCCTTTTCCCCCTTTACTGAGAGTGCCTAGGCATCAGTTCCAGCCTGTGATAAGACAAAATGCACAGGAGTGCCTTTGAAGCCCAATGTGTAAGAGGAGAGGGCTATTGATGATCAGAAAGGGAAAAGGAGTCAATGAAAGGGGGTTACCCTAGCAAAAAAACAGAGGCTGCTCTATTTAGAGTTTCTAGGCCTAATTTCATTCATTTTTTACATTAATGTATTACACACACAAACAAATCATAGCACATGTGGGGGGATCAGAGGACAATTTGTGGAGTCAGTTCTATCTTTCCACCATGTGGGTTCCAGGAATCAAACTCTGATCTTCAGGCTTGGCAGCAAGTGCTTTTACTAGGTAGACCATCTTACTGGCCCCTAGGTTTACTCTTAAACAAGCAGGTGATATTGTGTGAATGTTTGTCCCCTTCAAAATTCATGGTGAAGTCTTATTTCTATTGTAACAATATTAAGAGGTGGGACATTTAAGAGGTGACTTGGTCTAAAGGCTCTATCACCCTAGGTGGGATTTGCATCTTTATGAAAGAACAAACATAAGATTTGATGCTCCAACGTTCAGTAGTATAGGGGCATTTCAGGTGTTCAGAGGTCTCTATAAATTGGCTAAGTTTTAGAAGCTATGCTTTGTGCTTCCCACAATTATAGTTAACTCAGTCATTCTAGATTTCTGATGGGGTTGAAAACTTATAGCTATTTACTGTAAGAGAAAAGATTTGAGTGGATAGTTGTCAGCTGACATTCATCCTAAAGCCAGGTTCAGAACTAAATGTTTTAGTTAGGATAGATGACAGAGGTGCTGGTTAGTCAACAAAAGGATGGACGGGGTATTAGGACTATCTTGTACCTCACTGGTACAAATTGACATAATTACGCTCTAATTGTATTTTGAGAGAAAAGTTTCATTTTAACAGGAAGGGTGATGTGTAGGAGGAGCTAAGGTAGGAGGAGTACTGAGAGGAAGAAAAGGAGTAAGAAGAGGAGAAGAAGAAGGAGAGGAGAAGCTAGGTGATGAAAGAGAGAAAGAGGGGGGAGACAGGGAGGCAGATATTCATGTATCTCCACCAGTCAAAGATAGTTGTTATATCTAGGTTTGTCAGTGGGTTACACCTCTGATTGAACAATTCCAAACTTAATACGCTTATGATTAACATTATTTTTTAAAAAATGTATAAATGCAAAAAGGAAAAGGGGGCATGGGATAGGGGTTTTTTTGGGGGGGGAATGGGGAAAGGGGATGGCATCTGAAGTGTAAATAAAATATCTAATAAAAAAAAAAGAGAAAGAACAAACTTGGTCCATTATTGGCTCTGATACCTCTGTCTACCAATGACACAGCAACTGTAAGCCAATGGATTTCTGTTCATTATAAACTTACCAGATATTTCTGTTGTAGCAGCAAAAAATGAAAACAAAAACAAAAAAACAGACTAAGAGACTTTTATTTTAAGAAAATTAAAATCCTAAGAAATTCAAAGTTTTTTAAATGAACTATTTATAGAAAAGGTGCTGAAACATTTTAGATATGAAGAAGAAAACACTTTCTAGCAAGTCGAGATAGATATGGGAACGGACAGGGTGATGATTACATATGTACAAGTGATAAAGTCAGGTTCCCAGAGAAGATCACATTGCCCAAACTATTTGTGCTGGGAAGTGTTGGCATCTACTACAGTTATTTTTGGTATCGATCCCAATTATAACTGAAGATTTGTATGGACAGGGTCCAACTTAAGGAGCATCTGGCTAGGACTCCTTATTAGACACGCCTTATTTGGACATAGAAGCTGCCTTCATGGGGCCAGCTATTGTTTGCTTGCCCCATTCTTTAGATCTATAGGAGAATGTCCTTCCAACATATGTGAGGTGGTTGGTGAGTTCATCATTGGTACTCAGAAATGGTTCCCCCTCCCTCTCTGTCTCTCCTGTGACTTCCACCATAGACCATTCTTCAATTGTCATGTCTTTTCCATAACAGCCCCACAAGAGTCAGATGGAGAACTGCCTGGTGCTCCACATTAGACACTGAAAAAACATCTTCCTCTCCTGCCCTCAATGATTGAAGAGGATATACTGTATCCGTACTATGTTTTAAACATATTATATGCTCAAGTGAATTGTTTTAAATTTATCCCAGTAACCTAACGCCCATTTGCAAGGAAGACATATTTCTAGTGTTAAATGGAGCTATCACTTACAAATAATTTTCTCCAACTGTTCATTCTAGAGGTGGGAACAGCCTTCATAGAAAGGGAACATTTATTTCAGAGTCTTACTGCTGCACAGCAGGATTTTCAGTTTGAATGACCACTGAATATGGAGAGTACAGATTAGGAGATGCATTCACAGGTCCTGAGACAGCTGTGTCAGATTGGAGTCCTTCCTGTCTGTGTTTCAGAGCCACAAGGACAAAGGCTGGGGTGTCACAGTGGTAGAGTGAGGGCATCAGACTAAGAATATACCAAGTGGGGGGAGAAGGGATGGAGAGTTTATATTGCGGTTTGGAGAATGAGGTTCTGTGAAAAGTGCTTTGAGGTTTACAGTTTAGATTTGGCATATTTTGTTGTTATGTAACATTCTAGGAAGAAGAGACTTAACTCTGAGCCTCAACTCCTCATTTTAAAGATGAAATTAATAGCACATCTCTGTTGTCAATCCCTTAACTTGAAGATTGTGTAGGTAAGGCCCTAACACAAGGCCAGCGTCCTGTGGGCACCTGGGTTAATTGGTGCTGGCTATTTTAAATATACTATTTAGTTTTTAATAGTGTGGAGATTTTCCATAGATACTTTTCTCATTAATTTCTAATTTAATTATATTATAGTCAGAAAAAAAAGGTGATGTGTGTCCCTTCGAATTTGCCATTATATACAAACATAAGCTTTGTCTTGGTAAATGTTCTATGAGTCCTCAGAAAGAGTGTGTGGTCTGCTGCAGTTGAGCAGATTTTCCACAGAAGTTAACAAATCTCTCCTTGTTCTCACTCACTTAAAGAGGGAACTGGAATCTCTGGCTGTAACTGTGCATTTGTATCTTTCTCCTTGCATAATCACCAGAGTCTGTTTTCTGTACTGTGAACCTTTGTTTTTATCTATATAAATGCTTCGAATGTTTCTGTACATGTGATAAATGATCCTTTGATCATTATGGAATGACTTTCTTTTTACATAGTAATATAGACACTCCCAAGTCTAGTGTATCTTTTGGTTATATAACCACACAACTTTCTTTTGGTTATGGTCATTGTACTATTTTTAAATCCTTTTTTTTTTTTTTTTTTTTACCTTAAGCTTACCTATATATTTGAACAGCACTCTGCATAGTATACAGTTTGGACTTTTTTTTTTTAACCCAACCTGATAGCACTGATTGTGGCTATGGTATTTTGACAGTTGATACTTGTTGGGGCCTTGAGTCTCTTACCTTGTTTCCATTTGTTTTATGTCTGTCTGTCTGTCTGTCTGTCTGTCTGTCTGTGGTTTTCCAAGACAGGGTTTCTCTGTGTAGCCCTAGATGTCTTTGGAACTCACTCTGTAGACCAGGCTGGTCTTGAACTCAGAGATCTGCCTGCCTCTGCCTCCCAGTGCAGGGATTTAGGGTAAGCACCACCACACCTGGCTTGCTTTCTGTCTTTCATTGGTGGTGATGTTGCCTTCTTTCTTCTGTTTTGCCTTTTGCAAAAATGAATTGAGTATTTTTGATGACGGACTCTATCTCCTTCATTGGCTTCTTAGCTTCTGAATAGT
Source organism: Arvicanthis niloticus (assembly GCF_011762505.2). Classification (NCBI taxonomy): domain Eukaryota; kingdom Metazoa; phylum Chordata; class Mammalia; order Rodentia; family Muridae; genus Arvicanthis; species Arvicanthis niloticus. Next base: position 20,916,228 of record NC_047669.1, on the reverse strand, counting down.
TGCTTTAAGGTAGACAGTATTTAAACTTATCATAGTTATTTACAAGTAATACTCTACTTTTCTATTGCATGCTTCCATTTTACCTTCTAAAATTTGGTGCTGTTGTTGCCATATATTTTATATAAACTTTTGCTAAAATTCCACACTAGATTAATTATTTTTGTTTAAACAGTCAATTATAAGTAAAAGAGATGTCCGTGATAGGGAAGGACATATGTATCAGTCAGCATCACCAGGGCTCTTCACTCTTGTGTATAAATCCAGTTTTCCAAATAACACTGTTTTTCTTTCTTCCAAAGAATGTTCTTTATTTTACTTACTTTATGTATGTGCACGATGTGGGTGTATGAGGGTGTGTGTGTGTGTGTGTGTGTGTGTGTGTGCGCGCGCGCATGCGCGCACGCCCACACATGCACATTCATGTGTGGATACAGGTACATGCATGTTGACCTGGACATGCAAAGGTGAGAAGACTCTCAGATGTTGATCCCTAAGCTTCTCCTTTGTCTGAGATAGGGTCTCTTCACTGTTACTTACACCATGCTAGCTGCTCCCTAGGCTTCTGAAGATGCTCCTTTCTCCTCCACCGTCAGTTTGCCCATAGGCATGCTGGGATGACAGATGCCTGTGCTATTACATCTAGCTTTTTCATGGGTTCTGAGGACCTGAACTCAGGTTATGCCCTTTACCCCACAGAGACATCTCTAGAGTCCCAGAAGGAGCTTGTTTTAATATTTTGGCCATGTAAGTCTGCTAATGAAGAATTATTTTAGATTTGTATATCTGAAAAAGTATCTAACCTTTGTGAAAAAGGCTTGGCTGTGTATAAAATTCAGTCTTCAGGGGCTTTTATCGAGTGCTTTAAGGACCCTGCTCCACCATCATCTGCCTGTACTGTGTCTGTAGAAAGTCTGTGTCCTCCTTATCTCTAGTCCTCTGTGTACAGCATGCCTTTTCCTCTCTGGTTACTGTTAAGATCTCTCTCTCTCTCTCTCTCTCTCTCTCTCTTTCTCTCTCTCTCTCTCTTTGATCTGGGTTTTATGTGTATAATTTTTTGTGCATTTTTTGTGTTGAGGGTTTTTTGTGAATTTACAGGTTTTGCTAAATTTCAATTACATGGCCACTAGCCTACTTAAAGTGTGCCATACCTTATGGATGCTTCAGTTTTAAAATTATCTTTTCTCTCTTGGGTTTTCAGTCTGAATAGTTGCTATATATGGTGGAAGGGGGGGTGGCTTTGGAGAGGGGTTGCACAAGTGAAGGCCAGAGGTCAATATTAGGTACATGTCCCCCATGTTGTTCTCCATCCTATTTTTTGTTGCCATTTTATTATTTTTTTAATAAATTTTTATTGGATATTTTATTTACATTTTAGATATTATCTCCTTTCCCCATTTCCCCCCATACCCAGAAACCCCCTATCCCATCTCCCCTCCTCCTGATTCTATGAGGATATGCCCCCACCCACCCACTCACTCCCACCTCCCCATCCACAAATTCCCCCACACTGGGGCATCCAGCCTTCATAGGACCAAAGACCTCCTCTCCCACCTATGTCCGACAAGGCCATCTTCCCCTTCATATACAGCTGGGGCCATGGGTCCCTCCCTATGTGCTCCCAGGCTAGTGGTTTAGACCCTGGGAGCTCTGGTTGGTTGGTATTGTTGCTTTCCCCATGGGGCCACAAACCCCTTCAGCTCCTTCAGTCTTCTCTCTTACTCCTCCATTGGGAACCCCATGATCGGTTCAATGGTTAGCTCTGAGCATCCACTTCTGTATATGTCAGCCTCTGGCAGACCTCTAAGGAGACAGCTATTTCAGGCTCCTGTCAGCATGCACTTCCAGGCATCCACATCAGCATCTACCTTTGGTGACTGCACATGGGATGGATACCCAGGTGGAGCAGTCTCTGGACAGCCCCTCCTTCAGTTTCTGTTCCACACTTTGTCTCCATATTTTTTCCATGAGAATTTTGTTACTCCTTCTAAGAAGGACTGAAGCACCCACACTTTGGTCCATCCTATTTTTAAGACAGGGTTTCACATTGAACCTGGAGCTCACTCTAATTGGCTAACCTGGCTAACCAATGAGCTCCAGAAATCTTTCTGACTTTGTTTCCCAATACCGGAGTCTTTAGATGCACGTTGCCACACCCAAAATCTTGCCTGGGTCAGGGATCTGAATTCAGGTCCTCATGCTTGTTCTGTGCTCATCTCCACTTCTGAATAGTTTCTACTGCTATGTGTTCCACATTGATTAATTTATTCACCTTATGTCCCGATCGCTGCCCACATTACTGTTACGTTTTAAAGCTCAGTAGTCTTGTCTTCTGCAGTGTCTGATCTGCTGCTAATGTGATCCAATGCATTTTATCACTGAGAGTAAAAATCTTAAAATATTCTATTTCTCTTCTGTATTTTAAATATGTGCAATATAGATATAGTGGACTATTTTTAAATCACTGTTCACTGTTTTTAACATATATGCATAATTTTTATATAAATTATATAATATATAATATATATTAACTTATATATGCATTCTGTGTCTGTCTTGATTGACTTTTGTTTCTCTTCACATGGGTTGTTTTCCACTTTTTTTTATGCCTATGGACTTTTTTCTTTCTTTTCTGTGCTAGTCATTGTGAAATTTGCCTTGACCATTGCTGAGTGCTTTAAGTTCTCTGGGATACAATTATGTGACTTTGGAAAAGTTCAATCCTTTTCCATCTTAAAATTTGATAGGCAGAGCTGGAGAGATGGCTCAGTGGTTAAGAGCACTGACTGCTTTTCCAAATGTCCTGAGTTCAATTCCCAGCAACCACATGGTGGCTTATAACCATCTGTAGTGGGATCCAATGCCCTCTTCTGCTGTGTGTCTGAAGACAGCAACAATGTATTCACATACATAAAATAAATAAATAAATCTTTAAAAATAAACTTTGATAGGCAAGAAACAAAGCAGTATGTAGTTTACCTGTTCAAAGCCAAGACCCTCCTGAATACTGTACCAATATCCCATGCACCTCAAGGGTTTTGGGGGGCTGAGTGGTCGGAACAAATACTATTTCTAGCCCTGTATGAGTCCTGGGTACCATTATCTAACCAGTTTTGGTGATCTAACCTCAGGTAGCTTCACATGCATATATGGATCTTCTGAACTCTGTCCCAGGAAGGGTAAGGAAAGAATGGAAGTTATCGTCAGCTGTAAGGTGCTAACCTGGGCTCAGGACTTTGAATATTGCAGTTCATGATTAAGTTTCATGACAAGTCCGTTCTCCCAGTGCCGTGTTTCCATGGCTCCTTTCACCTCGATGCACGTACTCCTTTGCCTCTTTTGCTTCAAATCATGTTGGTTCTAGCCATGGGGCTTTGAAAATAATTATTAGGTGTCAGGGGAGGAGTCCCCCACTGGTCCTCCATAAAGCCTGTTTTCCAGGATTAGCTGGTATTTTTGAATAATAAGAGCTACTTCCAGGCCTCATCCTTTCTCCTCCCAGAATAGAAAGCCAAAGGACTAAGTCCATATCACTGAGAAAACTGACTCATGATTACAGAGAGGCTTCATTCAATGTCTCCTCACCCCATTGCTTTTAAAAGTCATGTCCCTGCCCTTTTTTTTCCATCCTAAGAAATCTAAAGCAATGTCTGTGTTGCTGGAATTCCTATAGTTTTAGATGAACTATCTTAGAATGTTTTGTTACATACCTAGGGAGCAAACAAAAAAGATAATGAGGCAAGGCTACAGTAGGGAATTAAACTTAGGTGTGAGAGCTAAACTATCGGGAGTAGTTTACCTGCTTGGTACAGAGAAGAGCAAGAGCAGTAAGATAACTTGTAACCATCTGCAGGGCCCGAGAGGTGCTGGCTACCATGGCCCTCTATAAAAGGTGTAATAGCTGGGAGATGAAAAGTCCAGCACTGAACGTATGTTTGGCATGCCAGGTGGAAAACACAGGCAAGGGCACAGGGCCAAGGCAGGGGCTAGATGATGTCAAGCTAACACAGGCCAAGAGTTATGTCAGAGTGAGGTCAAGCCTGGCCCGGGGGCAGCACCCATTGTTGATTTGGTGAGAAGGTGAGCTTAAATCTCTTGTCAATACTTGTCCTGATTTAGGGTCAGCATATTTCTTTGGTAATATTTCAATTAATAGTCTCTGAACAGATTCTTATTTCAAGACTGGACCAGGTAATCAGATCACCTAAATGGGAATGAACAACGTGAATTTTATCATGTAAAGTCTTATATCAGATAATATATGGGGATCAGAGTTGAATATCAGGATTTGTGGCAATTGACTTATTATTAATTTATCGAATGATTCACTAATATTTATGGAACACTTTCTTTTTCTGTATTTGATATTTTATTTATTTACATTTCAGATGTCATCCCCTTTCCCCATCTCCCACCCCTGCCAATTAATCCCCTATCCCATCCCTCCTCCTCCTTTTTTCGCTTTTTTTTAATTTATTTTTTTAATTTTAATTTATTTTTTATTTTATTTTTTTAATTTATTTTTTATTGGATATTTTATTTACATTCCAGATGCCATCCCCTTTCCCCATTTCCCCTCCCTAGAAAACCCCTAACCCATACCCTCTTCTCCTTTTTACTTTTATACAATTTTTTTTATGTCAACCAAAGGCTTTATAAGTTTGGTGATGCTCAATATCAATCAGAAGTGTAACCTAATACCCAATCTAGATATATCAACTATCTTTGACTGGTGGAGACATGTGAATATCCGCCTCCATGTCTGGCCCCCTCTCTCTTTCTCTCTCATCACCTAGCTCCTCCTCTCCTTCTCCTCCTCCTCCTCTCCTTACTCCTCCTCACTGTACTCCTCCCATCTTAGCTTATGGAACACTTTCTTAATACTAGATATGAAGGAAAAAAGATGGAAGACACCATCTGGCCCGAAGCAGAGAATATGGTATGATAGGAGGCAGGGTGTAGTGATTTGTATATGCTTTTGGGCCAGGGAGTGGCACAATTAGAGAAAAGGCCTTGTTTAAGTAGGTGTGGCCTTGTTGGAGAAAGTGTGGGAGTGAGGGACAGTATAGGTCACTTTCAGGAACCCAGAAAAGGGCTCCTAGGTCAGCCTTCAGAAAAAGAATGGGACAAGGGAGGACTTCCTAGTGGAAGTGATGCTGAAGCAGGGTCTTAAGAGGTGAATGCGAGTTGGTCATGTAGAAAAATAAATAAAGTGCACCCCAAACAGAAGTAGATGCCATGGTACACACACAAGTCATCGCCTAAGGTTCTGAAAGGCAAGCTGCTGATTTACAGATGGTATATAGGCAGGTGATGTGTGTTAATACAGAAGGGGAAGACAGGGAAGTCAGATGAAGAAGGACCTCCGTATGCCACACTAAGTCATTTATCCAAGGGTGTAAGAAGACATAACTCCTTTTAAGTAGACAGGCAGTCTGCTGGATCTGGATTTGAGAGGTCTTTTGTGTAAGAACCAGGGAGAAGGTTGGGCACAGACGAAGCAGAGAGCTCAGCTTCTAGCATAGACAACATTGCCTTTCTACCTGTCTATATCAGCCCTTCTTCTCTATGAAACCGTCACCCAGCTCTTCTCCACCTTACTCAGCCTGATTCTGCCTCTCTCCAGTTTTAGTTGGATTGGCTCAGTTATCTGGGCACACCACACTCACACACCACTCACTATTCTTGCCCACTCCACAAACAATTAGTAGAGATATATTCCTTGTGTATCAGACACAGCTCTGGCCTAGGGGAACCAACGATGAATAAGATATAGAACCCTCCTCTAAGGGATTCACATTAGGAGGCATGTATGCATGTGGTCCCTTTGCCGAGTGATAACAACTGTGGTGTGGGATAAGCATGCAATAAGTACCTGGGACATGAAGAAAGTATCTTATTTCTGAGCCCTTCCTCCTTTGACAAGTCATACCTACCCACAGACATCTGCCTCCACGGTGGGAGAGGTAGAGCAAGGCAGTAATGGTGCTACCATCTTGAAGCTGTGTGACCTTAGTCAGCAATTCTCTATGGTTTCTTCATATCAAAAATGTACTAATTCATAGATTATTGTGAAAATTAAAGGGGGTCTATGCATAAGATTTTAGGATAGTTCTTGACAAGGTGGAATCCTTGTTTATTATAGCTGTTGTCCTTGCTTGCTGTTCATTTTCTTTTTAACATCTGTCTCTTGCCAGGAAACTTTAGTCCCCAGTCATCTGTTATGTTGCTTGCTTCATTTATGTCTTGTCATGTTATCTTTCTCAATGATGATTTTATTCTTCTTTGAAACAAAGTAAAGATTACATGATTCTGTCCCCCTGAGATGATTGTAATGCTATTAGTATTAGGATGACCAGCCAACCTATTTTCCCTGGAATTAGGGGGTTTCTGGGAACCAGAACTTCCTGCACTAAAACCAATAGTGCCCTTAGCAAATAAGGATATGGTGCTTCTTGGTTTTAAATCATGCTTGTAATCACACTTGTCTTGTGAACTTTGCAACGGAATGTTATTGGTTGTATAAAACATAGAGTTCTAACCTCGGGTTTCTTTGTGCATCTGAGATTCCCTAGGGTTCAAGGTGGAAATCTGAGGAATTCTTAAAGAAAAAAAAAAAGCTTTCTCAAGATATATGGGTCTATTAACTGAATATTATATCCAACCCAGAAACAACTGGTTTTTGTTTGTTTTATTGTTAAACCCTGGCTCATCACCTCGGAGTCCTCCTCTCCCTTGCCTCCCATCCTCACTCTCCGATAACTCTGAATGGCTTCTTTCGTGTGCTCTATAGAATTAACATTCTTTACATTTGTGGAAAAGCCCCTTTCTTTACACCAGGCTTGTCTGTTTGTCGTTTTGTGAATTGCCTGGTTGGCACAAGTAATGTTTCCCCTTTAAGTCCTCTCTGGCCAACATTAGGACATTGCCTCGGGCAGCTGCTTGTCAAGCTGCATGCCTTAAGGACCCCTTGGGACCTCTCTGGGAATCCCTAATCATCAGCTTCATACTTTCAGTAATGAAGAAGCCAAGTCAGAAGCCTTCAGAGGGTCACCTTGGTGTTAGTGTCAGGCCATAATTCATCCTGTAACACTCGGATGCTCGGGGAAGGCAGACTCAGGTCCATACAGCCTTTGCCATAGCCTCTCAGTTCTCTGCTCACCTTGTATTTGATGATGGCTTCTGCTTCTAGAGCCACATATCAAGCACCAGTTCCTCACCACAGGGCAGTGTGCTGACCTGGTGGATATGGGTAACTATGTACACCAGTCACAGGCCGGATGTCAGAATGTGTCAGATTAAGAGTAACCAGCTTAGGAAAAGTTGCATTCACGATATCATAACTACTTTAAAAGCAGTGGCTGCCATCATGACGGGCAATTATTACAAGTGGGTTACGTGTTAAATGCTGGTGAGAATACTGTAGTGTGTACTGACGGAATTAGAGACTCATATGAGCACACACGTGTATGTACTGGACGTAGCAGCTCATGATAAACAAACCCACCAGATCCCCTGCTAAGCTGCCTGCAAGCATCCAACCTTCACAGGGGCAAAGGAACTATTCTATATCCCCTCCCCCTGCTTTTGGCCTGCTTCCCTTCCTCCCAAAAGATAAACACCAGAGTGAAGGGGAGATGGTGGGCGGGGACAAAACAAGCCTCCTAGTTGGCGGTTTTTCATGGTTCTCGAATAGAGAAGCACAGAGCATCCTTGTGGATGTGCTATTTCCGACTCTCGCAGAAGCAGCCTGAGATGTGAAGACAATGAAGGGGCTTTGTGAGGGTGGGGAATCTGAGCAGAAGGGGTAAGGAGGTTCTCGAAGGCCTCCTTTCTTATCTCTAGAGACAGTGCACCTCCAAGACATCCCAGAAGCAGGCAAGGCTCCTAGTTAGTGCCTGCTGTGCGCAGCAGCCCACTGGTTGCCTGGAGGCGAGGTGCCAGCCCCACGCAGTCAGAGTGGTGCCAGATCAGGGAGCTGTCGGCTCAGTGCCTCCGCCCTCTGTGCCCACTCCTTTGGGAGTCCCAGGGTGAGCTGCGAGAAGGCGCGAAGCTTGTTCCCTGGCTGCGAGTTGACTTTGCCTCACTTTTGTTGCTGGCAGAATACATACACCAATGCGGACAAGCTCCTAGAAGCAGCGGAGCAGCTGGCTCAGACTGGGGAATGTGACCCGGAGGAGATCTACAAGGCAGCCCGACACCTGGAGGTGCGCATCCAAGACTTTGTGCGCAGAGTGGAGCAGCGGAAGCTTCTTCTGGACATGTCGGTCTCTTTCCACACGCACACCAAAGAGGTAAAGGCTGAGGGGGCGAGGTGCCCCGCGCAAGATAGTTGGGCTCTGAGGAACGAGGGCTGGGGTCTAACCAGTGTCCCAAGAGGCAAGGGGTTAGTAGCCTCCAAGTCCTTTGCTTCTGATAACCTGCATTTAGGTCAGTACCAAATGAAGCAAATTCCCTCCTCTCCTCTCCAGAGAAGGGAAGAGTGGTGGAGGCAGGAGAATTTAGGAACTTAAACTAGAACATTCCACCTGCAGCTCAAGACATTTCCAAATCTCTGCTATAGAAATAGTAGGTAAAAGAGGGGGTATAAAGCAAAAATGGGCCACCACCTACCCTGTTTCTCTCTGTTGCTTCTCCCTGTCAAAAACTAGTCTCAGAACTTTGTCAGCTTTGTCTTTGCTCCTAGCGAGGAGCATTCAGATGTTGCAGGTGTGTTCCATTCTAATATTACAGATTGTTTAAAATAAAAATTGTATTGCATTTATTTGGGGGAAGTAGAATACTTCTGTGCCGTTTCCTAAGCGTGGAGAGGTCAGTGAACAACCTGACAGAGCTGGCTCTTTCCTTCCACCACGTGGATCCTGGGGCTCAAACCCAGATAGTCAGGTTTGGCAGCAAGCACTCCCAACTACCACTGTTTTACTCACTGTCTAAAACACTGGGTCTTCTCCGTAGGGTCTGCAGCTCGGGAGCAGGGAGGCGGGTATTAAAATTGATGTTTACTTTGTCAGGAAGAAAGATGGATGATGGGCAGTGGAGGAAGCCGGACCTAGATGCCCTTCACATCAGGTGGACTAAATCCAAGACAGAATCATTCACCACTTGGAGGAAGGCGAGGGGAGGGGGAGCCTGCAATGTGCTTGGCAGAGCAGAGGTCCCTAGGAGAAGGCGATGGCAGACCCGTGATTGCTCTCCATCTCTGACTAACAGGGGCAGGCTGGGGTTGAGTAAGTGGACTGGAAGGAGGCCCATTTAGCATCTTGTGTGGTAACATCCGTGGCAGAGGAACTCATTCGGTGTATGCAAATGTTTATGTTCCCCTAGGAATTTATTTTAATAGGGTATTAATTAAGGTTTGATTGCTGCTCAGGAAAAAAAAAATAATAACCCTACTTAATTAAGTTGATTTTTGGTTTGGGGAGTGCATTAAAAAGCCTAGCTGAAACTAATCCACAGGCTTTTCTGACAGTTTGTCAGAACCACCATGGAGCGTTGCAGTACCTATCAGAGAAAAACATGCAGAGATAATGTTTTGTAAGCTGAGTTCCCCTGGGCAGATGGAGGCCTGGTGAGCCCCCTGAAGCTGCCTCTGCTTCATCCCCCTGGGACCTATAGCCACTTTCAGAAGAGTGTCTGGGAAACAAGAGGATTAACTGTAATCCAGGGCTTCCTGCCTAGTTGTCTGCTTGCTTGTGGCTCACTTGACTCTTAATGACAATCTCAGAAATCAAAGGCAAGTAGATTCCCTTGTCATTAAGGGCCTGTGGGTAAAGCCCTGGAGTGTGACTGAACAGGAGTTACACTCCTCCAGAGGGTCACAGGGTTGTGGCCTGTTTGGAGGTGGTAGACAAGGCCAGTTCCTACTGCAGGATCACTCCCCACAGGGCAACCTGGCATTGAGCCCTGTGTAACAGCATCTCCTGCCTTCTGTGAGTGGAATTAAGAGACTGAGATTCTGTTCCAGATAGTCTCTTAAGAAACCACATAAGCTTGTGTAGGTCACTAATGTTCCTTCTTTATGAAATAATTTAATCAGACTTGATGCTCAAAGTATGTTATTATTCTAATGTAAACCCAAGTTTTCCTTCTGTTTTGTTTCACTTTTCCCCCATTAGATGTTGATGCTAATAATTAATAATAATAAGTAAGCCTGAAACAGTATAGGTGATTTCCTTCCCTCAAGGTCTGGCTCACTGTAAGTACAAACATTGTAAGTGTGTATTAGGCAGCCTTGGTGTTGTTAAATAATACTGCTACTTGCCAAATATATCCCCTTATGTAATCTTTGTGATAATCTTACAGATTTTACTATTCATAATCTTAAGTGAGGAATGTTAAGGAAAGAACTTGTCTAAGGTTATGCAGTGTCTCAGTGGTGCAGTTTCAAGCACCGTCTGAAATCCTGTCCAACATCCCTGATACCAAAATCTGAAATAATGCAGTGAGAGAGTTGACATTTCCAGAGTATTTTAGATTTCAGATCTGTGGGTTAAGGACACTCAGCCTGGACATGCTTATACTCTTAACTGCTGTCTATAGCTGTCTTCTTCCTCTGCTGTCTCCACCTGTCCTCTGCTTTCTTCTCTTTGTCCTTCTCCTCCTTCTTCTCTTCTTCCTGCTCTCCCCCTCCAGCTCCCCTTCCTCTTCTTCTTCCTCCTGTACAGGGACTTGAAGAGGAGGTAGATCATGGCTGAGAAATGTAGTCTTGCTTGTGTTCTTTGACAATGGGAAGATAATAGTCTTACCAAAAGGTGGGGGAAAACCCTGGGGCAAAGAAAAGAGAGTGATGCCCATAGTTTAATTAATTAACCAATTAATTAATTAAAAAGGAGCAGGGTGAAGTACCTTCTCCAGCAGGAGCTTTCCTGGGGACCTGAAGAACAGGCAGAGTGCATTGTAGTGGACAGGTGAAGCAAGCTTCAGTGTTCTGATAAAATCACTCCTGGGGTTTGATTTTCCAGGTTAATATGTCTTGAGACTGGCCATCTCACAGACCTTGCAAGTATCCCCGTCCTTGGTGCTGATCCATTCACCCTTGACTCCTGCTTGACTCTAAGACAAACGTCTGGCCTTCTGTTTACAGTAGGATGAACATTCAGGTCTACTGTTAGGGTTGTACTCTCCATCATCCCTTCAGTGACTTGTAGTAAATGAAAAAGAAGCCGCCCAGCTCACTGTGGCCTTGATGCTGTGGTGGGTCCCCTCAGCACCTTCCTTTCTTACTTCCCCCATTTTTTCCTTTCTCCCTCCAGTCATTTGTTAAAGGTTTGCCCTAGTGCTAACATATACTAGAATGTCATCACAGGATGGTTTCTGGGCAACAGCTGAATACACTACATCTTTATCAGTGATTTAATCTAGACTCCCTATGTCTGTGCAAACCAAAGTTCGTAATTTTGCCTCTGTCTGTTTCCCATACCAAAAGGTTCACTCTAATTAGGATCAGAAAGGAAACAGAAGATATGAATAGGATAACATTCCACCTCAATTCTTCCTCAGATTAAAAAGTCTTTCTGATCCTATTCACCTTCTTTGTGGATTCTTTTCAACCATAGCCGTCTGGAGGCTGAAATAATCTGATCATTTCATCCCAGTGCTATTTAGTCTTGAGTAGTTAGAGACCACATAAATGTTTCACACCAATTCATTAAACAAGTCATGGTGCGTCTTATGTGACAGAGTATTGCCCAGCCATTTGGTAACCCACATGGCCAAAGATCATTAACAGCATGACCATCCAGCAAGAGCACAATTTTGATCACATATAGACTATAAATAAATATACCAAGAAGTTTAGGGTGTTGTGCTTGATTTTAAAAACTATACTTTTAGGCGAGAGTGCTGACTCAGCAGTTAAGAGTATTTGTTGCTCTCTCAGAGACCCTGAGTTTGGTTCTCAGCATCCATCCTGGGTGGCTTGAGCTCTAAGAGACTCAATGATTTCTAGGCTTCATGGGTATCTGCATGCAGATGCACATACATAGAAACACGCATCTACAGATAAGTAATGAAATAAATCACTAACATATGTTTCTGTTTTCAATATGCAATCGTGAACCACCCTATTAGCAAGTACTTTGTATCTGCATGATGACACAATCCCTCAAAAATCACAACTTCAGTTTTAACTTACTATTATTTTTGAGAACTTTGAGTATTGCATCTTTATCAAATCACAAACTTCTTATTGAAAATAGTCTTCTTTCATCTCCACCATAGTCTCCTTCCACTCCTAGCTTACCCTCCCTCCTACCTGCCCCCCCACCTCCATTTTCTCTTCAGAAAAGACCAGATCTCCAAGAGTTGACAACCAAACATGACAAAACACGACACAAAAAGACAAGACAAAAGCCCTCAGATCTAGGCTGGAAGAGGCAGCCTAATGGAAGGAAGTGAGTTTTAAGAGCAGATGAAAGAGTCAGAGACACACCCACTGCCACTGTTAGGAGTCCAGCAAGAACACCAAGCCAGCAGCCATAACACATACGCAAAGGATCTGATGCAGACCCATGCGGGCTCTGTACTTGCCGTTTCAGTCTCAGAATCACAACTTTTTCACAGCTACTTCAAGACAAGAGCTACTTGATAAAGGGAAACAGTAGGAATGTGAATCTTTGAGTATCCTCGTGTTCCCAGCCCACATGGGCAGCAGGCAGGTTGCTGGTCTAGAGAGCTAGGGAAAGGATAAATGTCCCAGGCCATATCCTGAGACTTTGTAGTCCAGGTCATCTGTCTGCAGAGATTGTCCAGACAGAATTTTCATTTCTTGTTATGTTTCCATAGAAACGCTGTCATCCCTGGGCATCCATAATAACCATTTTTTAATTTTTTTGAAATAATGTAAATGTTAAGTTAAAAATATACCCAGAGTCACCATATCAGCTCTTAATAAGACAGCTGTATTAAATACCCCCTTCTTCTTTTTTTCCATGTGAAATTATTCTATACCCTTTATTTCTCACGAAAGCACACATGTCACAAACACATATGCATGTGTCTTGCCCACCTGCCTTCCCCAGAATGAAAGTAAGTCAGCCCGGTCTTCAAAAAGAATGATGGTCTCAAAAGCAAAACAACTTCATCTTCCATTCCAGTTACCAAACTCACATGGTATTTATTTAAGAAACAAAAAAGCTAGTGTCAGAAAGGCAGAATAAAACAATCTCCTCAAAGTGATTAGGGAGATGTTTGCCTGCCTGCGGGGATGATGTTCCTTTCAGCATCCCTAAAGGTCACCACGTACAACAGAGCAGCCAATCAGCAGGAAGAAGCGATAGGGTGACATGAATTCCTTGCTGAACTACTCATCCGTGAGCCTTGCTGCCGTATGTCCCACCCCTCACCACAACCCTGCACATCTGTCTTCCTCGGCTAGCACTTCTTCCCTCTGGCTCTTCTTGGTTGCCTTTTTCTAAGGCTGCCCTGATATATATGAAAGACAGCAGCTGTGGCCGACCCTTCCTGGTCACACTGGTGACATTGCTAGAGCTAACCTGCACATATCACTGACGGCTCCCTTAACTACTCCACCCTGCCAAGGTTCCGGAGGGTCTCAAGCTAGGCTGTGTTTTGTGTAAAGCTGCTTTTAGTTTATCGCTATGTGTGTTCTAAGAGAAAGAATGGTCAGATCAGCGACTGCTCTGCATACTCAACACAGCAATGATTCAGCTCCGGTAGATCTGGAGGAGAAGGTCCAGGAATGGCTGAAACACCCGGTACACTAGGTAAATAAACAATTGGTGAATAAGAGGTTTCAGGAATTCTTCCAATGCTTCATTGCTTCATTGATCATTTATTTAAAATACTAGGCTTAGCTTCTCTGACGCAGTCTAATAGCTAATGTCATCCCAGCTTCATTTCACCATCTTGAATATAACACAGAACTACCTTATACTGTCACTGAACTTAAGAAAAGCTGCACCTTAGTGCTTAACTTTCTAAATAACCTAGCAATGTTAAAAAAGAACAAAAATGTTTCTCATGGCTTAGGTTACAGTTTATCATTGCTTGGCTCTTACGGGGTGCCATCTTTTGCGTATTTGCAGTGTGATCAACTTCAAGGAAGCCATATTTGGCTGCCTGGAGGAAGTGTACAGAGCCCCTCATTTTCTCCTTCCTAAAAGAGAAAATATTTGTGCATTCCAATCTCCTGTTTGTCCTGGTCTTTCAAAGATGAAGGATCTCCTTGCTCTAAGAGGCCTGCAGGTTTCACTGAAATACTTGGTTTTCCCGTCCTTAGGCTGTGTCAGCATTCCAGAAGTGAACTTGCCAATGATGGATACTGAGCATCAGTTAGCTGCACAGACTGGCCTCTGGGAGTGCTGGTGAGGACAGACTCCTGGTCTAGGAGCTGACTCCTCTCCAGCCCTTGTCGCCCTTGCTCCTGTCTTAGCCTCTCTCTTCAGCCTCCAGTACAGTCTCTGCTCTCTTCCACACAGCTGTGGACATGGATGGAGGACCTTCAGAAGGCGGTGCTGGAGGATGTCTGTGCAGACTCTGTGGATGCGGTCCAGGAACTGATCAAACAGTTCCAGCAGCAGCAGACCGCCACCCTGGATGCCACCCTCAATGTCATCAAGGAAGGCGAAGACCTGATCCAGCAGCTCAGGTCAGCGCCTCCCTCCCTGGGGGAGCCCACCGAGGCCAGGTCAGCATGGGCAGTGATTTCCAGTGGGGAATGCCTCGGGCTAGACACGAGATAAGTCCTGTCCCTGTCTTGACTCAGTCACAGCCTGCTTTGTGGTCTTGTGTAAGCTTCCATCTCTCTCTCTCTCTCTGTCTGTAAGACTTACAAATGCCTGTACCATATCCAGTTTAGACTGACATGTTCTGGGAAAGCAATAACGAATGTTTCAGAGCATTACCCGTCACTCAGAATGATATTCAGTGATCAATAAGAAGAATAGCATTTTCATTAAGAGTAATGACCTATTTGGCCATGCAAAGAGATAGACATTGTTAAATACAGTGTTATACAGCTGCTGCATCCAGCACAGTTCCAAGGATGGACCTTTCTGTGGCTGCGGAAGAATGTAGAAGATACACAGACACACAGAAAAGCTGGGGTTGAGTGGACTGGGGTCTCTGATGGAGGAGCTGCAGCATGCTTGCTTTACACACTTGAACAGAGAAGAGGGATTCTTGCATACAGCTGAATCAATTAGACAGACTTAGCTAATCTCAGTAGGGACAGTTGCTGTAGGGGAGAGTCTTCAGACCATAAGTATCCAAGGGGAGAAATCTACAGTGGACATTTTCTACATTTGTTATGAACATCTACACAGACCAGAGAATGCTTTCACTTGGAGGTAGCGGGGGAGGTCTTGTCATTTTCCTGTGGGTCTGAGGCTATGGTCCTTGATGTGGCCAGTTCATGCCAACCACACACACACACACACACACACACACACACACACACACACACACACTGAATCCTGTAGCACCATTGCTTTGCTTTGGGTCCCTAAGAATGTAGGGAAGGTTACCCATTATGACCGTTCTACAGTCCCTTTCTGTCTGGATAATGAAAACCCTCTGTTGTCAACTTGACACACACAACTGAGTACATCGGGCTCTGTTGAAAGCCTGTACTTGTTTAGAATTGCCCACACCATTCACTGCTGTCTTCTGTTGGCATCAATGTTTAGTTCTTGTCCCTGTCAAGGGCACTGGCTCCTCAGATAAAGTGTCGCTAAGCCTTAGGCAAGCCCTCAGCAACCAGCCCCATGCCCAGGTGCTGCAGAAATAAGAGTTGATGGTGCTAATGATGCCTGCCCTAGGGGACTTGTTCCTGCCCCCAAATCACCAAGTGCTGGGACCTCTGCCAGATATAGACAGAAATAATCTCATCAACAAGTCCCAGGCCAGCCCTGAGGCCTCGGGGTATCACTTCAACTGGAGAAAGCTTTTTCCCCATTCCAATTGTCCAATTAAATAAACAATGAAAAATTACCTTTAAGAGGCCCTGGTATGGTTTTTTTTTCTGTTAGAAATTAATCATTTCTATTCTAAACATGCACATGAGATATACTGAATTTTCCTATTGCATACTAATAAGACAGCCTCTTTGCCTCTCCCCCCCCCCCCCATTCATCTTCATGAATATATAATGCATGACAGTTTTGTCTGCCTACCTAGGAAGTTCTGCTGTCACTTGCTGCTAACAAAAAGTCTAACTGGTGGGCAGCCACTTAGGCTGTCCGAGCCTCAGCTGCCTTCTTTGTATAATTAAGGCACATGCTCTAGACTCCCTGTCAGCTGTAGGATTTTGTGATGGTTTTGTCAGAAGAGAACTTTGAAATGCTTTCACAAGCTGCCTGGCTGCTCTTACTCTTTGCAGGGCTGGGCCTGCCCAGATGCCACATGTTCCTCACAACTGCTAGGCTTGCACAGTGCCCAAGGGTTTAAGGCTGCTCCGTGATGGCAGAGGTCGTGAGTGAGTGGCGCCTGCTCTACAATGTTTATGACGATAGGTTGTAGCAAGGACCCTGTGCACATGTCCAAGAGCAAGTGACACATTCATCCACAGGGCAGACTCGATCCTGTACTTCCCTTCCTGACATCAGAGACTGCCAAAGAGTTGGAAGTGGGTGGAGCTTAGTGGACACAGACAAGATCTCCTGTATACCTTGGAAACAGGTCTTCTCTGTTCAGTATTCTGACACTCTTCCTTGGAGTTCTTAGCTGCGTGTGTATTGTCTCTGTGATTCCTACTATGACACTGCACAGATGCTGTACAGCAAGGTAGACATCATTATCTTTCTTCTGGATGCTGTATGGGGGAGTAATCTGAGAGAACAGCCAGATCCTCCCGATGGCAAAACAATCAACAAAAACTTGGTGCACATTATTAACCACACCTCTGCTTTAGCAGTTGGAGTAGTCATACAATCACAGAGATAGAAACTACGCCCATTTCCCACCCTGATGCACCAAGAGTAGGAGGTAGGGCTGGGAGCTCTCTGAGTGGCACAGGGAAAACTGCTAGACATAGTAAGAGCTCTCATTATCTTCGGGAACAGACAGCATGCACTCAGGCCCTGCTGCTCCCGAGACAAGCCCAAGCTAAAAGTACCTGGCCTTTGGGACCTGCTTGAGAGAGAATGTACTAATGCTCTCTCCTTTACTCACTGACCTCTTAAGTTGCATAGGGAAACCAGGGTGTCACAAGGTAACAGGCATGTCTGTTTATTTCACATGTTAGAGTTCTGCTTATTCCAAGTTCTACAGAATTTAAGCTTCAGAAGCTCTATAGCTTTCCTGTAAGTAACCTCTTTGGTAGGCTCAACACCCCCAAAGTCATTGCACTCTGCAATGTTTCTTATCCCTACCACTTTTGTATAGAACACTGCAGGAGCAGCCCCCTCCCTTCTCCCTGGATGAGTCACTCTGTTTCTTTAAACCCCAAATCCAAATCCATCCTCTCTAGAACCCTTGTCTTTTGTCCCATTCGTATCAGCTAGCCTTACTCTCCCAGACTGACTGTGTCCTACGAAACCCTTGGCACTCCCTTGTGACACTTAAGAGTTAGTAATGATTCCTATAGCATGCTCCTGATTGCAGTTCATACAACTGCTTACTTTATAGCAAGGATTGGAGTGAAAGGGGAGAGATTAAGTCCATTCCATAAAGGAAGTATCTGGGGCTCAGGCTGGTGATTTCAAGGGCCACAAGCCTACATATGTCACAGCAGGAACCCAAACCATGTTTACAGACTCCAGATCCTATACTTTCCTAACTATAGCTTGCAGTCTGTTTCAGAACACCAGCCCGCAGCACAAGCACGGCATTGTGAAGTAGGCGAATAATTTTGGTACCCATGATATCATTTTAACAGTCCCATGAGGCAGAAATAGGACAGGTTTTGATTTTTCTTTTCAAAACTCTTTGTCTGCCTCTATGTATTCTGTTATATATGTGCATGTGTGTATTAAAGTTGTATCTTAGACTACACGTGTGCACGGAACTGTTCTGTTTCTCTGATGTCATATGCCTTTTCTCTTAGCTTATTTTATTCTATCCCTTTGAGGATGGGAGACCAGCAAGTTTTGGAAATAAAGGTATGAATTCCAAAGAGGGTGAATTCATGCCTGGTTCTCTTGCTAAGAAGATGGTGTCAGGTCACAGTGGCACCTCCATAGATTGGTTTGTTAATGACTAACCTGATCTACTTTGCCAGCCCGCTCCTCCGTCACTTTTAACATAGCAAGGCCTCTCCCTCTCTCCTTCCCCCCACCTTGCCACAGGGACTCAGCTGTATCCAACAACAAGACACCCCACAGTAGCTCCATCAGCCATATCGAGTCTGTCCTCCAGCAGCTGGATGATGCTCAGGTGCAGATGGAAGAGCTGTTTCATGAGCGGAAGATCAAGCTGGACATCTTCCTGCAGCTGCGCATCTTTGAACAGTACACCATTGAGGTACGGGGGAGCGGGAGGAGAGGGGGATAGTGGATGCTCTGAGGGAAGCATTCCAGGTGTGGCCACTGCTGCATCCATAGAGAAACCAGGGGGATCATGTATCTGGCTGTTACTTTAGATCTCACAGAATTCCCCTTGCACTAGGATCTAGTCTCATCAATCGCCCTCATCCTGACTGCTCAGCAGAGCCTCTCTGCTAACTTCCTGTCTGTGGATGGCTTCCCTGGATAGCTACTGTTCCTTACATTCTTGTGTGGTTCCTTATGGTTGGCTGTCAAGTGCTCCATGGCTTCATGAGTAGAAGTGTTAAAGTTAGGCAGCCTCCTTGGCTGATGCACAAAAGCCAGGCATTAGGGGATGTCACACAGCAGCCATGATGTCAAGAGCTACAAGAGGAAAGACCCATCTCCCCAAGGGACCTCTGGGGATCTGGCTTAGTTGTAGAACACTTGCCTAATATGTATAAAGCCCTATGTTTCTAGCACCTCAGCAGTGTAGGGAGAGGCAAGGGTCAGTCAGTCTGGAGCAGGACTCAGTGATCAATGACCTCATTACTCAGAAGGAAAAAGGCAGTCTGAGATAAGGCAGATCCTTGCTTTACCATGGATTCTTTGATTCACTTCCATTATGGCATCCCCTTCTGGTACCAACCGGTAGGCAATATAAGCCAGAGTTATTATTCTTATTATTTTCCGTTTTGAAGCTGTAACTAAAATCACACCATTAGAGGTTCTGGAGTACAAAAAGCAAACAGCATGCATGGAACTGCTGCTTCTGAGAGTGGTACAGATTCTTTTAAAGCACTCTTTTCTCTTTGCCCTTGACTGTGATAACAGAGAGGCTACCCTTTGACCTAACACATCTCTACTGTTTTTCATTTTTTGCTGTGGTAGGGGTGATAGCCAGCACCTCTCATGACCCAGTCAAATGTTCCACTGCCAAACTACAGCTACCATTTCCTCTTAACCTTATTTTCTATCTAGAAATCTCCCTGAAGTTGGAGCACCGGAGTTTATAGGGACCAACCTTCCCAGCTAGATTTGTGGGAACTTTCATTAAACTAGTTGAGAAAGAATGATTTTAAATGTTGAAAATTTTAACATCCCAGTTATAAGCCAACTCAGGACCAGAGAAATGTCCAGGCAATGGCTGCCTTTTTCTTCAGGCCTGGAACAAAAAGTTTATGTTCAGAATCTAAAAAGAAAAAAAAAAAAAGAAAGAAAGAAAGGAAGGAAGGAAGGAAGGAAGGAAGGAAGGAAGGGAGGGAGGGAGGGAGGGAAAGAAAACTAGCATCGAAGTTATCATCTTCCTACCCCATACTCTCCTGTGACCATGTCTCTCCGCACCTGTCTCCACAGGGGTCCTGGTCATGCTTACTTCAAGACTTTGTGTTCTAAAGATGGGCTAGGGATGTAACTTAGTAGCTGAGTACTTGACTAGTATTTAAAACGTCCTTATCAATACATACATACCACCACCACCACCACCACCCAGACTAAAAAAAGAAAAAAAATCAAAAAGACATGTTCTAAATGTATATTTTAATTACCTTTCCTCCTGGTTTCTATGACTATGTGGCTTTTCTTTCACTTTTCATGAATTTTACATCTGCACTCAAAAGAATTTCAAGTGGCAGGTAGTAGCAAAGCATATTTGAAAGAACAGTTAAAATGCATGTGGAAAAAAAATGTGTTGCCAAGCAATGCAAAGTACCATGCAAACTTGACCATCTCAGCATCACAAGATGAAGAGAAAGAGGAAGTGTACAAGCCATTACTCTTTAGTGGTCAGGAGTGAGACACCAAAGATGAAGATGTTGAATTTAACTTGTATAGAATTCTCCCTGAGCTCTGCTGCATCCTTCTAGGATGAGGACATTCCACAAGGAAAGGGTGTGAACACTGAGCCACCAAGCAGGTGCAGGGAAACGAACCTGGGTCCTCTGCAAGAACAACCAGTCCTTAACCACTGAGCCATCTTACCAGGCCCATACTTGTTTGGTTGGGTTTTGGGTTTTTTTTTTTTTTTTTTAAAAATTTGGTTGGTTGGTTTTGGTTTTTGGTTTTTCGAGACAGGGTTTCTCTGTGTAGCCCTTGGCTGTCCTGGAACTCACTCTGTAGACCAGGCTGGCCTTGAACTCAGAAATCCACCTTCCTCTGCCTCCCAAGTGCTGGGATTAAAGGCGTGCGCCACCATTACCTGGCTGGTTTGTTTTCTTTAGAGGACAACTTACAAAAGTCAGTTCTCTCCTTCTACCATGTAACTGAATTCAAGTTGTCAGGTCCAGCAGCAAATGTCTTTGGCCATTGAGCTGTCTTACCAGCCTTGTTTGTTTCCTGAGACAGGGCAGTGCACAGGGATCACTGGCTTGTGCCACCATGCCCTGCTGGCATGAAGTTCTTCTGACTAGACTGTTGTGTACTTTATTTTCTTCTTTCTACATCAAGACATGTTTGAGGGGAATGAAACCACCTGAGGGTCAGATGTTCAAGATTTATTGACTAGAGGGGTAGGGATTAGAGGACAGAGGTACTGGCTTAGTCCCTAATTGGGTTAGTTGGCTTTTATTTGGACATCAGCTACACACTGCTATCATCTAGCAGGTATTAGCAGAGTCTGTGTGCCTACAGTAGTTCTGGAAAGTTCAATTCCTTTCCTGTCTGAAAGGCAATCCAATGCACATGTGGAAAATGGCCTTTTAAAGTGATACAAGTACGAGACAACTACGTTAAAGGTAGAACTTATTTAAACGTTGGTAGAAGGATTTTTCTTTCACTTACAGAATTTGTGTTCTTGAGCTGTTCTAAGTACAAGATCCCCTCCCCTAGTCAGTGCCTTGGTATGCAATAGGGAAATGGCGTGAGGGCCTGATAAAATGAAGGAGATAAACATAGCGGCTTGATTCTGTATCTGTTGATGCAGAATATGATGTTCAGGTTTCAGAGGGTCTCGTCCCCATCTGGGAGGAGGTGATGCTGCATCTAATCCTACATAGAGATGGAAATCCTGCCAAACCCAGGGGGAGTTCTGCCTCCAGTTAGATTGTCAGAGGTTATTTTTAAGGATAATGAAGTTGTTTCAAATACCAGCTATTCCTCAGTGTGGGGATGAAGAATACACTCCTGGAGAAGCTTGTGAAACTATAGGTGGTTTCTGTGAAAAGAGCCATGTCAGAGCTGACATAAGCCGGGACAGTGCCTATGGGGGACCTGCAGCTCTGGTTCTGTTCCTAAAGGAAGACATTGGGTGGACACAGTACGAGTTTCTAGGGATGTCTGGAAGTGGGACAGGACTACCACCCTGATTTCTGGAGGATGTAAGCATGGCTCCTCAGCCACCTCACTGATGGCTGAGATGAGCTCATTAAACATTAGGAAAGTACAGATCGCTGCCCTGTCTCTTTCTACACAGTAATGAGGGCATACATGCCCTCACATTGTTACCTGGAATGAGATCCTAATGCACCCACATGGAAGTGAGACATCCCGGAGATTTTAAGTTCAGTACCAGGATGTGGCTACATTCCTACCATACCTTCCTGGGCTTCCTGTCTTGGATGTAGATGGCTCAGAGTGCAGCATGATGTCCTATGTCCTCCTGTAGGTTCAGCTTTCCTCTGTGAAAGGCATTCATACGAATCCATCATGACAGAAGAGAACAGAAGACAAGTGGGAATAACATATATTTCAGGGTGGCAACAACTTGGGTAACTATTTATCGTTGATGTTTTCTTGCATTTCTAAATATCCTACAATTAGGATAATCAGAAATTAATATAAAATATTTTTAGAAGTAGGGATAAGCCAGTGGTCTCCAATTTTTTTTGGTTATTCACATTTTCAATAAAATATCTTTGAACATATAGCCCCCTACATGTGTGTTTAATAGTTTTAATTATAAAAATGTTCTCTCATTTTCTAGTAATCCCAGAACTCCATAGTACCCTTTGGATGTGGCTTAAGTTTTCTGCGAGGTATTGAGATTTCAGATTTCAAATAGTCTTCTGATGGCTTCCAATTATTTTTTGCTTGTTTAACAAATCTGATTTGATTGCTACTGTCTCTTTAGCCCATAATGTAGCTGACAGAAATTTTTTGCTTCCAGGATTTAAATTATCTCCAAACAGCATTTTCTTTGCAGAAATATGGCCTGCTAAGCCACATGTCTTTGTCCAGGGTTGGTTTAGTTGAAACTAGATAATAGATAAATCCATTTAATGGGACCATTAAGAGGGCAATAACTTGAAGTATGCTGACAACAGTGAACAGGTGGGCCACAGGCAGCCTCTCAGGATTGACTGTGGCTGTTCCACCTCTAAGGCGTCCTCTCCTCGGTACCACACAGGGCCACCTGCCTCCCAATCAGAGTGGGATGCACACCAATCTATGAGTGAGACTCTGGGGAAATGTCACAGAATTTTTTTCATTAGCCCTGGTAAAGTATGCGTGCAGATAACATGTATAGATGCATATTTATAGAGGGAAACTTTTCCTCTAATCAGTGACTAACTTGGGGTGTTCCTTGAGATGAACACACACAGCCTTTATATTTTGATAAGCCTTCAATAGCTCAGTGACTGGACCATTTCCTAACCTCCACGTGGCTAATCCACCTCCCTTCAATATCTCCAAGTCATTACTTATTGAAATCTATATTCCATCTTTGCCGTCCTGGACCCAGTCAGGCAGCCCTCTTGGGGCTGCAGTTTCCTGGGTCCTACATGGCAGCTATACTCTCTGTCCAGCACCTTCTTAGGCATGGCATCTCCTCATCTTCTCCTTCCCCTTCCCCTTCCTCTCTGTCCCTAGCCCTGGAATCCTAAAAGTCCTGTCTCTGTCTACCCTGCCCTGCAAATTCATTTACCAATCAGAACCAACTGGGGGCAGGATCCCCCAGTGTCTTCTGTGCGATGGACTTGCAGATTCTTGCCCAAACAATTTTGGGGACCCAAATTAACATAATATAAGCAGTATTATGCCAAACCCACTACAAGGATAAAAATCTCTGATCTTTTTATACTTTTGTCCTTGACTGTCTTCTGGGAAAAATAGAAAAAAAAAGTTTCATTTTAAAGTCCTGAAAATATTTGAGTAGATTATCATGGGTCTCTCCTGTATCTGAACTTCCATAGGTTTCTTTTCTGTGTGGGGTGCATTTCCAGTTCATTCTAGAAGGGCATGGCCTTTGGGTATCACTACTTCTCAACGTCCTCTGATGAAGCGACTGTATGTAATTGGCTATGTCCTGTTCACTTGCCCATACTGAGAGAGTATCCTGTTTAAGGCTCTGGCATCTCCCAAAACATCAAGGCAGGGCCTTTCCAATGACGTCATGTTCTGATTTATCTGGCTTTGTGTTGTTATTTCTCTCTCTTCAGGTTAAGTGCTTCCAGAAAACTACTTTTTTTTTCTAACTTAAATGATAGGTTCCCTCCATTTTTTCATTTGGTTTTTCTTTCTTTTTTCTTCCTTGTGTAGTCCTATAGCTTATGAAAATAGATAGACTTTAACTTAATGTCACTGTCAAAGTTGTAGAGGTTTGCAATGTTGGCCCTGGTCATCAGGACTCTTGGTGTTCAGGGAGCATACCATTCCAGGGACTCAGCTGTAACCTCTACAGACACCGTGGACTGTGACCATCTAAGGACCCATCACCTCATCCGGCTTCATCACCTTTTCTTTATTTATTAATTTTATCTTCCTTACTATACTTTATGAAACTGCAAAGAACTGAATACTGCCTATACCAAATAATAATAATAAGATCTATTTGAGGTAATCTCTTAAATTTTTTCTTCTTAGCAGTCACCATAGCATTTTCTAAGCATATTGTGAGAAGGACTCACATAATAGATATAGGGAAATAAAACTTCCTTCAAAAGCTGGGCAGTGGTAGTGCACACCTTTAGTCCCAGCACTTGGGAGGCAGAGACAGGTGGATTTCTGAGTTCGAGGCCAGCCTGGTCTACAGAGTGAGTTCTAGGAAAGCCAAGGCTATACAGAAAAACCCTGTCTCAGAAAAACAAACAAACAAAAAAATCAAAACTTCCTTCAAAACATTTATTTAATAATATTAGTATTAAATAATGCTTTATTTAATACTTTAGTAGCAGCTATTAACACTTTTGTTAAGCTCATATCAGAATCATTGGGAGGTTTCTCCTACTATCTTCCTTTTTAAAAAAATGAATGAAAATAAAATTTAAAAGCTCATTAATATTCATTTATGCAGCTTGAGTTTTCTGGAAAATCACCATTTTCAGTACGTTATCAGAGATCTCTGCTAGACATTTTCAGGTCTTTCTGCAGTTGTCAGGCAGGTCTGGAGCTGTGGGTCTCAGCACAGATAATCTCATCTGTCTTTTTTTTTTTTTTTTAAAGCAAGTCTCATCAAGGTTCAAACCTGTGTGCCTTTGTATTCTGATAAGGGTGCAGTAGTACTGGACAGGCATGAACCACATGGCTAAGAATGTAGCTTGCCCAGAAGAAAGGAATGTCCAGCCCTCAAGCTCTGCCGTGTACACAATGAGTAACCAATACATGGTGGAAAAATCCCTCAGGACAGAGATTTGATATTTCTTAAAATGAGAAAATTGAAAGCTAAGTATTTTCCATTGGCCTACAAAAATGCCCTACTGTAAAATGGCGAGCTTACCGTTTTAAAGTGGTAAGTTCATTTTTATACAAGGTCACAAACAATTAATTTATTGATCCACTCAAAGAACACAATAACTTGAAAAGTTCAAGTAAATATATATTTTTTTTCTTAGTTACTTTTCTGTTGGTGTGCTAAGATACCGTTACCAAGGCAACTTGTAGAAGAAACAGTTTATTGGGACTTACAGTTTCAGAGGCTTAGTCCATGACTGTCATGGTGGGGAGCATGGTTGCAGGTAGAGAGGCAGGCTTGCACAAGAACAGTAGCTGAGAACTTGCATCCTGATCCATAAGCAGGAGGCAGAAGGAGATAAGTAGGAATGACCCTCACACTGGGAACCTAGCATTCAAGTATGTGAGCTTATGGGGGCTGTTTTCACCCAAGCCACCACACCGATTTGTGATTATTTTTAAAGGAAAGGAGTAAAGAAAGGAAGGAGAAGAAAAGAGGAAGACACATTTTAATTTAGAAGGCACCAAATAAAATACTTGGGCTAACAAGTTCTCCAGACCTAAATACCTTAGGAAGTCTAGAAATGGGAGGAGCCCATGAGAAGGGCTGTCTGACTACGACTTCTGTCCACCAGTTGATTTTGGTGAATCTCTTCTGGTAGGAAATTCTTAGGCTTTTTTTTCTTACTTTTTAATCTTCTCTAATAAATAAAGTTTTAGCTATTTATCTAATTTCCTTTCTGGTGTCTTTAAAACAGGCAATTGTTAGAACAATATTCTTTCCAAAATATTTTTCAAAGAGGTCATTGTTCTTCAGGGCCCTTGAAAAAGGCTTCATTCTTTAGCCACACACTGGGCTTAGCCATCCTGATCTAAAACTCTAAATCAGGAGAGTAGGTAAGACAGAGGCCCTAGAGCCACCAGGGTCCCTGAGCAGTCTGAGAGTTGATGAAGAGCTAATTGAGTAGAAGAAAAAAAAAAAAAGTAGGCCAACAGAAAGCTGAGCGCACTTGGGGACCATCTATTTCCTCTCACATTTGGTTCAGGGTCTGCTTCAAGCTTGACCAAATTCTCTCCAAATGCAATTAAATCACCAAGTTCATTCTGGTGCAGGCTCTAGTTCCCACAGTCTTATCTCTATGAGAGCAGATACACTCATACCCTCACGCCAACCCTACCCCCTATGTCTTCGGTTGAGCCAGAGAATAGCCTCTGGCCCTGGCACAATGTAAAGCTCTTTGTAGTGGAGAGTATGTTCTGAGAAATGGTCAGGACTTGAGCAGATTGGGAGGCAGATGAGGTCATTTCAGAACATGGTCCCCAGCAGGTGGTGGTAGAGCTGAACTCACTCTCAAAATCAGCCTTAAACCAGCTGATTCTCCATGGAAAAGCTTAAGGTACAGCTGGAAAGCCAGCCTTGCTCATTGGCAGTAAGGTAGGGGGAGGTTAGAAGCCATTAAAAAAGAGAGAGAAACAAAATGAGCCCCTGTCATATGCCAGCCTTCTACCCTAGAAAGAAAGTGGAAATGACCCTAGGGAAAGGATGCTCCAGAGACTTAATTTCATCTCCAGGGAGCATTGAGTACATACAAGTCACACTAACTGACCGCTCTGGCTGACCATGTTTCAGAAAACTAGGAAAGGGAGTGAATCAGATACCAGTCCCGGGAGTTAGCCTATGGAGTCAGATGTTCAACCGCAGGCTCTGAAAGCCCTTGTTCTTCAGGTCACACAGCAGACTTGAGCTTCATCTTACCTTTGTCAATCAAAAAGGATGGTTGGGGTTAAGCAGACAGGAGGCAGAGTGTAGAAGACACTTCACACAGGTGACTAGACATACTTTACTTTTGGTTTCCAACCTCTGAGCATCTCCCTCCAGCCTAAAGCCAGCTTCTGGGGATCACCAGCTGGCACAAAGCTTTCCATGTCAAAGACCCCTGGTCTTAGAACTTATCTGGAATCTTCCTGTGACAAAAAAAGAACCACTGTAGGGTCAATTTTATAAAAACAAAAGCTAAGGCTGAAATAAAAGACCTCCCTCCCATTCATACTATGGTTTTAGTTTTGTTCTAATTTCCTGTATGTTCCCACAAGGAGAAGACCTGAAGTTAGGTTCTGACTACTTCAGTAGATTATCTCAAAAGCAATTTATATCCAGACCTATTAAGGACACTTAAAAATATGTAATCAGAAGAAACTTCGTCGGCTGGATACAGTAGTGTACTTCTGTAATCCCAGCATTTAGTTGGAGGTGGATGCTTTTTGAGTTTAAGGTCAGCCTTAAATTATGCTATGACTTAAACTTAAGGCCAGCTACATAGCAACATTCTGTCTCAGAAAAACAAACACTGACCAAAAAAAGAAAGAAAAAGAAAAACCATTTTATAAAGGTAGATATACAGCCAGCCAGCAGAGCATATAAAAATATTATCGCATCAATCACCACGAGGTAGATACACTTAAAACTGCAATGAAGTATCACTCCCCATGTCGTAATACCATGAAAGTTAGACAGTAATGACAGAAGATGGTGAGAGTGTAGAGCAACTGGAACGTCCATACGTTGTAACATCACAGCTTATCATCCCCTTGGAGAACTCTGCCAGTTGCTTAGAAACATGGACCTCTTCTGCTCAACACTAGCAAAAAGCTGTGCCCACAGAAAGAGTGGTATGAGAGTTCTCACATCAGCCTTATTCATAATAGCCACACAACAGTCGGCAGGAGAGAGGCTAAGTAAGTTGTGAACCATCTGGACAAGGGCTTCCATTCTTCTATGTCAAGGAATGAACTACTCATATATAACTACAATGCCTATAATATAACATGCTGAACATGAGGCCAGACAGTGGAACATATAATACTCTATGATTTCAGTCATAAAAAAATTCAAAACTAGGCAGAGCTATATCTCTGATGGAAATCTAAAAGTGTCTTCTCGTGCAAGGAGGGAACAACTGACTGGAAAGGATCACGGATGAGCTCCTTGAGGTGATGGGTGTGTATTTTGTTTTGGGTGATGACTGTACACCCAAATGTATGGAACTGTCAAAACTAAGTGCTCAAAATATGTGCATTACATGTAAATCATATTCTAATTTCTAAAATTATAGAAAGAAAAAGTCTACTTCTATGCCTCTTTTATAACAACATGTTCATTCTATAAATTCTCTTATTATAAAATGAGGTATCTCCTATTTTCTGTTTAACCCCTCTCTAGTGTTGGGAAGTAAAGTGTCCCTCAAAAACAAGGATCTAATAGAAATCTGTTTTCCTGCTAACCTGCTGGTTTCCAGGTCTCCTCCACAATGAGTAGATACTGGGTTTCCCTGCTGAGCTCAGCAGCTCCCTGGGTTGACCTGGAAAGATCTGGAGCATGAGGGGAGAACCCAGGGAGGAGTGAGGGAGGAACTCTGTAGCTCTGAGTCTCCACTTCAAAGACACCTACTGTGCTTTTATCTGTTTCTGTTTTGCTGGGAGAAAGATCTTCCCCTTAGACATAAGTAGAATCCTGTGACCCAGACAAGCAGCCCGGAAAAGGACTGCTTTGCTGTTCCAACCCAGTCTGCCCGGCCATAGCTTGGATACAAGGGCACGTCTTCTGCCTCTAGCTGGCTTCTACTTCCTGGTGTCCTCTGATAACTTTAGAACAATTTGCATTTGGTCACTAGAAAGAGGATGGCACCTGTCAGCTGGGATAGACCCAGAGTACTGAAAACCACTAAACTGGGGCTCTGGGGTATGTGCTCAGACTGCTAAGTCATGATGCAAATGTATGAGCCAGAGAGACTTCCATTTACACTCCTCAGAAGAGATGGCCACATACAAGCTCTTGCCTTCACTGGCTCTGGGTACGACACAAGAAGACTTAATAGAAACATTATTCAGGGAATAATGTAATTCAGTGCTTTGGTGTTCCTCCTCTGTGGGTCATTGTGGAGAATGTAAAGAGGGCAGAGGCTTGGCCTCAGTTAGCAGAGGACCAGAGGCAGATTCAGGTGAAATCGCTTGAGCTAAGGTGTGGAGAATGAACCAGCTAGTCCCCATCAGCCCAGGCCTTTATTTATTACATGCCCCATACTTTATGATATCACTGCTTTCTGTAGATTATAATCTGCTTGATTTCCAAGATCACTGGCTCTCAACCTCTCTAATGCTGTGACCCTTTAATATATTATCTCATGTTGTGGTAACCCCCAACCATAAAATTATCCCCAAATGGAGGTTGGAGAGATGGCTCAGAAGTTGAGAGTACTGGACTGCTCTCCCAGAAGTCCTGAGCCCAATTCCCAGCAACCATATGGTGGCTCACAACCATCTGTAAGGTCTGGTGCCCTCTTCTGGCATGCAGGCAGAACACTGTACATACAAACAAACAAACAAACAAACAAACAAACAAACAAATCTTTAAAAAATTATCCCCAAATAAAATTATCTTCGTTGCTACTTCATAACTGTAATTTTGCTACTGTTATAAATCTTAATGTGAACATCTGTGTTTTCTAATGGGTCTTAATGACCCCTATGAAAGAGTCGTCAAGCCCCTGCTCCAAAGGGGTTGAGACCCACAGGTTGAGAACCACTGTTCTAGCAGACTATTACACATTTACACTTCGTTTGGTAATGAAGTAATCTTTGTAATGAAGAGAGAATCTAGCACAGTGGAACACAAGAACCGGAAGGGAAGCCCCGCCTTTAGTATGCACTAGCTCTTCAACTGATGATGAAGCCCCAAGTTGTTCTCCAGGCTTCTCTGGCTTCCAGTTTTGGCTTCTGAAGCAAACTAACTACTTAGCTCTGAAGGTTCCTTCAATTATGAAGTATTTTTACAGTAACAGTTACAAGGTGATAGGTGAACTCTTTGCAGACAGGAGAACCAAGCAACTGTGTCCCTCACTATCGAGGCAAACTTCAGCCGCAGCCCTCCATCTGTCTGAGTGAGGCCAGTTTCCTCTTCTAGAAGGCAGACCTGGAGATCTCCATCCTGCCTGCCTCCGTGGGTCATAGTGAGGATCACAATGAGATGAATACACCAAAACTTTATAAACTTCATTAACTCGGTACATGAATGTTTGCAGCCATTCCTTTGCTGTTGCTATAGACATTGAAATTGCTAATTTAAAGAAGAAAAGTTTAAAAGCTGTTTGTATGCGGTTATAGTTTAAGTCAAAGACTACAGCGAGGGGTGGGTTAGTTGGTAAGGTTTCAGCCGGGAGCTGCAATCTAGCAGCGTCCTGTGCACCCAGCAAGCCCCAGCTGATGGTGGTACTTCTCACAGGTCACCGCAGAGCTGGATGCCTGGAATGAGGACTTGCTCCGGCAGATGAACGACTTCAACACCGAGGATCTGACCCTGGCAGAGCAGCGGCTACAGCGCCATACGGAGCGGAAGCTTGCCATGAACAACATGACATTTGAGGTCATCCAGCAGGGCCAGGACCTGCACCAGTATATCATGGAAGTGCAAGCCTCGGGTGAGTGGCTTTTCATCCTCCTGGCAGGAGAGATGATGGAAGCAATGTGCCCCAACTTCCACACCGTTCAATCCACCCCTGCAGATACAAAGAGTAGAAAGGTTCGCCATTGTTTTTTTTTTTTTCTTTTTAAAAAATACTTATTTATTTAATGTATGTGAGTACACTGTAGTTCTCTTCAGACACACTAGAAGAGGGCATCAGATCTCATAACAGATGGTTGTGAGCCACCATGTGGTTGCTGGGAATTGAACTCAGGACCTCTGGAAGAGCAGCCAGTGCTCTTAACTGCTGAGCCATCTCTCCAGCCCTCATTTCTCCAGCCCTCACTGTTGTTTTAAAGAGGAAACAAAACCTCAAGAACTGAAATAACTTGTGGTTGTCCGGTTGAGGCTGTGGGAAAGATGAGACTGGAGCCAGAGTCTATGGGTCCTGAGGCTTGAGAACCAATGATGGAAGCTAGTGCAGGCTTTCAGAAGTGCTCGTTTGGAAGCAGACTGAGAGCAGTCTGAGGCTCCCAGAGTTGTGCTGCGTGGGCAGCGAGTTCCCGTGCCACTCTCCCACCTGTGTTTTGGTTCTTGCTCCTTCTGCTACTCGCAGGCGGTTTCCTGATCTCTGGCTTACACTTCCCAGAATCTTCCAGTTTTGTTCTTACCTTAAATCACTGGTCTGTATATGAGTTTAAGCAGTGCTGATAAAAGTTTATGGGAGATTGTGTGATTTTATAACTTCCTAGGAAAACATGGCATTTTATTACTTTTTTTCTGCTCAAGATTTATTTGATATGTTTTCCATAAATATGTGGTTTCTTTACTGCCACTCTCTAAGGCAGCAATATTTTCTGGAACTAGAGAGAGGCAAAGCAACTCAGGAAGACTGCTGGTCAGGAAAAGAAAGCACACATCCTTTATTTAGACCTGTGCAATGCTAGAGCCCATCCTTCTCTCTCCTGGTCAGCCATACCCATGGCCAGCCGTACCCATGGTCTGTTGGCAAGGTCTTGCTCTCCAGGTTGAAGTAGCTGGGCTGAGGCTCTCACCTCTTTAAGGCACAGTTGGGCCATGCACCTGTTGATGGTGAACATTAAACGGGATTGTCAGGGGCTGCTGAAAGCCCTACTGAACTTTACAATACTGTGTTTATTCTGGAGGTCAGAAAAGTAAGTATTGTATGCCATTCAAATGAACATCACTTCAGAACAAAGAGGGGAGACCCCAGTGAGTTCTGTTCACTTTTGTCAGCGAAGTTTTCCATGGCCCATCTATGTCACAAACAGGATGCAGTTGTGTGTGAGACACAGGTCATTCTAAGTGTGCAGCCCACGTGCTAACCAGCCTAAGAAGGCCTACTCTCTTACTGGGTACTCTTCAGAGCGGCAGTGCTCAGGCTCCTGTCCGGGTGTTTGGGAAT
Source organism: Arvicanthis niloticus (assembly GCF_011762505.2). Classification (NCBI taxonomy): domain Eukaryota; kingdom Metazoa; phylum Chordata; class Mammalia; order Rodentia; family Muridae; genus Arvicanthis; species Arvicanthis niloticus. Next base: position 20,884,319 of record NC_047669.1, on the reverse strand, counting down.
GTAAGTTTGAGTCTACGTGCTAACAAAATCTCTAGGTAGACTGTGTTCCCTGCAATCTGAGATGCAGTGTCTGACATAGCTGGATCTTTTCAGGCCCTGCTCAGGAAAGGAAGAGTAGGGAACACAGGAACAAGGATCCCTTTTCTCTGGTTGAGCATTTCATCTGAGCTCAGGGGTTAGTTTAGCTTTGATGATGCTCTCTCCAGCTGGCCATCTAGCTAGGATGGGAGTGTTGAGGTACAGAGTAACTACAAGAAAGGCTGGGCGGAGCAACTCAGATGCTTGCCTTCATCCTTCTGGACGTGTCTCCAAATGGATATGTGTGCTGACATGACCTTTGGCAAGCCAACTTCTATGCCAGGATCCAAATACCCATGGTAGCAGAAAGACGGCCAGGAGCTGGCAATCTCCAAGGACTGCTCATGACTGGAGGTTTGCTGTGCTTGGCATCCATCTTAACCAGGAGGTCTGAGTGGGTGAAAATACCCCCAAGCAGATGGGCTACCCACCCCCACAACATCCTGTTCTAGATAGGAGCTTTGTTGAAAGAGATTTGGTTGGCCTCCTCAGCCCTCTCTACTAAGACTGGCTGTTCCCCTCCGCCTACCATAGCTAGCTGTTCAGTCTGGCAGAGCCTGTGAGACTTAAAGGGAGATGAGTCCATGGGTTTTAGGGAGGATATAGCCTCACTATCTGTCTCTGCCCTGCTCTGCAGGGAAGCATCTGTGTATTCAACCCTGAGGGTACAACAGGAGATTGGGTCGGTTAGATCACACTTGACCTGGGGGAATGGTAGAGACTGGTGGTGGATCCAGAGCAGGACACAGTGTTCGAGTCATATAATATTTGTTTAATGAGCTGTATTTTGAGTAAAGGTGAAGTAAATAATTGTACTGGAAAATAAGGACTATTATCAAAATTAAGACTTTCCTCCCTCTCTGCCAAATTAATCAAGGCTGATTATTTTTAGTAGTTCATAAAACTAGAGAATTTGCAACTGCTTATTTTCAGGTGTGAATGTTCATAACATTGCGCCATGTCTTTCTGAAGCCTCCAGTGCATCCGAAGCAAAAGCCTTGGAGTGAGTCAGCATCCACCTTGGGAATTAGGAAACAGGCACAGTTCCCACCCACTTCCCATCCTTTCCTCACTACAGCCTGTCTGCTTGAGCCTCTGGTGGGCTGCGGTAGATTTTGCTGTTAGGAAACACTCTCTGGATTTCACATCCAGATCTGTTGCCAGTGAGCAGCCTGGTTCGGACGTCCCGATTTCTTCTTCATTAGATCTCAGTCTTTTCTGTCTAGTCCACCCTATAGACTCCATTTACAAATTCCTTCCAGCTCTCGTTTGCCATGATTCAGCTTCCTACTACTTCCTGTCCTACTGACTTCATCCCAGGTCCTGTATCCAGCAAACTGTGACATTTGACCTTAGCACTAAGGCAAGAACTATAGGACTTACGGATATACTGCGTTTGTGGTCAAAAGCCCCAACGTCCCTTCTTATGCAACATTTTTAAGTTTGAAAAGTTATTTGTGGAAGGTTAAAGAGATGCCTCAGTGGATAAAGCACTTGCCACACAAGCAAGTGAACCTGAGTTTGGATCCCTGAGCACAGTAGACACTTCACACTTCTGTAATCTCAACACTGGGCAGGACAGGGAGGTGGGGAGATAGGTAAGTGTCCATGGCTCAGTTGCAACCAGTTTAGCCAGTCATTGAGCCTCAGGGATCCAAGGAAGAGCCTTTTCTCAAAAAAAAAAAAAAAAAGGGAAAATTATAGATATCAACCTACAGCCTCTAAACACACACACACGCACACGCACACGCACACGCACACACACACACACACACACACAATCATTAAGTCTGTGGCAAGAATGCTTATAATTTGCTGTTCCTACCGGGACTATCAGCCTCAGCAGTTGAAAATCCTGCTAGTGGTAGTGAGGATTGAAGCCAAGGTCTCACACTTGCTGGGTAAGTGTTCTACCTCATTTAGTTTTAGTTTTTATTTAGGGATCAGTTTTTACTAAGTTTCACAGGCTGTCCTTTAACCCACTCTGTAGCCCAGGCAAGCCCAGGCAAGCTGCTCTCCTCTTGTCTCTGCCTCCAGAATATCAGAGCTTCCATGCCTGCACCACCAGGGTCTGATATGTAAATACATGCTTAAATGAACTATGCTTGCAGACACCCTCCTCGATCGTGCCGCTGAGAGCACAAGAGGAGATACTGGGGTGAATCCCAGTCATTCTTACCACCTGGGTGTCCTGGAACATGTCACCCAATCTCCTCAAAGCCTCACCGGTCTCTGAGAAAGAGCAACCTACCACTTGAGGTACCCATGAAGATGCAGTGGATCGTACATGAGCATGGAAGAGGTCCAGTGAGGATAATGCATCCAGTGTTATGTTTGTATTCTAGCCCATAGAGCATCCCATTGGGGTTACCTGGCTTCAGAAGCTTCTTCAGCAATGTGAGTGAGGTCTCCTACACAGCAGTCTCTAGCACAATGCTTATGCCTTATGCATAGCAAGTTCTCAATACTGACATTTGCTAAATTAAACATCACTGTGGGTGGGACAGATGAAGGAAAAAATAATAGACAGAAACTAATTTTACTTGTGACATAAATGGAAAGAAAATGCAAAGCCTGTGCTTTTTCAGAATGAAAGCTACTCTGGGTTTAGCAGGGATGTGGACTATTGGGGCTGAGAGAAGAGAAGCATGATGTAAGCCAGTGCTCACTAACGCTTCACAATACCGTGATGTAAGCCAGTGCTCACTAACGCTTCACAATACTGTGATGTAAGCCAGTGCTCACTAACGCTTCACAATACTGTGATGTAAGCCAGTGCTCACTAACGCTTCACAATACTGTGATGTAAGCCAGTGTTCACTAACGCTTCACAATACCGTGATGTAAGCCAGTGCTCACTAACGCTTCACAATACCATGGTGTAAGTCAACACTTCACAATAGAGCTACACATTGAGAACCACCTAGGGAACATTTTTTAAAACACCAGTGCCTGGCCTCATTGCTCAGGGAGCTATCCTTAATTGGCCTGGTTTGAGCTGAGGCTGTCCTTAAGGACTTCTGAGGTATAGCCAGAGTAGTCAACATCGACCTAAGAACCTGGCTAAATGACTGCACTTTCTTACCTTGGTTTTTACAGACAAAATGGCACAAAAAGATGAATGGTAGAGGTGGAGAAAAGAGAGAAGATGTTCTCTCTCTATGGCAAACAAAGTATTTAAGGACAGAAACAGCCGAAAACCTTCTAGGTCTGGCAACATAGCCAGAAATGCTCAACAATGGCCCCTAATGGCTCTCTTTTTCCTTGAGGAAATTAAAATGATAGTGGAGGCTAAAAGCGTTACTCAGTGGCAGGACACACCCTCAGTCCTGGGTCCAATTCTAGCACCTTGAGAAAATCAAAATAATAAAGTGGCACCATGATCTAAAAGCCTAAGAAACTGAAGTGTCATGTGGTGTTAGCTGTGACTTTGAGACACACACACACACACACACACACACACACACACACACAAGAATGCTGAGTGCTCTACAACTCATTACAGAAAAAGAATGCCTGCTTCTTGGGCTGTGGCCTCTGCCATCTTGTATGGTGGTTATGAAGCCTGGTTGTTGTTAGACTCTCCTCAGAAGCTTTAAGAGTATCTAATGGCCAAGTCCCACCCAGCTGGAGATTCTGCGTCTGTGGTGTTCACAGGACACAGTGATTTTTCAAAGGTTGAAATCCAGTGTAAACCATGTTGACAGCGTCAATCTAGTAACATTCAGACCATCATAATTTATAACAGTGTACATTGAATAAGTACATAAGTGTCACTAGATTTCATATTTATAAGACACTTAGCAGTTTCATTAGTAATCAGCACTACATTCTCATTAATTTCCCTCAAGAAAAAAGAACTATTTGGAAAAAGAGTATTTGGAGCTGACAAAATGCCAGATACCATATATACCATACATACCTGGTCCTTACAGCAGCCATAGGTTATGATTCCCATTCTACAGATGAGGAGAGCAGGGCTTGGGGAAAGGTATAGATCCAAGACTGTTACCATTAACAGGTTTCAGAGCATAGCCTCAAAGCTAAGCCTGTCCCTCCTCAGAGCTCTCCACTATTCTGCACAAACCTACTTTGCCCCCAAAGAGGCCTGCTTGCTCAGTGGTCAGAGTAATGAATGAGCAATACGAGCTGAGAACAGGGGAAGAGGCAGTGGTGAGTGGAACAAACATGGCCCCAGCATCAGAGAGCCTACATTCCAGTGACAATGTGAGATATAAGAAGTCATCCATGAGAGGGAACTGGGCCAGTTCCCTATAGGGGGACACTGAAAAGAAATCTCAAAAAAAAAAAAAATTAAAGAGGAATACATTCACTCTTTGTTGAGGGGAGAAAAAGACAATCTTGTCTTTCTGCCTTATTACTGGGAGTAATTTTTATTGTTAGGAACATTATTACTGTCCCTCAGCAGGACAGGTAGGTCTATCATTAAATTGAGGGCAAAAGCAAACTCTACTCAGTGGTGATGTCTGGAGACCGTCCAGCTGGTAGGGCTTTAACTAGAACTCGCACTAGTGTGATTAGGAGCAGAGGAAGGAAGAGTGTGGAATGGGTTCCTGTAGGTGTGGCCAGGATAAGTCTACGTGTTCCTTTCAATCCCTCCCCCTGTAATTGAGGGTTGGAGTAGGCATCCTCTTCATCCCTGTAGTCTCTGTCCACATTATATAAGACAATAGCAAGCAAGACACAGAGAATTGCACAGCCTGGGTCTTGGGGTTCTCAACCACATGCTGAGAAGCTTCCTTGCTGACAGCCATTCACATGTGCAGTGCCAGGGTTCAGTCACATGCCTGCTAGAGAAAGTCAAAGCCTCAGAATACTAGAGACGTGGTAAAGCAGAAGTTGTCTGGAATAGAGCCCACACTGCAACTGCAGTGAAGCAGAGATGGGTCTGAAATGACATTTCCAGAAAGTCAGCACAGGGTCAGAGTTATCCCCCCTGCCCCCAGTACCCCTTTCATCCTACCCCTGCTAACCCCAGACCTCAACATGGGCAAGCCACAGGGAGTAGAAATTGCTTCTGTTCTTTTTATTTCAGTCCAGAAGATATTCTACCTACTGCACCCTTCTGGTGACTGAAAATAGTAAGCAGAGGGGGGTGGCTGCCAAAAGAACAAGCAGTTCTCTTCCGTCTCCCACAGATATTTCAGGAGCTGGGACTTGGGATTATGAAACTCACAGAAAAAAATAAATATAAAAAAGATACTGAAATTATTATCATGTAACACCAGAAAATATTTTTCCCACTCTCCCATATTGTCCTTACATAAAACTCTATTTTTGCCTCCAGAAATGAGTTTCCCAAGTGTGGGCGGACTTGCCTGTGCTTCCCAGATGCAGATGCAGGCATGCTGGAGGCAAGGACGAGTTTCCGGTGGTGTGGCAGGGTAATGGAGGCATCTCTCTAGAAGACTGATTTTATAGGTGGCCACATGTTGAGGTTGAGGTTGATTCTTCTTTGGGAATTTATCTGCAGGGATTTTAATGTGAACCTGGACCTGTTGCTGATGGACAGAGAAGGAAGTGTGCACATCTGCACTCAAGTGTCATGAGAGGCATACAGAAAGAGCAAGGCACGGAGGTTGATGAGGGAGGACAGAGCCTTTGGCTAGTGGGTACTGACTGCAGCGCCTGCTCCACGCTGACTGTTTTTCTAGGTTGGGTGCTATGTTCATAAATACTGGAAACGTTTCAGCAAGTGACTGGCCTTAGACCTACTCTGAGTCTGTAGAATGATGGGCAGGCTCTGTGTGTGAGCCAAACTTAAAGGTAACAGTTTTTCTGAATGTGAATGATATTCATTGTCCCTGTGGTATTATTGGGAATATTTATCATGTATATTTGGAAGATAGCATTGGTTTCTTAGGAGACCTAAGTCATTAGCTACGTTCATCAGATCATAAATTATACCTAACCAGTTAAAATAGAACATGCCCCTTGGCAGGAGTTCCTGAGACAGGGTCCTTTTGATTTGACTTTATCATGTCCAAGATGGCTCAAGTTTGCTTATGAATTTGGGTGTTGGCAAGTCTCCAAACAGGTGCTGCCAGGAGCTGCCTCGCCTAGGATGGATCTCCAGAGTTACAGCACCCTCTCTTCCATTTATGAAAAGGAACTGGTCCTGTCATGTGTTGAACATTGCTTCCTGGACGAAGGATTCATTGGTTGTAAGGAGCTGGCATTATTCTAAGTGAGAACTGATTACAGGACCTGTCCAGCTGATTACAGGATCTGTCCAGCTGCACCGTGAGCTGCTTAGAAGTTGGGAGAAGGCCAGTAACGGCCACTCCCAAAGTCCAGCTTTCTTACATAATTAAAGCAATGTTGTCGGCTCCATGCTGCCTGGGTTTTAATTGTTTGCATCTTTTTAAAACCAGGAATCGAGTTAATCTGTGAAAAAGACATTGACCTGGCGGCTCAGGTGCAGGAGCTACTGGAGTTTCTCCACGAGAAGCAGCATGAACTGGAGCTCAATGCGGAGCAGACGCACAAGCGGCTAGAGCAGTGTCTCCAGCTGCGGCACCTCCAGGCTGAGGTCAAACAGGTGAGCCTGCCTGGCACCTGCCTTCCTGCAGGGAGGCACACGGAGCCACGGGTGTGCCCTCTGAGTAACCCAGCCTTAGAAAAGAAGCTGGCATGTGAATTAAATGGATTAATTTCTGCAAGCCTGGCTGTTGTCACAAAAGACCCAGTGGGACCATGGCTCAGGCTATGAATGCATTAATCCTCTCTCATATGATGCTCTAGGAATGTCCCAGAGAATTCTCAGTGTTCTCCACTGAATCCATTCTCTCCTCTCCTGTGCTTGATTCTGTCACATAGTCAATGAGAAATTAAAAAAAAAATCCTTTCTCAGTAATTATATTCCACTGTAGAGCCAGGTTGCTCTCCTTGGGGCACCTCGGTGCCTAGTCCAGCTCCTGACACAGAGTTGGTAAGTAATGATTCAGTAGTAGCAATTATCATTATTTCCAATGTGTGTGTGGTCCTTATAATGACACTTTTGGGAACGGGGAATATTGCTCTGTGGGTAAAGTGCTCGTTATACAAACACAAGGAACTGAGTTTGGATCCCCAGCCCCTGCAAACAAGGCAGGCATAGCAGAGTAAGTATGCCCAAAGAGCAAGGATGGGGTAGGGTCAAGTACAGACAGGCAGACCCTCAGAACCCATTGGCTAGCAAGTGTAGCTGAACTGGCAAGCTCCCAGTTCAGTGAGAGACCCTGTCTCAGAAAACAGTGCTGGGGCTAGAGAGATGGCTCAGTAGTTAAGAGCACTGACTGCTCTTGAAGAGAACCCATGTTCAGCTCCCAGCATCCACATGGTGGTTCAGAACTGTCCATAACTCCAGTTCCAATAGAGTTCAATGCCTTCTTCTGACCTCTGCAGACACCAGACACACACACACACATGATGCATATACAGATAGAGAGGTGAAACACTCATGCATATGAAATCAATTGTTAGGCAGGCAGGCAGCAGGCAGGAAATGAGAAAGGAAAGGGGGAGTGAAACTGAGAAAAACACCAAACATCAGTGTGTAGCCTCCGTATATTCACACACACACACACACATGCACACCACACATGTGCACATGCACACACATACAAGCATGCATACAAGCACACACACATATGTGCACACACACATATACACAATCACACATGTGAATACATGCATATGTATCATATAAGTGCATTTTCTTGCCATTTAAAAGTTAATGTAAAAAAGATAAAGAGAATTCTTATCTGCACAAGGTATTATACGAAGCATATTACTGGGGGGCATAGTCAGAAACATACACCTGTGGCACACTCGTAAACGTTGCTATCCTAAGCAGCCTAAGTGGCAGTTATTGTGGACAGTAGATGGAGACTTCTCTTGGTAGAGCGAGACTGAAGACATGAAAACATTAGCAGCTCCACTTCTGGGTGCTGTTTCTGTACCCAGCAACATTCATAGCTTCTCTCTGAGGTAGACTATCCCATCCTTCAAATGGGGCCACTTAGAGCTTAGAGGGTCCCCAGACAATAGTCACAACGAGGAAAGAACACACTACAACCCTCCAGAGGTCTAGGAATGCCTATCATGTCAGCCTGCCACCTTACCTCAATGGCTGCTGATGTCTGCATCACCCCCTCCCAAGAGACCCAGGGGCCTGCTTTGGAGGCCAAGGTCCACCTCCAGAACTATTTTTGGGCAGGGAAGCATCTTCTACTCATAAACATGTTTTCTTAGGTGCAGTGATAATTGGAACTTAGATTTATACTAACTGTGTTAGCATTGACATGTCATTTTATTTAACTGTTGTTCAGTTGTCTATATTTAGGGTGCCCCTTTTTGATGCTTATGTCATACTTGTTACACGGTTGTCATGTTGGGTGGAATGGTCTCCATTATCCCGAGCTTCCAATCAGCGCTCAGCCAGAGCTCATGCACATGTATTCTGAAGATCTGAGAGCCACACACCCAGCTTGCTCACTGAGCTGCTATCTAGAAGTTCTCAGCCTAACCATATCAGGGTCCCACCTGAGCTTCCAGAAAGACCTGTTATTCATATGGAGGACATGGTGGAAGTGCCAGCATGAGAGTAGTAACACACACACAAATTTTAACACTCTTAGAATCATGACAGTGCATTATTTTCATATGGGAAGAAAAGAACAATCTTACTTCATGAGAACAAGCAAGCCGTTGGGTGAAGTATTGCCTACAAGTAAGAAAACTGGGGTACCATAGGATCCGGGAGCAACAGGGGCCTCTTGTATTGTCAGCTGAAACTTGCATCTCCAAAATCCAGGGTCTTCTTCTGCAGGCACCTACACCCACCCCCCCCACCCCCCACCCCCGTGCATGCAGAAGCCATAGAGGGGATCAGCAGCAGAACACAGTCAGGCTTCCATGGCCTCACCATATCTGAGAAGATGGGCAGGGGTAGCCTTGGTTCCACAGAGAATGGTACCTGCCTGAGGTCAGCAGGGCTTCGGCATGTCAAAGTCTACCTGTGTGCCCACGCCTGATCATTTTCATGATTAGTGGGTGGTAGGACTAGGCTTTCAAACAAAGTAGGAAACAGAAAATCCCTGTTGAACTTTGAAAAAAGCCTGTACTATTGCTTTGCTTTTTGCTTTATGTTTTGCTCCAGCATCAATGGACTATATCTAAATGCATTCCCATTTATAATTTCATGAATTGGAGGATGTCATTTCCTTCTGCAGGTGCCTACTCAGCAGCAAGGCATGGATAACCCACAGGGGAATTGTAGTTAAAAATCTATATAAGGACGAATGCTCTCGAGAGACAGAGGCTAGTGGATCTCTTGAGTTCAAAGCCAGTCTGGTCTACAGAGTGAGTTCCAGGACAGCCAGGGCTACACAGAGAAAGCCTGTGTCTAGAAAAAAACAAACAAACAAGAAAGAATGAGTGCTCCTGACACTTGAGAAACCCACAGAGGCCTTTCCAGAGGCCTTTCCAGAGGCCAATGGTCCTCCACAGCAGCAGGAACTGCTGCTTGGTTAAGCCACCATGCCTCATTAGTCAGACTTGTTTTCCTTGTCAGTAGAGGCTCCTTCATCAAGGATTCATCTGATCCACTTTCAAAGGAAGCATTTGTGTCTGATGGAAATTGGTGGAGCAAGAAATATTGATTTCTAAGCTGTTGACACTTGGAAAAGGGAGTTAATTTAGATGTCAGTATTGATCAGTGAAGCTAAGTTTAGATGCGGGCTTGAGAGAGTATATTCTCAAAGAGAAAGAGGGGAAGAACGGGAGGGTGGGAGAGAGAGAGAGAGAGAGAGAGAGAGAGAAGAGGAGAGGAGAGGAGAGGAGAGGAGAGGAGAGGAGAGGAGAGGAGAGGAGAGGAGAGGAGAGGAGAGGAGAGGAGAGGAGAGACACCTTAATTAAAGTGCCATTAATGAGGCCAAAATCAGAGGGATTGATACTGTGTTGTGATACAGCTCTGTGCTTGGAGATCATACATCAATGGTTCACATTTGACTATATGTGGCCATCATAATTCTAAGAGTAGTTATCTGGAAATTATATTAAAGTTAAGCATTAAAGAATGAAGAATTCATAGACATTTGACTGAAATATCTTCAAGTATTCCAAACAAATGAAATGTCACAGACTGATAAATGCCACTGATTTCTTGTTCAGTGATCAGCTGTATCTAAGACAGGCAGGACTCATACCTCTGGAGAAAACCAGACCCCGAAGGGAAACCACTGCACTGATTACAGCACACAGTGCAGGTCCCAGGTCACCAGAATGCCACCCAGATAACTCTCTAGGCCCCACAGACTTCTCTGGCTGCTTCCAAGAACATTACTACTTGAGGTAAAGATGACCTCACATCTATCAGATAAATTCAGGTGGTGGTTGGGGATGATGTAATGGCATAAAACAGAATGCATGCCCATATGTATTCCATAAGTACATATTGAATATAAATTGAGAGACCATGTATTTTTAAAATAATTGGATTGCTTCTGTGGGCCAAATCTGGCCAGAATTTGCTTATAATCAGTATAGACACTTAAAACAAAGAAAAAATATTAGCCCACCCTTATGCTTCTGTGATGATTACTGGGTTCAGTTTTGGTGAGTGTGTATCAGAGTCAGAAAGGAGCTGGCATAGGTCCAAGCAAGAGAAACAAAAGGACATTGTTTTCAAATGGAGATAATTAAGAGGACATAATGAGATATGGACACAGCCTATAAAGCCATAAATGATGAACACATACACTCTCGTGCACTTCCAGAACTAAGGAATTCTGAAGATAGACATCTAGGGAGCCGAGAATTTATTTTGTGGTTGGAGTCACAGAAGTAACCAGGCCTCGAGAGAGGTCATCTACAGTAGCAATCCTGAGTTAGTTGACTTGAGAACAACTTCTTGGCTTTGTATGGTGGGTATGATCGGGAGAACAGTCATCTGCAAGCCATTTCTCCAACCTCCAAGAGAACTGGATCCACGCTGCCCAGCTTCAGGGCATCATCATCATCTGTGGGTAGCCATTGTCTATTCCTGGTGTGGGCTTACATGAACCTCTTTGACCTGAGGAAATAAAAGGTCTGGATTTTTAGCTTTCCTGCTAAGCAAAGGCAGTCTAAGCTGAATTTTTGGCCTGGTCCTTTAGTCCTCAAACAATAATATTCTTCCAATCTCTGGTTTCTACATATTCGGTTTCTTTCTGAATACACATGGTTCTCCATGGTTCAAGGGACAGTCTTTGGATTTTATCAGGATGTGAAGTGTTAGAGCAGGAAATGACCTTTAAAGCTATCTGTCTCCATCAAAGTCCTAGTCACTTTGTCCTTGCTATGATAAACTACCTTGACAAAAGCAACTTGCAAGAGAAGGGTTTCTTTTGGCTTACAGAGAGATGCAGTGTATCATGGTGGGGAAGCTGTGAGAGCAGGCAGAAAAGGCATGCTTGGCAGGAGGTCAGCACTCAGGAGCAGAAAATGAACAAAGAGTAGTTCACTGTTTAAAGCATTGAGGCCTGCCCAGTAACCCACTTCCTCCCAAAGAGTGTGGCAAGAACCATCTTGGGACTGTGTTCATACACATGAGCCTATAGAAGACATTTTACATTTAAACCATAGCGCTAACCCATTAGGTACATTGTTACTGCAGTTGATTAGAGAGAAATACTACTATTACGATTTGAAAAGTGCTTTTACATTAAGGATTTTATTTTTATCCTAACTCTTTTGTTCAGTGAAGGAAAGTAGACACATTTTACAGGTGAAAAAGCTGGCCTTTGATTAAATGTTTCTAAAGTCACAGTTTGATATTAATAGAACCAATATTTTCTCATTTTAGTTACAATATTTCTCCCACTACCTACCACACTTGGGTGCTCAAGGGATAATAACTAACACATTTGATGAACCAGAAGAATCAAAAGAACCTCCCAATAGACAGTTATGCCAACAGGACTCTCAGTGATCTGAGGACAAAGAATGATAGCAACCTGGAGATGAGTGCAACATCGAAATGGTGTTCATTTAAATAACTGAATAAAGTTAAATGGCTTTTTTCTGTTCTGGGAGAATTGTAACTGAAGAATCACAGCAATGCCCATCTTAGCTCCAAGCTGAAAATCAAAACTAGCAGCACAGTCATTATCATCCAGCTTAGCATTTCCTGGGACATTGCCTCAGGCCCGTGATGCCAAAAGGAGGGAAGGGGTTATCCAGACATGGAGGAGATCATTGAGGTTCAGGGGAGTTATCAATTTTGCCAAGGAAGGAACGAGGTCAGGCTCTCTGACTTCGAATGTTATTCTTCTATCCATTATGCCCAGTTTGCTTCAAGAATTGACTCATGGCACTCAGTTCCACCCTGGCTTAAAGCCATGCTATAGACTTCCATGCATCTCTGTATTCCTGAAGTCAGATTGTTAGGACTCTAAAGTTCTAGAATACCTTCGTACATAGCATTTTGGAAATACAGCTAAACAAGAATATCCAGTGATTTATTGAAAAAAGTATATATGCATGTAAGTGTATGACATCACTCAGTGGGGATGCTGGGAAGTACGTATTCCCACCACTATAGCTACAACTGACATGGCTAGAACTAGAGGAAAATATTCTAGCAAGACTCTTGAGGAGTAGACTAACATTAACTGGTGATGCTCATGCAGAAGGTATTTTGATGACACCCACAAATGAGTCTCCAAAGCATGCAGGAAACAGCAAAACATGATAGAGGGACGTAGTTAAAAATATACACTGTGAGCTCTGTTTTTCCAAAGAGGCAAAGAATTTGGCCTTGCAGTCTGTGAATGTTCCCAGATCAACAGGCAGCTTTTCAAAGTCATTAGCACCTCGAGCCAGCCAGCCACAGTCCACCAGGGACAACAAGGGTTTTACACATACAAGCTGAACAGTTATTTCCTACAGCTAATTACTATACAGATTGGCATCCCATCCATAGTCTGCCAGATTGGCCACAAATTAACATCTCAATCCAAATCACACAGCTCCGGCAGGATTTATTCCTTGTGTTATCTATGTACAATAAGGCATCAGTCAGCTTCTGCTTAGAAATGAAATCTGCAGGGTGCCTGTGAGAGTTCTGGGGCTGAAGACCAGGAGAACAAAGTTTCCATTTGTTCAACACAAGAAATAAAAGGCTAAGAACCAATCAGAAGTAGATTGCAGTGTCTTCTCCTTTACAAGGAGTGACATACAGATGGTATTCATTGATTTTTGACATCTCAGAACTTTTTTCCTCACCAAGCAAGAGTCTCAGGCTCCCTAGAAAAGGAGATACTTGCCTTGTTCTAGTGACCACACACCAGGTAAGTCTTCAGAGTCTAGGTCTCCCCTTTGCATTGTTTGTGCCAAGTCTGTTAGCCTGATAATTACAATATCTGTTTTCTTGACCGCCCTAGACCAGCGGTTCTCAACCTGTGGAAATATATAAGAAAATATATTTCCAATGGACTAAGGGACCCCACCCAACCATACATTTATTTTTGTGGCCACTTCCTAACTGTAATTTTGCTACTGAGCCGTGTCTCGTGGGCATGAGAACCACTGATCTCTGGGCAGCTCATCCCTGCTCCCCTTTCTCCTGATATTTCCCATTTTAGATTTTATTTCCCCCAGTACTTATCAGGAACCCTCAAAGTTGTATTCAGGCCACTGGGTAATTTAAGCTCATTAGATTTTACTTTCCCTTTTGGTAATGATGTCCTTTGAATCCTGCCTGCTTTCCGTCCTTCCTTTGAGTTGTTTGCTTACTCAAGCTTCTCTACTCTGGGCTGCTGTGTAAGACATAGGTCCCCAGAGCATGACTTGGGTAATCTTCATTACTTTCAAAACATTACTATGCAAGAGCCATTAAGTGAATATGGGAGATTAAAGTTTGACTAGAAGTTTGCCCTAGACTTTAGGGAGTTCACATTTTTAAGGGAGAGGTAAAAATATAGGTTGAAATAACCAAAAAGTTGTTCTGTGGTAAGTCACGCTAAAGTGACCCACATAAAATACAGTGGCCATACTGCAGGAGGAAAAGATTATTTTTAACAAGAAGAGTGACAAATTCAAGAGGTTCTTATTTAAACTGGGCCTTTAAAAAACAAAAAGGAAGAGTTGGGGAAGAGGAAAGGATATGATTCAAATACACTGTATGAAATCCTCAACAAATAAATAAAACATCATAAATAATAAAAACACTGAAAGAAAAAGATACCAACAATTAGAATTTCTCTATTTTATTCTCTGAGAAAGAAGTTTAGACATGCATAAAATACACCCAGATGAAGTCGTGTTAATTAACCTAGTGGGAACTTTGGGACAGCAGAGGGATATGGGGAAGAAATGATGTGAGAACAAGCTGGTTCAGGGAGTACATACCTTATGACAGCAGATACAGGGAGATTGGGAAGATGGCACTTCAGGATCCTTACTGTCCTCTTTCTAACAGAGAAGAGGAGATAGTCCTTTGATTGACGTAGCCATAGGGAAAGCAACAGCTCTGGAGAAACAGTGGAGAGCTATTCACCTGAGTGCTTGCCCCAACTCCCTAGGTTCTGGGATGGATCCGCAATGGAGAGTCAATGCTCAACGCCAGCCTGGTCAACGCCAGCTCTTTGTCTGAGGCAGAGCAGCTACAGCGGGAGCACGAACAGTTCCAGCTAGCCATCGAGGTAACCCCCAAATCTGGATGCACTGTCTCTGTTCACTTCTTTGACTCTGGGCCTTGGGTACGATGGCTGTCTGAGACACCAGTGTTGCCCCAGGTGGTAGAGCCCTTGTGCTTTCTAGTGACATAGTGTAGGAGCCTCCTTCACACTTGGGTATGCAGAATTCAGGTTTCATTCTGTCCCCAAGATACCAGGAGCCGTGTATTCAGATGAGAATATTTGCTGCCCCCTCAGGCTTTACGGCCCTAGTGCAGTTAGATTTTTACCGATTTTTACTCACAAACTATATACCAGTGAGAAATACAAAGGTAAAAGGTGACAAGGCTTCTGGTTGAAAACTACTCGGAAATGAGGATAAACAGTTGCTCAGGTCAGTAGTAAATTGGAATAATACTTATAAAACTTGGATTCTAGGTTAGAATTTTGACTTTTAACAAGGACCACTAGGCTTGCAACAAACTGTATCATATAGTTTGCATGCTCAAAGTGGCTGTTCAGTTATACTAGCAGAAGCCATATTTGAAGAATAAACTGCAAGTAGAAGTTTACCAGCTGGGACTTTGGTAAACTTTTTACTACGGCTAAAAACAAAGAAGCCCATTTTAAAAGAAAATTTCACTTTGGATAAAGTAATGCTGCCTTGCTTTAAATAATCTTCCTGCTTGGACTTTCTCCTCCCAGAGAGACTTTAGCAGATTGCTTCTCAGTGGTGTCTGAGAAAGAATAGAAATGGCCAACGAAACTATATTAAAAACATAATAGGTTCCACACCAGCGGGGGAAAAGGCAGAGGATAAAAAGCCCAGATCCTTGGTACATGTGGCTCAGTGGGAAACTCTGCCTACTTCTGGGTGTGTAGGAACTACAAGGGGGCTATTTTCTTTTTTAAAATTACCACCAGCAAAAAAATTTACATAACAGTGGCAGAAAAATATTGAATTTTAATTATCTGTGCTCATAAATGTCTTTTAATGTGGCAGTCCAACTGGTTGGTAGCCTTTCATAAACTGATATTAATTGAATTCAGCCATTTAACTTTCCAGAAGCCATCTTTCATGCATCTAAAAATGGTGTTAAGATGACTGACATGTTTCCATAAACTACTTGATATCTCCTCAGGAAGTCTTAGTAGTCTGTAGCTACCATCTTGGATTTGAGATTGAAAAGCAAGCAGTGTATTGCACATGTAGTATGAACAATCTGCTTGCTGTAGAAGAGCTACCCAAAGCAAGGAGTTTTAGGTCTTTGTTACAGTTTATTAGCAATCCCAAAGTGATAATGGTAAGATTCTTCAGGAGACACCTAGATTAGGGTTATAACCAGGTACTTACTGGTCAAGTGTCTATAGCAGTGGTTCTCAACCTATGGGTCATGACACCTTTGGGCTTGAGTGACCCTTTCACAGGGGTTGCATAGCAGATATCCTACATATCAGATATTTACACTGTATTTCATAAAAGTAGCAAAATTACAGTTATAATCAGCAATGAAATAATAGTATGGTTGGAGGTCAGCACAACCTAGGAACTATATGAAAGGGTCACAGCATTAGGAAGGTTGACAGCCACTGCTGTATAGGCTTAGGCAGCAGTGAGAGTTTGTCAACAGACTGGAGCATTACGTGAAGCTATGGGGGACTTAGGCAAAGATAACTCTTGGACATCTTTGTCCTTGAATAAGAATACTTGGATTGGGTGATTACATTTCCAGTCTCTTAAACAAATGTCTGATAAGTCAGATCAAGCCTCACCGCATACTAGAGAACCTCAATGAACTTTGATAAAGGATGGGTAAATGTTTCCGCGGTGTATTGAAAGACAAAACTCTGTGTGGCTGTGTATGCCCCAGGTGTTAATTTGGGGAGATGTTGCTATATTGTTACATAGTATAATTTGGGGAGATGTTGCTCACTGTTACATAGTAGAGCCTGGCTAGGGCTAAATGCTTCCTAATCCCTCCTGGGAGTTTGTGTGGGTATTGCTTCAGTAAATAATTGATGCTAAGCTATAGGTGACTCTAGGGTGTCTGTAATCTCTGGGATAGCAGAGCATATAGAATTACTAGAACATCTTGGTGATGGAAGGTCATTAGGTTGTGGTGTAACTAAATGAACAAGGAGCACAGCCAGAACTGCTCATATGCTCCTCCAGACAGCCTGTGGTTGTCTGTATTAAGTTTAAACTGGGCTCTGCATCAGAAGAATATGCCAGAGAAGATGTAAACGATGTTTCTTTGAAACGGAGTCTTACTGTGTAGGCCAGGCTGAGCTTGAACTTAGCTATTTAGCCCAAGCAAGACTCAAACTCATGGCTGCCCTAATGTTCGACCCCCTGAGTGATGGACTACAACGTGTACCACACTATACCTGGCTAGATGCAAGTGATTTTAAAGGAAGGCTAAGCAGCCTAGTTTGGCTTTCCCTGTGTGCAGATCTTTTGCTGATTGCTGGGGGTGGGATGGGGGTATAATTTGCCTTCTTATTACCTAAGGAAGCAAACTCAAGGGTTCCACGGGGAAGATAGCTATTGATGAAACAATGAAATTTGTTGTGTAAACAGACGTTTTTAAGAGTAAAGGGGGTGCCAAATATATAATCCCAGAACTCCTGGAGGCTGAAGCAGGAGGATTACAAAGTCAGCCTGAGCTATGTAGACAGACCCTATCTCAATCAAGACAAAAGGAAAAGAGAGGGTTATTGATAAGTAATCTGGAAAAGCAGTTGTACACTGGAATGACCCTGGCCAAGCCAGGATCGTTCTAAGCCTTGCTTTGGAGCTTTCCCTGGAAAGGTCAGAATTTGTCCCTGATAAGCCTTGTTTTTAGGAAAACATTCCCAGAACACTTCACAGAGAACCAAACAGTGTCTCAACGCAGTGTAGTTTATTAAACAAAATGGATTCTCATTTGTTAGCGCTCTGGAGGCGCTGTTGTGCCCTCAGAAACTGCGACCTTCAGACAGAGAAGCTCAACTTTAAAACCCACTTTTACTTGAAATCCTCCCATGCATTTGAGTATAAATATTATACCAGAAAGTGGTTAAAACTGGATAATAAATTCAATTGATTTGGTTCAATTTTCTTGCACTTACACCTACTAAATATTAATGTCCTTGATAACCCACATCGTAAAACTCTAATGCTCAATGGGATTAAATGATAAGGAGTGAAAATGGACGCAGAATAATGACTTAAGCTTAGCAAAGCTAAGATTAGACCACACGGATGCGAATTTATCATTCAGGAAATTAAAGAAGAAAGTCTCACTCAAGACTGCTATAGAATAATGAGCTTCAGAGGAAGGAGCAGAGTTTATTACATAACACAAATTACACAGAACTGGAGATTACTCTGCACTCTCTGAAGATAAAACATTAAAACAGGTTTGCACTGGCAGTTATTCCATGTTAAGGGCAGAAGACATAATTGTCATAATCACTAACACTCATCTGGAGAACCTTTTCACAAATGAGAGATGCCATAGATTTCATTCCAGTCCTAGAGGAAGAGTCATGTGCCATAAAAGAATGTAAGTGTGGGACTAGGTCAAACAGGACTCTGGTTTTACCACTTATTTTGATGTAGGTTTTGAGACGTGCTGTTTAGCCTGCTGCATCTTGATGTCTTAATCTCTAAGCTGGAAATAAAATCCACCTCATAGAAGGGCTGTGGGAACCTGAAAAATCAATGCATAATCATAGGGCCCAGCACAGAACACACACACACACACACACACACACACATATACCCTTGGAGAAGTGACAGTCATTTGATTGACCACACATACACCTCTGCCCCCTCCGTGACAGTTTTTCCTTCTAAGCAACAGGAACCCTCCAAGAGTTAGCTAAGTAACAATGAAGTTCAGAGAAAGGGGTTTGCCCTGAGTTTCAGGCCATCTGAAAATGTTCACTGAAGGAGGGCAGGTTTGAGGCAAGTTTCAAAGGACAGAAGGGCTCTTTGACAGGGGCTTAGAGCATCTACCAAGGTCAGGAAGAAAGAAGGGCAAGGCAGGAAAGTTTGTGGCTTGCTTTTGGAGGTTTAGGGAAAAGGTGTAGCTGGTATTGTGAAGACAGACCATGTCGTGGAGGGCTCTTGTGGCAGCCAATTTGGACCTAGTTTTGAAGCAATGAAGGAGGAGCTGAAGACTTTTTGACTGAGAGAAAGAAGTGGTGCTCATAAGATGGAAGCCTTAGGGATGAAAAGAGTGACAGGGGCGCTCCCTAATCCATCAAATTAAGCAGAACCGCCAGAACCGTGCGAGAGGTACCGGAGATGTGGCTCAGTGGTGGAATTGTGTGCTTGGCATGTTCGGGACCCCAAGACAAATCCTAGCGTGCCACATGGAAAGAATAGGAAAAGACAATGCGCAGGATGGATCTGTGAAACAGAACTGGAAGGAAAGAAAACTGGCCGTTTCTCCTACATAAACATGCATAGAGGGAGGACCCAGCTGGGTTGGAGCAGTGGGAGGCAACAGTCAGGGATGCGGTCACGATTGTCACTAATTCTAGGTGGCAGGGGAAATAGGTAGGAGGAGGCCACCAACATTAAGTGGCCAGTGACTTTGAGGAACCATTTTAAAGAAATGGGTTTGGCTTCTATTGAGGATTTGGATCTGCCCTGCCACCGATGGCAGCACCTCCTCGGAAGGGTGAGAGGTGGCTCCCTTGCATCAGAAGACGATTCCAGAAGAGGATCTGACACTAAGAAGAGGCTTCTTCGAAGAGAAAATAATAGAAGCCATGGGAGCAGATAAGACCTGCTCTGAAGATGTGAGCAGTTAGCAAGGCTAACCTTGGCACGTCTTCATTTAGGAAACAGTGCCAGTTATACAAAGAAAGTCGGGGCTTCGGAAGGATTGGATTGCCCTTTTATTTACTTTCTCTAGCTTTATCTAGCGGCGAGGAGCCCAGCACTGACAGTCATTAGAACTGAGGCTGTCGGGGTAAAATCTCCAAAGGGCCAGGGATGCTGGTGGAGATGGAGTTGTGGAGCTGCTGCAGGTTCGGGCTGGGGGGAGCACATGGAAGGCACGTAGACAGAGCTGAGTAAGTAGGAAGTGCAGGATGAAATCTAATGACGGGAAAAGGCAGATGTATGTGGTAAGATCAAGGAGAAGCTTAGAGGAAAATGAGGGAGCTGCCCTCAGACCCAAGGACTGCTGAATGAGTCAGCTATAAAAGTGGTCTGAGCCCTGCTGCCCAAGCTAAGTAGAAAAGAATTCTGGAGTGTCACCGTGTTCTAGCCACCCTTGCTCACCACTATCAGCTGGAAGGATCCAGCAGCCCAGGGCACGATGCTGGTAGCTTTCCCGAGTCAGTAGCACTCTGATGCCCTCATGGGGGTTGTTCTAGGTAGGGTTGCTACTGCTGGGGTAGAACATCTCTTGAGCAAAGCAAGCTGGACAGGAGCTGTCCATCACTGAAGAAAATCCAGACAGGAACTTCTACAGGACGGGAACCTGGAGATAGGAGCTGACAGAGACCACAGAAGGATGCTGCCTACTGACTTGCTTCCCATGGCCTGCTCAGCCTTATAGAACCCAGGACCACCAGCCCAGGGATAGCCCCACCCACAATGGGCTGGGCCCTCCCCCATCAATCACTAATTAAGAAAATGCCCTACAGGCTTGTCATTCTCTTAATTGAGGTTCTCTCCTCTAGATGACTCTAGCTTGTGTCAAGCAGACATAAAACTATCCAACAGAGGGATCAGCACATCTGTGTCTGTCTTACAAAGCCTGAACCTCATTTGACTGTTTTATCCCTGCCACTTAGTCCTCCAGCCAGGTCCCCCAGCCTCTTGAAGTTAAGGTCCAAAACAGAGTTAACCCTAATCAGAAACCATAAAGCAAGTGCCTGTCTTCTAAAAGTCCATTGCAAATAATGAAAGGCTCCCGCTTTGAGCTCATTCTTGCCTGCAGGTCTGCTTCTTTGGTGGAGTTAACTGATGGGTTAGGGTGGGGACAGGAGAGTTCATTCTTCTGGTCTAGTTACCTACCAAGTTTCCCCATTCTACCGGAATCCTTCTCAACTGATCATCAATGGTTCAGATGTGCATTGCTAGCTGAGATGTGTGTTACACGTGTTTGGGGGGGGAACATGCTTATTTAATCTGTAAAATGCTGTATCAGTAATCATTGAAAGTTCAGTGATGAGCAATTTTATGATTAAATTTGAAAAAGAGATTAAGGAGTCAATCATTGACAAGGTTTCTACACAACTTCTGTTTCTCTACTACATGAACTGAAATAGCCTTAAAAATCTAGGGTAATGGGAGTAGAAACTTGAGAATGGGGTCAGGAGCTAGGGTCCTGAGAGATGAATGACATGTATGATTTCCTTTGTGTAAATGTGCCTTAAAGACAGTAATGTATTAATCACAGTGACAAATGGATCAGTCATTTAAAGCTCTTTAACTTCTCTGCATCTTTCCAACCACACCTCACTCCACCCTTCCCATATCACACCTGGGCTGCTCCATGGACCTCTCTCTCCTCCCCTCGTGCCCAGTCCCTCTTTCATGCCACTTCCTTGCAGAAGACGCACCAGAGCGCCCTGCAGGTACAGCAGAAGGCGGAGGCACTGCTCCAGGCTGGCCACTATGATGCTGACGCCATCCGAGAATGTGCTGAGAAGGTGGCCCTCCACTGGCAACAGCTCATGCTAAAGATGGAAGACCGGCTGAAACTCGTCAATGCCTCTGTGGCCTTTTACAAGACCTCTGAGCAGGTGAGAGGGAAGTCTGTGGGCATGAGTGGAAGATGAAAGAGGTTGTTTTCTGCCTCAAATTACAGTACAGCATCAAAAGCCAGGCATGTTGGCACTAACCCGGAAGAATAAAAGAATGACTTATGGAAACACTACCGTTGGCTTTCTTACCGTTTCATTTTTTTCCTTTACAGCAAGGAACCATGTGATTTTCTTTTTCATAAATTTCTCAGACTCATCAGATCAGTATGGAGGCATTAAAGTAGAAATTGGGTGTGTTGAATAAGCAATATATCAGTCAGCCACTGTCAGAATAGTGCTGTGTAACAACTACCCCCCCACACTTGATAATATAAATCAGCATTTGTTTTCCGGTTAAGTACCTAGGATCCAGCTGATTTCCCTGAACTTGGTATATCTAGACTCCAAACTGTACCTTGCATCGAGCTTGTTCATGTGTCTCTCATGCTCCCTGATCAGCGGCTACTTAAAATACATTCAGTTGGAAGAACCCAGAACCTACTGTACAAGACCTCTTCAAGTCTTTGATTCTGTCCTAGTGTGGAACAGGTCTCAAGTGTCTTAGTCTTGACATTTCTGCATGCTTTGTTATCTATTTTATCTGAAGACATAAGTTTGCATGCATGCTTTGTGTCTTACATTAAAAGTAGGAAAGGTGGGGCTAGACAAGTGATCTTTTGATTGGGGACAGACTTCTCATGACATGGCAAGCATGAGGAGGGGATTCTGCCTGAGTCACTGTTCACCTGAGTTCATAACTCACTGAACATTCTGTCCTAAAACCACATCCTTGGGCAAGGATGTAGCTCATTAGTAGAGTGTTTGCCCAGCATGCATAAATAAAGCCTTTGACCAGAATTTCAAGGTCACTTTTAGCTACATAGCAATTTCAAGGCCAGCCTGGGCTTGATAAGACTGTGTCTCAAAAACAGACAGACATAATCTTTACTAAGAAGAATGACTTTTTCAGAGAAGGCCGAGATGGTTACAGCTATTCTCCCAACTCTGTGCCCAACAAGTATCCAAAGCTGTTGAAGGAAAGTGTAGGAATTTGGGGTTCTGCTCTCTGGTTGGTTGGTTGGTTGGCTGGCTGGCTGGTTAGTTGGTTGGTTGGTTGGTTTGTTGGTTGGTTGGTTGGCTGGCTGGCTGGTTAGTTGGTTGTTGGTTGGTTGGTTGGTTGGTCGGTTGGTTGGTTGGTTGGTTGGTTTTGCCATGCTAGGGATGGAAGCCCTCTTCTTATACTTCCTAGGCAAGTGTCTGCTGAGTTTCTATTATCTGTATCCTCCATGCACTGATACCAGGCTGTTGTGAGACTCCCACTGTAACACTCAACATAACTCCCTGTGAACTCTCTTGGATGCTCTGTTTTCTTCTGAAGTCATTTATAAGGTCCCTCAGCATGGTCTCTCTGAATATTTATAACTTAAAAAAAAATATGTCTTTGAAGTTAACTCAAATGTATTTTCCCTCAGAAAGAAATGTGATTTTATAATAAAGATGGATGCTAAAGATGTCACTGCCTTATGGTAGGACTTTGAACATCTGTCCCCAGGGGAGTTGAAAGATGACTTTCGTTTATGGCCCATAAATCACACAAGAGAGGCAGCTTTCCACTTCACCATTGCTTGAGGCTCCTGACTGACAGACAAGTACAGATGCTGAGGCAAGCCATCAAGTATCTTCTCCATGTCAGGTCTACATAATTCATAGTTATCATGAAGTTACAACAATATAGCTATATAACATAATATATACATACATACATATGAACATGTATATGAGATAGATTTCATATATGTGTATATATGTGATATATATTATATGTGTTATGCATATATATGTTATATGTTACATATGTATATTATGTGAGATATATATATCACTTTGTGTGTCTCTATGTCTCTATATATATATCACTTTGGAGCCCCCAAATATTCAGCCTATTTCTTCTTCTCTTACTTTTCATCATATTCTTGAGTAATATTATCAACCTCTATAGCTTCAGCCTTTAGCCATCAGCTATAAAGAGACAATTCCACAATCTGCACCTCCAGTCACAGTCTAAGCTCCAATCACAAGGTTCTCAAAATATCTGTTCAGAATATCCCGGGAGTGATGGCTGCTCTAAATCTCCAGGCTGGACATCACTGCAGTGTGTAAAGTTCTGCTACAGAAACCTGCAGAGAGTACCCACTGAACAGGTCATTTAACGAGCCTCTGCTTCCATGATTCCCCAGGTGTGCAGTGTTCTGGAGAGCTTAGAACAAGAGTACCGGAGAGACGAGGACTGGTGTGGCGGGAGAGACAAGCTGGGGCCGGCAGCGGAAATGGACCACGTTATTCCACTCCTCAGCAAGCATCTGGAGCAGAAGGAGGCCTTCCTGAAGGTTAGTATGCAATGCCACACAGGTCCCAGACTCCAGCCTCACCCTCTCCTTTCCCCCACCTTCACCAAGGCTTCCCTTTGCCTGTCTGAAGATACAGCTCCTGGTTAATGTGTAAAGCCATACACTTTTGGCTTCATCAGGTATAGGATACATTATTATTGCCACTGCAGTGTTAGAATACTCCAAGATCGCATGGTTATGGTCACATGCTTTTACTCACTTACATTCAGTTTATAAAAAAAATAATTTGTTTTCTTTTATAGTGCTAGGGTTTGAACACAGGGCCTCGTGCCCGTTTGGCTAACACTCTATCATTAATCAATAACCCTAACCTTAGCCCTAAAATGTTCTTTTGGCTGAACAGTCTAAGCCTACTTCTGAAGTTATTAAAATGAAGCTTTTGTTAGTAGATATTGCAAATTTTAGGGTGATGAATTAGATACAATTTATCAATCTAGCAATTTTCAATTAACAATATCACAATGTTTATTCTTCTGTATGAAAGCAGAAACACATTTCCTGGGGGGTTCCTGATACGGCCCTAGTGTCTCAAGGAGGGAAACCAGCCCTGGCCCATATGGGCTTTTAGTAGCAAGGAAAGTCCTTCTGAAAGTCCCCTGGCAGCAGGCTTCCCAGTTCAGGCTCCACTCACCCCAAAACTTTCATGTTCTTCCTCTGGGGTTTCTCCAAGAGAATTTGTGTTCCCTGACCACTGAAGTCACCCTTCTATAACTAGCTGCCTTTTTTTTATTAGACTTCTTCTCCTCTTGACCACCAAATCTTTCTGCTCCTTTCTTAAGACTCCCCTACCCCTTACAGACCTACGCTTCTTCCTACTGTCTGGTGTTGTCACAAGTATCAGTCAGAACCACAAATAAGCAGGTTAAACTAATACAGATAAGTAGAAATTTTCCCATACAGTGCTTAAAATAATTTAAAAGTTTATTATAAAACAAAATTGAAAATGATTGAAGGAGCATAGGAAGGATTTAAAGTAGGGTTACGAAAGTGTTTCTCGGGACTGGGAATGTCTTTGGGCAGGGAAGTACCTGCTGTGCAAGCATCAGGACCTGAGTTTGGATCCCCAGCATCACGTAGAGAGCCAGTCACGGCCTCATGCACTACATATCCCCAGTGCTGTGGAGGACGGAGAATCAGGGTCACTGGGCCTTGCTGGCTGCCAGCCTAGCTCGGGTTCTCTTAGAGATAATGTCTCAAGAGGCAAGGTTAACAGTGGTTGAACAGGACACCCAACCTCCTCCTCTGGCCTCCTCACATGCAGGTATGGACATGTATACCCCACACACCTGCACAGTACACCACACATACATCACACTTATGCACGCAGAGAGAAAAGTAAAGATTATTTCTTCATAAAATTAAATGAGTCTTTTAAAGAAGAAAGAAAACCATCTAGGCTGACGTTTTTCATATATTCCTAGAGCTATAGAGAAAAAACTCCCCGTAACTGTGGGATTCCCTGCCCAACAAATGGTATACAGCTTTCTGTTTATCCTTTATTGATTCATCTAGAGTCCTTAGTCTTGGCCTGTGAGTTCCTGAGCCCATTAACTGGCTTTAACCAGATGCAGCTTTGTTGCTACTTTTTATGTAATCATAAAAGCATATAATTTAAATTTATATTTATTATATAGCAATCATTGTAATTATATAATTTGTATGATCAAAAGATAAATATAAGATTTTAAAATTTAACTTGATCTACAGATAATTTAGTTTATTAGTCATTAATTGAATATATTATTAACTTATTAATTTAAAATTAGGAAACAAGTATATACTAGTTTTATAGCTATGGATAAAACTGATTTTTAGAGAAATTCATAAATTATATGAGTTTAAGAGACATTAGAAATGCTGTCAGCATATCTGGATTCTAGCTTGAAGGGCTTCTTTCCTGATGCTCTTCCCAGCCCTCGACACTAAGCGTCATCAGGAGAATGTGCCCTGTCCTCTCTGCCAGCCCCTGCTGATGGGAGCCTTCAATGGCTCTGACTCTCTTATGGAGGTTGATATTTCCCAATAAGAGAGTACTTGTTAGTGTTATTTAGCTAAGGGGAACATGATTGGCAATCAAGCAAATCTGAAAATCGCTGGCAACTTAAGCTTAGATTTAGAATTAGGTTATCAAGTGTGTTTGCTGGATGGGCTGCGCTAAGCGAGTTTCTCTTCCCTGGGCTCTCAACGGTGGTCACATGAGAGACATTCTTGTGACAGAAGAAAGCCAGCCTGGGCGTGAACATTAGCAATGCCCAATCAGCTTAGTGAAGGATCCGCTGCTTTCTGATTTCTGTCTGAAAAGAAAACGCTTGGCTAAAGGAGCTCAGAGTAGGAGCCTTGTAAGTTGGAATTAGTGTCCCGCGAACCGGAAGTGACCTCCAGAACTCCTCTCCCTCTGGATCCCTCCAGTATCCCCATCACCATCAAGTCCTTAGTCATTCTAAAAAGGCAGCTCTTCACACATCTTGAATTCCATGTGCCGTGGACTGGAGACAGGGCCTCACATCTTCGTTTCTCTTAGGCCTGCACTCTGGCACGGCGGAATGCCGAGGTGTTCCTCAAGTACATCCACAGGAACAATGTGAGCATGCCCAGTGTTGCCAGCCACACCAGAGGACCTGAGCAGCAAGTAAAAGGTAAGTCAGAGGCCACAGCTCACTTCAGTGGCCAGGCCCCGCCTCTCCTCGCAACAGGCTGTGTATCTAGTTCTCAGGTGATCTCAGGTGGTCTCCCTTAAGAAGAAACAGTCTCCTGTGGAGTGAAACCAGCCCTGGTGATCCAGTTTCTTAGCATACTGAAAGATTTTCCCAAGTTGTTGAGTTTTTTTGGTATTTTTGTTTTTTTAGTTTTGTTTTGTTTTGTTTTTTCGTTTATATTTAAATCTTGGGCCACACTACTTAATAGAAAGGTTGTCCAAACATTTGCTACTCAAAACGTGGTGTCCAGTTCACAACACTGGTATCACTTGGACACTAATACAAATATAATTTTGGACTCACTCAGAACTACAGAGTCAGAACCTGCATTCTGTATTCGGATAGAATTTACATAACTACTATTCTAGGTCATCTTTATTATCTCTCTGAATCCTATAAAGTCTGTGAGTACATGAAAAACAGCATATACCCTTTAAAATTGCTTATTGTCTGATTAGATTGGCCTAATTTATCGTTTTGATCTTTCAGTGTCCACTCTTGCCATACAGAGATTAGCCTTGGTGTAGGAAACCAGTGTTATACAAATCCTCTTGTCCAGTTAGAAAATCACAGCCCTGGCGACTAAGGCCAGGGAGAAGACCCGAGCTGACTTGGAATGACGGTGAGCCAGGCTTAGGGACACCATGGTCAGAGTGAGGACTGCTTTGGGTGGAGTTCCCTTCCCTGCTCAGATAACTCAAGAGTTGGGATGATCCAAATCACTAGAAAGAGTTAAACAGGAAGAGGAACCAGACAGAGCTCCTTCCCTGTGTGTTATTTTGCCTTTGAGTGAGGCCCTGTGGGTGGCTGACTCCATGTCAGAGCATATGTTCTGACTTCTGCAGATAGCAGCTTGGGCGAGGCCAACCACTGAGAGACCACATCCATATCCACACTGTATGGGACAGGCACCCAGAGCATGCTGGATTCACCTCCATCTGTGCAAGCTCCAGGCGGTGGGGGGAGGGGAGGGCGAATAGTGGCACCTGAAACTCTCCAGACCTTCCCATGATTTGGATTGGTTATGTTGATTTCCTAAAGGTGCAGTGTGCAGAGAGCCCGACCACAGGACACAAACACATGGAAACGAGCTTCTTTGATCCTTGCCCAGTAGATGCAGACACTGGAGGCGAGACAGGCTATCTGTCTGTCATCTGCTGCCTGGATCCAAAACCAGTGCTCTTACATTTGGGTTTTAATATGGGAGCAGATTGCCGAGCAAAAACCACCACTGCCACTCACCCTGAGCATCTATTGTCCAGGTGACAGTATGTTGCAGCCGTCAACATTCCGTCAGCTGCTGTGACTAAGCTCAGCAATGCAGCTGTTGGATGTTGGCTCCAGATGTTGGCTAAGGTTCTCGTCTGTTTGTTCTGAGCTCAGAGTCCAAAGGACAGTTGCTACCCAAGAGTTCTTGCCATGATGCAATAAGGAAGCGAGGGACAAGTCAAGTCTACAGACACAATTCGAGCTCCTGTTTGTGTTATATCAGCTAACAGTCTCTTTGTCAGAGAAAGTCACTTGGCTGAGCCAGAGGTCAGAGGTCAGTCTGAGAGTGAGAAAGTACACTTGACCACTCTGGGAAGGAGGGGAAACTTCCATGCTGAATACATGAATAGTGAGTGAGCCACAGAGGCCGACAGAGTGCCTTAGCTTAAAGGGACATGGGCAGAGTCCATCCTTACAGTCAAACTTAAAAGGGCATAGACAGAGTCCGTCCTTACAGTCAAACTTAAAAGGGCATAGACAGAGTCCATCCTTATAGTCAAACTTAAAAGGGCATAGACAGAGTCCATCCTTACAGTCAAACTTAAAAGGGCATAGACAGAGTCCATCCTTACAGTCAAACTTAAAGGGGTGTGGGCAGAGTCTATCCTTACAGTCAAACTTCCAGGCCCAGGGCAGTGAGGGGAACTAAGAATAAGTAACATCAATGAATTTCAGGTTGTGGCATCTCAATAAAATTTCATAATACGTACTTTCCATCCCCCAGGGACCTGGGAGACCAAAAGTAGCTAAGAATGTGGTCTCTGGTCAAAGGATCCTGCTTAACTCCAAACTCTACTCCTCCCTATCTGAATGAGTCTGCACAAGTTTCAGGTCTTCCCTCAGTTTCTTCATCTGCAAAGTGAGGGCCATCACGATACACACGACATGAGTATTATGAAAATGTGCCCGACACATAATGCCTAGGAAACTTGTTTATCTATGTCCTCGTTACTGTATATTTTATCAAGCACATTTAATACTGTATATTTAATAGTTTGCAGAAAACAAGAGGCAGACATAGACAAATTTGCTTGCTTCAAGCATAGAGCATACTACTTGAGACACTTAAGAAATCAATCGAGGTCACCAGACAGTGTTAAGAGCAGTGAGGAGACAGATGACATGTACTGGATACCTCACCCCCCAACCCCCGGCTCCCTTGTCATACTAAATGCCTTCTATATAGTCTTAAATATAGTGTCATTCGGGAGATGTAAGAAGAGCTTTCAGCCTTCCTAAGGATTAAAACCTGTGTGGAGTTTGGGCCTAAGACAACACGTAGCCCATATTACCACCTAGCTTCCACCCACCCTGTGCCCAGAAGCTTCTAACGGTGGCTCTGTTGTTAAAGTGCCCTATGTTTGACTCCTGTGCAGGGCTGAGACTGTAGCGCATTCTGTGGGCCACCCTAATATCTTCCCGGCCTTCTCACTGCCACCCATATCCTGCCTCTCCTCCAGAAGCTCCTCAGGAATGCCTAGGAGTCCTCGCTAAGGCTCCCATGCTTGCGAGGCTCCAGACACGCTATGTCAGTTGTTGTCTCAGGAGTCCTCTTTCCAAACTCTCTTACCATAAGGACTGACTGCTGTGAAGAGAACCTGGGGACACTGTAGTAAGTCCATGGAATCCTCAGACACAGGTCGTTACCAAGCTCTCCCCCTCCTGGTCCCTTCTGGGGAGTTGCATCTATCTCTAGCTTTCCTTCCCTTTCTTCTGGTGCTTTACTAGTCCTAAAGGGAGGCTTTCCAGTGCCCCTGGTAGTGGGACTGAAGTAGCTGGAACTTTGCTTAGAGCCTTCCCATGATGCTATTCACCCGCTTTACCCACAGCCATCCTGAGTGAGCTCTTGCAGAGGGAGAATCGTGTCCTGCACTTCTGGACCTTGAAGAAGAGGCGGTTAGACCAGTGTCAGCAATATGTGGTGTTTGAGCGCAGTGCTAAGCAGGTATGTCCAGAACTCCCCTTGGCTTTGTCTTACTGCTGAGGGCTAGGTAGAGAACCACACTAGCAGACAGAGTTAAGTCAGGGGGTAGAGGTGACAGGATAAGGGAGAACAGGTTTCCCCTTGTTCATAATTTGGATTTTCTAGCATTCAATCCTGAGTTTGACACCAGGAGATATGATGGGCTGCATGGGTATTCTGTGAGTCTGACCTATAATAACCTCCAGTTTATATACAGCTACTCTACTTACTGGGTCTGACCTGTGATAGACCCCAGTTTATACAAAAATGCAAACTGAGTCTGATATATGATAGCCCCCAGTTTACTGCTTTGGGGTGAGCTGTCCCAACTCAAAGGAGAGCTTTCATAAGTTAAAAAACTAAAAACCAAAACTCCTTCAGAGCTACACACTCACCATCCTGTCACATTTCCTGGGTCCCAAACATAAGCCTTTCTCCCAATGTGGCATGTTTTCCCATTGAGAGCTGCCTTCTGGGGACTAGTGGTGGTGTTTCCTCCCACAGGCACTAGACTGGATCCAAGAAACAGGAGAATATTACCTCTCAACACATACCTCCACTGGAGAGACCACGGAGGAGACTCAGGAGCTACTGAAAGAGTACGGAGAATTCAGGGTGCCTGCCAAGGTAGGAAGTGCCCCCTCCCTCTCCCTGAGTCCTCCTAGTGCTTCTCTCTGTGGGAAACTTTACATATGAAAACAAGAGTGGGCTCTGTGCTCAGAACTGTGTAGTCCAAGTGGCACAAGGAAAGCATGTGTGGGATTGTCTCCTTTGGAACCCCAAATTGCATCTCCAAACAGGACATCGGTTACTAATATGTCTCATCATCACGCTACAGATTCTGGGGTCTCCTTTGTTTTCTCAGAGCTGATAAGAGGTGAAAGGGCACACTCATGTTAAACTATGCATACATTGTGGACAGCTTCCTGGAGTGGCCAGCCCTTGACACTGTGACATGTAGTCATCTACAAATGCATTGGGGGGCTACATGCGTGTCTCTCTGGGAATGCATGTGGCCTGAGTACTGCAGGTTAGACATATCTAAATTCTACCTATATCTATATTCTTGAAGTTGGAATGTCTTGGGAGGTACAGCTTACGGGATGGAACAGTAACTCAGAAACTGAGGAAAAGTTGGGGTGCCTGCCACATAGCATGAATCATCCTGTTAGCACCCTGCTCTGGCCACCTTCATGTAAGGGAAGCAAAAGTCACCATCCTCAGAACTGTGTTGGGAAGCCACCAAGGACAGGCTCCAAAAGCGAGTGACTTTCCAGCTTTCAGACCTATTTCCACTTGTCCCCAGATGTGCAAGTGACCAGGCTAGGTCTCTAAGGAACAAAGTGTACATACTTCACAAGCTTGTTACACTAAGGTAGCAGGATTTGCTGTACCAGAAAAAAAGCTGATTTAAAAAAAAAAAAATCAGTTTTCACAGCCAGCATGTGATGCAAGGGCCCTCGTTATGAATGGGAAGTTAATGTGTAATAGACCTCTCTTTGTAGTACCCTGTATATCTGCCTGCTTTTTATGGGAGCCCTCCACACATAGAAGATGCTCTTTTCAGAGTGAGAGCTGTTTGTTTGGGGGCCAAAGAGGAAAACAAGCTAATCCTGTCTTCTGCAGAGACCCCTTCAGTATCATAGCACGTGTTCCTCTAGCTTAGTTTAACAAACTTGGCCTGCTCCCTGAGCCAATATTTAAAACTGTTTGTCCACATTGTGACTGTGCTATGTAGTGAGGATTGGGCAGGCAGCCTTGCATCATTGGGAGCTTTGGAACCTCTTGGCTGCCATGACGAGCTGTGAGTTCAGATAGGAGGTTCATTTCAACACTAGCTAGAGAAACGGCACAAGGAATGTTACAGAAGAACAGAACCCTGCTCAAATCCAAATGAATCCAAATGAGTGGATTTTGAGGTTGCCAGTGTGGGTCTCTCATGGTGTCATTAATGAACCATCAACACGAGGTGCTTACGGTATCAGCTCCACCCGCGTGGGTGGACGACAGCAGTAGCCGGAACTCCTTGGGAGCAGAGTCTGTTTATAAACAATGTGGAAATGCAGAGAATTTGGTCGTGTTAGTTTACCCTTTGCAATTTGCTTCATGGCTTTGTCCATCATCTCTGCTGTAAACTACAGCAGCCTCCTCATTAGGTTGCTTTCTCCTGGCCTTTCCTTCCTTCTAATCTATTCCACTCTTCTTATCTCTAAAGGATGGCTTAGGAACTTTAATGGTCTTCAGTGTGTTCAGGCTCCCCCGCCTCCCACACCACAGCTCCCTTGTCCCTTGTTCCTTTGCACTACCTTGGGCTTCAGCCAAGTGGATGCGCTTTCTTACCCTCCATGAGATCCATCATATAATTTTCCCTCACTACCATTCTCATACAATTTTTCCACTAAAAACAGGGTCCCTTCTTTCTAGTTGGTGCTTCAGAAAGGAGCCCACCTTTCCAGTCCAGTGCCACCTCTTCTATGATCCTGTCTTCCTGCTGAACACCTCAGTGTCATCCCCTGCTGTGCTCAGCCCTCTTCTGTATAGCCTTCTGCGAGCTGGTGCAAGTCATGTTTTCTCCAGGAGTCTTTGTGCAGGGCTACCTCCTATATTAGCCTGAGTATCTCAGGGAGTCTCTTGCAGGGATATCTCCTACAATATCCCTGAAGACAAGAACCACCTTCGTTCACCTTGCCAGCATTCCCCAGGCACAGCTAATGTATGGAAGGGAGGTCACAAAGATGCATGAACATTAGGAATCTTGGATAGATTTCAGAACTATGACACTCAAGTCTTTGTTAATGTGGCTTTTCTAGCTTGGCTCTCTGTCTCCTGTCTTCTGCCCAGCTGAGCTATGTCTGTAAGTAGTTACTGTGTTCCCATATAGCATGGTCTCCATCTCAGAGTCAATGGTGTCAGAATATCTACTGGCCATTCCTCAGCTCAGATGAGGAGCCTCTGACTGAAGCCTCCTGCCCCACCCCAGCCCAACTCCCCAGAGGCTTTTAACCAGTCAGCTCTGGCTTCTAGTCTCTATAACCAGTGAAGTGAACTTGGTATGGAGAGCAAACTGACCTTGAGTGACAGAGGAAATATGGTGGCCCTCACAATTGCATAGTACAATGAGTCATGCTGAATTATTATACCCTGCTTCAAAGATGAGATCAAGCTGAAGAAACACTGAATATAGAAAGGCAATTTTATATAAAAGCCATCAAACATAAGAATAAAAATGAGACAGATTTGGTGAAGATAAGAACACACAATTGCACATTGTGGTGCGACTATAGGCAATCTAGTTAGAAGAATACAAATGATACTTTTTGTTGTTGCAAAAATTATAGGGGAAAAGGCAGTTGATAACAGGGAAGCTGAACTTCTCAGCATCTAACAGAACTCTGGGGTTTTTTTCCTAAAAAGAAAGTGTTTTTAGATTTTTTTTTCTTTTTTTTTTAACAATACAGTGAGGTTTTTAGTGCATTCAGAAGCTCATATAATCATTGCCACAGCTGAGTTCCAGAAGCCCCATATACATTAGGAGTAAGTCTTCCCTCCCTTCTCTCCTCAGGCATATGCCCACGCTGTACATTTCATACAAATAGAATCATTTGATATGTAATCCTCCATGTCTGGCTTCTTTCACTTAGCGCAATATTTTTCGTATTCACCTGTATTTTAATGTGTCAGCTTGTCATCTCCTTTGATGACTAAATATTTCATTATGTGGATCTAGCTCTATCATTTATCTGATGATATTTACTTCCTGTTTATCACATGACTGATATTTAGTTTGAAGGCTTTATGAATAACGTTAAAACTATAATGCAAGTTTTGTGTGAGCATGTCCTCTTATATGTACACATAGGAGCGCAATGGCTGGGCCATCCTGTGCCTCTCTGTTTAATTTTGAGGAACTTCCAATTCTGAAGCAGCTCTTACCTGCAGTGTGTGCAGCTCCCAGCATCCCCATATACTTAGTAGCACTAAGCTCCTGTCTGTGTGAAGAAACATCAGAGAGAGGGAGTTTACTGTGCAACCCACACTGCTCAAACCTCGGCACTCATGTAGTCCTTCTGTTTCTGCCTCCAAAGTGCTCCAGAGTGTTCCTACTGTTACTGTCCCTGCCTTTCTCCTCTACTCTGCAACCCCCCACCTGACCCCTGTCTCTGTAGTTTAGATCACCAGAGAAACATCCTCAGCTGAGTCACCATGCTGCCAAGGTTAAAGAGGGCTTTAAACAGACATTTTTTTTTAAAGCCAGGACACCTGAAAGGTGATTACCCACACTGAGAGGCTGTCCTGATAAGACAGGTTTTAGCCTCTGATCTCTTCAGCTGCAGGCAAAAAGATGACAGGTCACATGGATTCATATTGTATCCTGGGAGGAGGTGGGGCATGGTCATGGTTGGTGCCCCATTGGGCTGATTGGTCTTTGCTCACCCAGCAGCGAGCTAAAGCTAAAGATAGAGCTAAAACACCAGACTGAGGTAGCTAGTGAGGATGGACAGATGAGTAACGTGAAAGGTTTGGCTTTCAGGCCCATGAAGATGACACATGCTGAAATAGAGCCCTGTCCATGGAACTGTGGGACTATACCCACCTGTCTTCAGGGAGGGCTACCTGCCTGAGGATAGGATGCACAGGTGCTATTCCCACCATGCATGGGGATGACATTCAGCACGGCTGTGGCTCAGCAGTGGAGAGCCTCAGAGATGGCTCCTGCAAAGACAGGCAGGGCCAGGGGTCATAGAGCTTTGTTGCGGCCCGAGCTGCCCCACACTTGAGGGCCAAAATGTCTCGGACCGTTCTGTCAATGCTGGGACCCACACTGCCAAAAGCCTTGGGGACTAACTTGTTAGCCCGCACCGCCCCAAGCAGCTCCAGTCCACAGGTCGGGGTTCAGCAACAGAGAGAGTGAGGATGGACGGGAGGAATGGAGACCAAACAGTGTAATTCAATCCGGTTTATTCTTTAGTCTCTCTTCCTAGTCCAAGTCTCAAGTCTTGAGTTCCTACTCCCTAGTTCCTAGTCCCTAGTGCCTCCAAGTTCCAAGTTACTTCTTCCAAGTGCTAGGTGCCTAATACTTAATAATCATTCTTCTTCCGAGTTCTCTAGTCCAAGTGTCTTCTTCCTCAATGCCTAATTCCCTCTCCAAGTTGTACTGTCTAACCTAATTCCTAGTTCCAAGTTGTACTGAACTCTTCTGTCTGCCTCTTGCCTTTTATATGTCTCACTTCTAAGTCACACCTTTAAGTCATGCCCTTAGGGCTTGTCTCTAAATCTGATCTCTAAGTCATGCCCTTAAATCTCAGCTCTAAATCACAGCTTTAAGTCTCACACACCCAAGGGAAGATCCTGGGTATCTAAAACAAGGTGTTATCAGAGTGTGCTCAGCTGTTGTAGGCTATCGTAATCAAGTCTCTTGTCAGGGCATATGGCTCAAGATGGCTGCAAGGATGATAGCCACCTTCTGTTGGCTCCCCACAGAGCTTGACCACACTGTTTGTTGACTGTTCACTCCTGGTCTCTGTGAGGACATAGGGAAATCTCAGTCAGAACCTCAATCACAGGCTTTCTCCTTATTGATCCCAGTCAGCTTCAATGCCTTCTGATCCAGGTTCCACTAGCAGACCAGCCACTGTCTGGCCGAGGACACCGTCTTCAGTCAAGTCACCTGACCAGGAGCAGAGAATAGTGACTTCCAAGACTTTTATATAAAAAGGGATTCTTGATTATCAGAACGAAAATTAACCACTTTTAAGAAAATAACAAATTTTTTTTAAAGTTTTCCCCATAGGAAAAAATAAAACCCCTGAGAAAAATGAGATGCAAGTCTTCAGGAGCCCAGGTTTCTTGTCTTAGTCCATTCCTGGCATGGTTACTATTGCCGATTCATGGTGGAGGGATATTCCTCCAAGCCTCACACCCACCTCTTCTATTCCATTCCAAAGCCCTTCCAGCCCATGACTCTAGCCCCTGGCCAGCCCACCATGCTGAAAGAGGAGAGACTAATTGTGTTGTGCCCTGGCCATACATCAGGGAGAGTGTTTTGTTCTCCCTTCAGCATTACTCTCTTAGGAAGGGCCATGGATGAGCCTGGAGAAGGGTGCATGAGTAGTCAGGGCCGTTAGAGACTAGAATGGTGGGGTAAAGAATGGCCCTGCTGTCTTCTTGTAATAAATCAGTTATTTGCTTAGATTCTTGGTAAGAAGTTTGGACCACTAATTTGTCAGGGTGGATTCCATTTGTTAGCAGAAAAGAACGTATTGCCTGTAGCTCAGGAACTGAGGAATAGCTTTGATCCTTGGCAAACTTGCCAAGGAGAATGTCAACCTTGTGATGTTCTGTGAGCTCGTCTTTCTCTTTCTGTGGTAAGGATCACACCTTCCAGGTGTCTGAGACTGCCACTGCTGCATCTTGAAGTAACATCAGTGTGTTTGGGAATTTTACATGGCTGATATTAATTCTTATGGAGGTGACAATGACAGGGTTCTGATGTGTTCTACACAGAGGAATTTGATTGAGGGAGGAGGTCCAGTTACAAGTAACAAACCACTACAGCTCCATAAGGAAAACCGCCATCTTGATACCCTGGTATTCCGTAAGGATGATCCCAGGATGCTGATGGTGTACCTGTCTCACACACTGGCCAAAGGGCTTTTGTTGTGGTTCAGCAGATTCATGCATACCGTCAGTGGGATGATATCTGTGCAACCTGCAAAGCTTAGCTTTGTGATCACCAGCATTCTTGTTAGCCCTGAACAGTTTTGTGACACTGGCAAGAATCTTCACTTTGTTTTTCCACTTTTCAGTCTTGGACTTCCTCTGATGCTGGAACTTTCTGCAACACACGGCAGCTGGGTAGTACCTATCAGTTTCCCTAACCATGACCAGGCTTCTCTTCTCAGGCTTTTTCACCTTAGGGTCACCTTTCTCAGTGGTGCCTGTGACACCAGGTTTCTTTTCCATGGTGTCTGGGTTATCAACTTTTTCACTCTGCATCTTACAAGATGGGAAAGATGTGCTATCTTTCAAACTTCCCCCCCCCTTCTCAAAAGAACATTTTCCTTATAGCATATTGTTTAAATGTTATTTCCTTTTCCTCAAGATTTCCCAGGTATTTCTGATAAATTCAAAATCCATATTTCTATACTAAAAGTTGAGGAGGCCTTTGCTGTCCTTATCCTTCCGTTTCCGTGCCTGACCCAGCAGGCCTTCCCTGCCTTCCCTGCCTTCCCTGCCTTCCCTGCCTTCCCTGCCTTCCCTGCCTTCCCTGCCTTCCCTGCCTTCCCTGCCTTCCCTGCCTTCCCTGCCTTCCCTGCCTTCCCTGCCTTCCCTGCCTTCCCTGCCTTCCTTCCCTGCCTTCCTTCCCTGCCTTCCTTCCCTGCCTTCCTTCCCTGCCTTCCTTCCCTGCCTTCCTTCCCTGCCTTCCTTCCCTGCCTTCCTTCCCTGCCTTCCTTCCCTGCCTTCCTTCCCTGCCTTCCTTCCCTGCCTTCCTTCCCTGCCTTCCTTCCCTGCCTTCCTTCCCTGCCTTCCTTCCCTGCCTTCCCTGCCTTCCCTGCCTTCCCTGCCTTCCCTGCTGTCCCTGCCTTCCCATACAGCTCTGCCTCCATCTCCTCACTGGAGAATCACTCTGCTGTAACATACTGCTCACGTTGACATTCAATTACATGATGCCCCAAGCCGTCAACTATTTTGTATGAAAATCTTGTCCCCTCTGGAGATTTTACATAGGGGCAAATGAATATTTTTTATTTCTCCTTTTGTTTACCCCCGAAGCCCAACCCACAGCTCTCTACAGAGAACTGTAGACAGAGGAAATCCTGAACATATATTTGTTACAAATGAAGTTAACCCAACACATGTCAGACTTTTGACAGGTTAGCCCTGTAATATCTCCCTTGAATAGACAGAAAGACAAAAAAAATCTCAGTAAAGCAGATAGAAATCTGCTAGTCAGATTCATCAGATTCTAGCCTGTGCAAGCTTACAGGTGTTTAGTGCTGGCCTTGGGTACAGAGAGGGGTGGGAACTAGGAACAGGATCAAAGGCAAACACTGCTGTCATTATTGATGGTGTGATTTTGGACCAGCTCTAAAAGCTGAACCTTGCACTTTTACATCCAGCTCACAGTGACTCTTCCATCCCCCTCTGCTTCTTTTATTTTTTCTGGTTTTGGATATTTTTTTAATTGGATATTATATTTACATTTCAGATTTTATCCCCTTACTTTATCTCCCCCCACCCAGGAACCCCCATCCCATCCCCCCCTCCTATTGCTTCTATAAGGATGTACTCCCACCTACTCCCAACTCCCACCTCCCCACCCTCAAATTCCCCCCCTCACTCGGTGTTCAGCCTTCATGGGACCAAGGATCTCCTCTCCCACCTATGCCTGGCAAGGCCATTCTCCCCTATATATATAGCTGGAGTCTTGGGTCCCTTCCTATGTGCTCCCAGGCTGGTGGTTCAGACCCTGGGGAGCTCTGGTTGGTTGGTATTGTTGCTCTCCTCATGGGACCACAAACCCTTAAAGCTTCCATCTTCTCTCTAACTCCTCCATTGGGAACCCCTTGATTAGATCAATGGTTACCTGTGAATATCCGCCTCTGAATATGTCAGACTCTGGCAGACCTTTAAGGAGATAGCTATATCAGGCTCCTGTCAGCATGCACTTCCTGACATCCACATCAGCATCTACCTTTGGTGACTGCACAAGAAATGGATACCCAGGTGGAATGGTCTCCATACCACTCCCCTTCTGCTCCCCTCTGCTTCTTAAAGAGGTTTTAAAACTCACATGAATCTCATATATGATGAGATGATTATAGCATGCACTATAAATAAATGACTATATTTATTAATATGAGATCTCACATTAATAACAATGGCTAACATTGCTGACTTAATTAGTTATGTGAACTTTCTGCATGTTCTACAGACATGAACAATGCCTCTTACCTAGTTAAGATACCAATGACAGACCAAATAAGCAGTTATACTCACTGGGAACTTACAGGGGTTACTTACAGGAACATGGGAAAGTTACAAGCCACTGTACCACTAAAGGAAGTGTCACTGCCCCCAGAAACTGTTCATTGCTTATATATCTTTTGGAATTGCCATGGACTTGTGAGAACTTCCCTCCTAATAACCTTTAACTGTCTATAAATCCTTGGGAAGGTTAGGCCTCAGAAGCTCTACCTCTCCTCTGTGATGGAAAGTCAATAGGCCCAGATTTACACAGCTCTCTTCGAGGTGATCAGAGCTGCTGACAGTTGTGGCCATATCACACCTGGAAGACAGTGTTCCACAGCAAAGGTTCTTACAGTGGCTGGAGTAAGCACCTACTGTATGCCGGGCATGTTCTAGACAGTAGGCATTGCTGGCCCATTAATGTTCTCAATAACTTCATGAAACAGAGCTATCATGATTCCTATTTTGTGGGTAAAGAAACTAACAGTGCACAGATTTTAATAATTTGTTCTAGGCCACCCGAAAGGTGAGTGACAAAGTTGCCATGCAAACCTAGCATCCACTGGGAAGTACTGTGCAGAGCAGAGAGTTTGGGGCAAAGTGGGCTGAGAATAATGCAATCCACTAATGTTAGGCCATCTCTTGGGACAGCAAACGAAAGAAAAGGTGAAGCTTCTGATTCAGCTAGCAGACAGCTTTGTGGAAAAGGGCCACATCCATGCCACAGAGATACGAAAATGGGTGACCACAGTGGACAAGCACTACCGAGATTTCTCCCTGAGGATGGGGAAGTACCGGTACTCCCTGGAGAAAGCCCTGGGAGTCAACACGGAGGTATGTATGAAGTGCTGTCCACAGGAGCTGCCTCCTTTCTCCCCTCAGAGCCACTGGCTGCATCGCCATTGAGGGAGTGTGTTTCCAAAGCAGTCTTCTGAGCTGCAGAGCCCATAAACCTCATGCATTTTTAGCAGGCTTTGGGGGAGGGGAACATGCTGGTCCATTCATCCCCCCTCCCCCACCGTGATTAATGTTCAATGTACTTCAGAATTGGCGGGCCAGGAGCAAGGCCTATGAATACGAAGCAGAGGGTTTTTTTTTTTTTTTTCTTTCCCTGTAGTTAACTGTTGAGTAAACCCTTTCTTTTGGTCTCATCAGTACTAGCATCTAACCAATTATGTTAATCAGTCAATGATTAGAGTCCCTCACATGTATAGGAATGGTTTTCAGGAATAAGGGTCACAGTGTGTATAAAGGCTGTTTGACATTTCAACTAAAAGAAGGTACTAAGTTCCATGAAGCAAAGGAAGACCGGCTTTTAATCTCCTTTTAATAATAGAGGTCGGTAACCTATGAATTAAAAGCTAAATCCAGCCTGGCATTTAATCCTAGGATTTCCCACTCTTATGTCTTTAAACAGGCCCATGCTCCAAAGCAGAGCAGCCTCAAGTAAAGTAGTCAAACCACTAGACCTTAAGGCTTATGTCTCCCCCAGCCAGCGAGTTTTCTTCTGTGGGGTCCTTCATATGCAACACCAATGATGACTTAAACAAGCAGGGATGAGCTTACAAGGCTCACTCACTGATCAGGAATTCTGTTCCTGTTTCCAAGGGAAACTGCTTGTTTAAATAAAAATAGTTTATTTTTTCTTGGCAAATGAGATGTTTTTGGACTTTCCTATGTTTCTGATTCCCATTTAATTTATTGATGAAGAACCAATTCTGGCTGATTCATGTTTAGATTTAATCAAGACCAAAAGCCTGGAAAACAGATACGTGTCTGTAGCCACAGATAGTAGCATTAACTATTTGGCCAGAACATTCTACACCTTTTTTTTTTACTTGAAAGGCAGAATTACCCTATGGAGAGACCTTGAAGGACTGCACATCTTGTCACCCACTTCCATGAGGTTGTTTTACTGCTTCCCCAAGGTGATCTCTGTGACACTTCTCATGCAGGATAACAAGGACCTAGAGCTGGACATCATCCCAGCAAGCCTTTCGGATCGGGAGGTCAAGCTCCGGGATGCTAACCACGAGGTCAATGAAGAGAAACGGAAGTCAGCTCGAAAGAAAGAGTATGTGGGGGACGGGGGACAGGGGACAGGGGAGGCTCCCACTGCAGCTAGCAGGATCTTCCTTAATTTCTGCTACTACTCATCCCTTGTGACAACTTGATGAGTCATCTGGTCTACCTGGAGGTGTTGGGGTGGACACTGAGGAGACAGGCTGACTGGGGACCTCTCAGCCTCTCCGTTCTCTGCTGCATCCAACTGCTCTTCATGTGACAGGGACTTCTCAAGGCATACCTACTCCTCAGACCATCAAATTTTACTTCACAGTATCAAAGCTCAATAGTAACCAAACCAAACCACTCCACATAACAGAAATCAGACCTAGGGAAGCTAAGCAACTCTCCCCAAATGCCGCAGTCAGCATATACCAAATAGATCCAGACTCTTCACAGCTGACATCACATACACCATGTTTTCTTTTTACATCTCTCACCAGCTCCAAATTTCAAATAGCTTCGTGCTGCCCTCTGAATAAAGATCAGACTCCTCAATATTTGGCCCCACCTAAGTGGGCCTCATTTCAGACTTCTTCCCTGTTCAAGTAACACTTGGGACTGATTACTGTCCCTGACTCCCCTGGCAGCAAGAACGTTAGATGCAGTTGCTCATGCAGTGTTCCTAACCCAGACACTTCCCCTCCTGGTTTGACTCTTTTCTTCCCTCTCTCCTTCTTTCTGGGTTGTTTGTGTGTGTGTGTGTGTGTGTGGTGTGTGTGTGTGTGTGTGTGTGTGTGTGTGTGTGGTTTCATTTTCTCCCTGCTTTGAACCATATTGATTCTTTAAAATCCAGATCATAGCATATGCCTCCATGAGCCCTCACCAACATTCTCTGATGCCGTTGTTCCATTCCTTTCTGAATCTATCTCTATCTCTACAGATCGATCGATCGATCGATCAATCAATTGATTGATTGATAGATAATTTTACTTATTCTGTGGTCATATCTCACTAGCCAGATTATAAACTCTTGGGTGATAAGGAGTATTTTATACTCTTTTATATGAACTCTGGTTTCCAGAGTAACAGAGATACCACAGTTGACTAAGAGAAGTTTATGGAATATTATTGGATATGAAAACCGAAACTTAGGTGAGGAACAAGAAGGTATCCAAAATTACATAACAAATAAGCCTCATAGCTGAATACAGTGACACATGCCAGAACTCAAGAGGTTAAAACAGGAAAATTGGCAGGTCAAAGCCAGTCTGAGCTTTGTAATGAGACTCTATCTGGGAAAAAAAAAAAAAAAAAAAAAAAAAAGGAATTAAGAAAGGAAAGAGGGAGAAAAGAAGGAAGAAAGGAAGGACAGAAGGAAGAAAGAAGAGAAGGAAGGACAAAAAGAAGGAAGGAAGGACAAACAGCTGATAGCATCAGTTTTCTTACTTGGATTTTACGGATGTGCTTGGTCCAGAAGAACATAAGATGCCACACGAGAGATTCCAGCATCTCCCTTCCCGCATGCCCATATCTGGTTCAGATATTTGTATTTCAATCTCTACCTGGAGAATAATATCTTAAATAGAAAGAAAGATGTATCTTGAAACTGGCCCTGAGAGTAAATTGTAGATGCCAGGGGTAAAACTGATAAGTTTACTCCTATGTCTAGTTGACCCACATGGGGATGAGGCAGCTAAGGAAGAAAGGGGGCGCTAAGATTCAAACATGACGGAAGAATCTAAAGTTGCCTGAGATTTTTATAAACTGAATTATGTTTTCTCAGTATAAGAATGGTTAGAGCCAAAATCCATTTAGAGAGCTGGGGCTGATTTATCATTAGCTTCCTGCTCTGTTCTCCAAGTTCGGCCAGCCCTCTATATTCATGAGTCCCACATCCTCCCATTTAACCATCCCTGTATTATAAATATTCAGGGGAAATTATGCCTGTACGGAACATCAAGCCACAGGTAGTGGAAAGAATGGAGGAGTGCATTATAAAGATGGCTAACATGAAAGAAGCAGGTAGGAGAGAAAGAGCAAGAGGAAGAAAGGAAACCCAAGGCAATGACCAAAGCCAGTTCTGCTCCTTCAGATCTTCCCTAGTTTCTTAGCAACCTAAGGCTTAATCTCTGAGTACTTCCCAGGATCCTGTGCACCAGGCTGTTTCTCACAGGATCTAACTTAATCCTTGGAGCAGTCCTGGGTGGTCAGCTGTGTTATAGATAAGAAGTCCTGAGGTCTTGCTTCTAGTGATTGACAGATTCATAATTCAGTTCCTGCTCATCTAACTGCAATAGTCACACACTTTCTGCTCAACCAACAGAGGAAGAATAAGAAGAGAGTGGCTAGCTGACTTCTGCAAAAGTGTAGTCTTTACATCAATCCTTTAACTTTAGTAGAAGGCCACTATCAAAACGACACATTGCATTAAGGAAAAACCCAGAAAGATGAAGATCCCGGGAAAGATACCACTCGCATAATATTTCTGGTCATGTTTTCAAAAGGACACACCTTGAGGACACTAGGTCTCACATTTTTCATGTAACAGAACACCTGGAAACAGGAATTCTTACTGTGAACTATTATGTAAAGCTGATTCTGAGAATGTAAGATAAGTGTGTAAATAGGGTATCAATTAGATTGTCATATGTCGGCTAGCAAGCACTATTTCTAATAAAAATTATGTAGGGAAAAAGTAAA
Source organism: Arvicanthis niloticus (assembly GCF_011762505.2). Lineage (NCBI taxonomy): Eukaryota > Metazoa > Chordata > Mammalia > Rodentia > Muridae > Arvicanthis > Arvicanthis niloticus. The sequence goes on along the minus strand of NC_047669.1, from coordinate 20,840,815 downwards.
TAGATACACTACAATGAAGTCATACATGTTCAAGTCTGTTGTGTTATTTAGGAGTCCAAGAAAGGAGTCTTTTCTTAAAGATGCAGAGCATAAACTTCTATTCACAGTAGCCTGAAATGTGTCAATCACTTGTGAACTATATAGCATATGCCAATTTTGTATGCACAGGTTTGTGATGCAAATAAATCTCATTGGAAATACTGCCTAAACACCAAACAGAACCAACCAAGGTCAGCAAACTGTGGCCCACAAGTTAAATTGGGTTCATCCTGTTTTGTGTAGTCTATAATCTAAAAATGAGTATTATATACTAACTGGTTGATGAAATCAAACAGAGACTATCGTATGAAAACATACAAAACTTTGAGTACCCTGGTTTAATTGGAATGTATCTGCACTTGCCTCTGTGCTGCCTCTCAGATTATAGCAGCTGTGGTGAGTAGTTATGCCAGACACTGACTAGCCCATAAATACAACCTGATTCTTTACAGAAAACTGTAAAACCCAGAGCTCAGGTCATCTCTGCCCGACTTGGAGCCTGTTTGAGTCCTGAATGATATCAGTGTAAATCTATAAACTACCGAGCAGATACGGTCCTGGGAGCTGTAATCGAGACATAGAAAACTGTCGTTCAGACCATCCAGCTGCTGAGCTACAGTTGCAAGCACACACACCTTTGCACACACGCCTGTGCACGCGTACAGTTGACAGCCCATGCATATCAGCACAGTGACATAGCCATGAGAAAGCACAAGGGAGTGGAATTGGCTAAGCACAGATGTGGAGAAGGGATGGAGAGCAAATGACCAGGGGGAGAGAGCCCGAGAGTGAAGAGCTCTACTGGCATAGCCAAAAGCCGGACGGACACTCAAGTGTCCCAAGGGCAGGGCTGAGGAAGTAATGTTGGAGAAGAGGTGATGTATCCATAAACAACTGAAAGCTCATGTGTTTCCTCCTAGATTCATTATGGCTGAACTGCTCCAGACAGAAAAGGCTTATGTAAGGGACTTACACGAGTGCTTGGAGGTAAGTCTTACAGCGGTCAGTCCCAGCCCCGTTGCAGAAGCGGCACCTGGCCCATGTCAATCCCTTGAGAGCAGCTCAGTGCCCTTGCTCTTCTGATGGAGAATGAAAGGCCATCTGGGAGGACTTCCAGAGTCCAACACAGCTGCACAAGAGTTTGAAGTGCCTTTGAAAAGAAGGTCTACACTTCTCTCAAGCTGGAGCTAGACCCAGACCTAAAAAAGAAAAGAAAATGCAGCATCAGGGGAGAAAAGTATGTCAGACACTTCATTTCACAACATAAACCGTGACACAGATCTGATGAATGACAAGACTCGGCCTGCCCTTGCTAAGGTTCAGAGTAATGTAGCAGTGGTCAGGTTTTCTTGCTTTCTGTTCCACGGGTTAAACACTTCACCTTTTGACTCCGTATGCAGTCACGGTCCCACTTCGCCTCATGATTGAGGGGCCTCTTTTGTCTGGGTCTCTTGTGGCAGGCTTGTCGGTGATGAATCTGTCCCTGTCTTACAGACCTACCTGTGGGAAATGACCAGTGGTGTGGAGGAAATACCCCCTGGGATCCTCAACAAGGAGCACATCATCTTTGGCAACATCCAGGAGATCTACGACTTCCATAACAAGTATGTCGGGGGAGGGGACCCAGCAGAGCACACCGACAGGGTGAATGGCGGGCATCCGGCTGCCCATCAAGTGGAGCAGAGCCCTGGTAAACCTTCTACTTCATCTGACATGCTCTTTCTCACCTGGTCAGATCTCATCGTCAGTTGCTGCCTGACTCCTTTCTTGCTTATCATGTCCCCAATCATTCAGGATTCTTAGTGGAAAGAGAAGTAACTGCCCTGCAGTGCCACTTTCCAACTCTCGTGAGGAGCGGATAGCATCCCTGTTTGCACAGTTAACATGGTTACCAGCACACTGAGGAAGCAAGAGTGGCTTTACTCCATTAAGGCTGTTGTGGGAAGTCCTGACTTAGTAGTCACTCGGGACTGACCATCCTACACCTGTGCTCTCTGGGTTTCAAATTCTCTTCAGCATTTGTCTGAACGGTTTCCTCCATTCTCGACTTTCCCATCATCCTCGCCCCCAACCATTTATGTATATAAATATTGCAAAATATTTGCTACATCACATTTCCTGATAACTTACAGAAGCCACCGCCAGTCACCACTATCTACATTTTTGTTGAAGTAGAATCACAGACCACTAAAACCTCACAGCCTGTTTTTCCAAGCTTGATGTAAGAATCCTTTCGGTTGCATGCTAAATGTGTTTTCTGTCAGTAGTCAGCAAGAAGACCAGTATGACCCACTGGTAGAAATAACTTGGTTTCTAAAATTCACGTAGAGAGACTGTTGAAAAAAAAAAGAAAAAAGAAAATGTGACACAAAGTCCCTGAGGCCCCTCAGGAGCCTGATACAGAGGGAGTTGAGTGGAGCTGCTCCTGGGACTTGGTGTGCTGAGACAGAAACCCCGGAGACAGCACAGCCAGCCTCACTAGTCCCAAGGAGACCATGTGCACAAATGGAGAACCACTCTGAGGTAGGACTAGACAACACTGTCCAGGGAACTGTGTGCAGAGGTGAAGTCTATAGTACACTGTCCAACACAGTAACCATGGTGTCTGTGCAGCCACTGAACTGCCAAGGAGCTCCACTGGCATTGTACTTAATTTCAATTTTAATTTAAATAGTCATAAGTGAAAAAGAGTGGCTCCCATATTGGACAGTCCCACTCTGGAAAATGGCGCCTCCGTAGGGCTCTCTGCTAAGAATGACCCTCAGGCAAGCAGGAGTTGATGTGAGAGAATTCAAGGCTCAGGAAGGAATGGAGAGTCGCTGTTGTGATGAGTTACCCCGCCAAGGTATCAGTTAAAGTGATGTAAACCGTTTAGTCCCCACAGCGTGCTAAATAACCTGTCAGTAAACTGCAGCTGGAGGAGAATTTGCTCAGCCTTTCTAGACTATTAATAAAAATTTACACTCCTCTTTTTATTTTTTTAATCATAAACATCCTTATTTGGTTTACCTGGCAATTTCTAGACAAAGTATTTTGTCCTCATGACAGTCACATTAATAAGACCCTAATAAAAAGGTTCTTGACCATTGGCCACAAATCCTATAATCTGAGCCCTGCTCGCTACCACCCCATCTCCTCCAGGCTCTCTGAGAGGAGTGGCAAATGCTAAATAACTGTTGTATTGGTTTAACTGTGATCTTCAGATGTCATCAGCAAATCTCACTCTCCTTCGGTTCTTCCCACATTAGCTGAATACAGCACATCTCCACACCACAGCCAACTCTGCCCTTTCCACAACAAGGGGGAAGACTATCCACCTAACACGGAGCCATTAATAACAACGTATCTAACTCAGCGCTGCTTCTCATTCTGATTTCAGGGTGTCACTCTAGCAAGCCATGATAAATGGCATTATCGTCTTCTAAATAGCTGCAATTCTACCTCTAACTTACAAAATGTAGCTCTAACAAACTCTTTTTAAATTCAAATTAAACCATATGAAATCCTGCACTCTGCAAATGAAGGGAATAGACACGTTTCCCAACAACACTGCCAAGCACGTTACTGATTCAGAACATTAAAGAACCACACTAAAGGATGCCACAGAGATTAAACTTTCCTTCCAGCACAGCATCCCTTTGTCTTCTTCCCCACCAGCCTCTTTACTGCTTGGTTATATAGTTGGTTATATAGTTTCCTACACTATAGTAATTTAGATGAATATATATATATATGTATATATATGTATATATGTGAGTGTGTGTGTAAATATTAGATAGATAGATAGATAGATAGATAGATAGATAGATAGATAGATAGATAGATAGATAGATAGATGGGTAGATGGATGGATAGATGGATAGATGGATTGATAGACAGGCAGGCAGGCAGGCAGACAGACAGACAGACAGACAGACAGACAGACAGACAATTATAAAAATCAAGCACCTGAACAAATGAGTGGCTTAATGAGCAGCATTTTGTAAAACTTGAGAGAAATAAATGGCAGAAAAGGAAAAGACAATAAAACAAAGATGTAAGTAGAGGGTAGTGGCCCATGCCTGTGATCCCAGTGCTTGGGAGACTGAAGCAGGAGGATGGAGGGCTAGCCTGGGGTATCATTGTGGTAAAGAACTGCTCAGTGTTTGTACAGAACATCCTGCATCCTACTATTTGGTCTGCAAAGCCACTGTATTACAGTGTGACATTATAATTGACCCTAGTAATAATGCTGAATTACTGTGTATCTGCATTAAACTCAAGGAACTCTGCAATGTATTCAGAGAGCTACTGACTAAAAGAAATTAACGGTTTAAATTATCCACAATTCAAAGGAACATCCAAGGATCTCAAGCTGTGTATTAATTTCCTATATTAGCCAGGGGCTGAGGTTTTACTATACTGTGTGCTTTCTACTTGAGGCACACAGGTTTTGATTAATAGAGAAAATATAACAATTCTAAAATCTCTAATAAATAAAGATAAAAATGCTAATTGGCCAAACTTAGAAACTGCAAGGACTAACTATAAACTCCTTAGAAAATGGTACCATTCACTGTATATCCAATACCTTGTACCGTGAACCTGGAACCACATAAATTTAAAGCAAACATTCACTGGGTAAGTGGAAGGATGGATGGAAGGATGAATGGATAGGCTAATAATAAGATTACATCTTGCAAACTTGTAGGTAATGCCATTTGGGTCATTACTGGCTATTTGCTTGTGAGCATCTCAGAACAGAGAAAAGTTCCTATATATGTATGACTTCCCAGCATCAGTACCAGAGCATCCTAGACCAGCAAAATAGTAAGATTTCTAAATGAATGGGGGAGTTCCTGGGGGTGTCTTTACAGGAAGCTATGTAGTTGCCATGATACCTACTTATTTATTCTTTAGGGACTCTGCACGCCTCTGAAACCATCAGCTTTTAACCTGTATTTTCTGGGGGCTCTAACTCCATTTGTTTATGTTTTCAAAATGGCAGTACTGGTGCTGTTTATCAGAGATACATACTCCCATCATGGCTAGTCTGTCCCCAAGGTATCCACCTGTAGTTCAGACTGTAAGGGAGGTGGGGTTGGAAGGAAGTTTTCAGGACGTTAATACAGAAAGGAATTGACAGTTGTCAGTCCCACCTTAGTGACATAATTAGCTGTGCTACTGGGAAACTGGTGCCTGGGTCAGAGGTTACATTTCAGCCATGGACTACTGATCTATCCAAATGATGTCTCTGAAAAATGGCCACCAAGACAAGTTGTGTGTGTGTACATGTGCATGGGTATGTGTGTCCCAGAGGGTGGGATGTGTCTCAAAAATCTTTGTCTTTGTGGGTATTAAGTAGAGAAATTCTGCTCTCTCTGTTTCTGTAAAGAATATGCAGGATTTAGTTTACAAAGGCAGTGGTTCCGCCCTGGTTGGAGGTTAAGTGGGATGAGGACCCTGCTCTCAACTCTCACCACTTGCACGTTACTCTTCTTTATACAGCTAAATCAAAGATGGCTGTGCTGACTGCACAGGACTCGGGCCTGTTTCCATTGCCTTCCTGGAACGCTTAGACAATGGGGTGTGTTCTATAAATAGATCCTCCAAAGAGTAAAGTTTTGCCCAATCTAACATTTGCAATTAAAAAATAGTAATTGTTTTCACTTTGCCGCGCTAGATATTCAGCTACGATAATGACAGCTTTTTGTTAAAATGCTTTCTTTTCAGTTAAATTCCAGCTCTGTTTCTTCCTTTTCAGTTTTGGGGGTGGGGGGATTTAGTCATATTCTTATGAGTTTGAAAATAACATTTTTATAAAGTCTGTACTGTAAGGGGCCAGAGGGTCCTCTCAACTATTATGCTTAGCCCCCTTCAGTTATAGTAGAAAGAGTGACAGGAGACAGAGTCTCTGTCTCTGTCTCTCTGTCTCTCTGTCTCTCTGTCTCTCTCTCTCTCTCTCTCTCTCTCTCTCTCTCTCTCTCTCTCTCTCTCTCTCTCTCTCTCTCACACACACACACACACACACACACACACATGCTTTCCCCTCAAGATCAGACACTGGATTCCAGGGAATTAACCACAATCTCTTAGGTCTTCTCTCTCCCTCCCCAGCACCATAGATATTAGCAGTTTAATTCACAGTTAAGTCACATTCCCACCCATTAATTCCACAGCTGTGTCAATCGGGTCCCACACCTCTACACTAATAACCTGGGGGGGGGGGAAATCAGTTGTCAGCCAGAGCAAGGTGGGAGACCAAGCCCAGCAGCCTCTGCCACGCCATCCCTGCACTCACTCCTTACCCCTAATCCTGTCTATGATGTGGCCAGACCAGGGTCAGCCAGGCACAGTCAGGGTGCACAGAGGGGTGAAGACTGGGCTGAGGGAGGCTCACCATGCTAGGAAAGCTGCTATGCAAAAACTGCTTTAAAAAAAAAAAGACAAAATTTCATTATGTACCCTTGGATGGTCTAACACACTATATAAAGTTCAAGGCTACCCTTGAACTCACAGCAATCCTCCTGCCTTTTAAGGTTGGGACTAAAGTGTGAGCCACCACACTTGACCACACTTTGATCATCTCCCTGGAGTGTTTTCTTTGGGTCAGACCATTTCCAATTGTGAAATGAAGCTGTTCCCAGTGATGGATCCAGTCCAGACTCTGACCTCTTGTGAGAATCAGACAGTTCTGAGAAGGGGTGAGTCGAGGCACAGAATTAGTTCAAGAGGAAGACAATGGTGTCCAGTGGAGGAGCCAGGCGGGGCCAGTTTGAACAAATGCTTCTCAAGGTAGGGTGTCAAAGGGTAGGATGGGGAAAGAGTTTGTAAGAGAGGCTCAGATCACCCCTGCCTTATTGTCAGGGACAGATGCTGATCTTATCCCTCCGGTAGGCATCACAGACATGTCTTGGGGACTAAGAGAGAAAGGAGTAGCAGGTGGAAGTAATCTGACTGAAAGGGGGCACAGGCAAGGGCTCTGGTAAGGTGAGAAAATGAACCAAAATATCTAGATGGTGTAGACATGAGGGAGCAGAGTGGGTGGATTATAAGGAGAGGAAGATTTGGGGTGGGAGAGGGGAGAGGGAGAGAAAAGGGAAAGGAGGACAGGAGGATGGAGTAGTAGTCAGTCAGTAGTAGGTTAAGAGACGTGCTGAATGGGGCTCAACAGGGAGAGGAGAGAGAGATGAAAAAAAAAAAAAAAAAGGTTTCAGGAGCATGTGCAAAGTGTGTTTTCCAAAATGTGTTTTCTCATGCGCAAAGAAAGAAAGAAGAGAAAGTCAAGTCCTGAACCCCACCACTGCACACGTGCACACGCACAGGCGCGCACGCGCACACACACACACACACACACACACACACACACACACACACACACACACATCTGTCTGGATTTGGTTTTTTTTCTCCCTCTTCTTTTTGTCACATTAATTGGTTTACTTCCCCCCCCCCCCCCAGACCAGTGGGCTTTGGTGAGGCACTGGCTCCACCAAGTGGAGAGAAAGAGGTTGTGCAGTTCATGCTTAGGGCCACCCACGGGCTGCAGTTACTTTTTCCACAGGCAGCCTTGCTTTAAGTATGTGCCTTCTGCACACACACCCCAAATGCTCATGGTATTAGTTGTATCCCCTTTACTGGAAAAGCTCAACGCAGCCTCTGACTATAATCTAGCTCTATCCCTTGTTTTATGGAAGCTGACACTTTCTGAGCTACTCAGACCGGCATGGACAAAGCCAGGTGTCATTCAGTTAGCATCCAGATGTTAGGAGAAAAGGAAGGAAAGGCTAGTGAACTTCCCTGGGTCCCAGATCCTCTGTCTAAGGGTAACTACCAACTTTAAGCAGAGCATAGAGAAGATGGCTGTGATCTTGCTGTTGTTTATGCTGTGTATAAGCTTGTAGCATTGAGGCAGACTGTGAACAATCGAAACACCCAGATAAAGAAGCTGTCAGGCTTAGATACCTCACGGTAATGTTGATTTAACTTTTCACGTATTGTCACTTTCTTGCCTTGTTGCTAAGCAGCATCTTAGTTAGAGATCTTATTAAAGATGAATAACATTGGGTGGAGAATTCCTTTTTATAGTTTGCCTCATTTTAACATTACTTGGTATAATATGTGCAAGTAAATTGTTCATCTGATCACACAAGTTAGCTAGTGAAGGAGTATTGGGAAACACATTCAGTAGCAAGGCTTGCTTTTGCTACTTAAGATTGGAGGCTATGCATCCCCCCCTCATCCCTCACTCACATTAAAGTTTCTAGAGTAAAATGGAGGGACAGGGCCAAGAAGCCCATGCTGAACATAGGTCCCCAAGGTGTGCTGAAGATGTGGTGAAGAACTCCCCTCCTTGGCCAGTGTGCTCAGGCTCCTGACTGCCCTTCAGTTCCTTACCTCTCCTTATGCTAACTGCTCCCTTAGCCCCAGAAGTCTAGAGCCTTGAGTCTAGGCTGTGAGTCTGTAGAGATCTGGTGAGCTCCACGGGGAAGAACATAGGAATGCAGCCTGACTCTACCAGGAAGCAGTGTCCTGACTCCCACCTTCACGTTTTATATGTGCTGTCCATTGTTCCTCTGTAAGCCACGCCACAACCTTCCAGCTCTCACCACGCTGGCATGACAGCAAACACACACACACACATACACACATACACACATACACACACACACATACACACACACATACACACACACAAGGGCTCCAACAACTTTACCTTTGGATACACATACAACTTTGATGTGTCACACCAGCCTCTGAGCAAGGTCATGGGTCATTCCAGGAAGGCTTCCCAGAAACAGGGAGACTCTCACCAAACTGACTCCGGATGGTAGAGTCCCTGGTCAGAACTCAACTCGGAGAGTGCCATCAACAAATGCTAGAGGTATCATAATAGTTTAACAGGGGTGGCACCGCTTTGGTTTTAACAGGTCTTTTAAGGTCTTATTCCTTTCTAAAAGAGCTCTGCTCATTCCCCCACCTTTTATTACGTGCAGTCACTAATGTGCTGAAGGCCAAGATGTTGCCACAGAACAGGCAAGAGAGTGTGCAGCTTCTGTGGGAGTGTTGTCAGCCATTAGGCTGTAATTTAAACACATCTCAGGGAAGCAGATCGAAGGATATTGATTTACTAACTTAACTGTCACCTTCATGAGCTCCAGATTTCAAAAGCAAATAACTCATATTCCCCTCACCTGCAGCCATGACCATCCATGAATATATTCAAACTCAGTTCAAGAGACTGAAAGAAATAAATGACATATGAAACACACACACACACACACACACACACTTCCTTACTTACACACACAAAGATAAGCCTGATTGCCTTAGTGCAACAAAAATGTTTCTCTCCCTTTGGGCCTTGAGCTGGTATTGATCCTGAGTTCTAGCATTATTGAGAACTTTTTCCTATTTCTGTTTTAGAATTCATAGGGCATGTATCTCCTGCAGTCCTTTAAAGGCAGCAATAGATGTGATTGGTTTTGAGAGTGTATTTGCATTTCTAAAACCCAAACTGCACTATGAATATTCTTGTTCCACAGGCCAGTTTAAGAAACTCTAAAATTCGTACTTACAAGGAGAAAGATGGTCACCAGATGAGTCCTTGTAGCTCCCCAAAGCTTTCAGTGTCTTTCCCATTTTGTTACTCTAGTAATTACCATGTATTGTAGAAAAAAATATAAATTATAGATTGATGAAAAATGTCATCCACAATCTTAATAATCATTATTGGCATTTTTCTTGCCAAATATTTTTAAATTATACACATATTAATATTCACCACCAAAACATCTTCCTATATCATTGAAAATACAAGCAATATGCATCACATTTGTGACCACTTAATAATTATAAGAAACTGCCAAAGTGTATGAATAATGGTGACCATACAGAATGAGTCAAATCAAAGTGAACATTTCCCCTCACAGTGGAGGCAAGTAGTGGGATAATGCAAGATATCTTACCTTTGTTCTTAAAGTATCCATTCGAGTAATTTTAAAATTAAACAGAAAAGTTAACATTGATTAGTCTCAGCTACCACGCCCTATTTCTTCACCTGGTTCTCTTAGTAATGGTTTTATTAGTTTCCTGTGTTGGAAGCAGAATACATATTCCCTGCTTGGATAACAGGTGACGTGGTCTCTATACATTCACTCCTCTCCTTGCTATCTTCGCTTTGTTAAGGAGAACTCCCATATGAAGAGACAGAATAAGTGTTGACTCTGTGGAGGTGGGGAATATGTCTACAAATTACTCTGTTTTGTGGCTATATCGTAGCTCAAATATTTTGTTCTCTGCCAACCATACTTACCATTATAAATGGTGCCATTATCAGTGCCCAGGAATATATGTCATATATACATGTAGATGAACTAAAGGAGAAAATCCCGGACTCCAGAAAGCCTGAGTACATTCTGACACTTTGACGGTTCTATCAAATTGTTCTTTGTAAAGACTACATTTCCCACTCCCAGAGGTAAGCTTCCCTGAGGCCTCATAATTATTCTTTGGTTTGTAAGATCTTGAGTACATTTTAGAAAGCAAATTCCATCCCAATAATGCTGGCTTGTTAACTTTTATCCTTTAAAACTGACCCTACTACTTCATCCATTACTTTGAAGTCAGTGCAATCATTTCATTATAACGTTTTGTCATAGAAAGGAACCATGACTTAGACACCCACAGTGTCAGGTAAGTAAGTCACTCCATTCCACCCCTCCCCCACCATTAGCTGCTCTTCTCTAATGACATCTGTGCGGCAATACTTGCCCTCAGTGAAAGACGAAAGCTGAAAGTTGTAAAGAGGCCCATGAAGGATTGAACTTTTTTCCAGCTCAGCTTTAGGTTCATCTTGGGACCATATACATATTATAAATACATATAAATAATATTTATTATATATTATAAACATCACATATATTTACTATATATTTGCTATATATCTACTATATTTAACTATATATAGTTATATATAACATATTATATGTGTATATAATATATACTGTAATATATAATACTGTAAACATATATATATTTACTATACATATTTACTATATATAATATATTATATATTTATGGTATGCTTAGAGTAGTTGGGTTAACAAAATAAATTCAGAATTGCTGATAAAATGAAAGAGCTAATACAGCTACGGTATTTCATTATCTATTTTTATCTCAAATTCATGAACCTCTGGAGGGAATGGGGTGGGACTATTTTAAGTAGCACTGGTTAGTCAATTACTGTACATTTTAATTGAACAAGTCCCAACATAAAAGCCAGCTCCTCGTCTCACTTATAGAGCCTGTGCTCTGTGAGTGTAACTGGGACGTGATTGTTATGTTGGCCCTAATACAATCCTGTAAGTGGGGTCCTCTAGACCACGGTGTCTGACACAGCCTTTCTCTCCTTCACAGCATCTTCCTCAAAGAGCTGGAGAAGTACGAGCAGCTGCCTGAGGATGTGGGACACTGCTTTGTTACCTGGGTAACCAATCTGAGTTCCTCCCCTACTGTTGATGTTTCCAGGAGTCCCACTTGGAGCCTCTGCCCCATGCCTGGCATAAAGGTTGCCGTTACTCTTGGGACCAGGTGCTGCAGAGGCATCATGAGTAGATCTATGAAAGGTGGCACATCTCTGGAGCACAGAGCCATCCCTAGGAAAACCTATGACGTCACTCAAGATCCACCTCTACCTCTCTAGGAACTTTCTTAGATGACGAGGTCAGAAGAGTAGAACCAGGCCACCGCCCTTGGAAAGGCCCAGTCCACCAGTTGCTTTTTCGGGATGTAGAAGTTAGAACCTGCAGACATCATCCGTCTAATTATGGGTTACACTGCTTTGCTTAGTAGAGAAGAACAGACTCCTGCGCTATCTGTCCCAGTTCTGACTTACAGGATGAGTGTGCAGCTGCCCTCATTCCCACTGCCATCACCATGGGCGGGGTCGGTGGGCCAGATGTACCAGGTTCTAATCATCTGAGCTGGAACATTAAACCTCAGAAGCCTCTCCAGTGCACACAATTCTGAGCTCGGGCTCAGGGATATAAATTCAGAGAACTCTGCAAGTCCACTTACCACACCAAATGCAACTAAATCCTCCCCAGGCTAGGAATTCTGCTCTGGAATAGTTACTTAGTGGTAATCTGTACCCAGAATGGCCTATCAGAATGTATTCACATATAGAGAGCTTATGCTTAGGTGCTGACAGGACTATGGATGTGTTTTAGATTTCAGAACTGAGTCTATCTTAGATAAGAGGCAGAATACCCACTGAAACATACAAGTATCCTAGCTGGTCCGACAACTCAGGACCTGATGCCCAGGCAGGCCTTCTTTTCATGGACTCTCTGAGTTTGCCTCTAAGCCTACTTTCATTCCTCACAAAGGCTCAGGCCGCCATCTTATTTTGTGCCAGTGTGCAAGTTGATGCATAGGTCATAAAGATGCTGATAAGAATAATTTACAATCTCCTACACAGACAATATAGAAAAAACAAGGCTGAACGTCTAGAAAAAGGATTATTTTTTGTTACTTCAAGCAATTTGGGGGTTCCCTTTGAAATCAAAAATAAGTATGCGTTATCATCTCTTAGTGATAATTACTAACTCCTACGTAGTTTAAAGCCCTAAAATCTGTTTTAGAACACCTTTAATGATACCAGTGATGTCTGGTATAAGTGCATATGTACGTCGCCCTCTCAGGAGAGGACATACCAGGTATTCAAAAGGCACGGAAATGGACAGTAGTCCACCAATGAAAAAACACTTAGTTTTCAAAATTCATCTTCTCGGTGGACAGGTGAGGTCATGAGGTCTGGGGCTTGAGGTAACAACCCCTTTGGGAATCACTGTCCAGCCTCTGACAGTGGGAGATGGGGTGTTGGCTCCCAAGCTCCCTCTAATGGAGGCATCTGGAATATAAGCGGACCTCCCTCTGGTGTTTTGTTTTGTTTTGTTTTGTTTTTTGTTTTTTGTTTTTCTCTTACTGTTGTTTATATTTGCCTCAAGGGGCATGGATGGCCTTTGTTCTTTTCCAAGAAAAAGAACATGATTGTTGATGATTTAAAGTGAGGGTAGTTGATAATTAAGTTCCACGCAACTTCAGAACATGTTACCATTTTTCTTTCTTCCCATCATAGCCTTGTATTAAACTGAACTTCTGTTCAGACTTTTTCTGCATTCCAATAACAGAAGAAACATTCCAGCATTTTAACAGGCTGTGGGCTGAGGGAACACATGGCACTTTCCATAAGGAATTCAGTCGCTGTGCAGCCATGCTGGGCCTTTTAGGCATAGTGAGGAAGAGAAGTGTAGCCACCAGCTTTAGGGCAACTTAGCACAAGCTAGAGTTATTTGGGAAGAGGGGACCTCAGTTGAGAAAATGCTCCCACCAGATTGGCCTGTGGACAAGCCTGGGGGCATTTTCTTGACTGATGATTGATGTGGGAGGGCTAACCTTGATGTGGGCAGTGCCACCCCTGGACTGCTGGTCCTGAGTGCTATAAGAAAGCAGGCTGAGCAAGCCATGAGGAGCAAACCAGTAAGCAGCACTGCTTCATGGCTTCTGGGTCAGTTCCTGCCTCCAGCTTCCTGCCTTGAGTTCCTGCCCTGAGTTCCATGGATGATGGACTACAATCCGTAAGATAAAGTAAACCCTTTTCCCCAGTGTTTTCAGTCATGACATTTTACCACAAGAGAAGAAAGTCTGACGAAGAGAGGGAGGAACCGGTGGGTGCTCATCTTTTGTTGTCTTTGTTCTTTTTCAGGCAGACAAATTTCAGATGTATGTCACCTACTGTAAAAACAAGCCTGATTCCAACCAGCTGATCCTGGAGCATGCAGGCACCTTCTTTGATGTAAGCTGTGGTCTTCATTGTTGACAGTCCAGGGTCAGAGAGGGAGAGGAGAGAGGGGAGAGAGGAGAGAGGAGAGGGGAAGGAGGAGAGAGAGGGGAGGGAGGGAAGGGATTCTCCTCTGCTTTGCAATGAGTGTCTGCCCTTTCTTCCTTGTTCTTCTTTCCTGGCCACACTAAACCTTTATCTTATGGATAAAATATTTTGAAAAACTAAAACAAAGCAGTATTTGTCTTCAGTTTTGCCCCATTCCGTCTCAAGTGTGATTTTGATGAGGCAACTTTTATTCTGTTTCAATACCAAACCTAGCTAGACATAAACCTTGTGTTTACGGCTCTGATGATACAACTGATGCTGCCAAGGAGTTTTATTTTCTCAACCGTAGCAGTCAAAAGGTGTGGTCCCTGAGTCGGGCCCATCTGCATCACCTGAGCATCTTTCTGAAGTGCAAATTCCCCACTCCAGAACGGCTGGCAGAATCTTTTCTGGACACAGCCTGGCAACCTGAGTTGTAAGGAGTCCAGTGGTGTCTCTGACACCCACCCCAGTTTGAAGCCCACTTCACTGGTAATCTTCATTTGCACTGTAGCCATTGTTGATAAATGCCAATTGCTGACTCCTCTGAGATGCTATGAGTTGGACTGATGCTATGATACATGGCTAGTATTGAGGTGGCAGATGTTGTACAGTCAGAGCTGAACACTGTTGTCATGGACATCAAGAGATGGGAAGGCTGGGATCTTCTGCTTTCTCAGAACCTTGGATGTTGAATGAGAACAGTCTTAGGGGAGGGAGGTTACTGGGACAGATCCATTTAGTATTGGTCTCCCCCAAAAGAGAATGGCCTATTGGTTAGAAAGTAAACAGATCAAAAGGTATTGAAGAACACAAGGGATGTGTGAGACAGAAAGTTAAAAATAAGGAAAAATGAAAGTCAGTGAGCAACAGACTGCCACTGATGGCTTCTGCTAGTCCTGTCAGAAGTGACAGAAGCTCCTTCAGTAATGTGTCATAGCCGTCAGCCTACCTTGCAGCCTCATGCATTCATTGCTTCTGAGGCATCTTCAAATGCAAATGTAAGCTAGTAGGCTAAGCCCCTGGAATAACACAAAGGCATTGCAACCAGGATCTTGGGCTCCAGTTTACGAAATAAACTTCTTGAGCACCATTCTAAGCTGATACCACCAGAGTAGACTGATTCTGTGGGGATCTTGTTGCTTGGTGAAGGGGTAGTTTGAGTGGGAGAAGCTAGGTATGAAGCAAACATAAATGGCTTTTTAAAACAGAATTCATTTGGAAATGGCCTCAGGTGTTTGAAATTGGAATTGCTAGAGTAAAATAAAAGTCTAAGAAAAGTACTTCTCTCAGCTGATACCAGGAGTCACTGGATATTATATTGGATTCTCTATACTAATGCTTCCCTTGATTGACAGTGCATTTCCTTAAGGTGTCTTTGGTTGGTTAGTCATCAGAGTTATCTGTGAGGGTCTTTTTGAAGTTGTAAATGGATTGTGCCCTTCCCTTTTCCACTTAGCATTTTAATAACACAATTTCTGTGCCCTCAACATCCTTCAGATGCTTCTGTGTTTATGCTTATCCAGCATTTCCTTTGCCTAAGATTGTCTCCCACACAGAGACACCTATACACACATAAACCTGTGAATATATACATACATATCATGCTGAAGAGTTATTCCTGCCCTTCACAAAGTCAAATGCTGCATCCTGCACAACCCTACACTGTATGCGTGCCCTGTGCTTTGTGTCTCTGTCATAGAATTTGTGGCAATTCACCAACAAATGTACCTTCCTGCACACACACACACTCCATCCAAGACCCTTGAAACCCGGTGATATACTCCTGATTCCTGTTTGTACATGTCTTCATACCTGGTACCATATTATATTTCCAATAGTCCTGCGTTTCTCTGTGTCCCTAGTCAGTTTCTGATAAAGGAGATGGAGTGATAGTGATCATCCCAACTTAACCTGTCACCTTCATGAGCTCCAAATTTTAAAAGCAAATAGTTCATATTCCACTCACCTGCAGCCATGACACTGAGATTTTAGTGAGTGTCTTCTGAGAACTGAGCTGGAATATCCAGGACAAGCTGAGAGTTGTTCCAGTTTTTAGACCTTCTTGATGAGTTCAGTCCTACACAAGTGACACAAGACTTGTCACCTGGCAGTTGTCAGCTTTTCAATCTAGAGCAGTTGCCCCAGATGTGATCTGTCAGCATCACTCAGGAAGCATTCCTAAGCCATGCAGACTCTCTGATTCAAATCCCAGAGGGCAGCGTACATCCGGGTGTGCCCATGGCTAAGCCAAGTCTGCTGCTCTCTGCAGTAGGTCAGCTCTAGCAGAGGAGCTTGGGAAGGGCCATGCACCGTGTCCACTTGGTCACTTCAAGGCATTGGCATCTTAGAGTAAAGAGAGCATTAGTCCAGCATTTCCTAAATGTGTTAAGTGGATCTGGAATATGTCAGCTGCAGGAAACAGGACACTATGTGTTTGCATTTCTAGTGCTGAACCGTGCTATTCGGTGTTCTTGCTCTGTGGGTCAGTTTGGGATACTCCAAAAAAAAAACTACCCTCCCTAGAAGAAATATAACTATCACCAGCTTCTGCCAGAAGTCTCCCAATTTTTAGTTATCTTTTTTATTTTATTACTCTAGCAATTACCATATGTTGAATATAAAATATTACATTACAGCTTAACAGTAAAGTTGTCTGTGATCCTAATATTGATGCCTGATCTTCACATACACATGTGTGCATGTCCACACAAGTGAACATGTATATATATACATATACTCCCCATAATAATGATTATACACATGTTAGCTGTTAGCAGACCCTCCCACCCCAAAAAAAAGCACTAACTCGTTTTCCATATCTATAGCTCTGCCTTGCTTGGACATTTCATATACATGGGATATATAGTATGTGGTCTTTGTCACAGGCTCCACTGATCAGCTGATGGACATGTGGGTTGTCCCTGCACAGACATGACTTTTCATTTCTCTTGGGTCCATCTTGGGGATGGCATTGCTCAGTCACATGGTGACTTTTTATCTATGTGCTGAGGCTCTTGTGAGAACCTCCTAGTTTGTCGGTTTCTCCAGTCTCTTCCCACTCTGCTGTGATCAGGCACTGTTAGCTTCTCTGAGGTGGTCACTATGTATCTGCTCTCTTTAAGATCTATACTATTTTGCCATCGAAAACCTTGCCTATAAATCCCTTTTCATTTCCCCCCAACCCAGCTCTGTCAATAGCCAACCCAGCTTTGCTTCCCCACTCCTGCTTTGGTTTGTTTCCTACTCTTGAACCTTCTTTCTTTTACTCCCTCCCTCTGTGCTGAGGTGTAGTCCTCATTTCCTAACACAGTGGTAATTGAGTTGTCCAGGTTGTATCTCCACCAGTACATACATACAGTTGTATCTCCCTTTCCGGTACTATCTTTTTATTTGGCTGTGACAGTCTCTGTGTCCTTTGCAGTTCTCTAGTCTCTATGTGTTGCACAGTCTCCGATAGATTACAAAGCTCTTGAGTACAGGGACTAATCTCTGCCCTTCTCTGTCCTAACTACACGGAGACTCAGAAGGTGATCAGTTTGAGGTTGGGCACAGTGTGGTGGATTAATACGTGAGACCGGAGGCACCGACAGCACCTAAAAGCCATCGTGTTGACCAGGGTGTGAGCTCTGGGGATGCTCACCATGCATAACAGTGAGGACATTGCTAAGAGTGACTTTGGTCTCCAGCTCAGAAGCCCTGAGGAATTCGAGAGGTGTTGCTGACTGTAGTGAGAAATGTGTAAGAGACAAAATAATGCTCTAAGCTGGGATGGGGGTGGGGCGGATAGGAAGAGCCGTAACCTTGTACATAAGGAGGGTGATGGCAGACAAGACTCATTCTGGATCTCCCCGCTCTCCCTGGCCCCTGTATAACTGCCTGTTTTCCAACCTCCCTGTCTTATCTCTGCTCCCCCTCAGTCTGTTACTGACTCTCACTCCTTTCTCCTGTTGTCCTCCCAGTGCTGTTCAGTTTCCTCATCTGTTCCATGAATCCACTTCTTTTCCAAACCCTTTTCCCTTTTTGCTGCCAATTCTCAACTTCTCTCAGACTCTGCATCTCCACCTCTCTTTTTCTGTCTCTTGTTTCTTCTCTCTCTCCCTCCCTCCCTTCCTCCTTCCATCCCTCCTTCCCTCACTCCCTCTCCCTCTCCCTATCCCTCCCTTCCTCCCTCCCTTCTCCTCCTCTTCTGTCCCTCTCCTCCTCTTGCCTCTCTCTTTCCACCCCATATTAAAGAGCGTTTTCTTGTGAATGTCTACCTTTGTCTATTTTTTCTTTCTCTTTATCCCCTCTTCTTCCTTTTACATTGTACACACACACACACACACACACACACACACACGCGTGCACGCGCGCCCTATTCTCTGTCTCATTACATCTGTTTTCCTCCTGTAGGAGATCCAGCAGCGACATGGCCTGGCCAACTCCATCTCTTCCTACTTAATTAAGCCTGTCCAGAGGGTTACCAAGTACCAGCTGCTCCTGAAGGTACCTCCCCTCCCCACCCAACCCTCTCTCCTGACCAGGGGACTTCTAACAGTGGGCAACCCTCATCTGAAGCCTTTTCTCTACAGCAGAGCCTAAAATGAGCCCACAACACCATTGCTGGCTCAAGACTATGTGTCCTACCCCATAGAATTCCACATGCTTGTTTGGGGACAGAGATCAAAGAAAAGGATTCGGGAATAATAATTTCCCCTCCAGCTACCATTACAGACTCTTAGAGGTTATCACCTTAGATACTGGGCTGCTCTGTGCATCTTTCCTGAGTATATTTCCTCCTCCTCCTGTGGGTTTCCTACTTGCTGGAGCCAAGATGGAAGTCTTGAGGATGCTGGGGCCTGTACACCCATTGATATCTTCCATCTCCTTGACTACTATGTCTGTGAAAATCACAGATGGAAAATAGCCCCCCCAAAAAAAATTCATTAAACTCAATGACATATTGAATTGTAGAGTATATTAGGAGTACTTCTGAAGTTAACCAAGACAGTGGATTTTCAAACTCTAGTTTTGAAAAAGTTCAGTAATCAGATTATGTAAAATACTAAGTCAGTTGGATTTATCTTTCTTATATAAGGATGTGCCCATATTCTAAAAATAATATCATTTCTATAGGAAGCCAAGAAAATTGATATAGACAGTTCAATATAAATATGTCTATAGTAATTCTTGAAGTGTAGGGTAGAGGTTTTCTGCCTTTTGAATATATCGTTGGTTGTTCATCTGATGGAAAGGACAAAGGCTAGTTAGTGGACTTGTAGAAACTAGTGTAATTGCTGAAGAAAGTTCAGTTCCATTTATGTTTAGAGACAGCAGCAGAATCTTGCACAATCTAGCTTCCCCAAACCTGAAAGCCCTTCTGACTTTCAGACCCAAGGTTCTCCTCACACGTTCCTCATCAGAGCCCCACTCCTTAGGTCTCTGGAGTAGAGGCACAGAGACCACGGTTCTTTGTGGGAGGCTTAAGGCGGTGCTTTGGGGGAGCAGGCCAGTGGTGTTTTTTGTTTTTTGTTTTTTTTTTTTTTCTTTTTCTGTGTGAGGGCAGAGCCATGCAACAGCCTTCCCTCCAGCCTCCTTCCTCATCCTTCAGAAAAGAGCACAGGCACGGGGACCATCTGGCCTAGCAGAATGGCTTAGAAACAGAATGACATCATGTGCTGGGCTTTTGCTGAGCATGGAAATCATTCACGTGGGCATAGATTGTGTGGACGACATGTTAACTCTTGAGGCACAATTGCTTTTGCTTCTTTACCTTTTAAAGTTTTCGTGTAAAGACAAGAAATTCCCATAAGGTCTCAGGGCAAGGAGTCTCTTTCCTAAAAACTCAGTGTGATTCTGACATTTAAGCCACAGGAGCTGTAGAATCTTCTCGGCGTTTGAATCTCAGCTTGTAGACTGTAGCCTAGAACTCCATGAACAGCATTTTCCTTCCCTGTCCTGTAGCTTTCTTGTGCTGATAGCCTTTTTCAAAATTGATCTTTGTGTGAACCGGAGAGATGCCTCGGCAGTTAAAAAGCTTTGGCTGTGTCTTCCAGAACACCTGAGCCCATCCCCAGCCCCTACATGGCAACTCTGAATTGTCTGTAACAGTTCCATGGCCTCCATGGGTGCCAGGCATGCAAGTGGTCCACAGACATGCATGGTGGTGTATGTGCACCCATGCACAGACAATAAAATCATTTTGTAATTTTGGTTTTAAAATAGATTTTTGTGGCTTTCAATTTATCTATTACAGAGCCTTTGCAGGAATTGATAGGGTTGTGAGTTTTGAAAGAAAATAGATACTGATCCTCTCAGCCACATTGCCCATCTGGAATCTATTAAGATGTTCTCAGAGAAATCCAGCCATTCTCCTCTCCCTTTAGCCTGGTAATACTGAAGTTCCCTGGTTATGTGAGTTATGTGAGAGGGGTTTGGAAGAGAATGGAGTTGGAATTAGTTGGGCTCTGGACTGCCACTCCAGAATTAAATGTTTTGGCGAGAAGGTATTTATACCGGGAATTTAGAGGCAGACAAATAAGGTAGCCGTGGTTTTATTGCAGGGAAGCTGTAAAATTATTGTAAAAAGGTAATTTTAGCCTCTTTAAAATGTGCTGGTGGTAGGATGCCTGATGGGTAAAAAAACAGTGTGTTGAGCCTTACTATAAATAACATGGCATTTATTTTCCCTTTGAAGTCAGTTTAATTCCAAATAAATTGATCTTTAATTGTCAGTATCCTCTGGGGCTCATCACTTAGCTATTACAGGAAAGTGAAACCGTGTCATTTGGATGTGTTTGATCCTCTGCTTGTAAATCTGCTGCTGCTGTCCTTTTCGGAGCCTAAATTAAATGTGCAGGCACCTCCTTATCAGGAACGATTGCACGGGCCCTGGAGAATTTATTGGTTCTGCTGGTGGATTGGTATAGACTTGTTAAGTTGCTTAGGGGATTGAACTAATTGGTGCTTTCTGTTGCAAACGGAAGCATATTTCCCATCTATCCTCTGTGCTTTACCTTAGGCATTCTTTTGTTGATGTCTGAGAACAAAGTTGGGAGGGTTACCATTAGGATAGGTGGGGGCACCAGAGAACTTCAGGTGGAAGAAGCATGACTTTCAGTACAATGATGACACTATGTCAACTGGAAAGGACAGGACCAAGAACTCCAACTACCCCCCAAAGTGTGCTCTGCCTGAATACCCCAGCCTCCTTTGACCCTATGGAAACGTCTCCAAGATAACTCAGGGAAATCCAGAGGCTGGGTTTTTGTTTGGGAGTTTCACTGTTTTCCCAAGGAGAGAGCTTTACTCATAAGCTTGGTGGAACAGATAATCCCAAGACAGTGGGGAAGCAGGGAGGTGGCTAGAACCATGGGTGAAATTCCATCCCTTTTCTGCATCATCCGAATGTGCTCTGCCCGGGTCAGCATACAAGATCTCCCAGTGATAATGTGCCTCTGAGCCTCACTTAACCCACAGAAGCGTAGTTGCTTTTTACTTAGAGAACTGCCTAGCTCCTGTGTCACTTTCCAAAGAACTATGCCATTAAAGCCATGTCTGATCACTACAGGAAGTGCTAGTCAGCCAGACACATCCTGTTTCAGAGCATCCCACAGACAAATACTCTCCTGCTGGCAAGTACCTATAATTGATTTGCCAGGAGACATAATTATGGTTACAAGGTTTGAACTCATTTTCTTTCCTAACACATCTTTTTTTTGGGCAAAAGCCATTCCAAATGGTCTAACAACTAGTAAAATGGTTGAAAAGATCGTTTCCTCTACCAGGCAAACACTGTGTATCTGTCATTGGGATTTTGATGAGGGAGACTGCAGTGGAAAGGTGAGAGCCCGAGGACATGATGCCCAGGAAGTAAGGCAAGCCCTGTCCTGGGAGGGGAGGGATGGAAAGGATGCAGACGGGCTAGAGTGGCGACACCCCAGCTGTGCATTCCCAGCTACATCTCAGGCCTGCTTGGCCTCCGTGGAGCTACCTTCCTCTTCGCCCCAGTCTCCTATATGGTTACCAAAGTTTTCGTCCAGAATCTCATTCATTGGCCCCAGGTCAGGTGACCCTGGCCCTTGCCATTCTTTTAAACTCTGACCTATTATAAATCTATAATGTCTCTAGCCTCAGATAGCTCCCAGCAGGATGGAAGTCAGTCCTCATGTAGTAGAGGCTGTACATAAAAGTGATATCAGCCATGAGCATGCACAGATGCACAAAGGCAGTGCTGCACACCCTCTTTTCCTTCACACCTTCCTTTGTGGTCCCACTACCCTGCATTTCTGTTCCGTGCTTCACAGGGTCCATCCTCTCTCCAGGAAGGCAGGACTGCGACAGAGTACTCCAGGTTTACAGTTCTAGCCTTTGGAAACTGGGTTCGATTGGCTTCATTTGGACCTGATAAAACTCATCTGCTCTTTCGAGGGTTTTGGCAATTGTCAATAATCCCCATCTTACTGTTTTTTATCTCTCTCTCTCTCTCTCTCTCTCTCTCTCTCTCTCTCTCTCTCTCTCTCTCTCTCTCTCTCTCTCTCTCTCTCTCTCTCTCTCTCTCTCTCTCTCTCTCTGAGGAACAGTTACAGAGTGAGGCTGCTATATAATTTACTCCATGGCTCAGTACAAGGAGGGTTGGGAAACCTGGGAGATGATCCTAATTGTGTCTGGACTTTTTTCCCCAGGAACTTTTAACTTGCTGTGAAGAAGGGAAAGGGGAACTCAAGGATGGCCTGGAGGTGATGCTCAGCGTCCCCAAGAAAGCCAATGATGCCATGCATGTCAGCATGCTGGAAGGTAGCCGGTCCCCCAGTCCTCCACTCCTGAGACCAGGGATTTGTGTTATGGAAGGAAGTGGCATGAAGTCAGGCTAGGAATAAGCCTGGAAAAGAGGGGTCAAAACAAGTTGTTAAATGGGTCCTGGGCTACCTGTGTGAGGAGCTGCCTCCAGGTGCCATTTAGCTGTGTGGACACCTTGTTGTCCATGAGATAATCCAGGGCAAGCTGTGATCTTTAACTCTAAACTATAAACCAGAGTCCCTCAGACCTGATCATATGCATAGCCTTTATATTTCTTTCACAGTCAGAATAACAGGAAATGCTGGTTACACACAGTATACACCGGTAAATTTAGTGTGATAGCAACCTTACACATGTGCACACACACACACACACACATCCCTTTTTTCAGTACTGAAATTGAAACTATGCCTTGTCCATGCTTAGCAAACACTCCACTACTAAGCTCTTTTTTTTTTTTTTTTTTTTTTGCTCGAAGTCTCACTAAGCTATCCAGACTGGCTTTGAAGCAGTGACCCTTTCTCAGCCTACAGAACACCTAAAATTATAGGGATGCACCAGCCAACCCAACTTCTTTAACAGAAAAGACCAGATAACATAGATTTATTATTATGGTTATTTTTAATTGAATAGTTAAGTGGCATCCAATATATTGGCATTCTTGTGCAACTAGTCTTTTTTCCTTCTTGGGAGCCAAGAAAGCCCAGCCATGTGACCCTGACAGGACTTCAGTCAGCAAGAACCGTGTTCTTGGCATCTAGAACAAGTGCAGTATGAAGTAAGGCTCCTTTGACATGGCCTTGATGTTGTAAAACAGATGCATGGAGGAGCAAGGCTGGGGTAAATTTCATAGCTGGGTAAAGACTCATTATTCCAGTCTGACAAGCAGATGCTAAGCAGATAAGTTTGTGGCTGCCCTTTCTCTTCTGGCATCATCCCACAATACCTCCTTTGCCACTACCATCATCTAAGAGACTTGGTGATGTCTCAGTACTTCCTGAACTACCCTTAGTACAAGAATGCCCAGGGCTTACGGCAATAGAGCCAATGTCATCATCTCTAGACCAAGCACTAGTCATCTGAAAGGGCCCCTGTTGTCACAGTCTCTCCACCCCCTTCATTCCTGTGTACACCTGGTTCCCTTTGCTGGGTGTCGTCCTTTAGAAGAACCCATTGGTCCAAACTGTCCCTTAGTCTCAATCCAGCCACTCCAGTGCAGTCTGTGGACCTGTGCAATAGAGCTGGTGAAAGTGCACATCAGTGGACTTGCCTAACACCCACTGAATCAACTCTCTTGGATGGAGAGAGGTGTTCAGAATCCATGTCTTCACATGCCTTCCAGGTGATTCTTGTGCACATTAAGGCTTGGGAGCTTTCTGAAAGAGCCAAAATAGTATATAAATAGAAAATGTTGAAAGCTTGTGCCCAACACTGTTTAGAAGCAATAAATAATGCTAAGGATGGAATATAAGAAATGAAGCAATGACAAATACAGCAGAACCAAGCGTATTCCACCAGATAGTGCTCCACCTCAGCCCTACTCAGAGCTAGGAACAATAGGAGCTGTGGAGGAAGCAGCTCCGGGAACTGCCCATTTGGGAGGCCACCCGGCTCCTCCCACATTGGGAGGGGAACATCCCTTGGGGCCTTTCAGCAAACCTTACCCATATCACACATATATATAGGAGACACACGGTTCAGGGAATGGGCAATGGGAAATGCCTAAGTACAGTTGTAGAGGCAGATGTGCTATATTAGATCTCTATGCAAGCTGATAACCAACTAGGAAATCCGTTCTCCAAGGGGGAATATGACACAGCCTCCCCTGAGTGTAGTGTTGGAGAAACTCCACAGGGCACATGGGTGTTTTTCAGGGTTCGATGAGAACTTGGATGTACAGGGGGAGTTGATTCTCCAGGATGCCTTCCAAGTGTGGGACCCAAAGTCGCTGATCCGGAAGGGGCGGGAGCGGCATCTGTTCCTCTTTGAGATCTCCTTGGTGTTTAGCAAAGAGATCAAAGACTCTTCAGGACACACGAAATATGTTTACAAGAACAAGCTGCTGGTAGGTGGGGCAGGCGGGGCCAGACAAGATTCCCTGCTTTGGTAGAACCCATGGGCAGGAAGGGATACAGACATATACAGCTCACCTCTTCCCCGCTTCTCTACTCCAAAGCCCTCCTGGACAAAGGCTCAGGCCTCCTACTTGGAAAACTCCCTTCCACATCCTCCATCTTAGAGTTCAAAGGTCTTTCTGTCTGCTTTTAGCACCTTCCTCTTCACCATCCCTCCCAATACCTGC
The DNA here is from genome assembly GCF_011762505.2 of Arvicanthis niloticus. Classification (NCBI taxonomy): domain Eukaryota; kingdom Metazoa; phylum Chordata; class Mammalia; order Rodentia; family Muridae; genus Arvicanthis; species Arvicanthis niloticus. Next base: position 20,815,784 of record NC_047669.1, on the reverse strand, counting down.
TAATCAGGCAAATACCAGCAGGTCCTTTCATCCTGGGTTTATAAACAAAATATCTAGTCTGTTGATGCCTGATTGACAGAAGCCCCTCCCTCGGCCCTCTCCTCTTTGTTGCCTTCCCATTCCTATCCCAGCCCTAAGTTTCCCCCACTGCCCTCCCCTTCCCCGCCTCTCACAGGCATTTCCTGTCTACAGACCTCAGAGCTGGGTGTGACCGAGCACGTAGAAGGCGACCCCTGCAAATTCGCCTTGTGGTCTGGGCGCACCCCATCCTCAGACAATAAAACAGTGCTCAAAGTAAGTACTGCTCTCTTCTGTCACAAACCCAGGGTTGGGGTAATTGGGGAGGGTAAAGGAAGCAGGCATGAGACACCAAAAGGCAGGGCCTAGAGACCATTGAGTCACCAGACCTCTCTTGGGAATGACAGCTTTATGCTGCAGGTATTGAAAGGCAAATTTAACCATAAAGGTAAGCCCAGGATCTCTGGAAAGCAGATATTCTCCTTGAGTTTATAGAGGACAGGGGATAACACATTGACCTTAACAAGGCCCAGTCAACTGGGTTCTGTCCATATGTCTCTTTCCAGGGGCAAGAACAACCAAGCTTTTAACAAAGACATCTTGAGTTGCTCTATGTTTGCTCAGCAGATTGCCCTAAACATCCTCCATGTACAAGATGCTCTGCATACTGCCATAAAAAGAGCCACATTTAAGATACGGTCCTTATTCTCTGGAAGTGTATTCTAAAAGCTCCCATAAATCACAGCAGCCTGGGGGTCCACATAGTTCAGCTCTCTGGGTTCAGGCTCATTCTGAGTTCCAATTCCTGGTGGCACTAACCTGACTAGGTGGAGCTAGTGCAAATAGAGCTTCCATTGGTCACATGCTAGTCAAGAAAATGTCCATCACCAAGGAGCAGATGGCCCATCTCAGGCAAAAGCTTCACAGTACCCACCCTTAATTTGCAAAATAGCTGCTACCTGTCATGAAGAATTACCTAAAAACGGATCCAGGCATGAGATGGGGTATCATAGGCGAGAGAGCAGTACTTCTGATAAGCATGTTTAGGAGCCTGAAACCCCAATACTGACGGTCAGCCTGTGCAGGCTGTATGAGTGTGACAGCTATTAAACATCCTGACATACCCATTACCCTGCTGATAAATAGCTACTGCTTTCAGATGTCACATTCCAAGTGCCTCCGGGGCCCCATAGGATCCACAATTCAATTGGTAACCCAGGCTCAGCAGAGAGTAATTGATCCTGCGTCAACTCCAGAGCCAATAGCAGATTGATCAGTGCATAATGAATTATGAAACATTTTTACAAGCGCTCCATAAAAATCTCCATTGAGTCTTGAAGTTGCACATCTCTGGGGCTAAAGAGTCAAAGGATAAAATGCAAAAGAAGCTCCCCTAAAAATTTGGTGTCTTTGGAATAACAGCGAAGCCTGTAGGAGGAGAGGTGAACATGGTTTTGCAGGCAACAAGAGCTGGGGTTCTCAATGCTTCTTCCTGTGGTACCCCAGGCTTCCAACATCGAAACCAAGCAGGAATGGATCAAGAACATTCGAGAAGTGATTCAGGAAAGGATCATTCATCTTAAAGGCGCTTTAAAGGAGCCAATCCAGCTCCCCAAAACACCAGCCAAACTGAGGAACAATAGTAAGAGGTAACCAAAACCTGTCCCCAGTCACTGCTACATCATGTCCCTGAGGGAGGGGGGACAGGGTGACCCTTCATCTCTAGTGGGAATGGTGCTATCCTCCATCTGGGAAGACCCAGGTTCTCCCTGTGGCGAATTCTGCCATCTTAAACTTCTCATCAGTTACTGTTCATTGATGTACTCTTTGCCTAAGTGTGCTACCAGAATATGAGAGGAAGTATAAGTTGGGTTACTTCTCCTAAGGACCTTCCAAAAAACCATGTGCTGCACATAGAATTGCATATAAGAACAGTGGCATCTGGAGAGTGCATGCTGTCAAATAGGGGACAGTGATGACTCTCTGTGGCATTGGGGAAGGCTTTAGGGAGAACTGCGCCATGAGCAGGGAGACTTCCGCATTGGTTGGAGTTTTGTGCAACACTGGGGTAGGCTGCTGTGTCAAGGATAACTCTTCAGCTCCTAAGGAGTCTTCTTTACTCGCCCTCAGTGATTAATGACTTCAGGAAGAAGAGGACCTGTGTGTTGAGTGTTCTTCTCCCAAGCTAGTAGGTGGCTTCTTAGGTGTTTCCTTCTCAAGTCACCACGTGGCAGGATCACTCCCAAGGGCTCTGCGGAAGGACCTTTGGAGGAAATCATACAAGAATTTTGCATATATCTTGAGGACAAAAATACACAGCACAGTGATGTTCTAAGAGTAGTGGCCACTGTTGGTGGTGTGCGTTCCATGCCTCCCCAGTTCACAAATGGCATAAGCCAGAGGACTTAGTTGACCTTTCAGTATTGACCAGGATAAGCGATGAAAAACCATTGCAGAGGCATGCACTGGAATGCTAGCACTGAGAGAGGTAGGAACCAGAAGTTGGGTATGGCCAAGACAGAGACACTTCCAAAGTGATAGCCAGGATCAGATCACTGCCCCATTGCTGCAGGGACCAAGTATGAGTATATTGAAAAAGGGCCCATCTTAAGTTTATGTGCTTGGGTCCAAACTACAGTCTTATTTTAATCCTGAAGAGAGAAACCCTGCTTCTGGTAGCTTCTGTTTCACAAGGACTATAGAAAGGAATACAGTATAAGGAATGGATTGTCCAGGACTCTGTGAGAAGGAAACTTAGTTGAGGCTGATGTGAGGGTTGCTTTGAAATCTGAAAGAGTTGGAGAGTTTCTAGAACACATGAAGGGCATGTTTTAGAAATGTCTGCCACCTCCTCTCTGTCTCCTACTTCTCTTATCCTTCATGGAGTAGAGAGAACCCTCACAGACTCTGCAGAGAGCTACCAGGCAGTGTGGACTTCCCTCAGCTTGGCTTCCTGGATATAGCAGCAGAGCTTATGGAGGACTACATGGGCTTGGTGGATGCCACCCATACTCCTGGATCCACCCTTTCAGCCCCCCAGAACTGGCTTCATCTGTATTGGACCAGAAGGGTCCATAATAGGCTAGAACAGCAGGAAGCAGAAAGTACAGCCAGATCCCAGCCAGCTACAAATGGAGGGAGGGGGTGATGGCCCAGACCATCCAAAACAACAGATGATCTGAAAGTCCTTTTATTTTTGGTTTTGAAATGTATCACATGATTTCTTTTCACAGCAGATTTTGCCTTCCTACGAATGTGTGGCTTATGTTATTAAAATAAGCTGGCATTTTCCAAACCCACAAGCGATGGTGAGAAAGTAGCCAACTTAGGAATGTTCTGCATGGGAGGAAGATGACATATGCACAGGTGCACACACACGCCCATTTACACTCACCTGATCGTAATCGTTCAGACTCGGCGAGGTGGAGTCATTATCTGTGATTCTCTGCTCATGGGATAAGATTCCCCAGCACCCAGTTTCCCCCATCTCTCAAGGCTTCTACCCCTCTACAAGCAGCATGGAATGACTTTTTTGAAAGTATCCATGGGAATAACTGTGGTTTTCTCTACTAATCCTGTTAACCGCAGCCCACATCCCCCAAGTTTTCCTCAACGCAGACTAGTCAGCAATTCCCAGGCAGCAATTCCTGCCCGGGGCTTGACCATGGTTCCAGCACAGAGTTAGGACACAATCCTAAGGCAGAGAGTAGAAAGAACAATGTGGTGTCAAAGCCATGTGGTGCTAGGGCCCAGGAAGGGTTGGCACTTGCCATAATGGCACCAGGGAGCAGAGCTGGCTCAAAGGCTGCCATAGCCTATGCTGTCCCCAGGCCTGAAGCAAGTGTCTTTCCCTTCTGCATTGATAAGAACTCATCGCCAATAAGTATTAAATCAGACCCACCAAAAAGAAGGCAGTGGCAGGAGCTAAAGATCCCTCAGGACTTTGCTAAAGATAACCTTCCCATGAGGAAACGGCCCAACCCATTTTCTCCAACAGAGGAAACTCGAGTTTAAAAAAAAAACAAAAACAAAAAAAAAATCCATCTTAAGTTTCATGACATGTGCCTATAGTGTCAACTGGTTGGGAGGCTGAGGCAGGAGTCTTGCCTGGATCCAAGAACTCAAGGCTGACATGAACAGCATAGCATGGCTGCATCTTAGACAAAGAAAAAGATATAGAATATCTTGTCCATTGTTTGTGTTTTCTGTACCAGCAGCAAGGCAAGCCCCATCCTAGTTATAACATGCAGAACACTGAACTCTGTGGCTACTGCACAGGAACCCACTAGCTGGCTGGAAGCCGGGGCTCTAAGTGAGCTGTATTTTCTTCCTGCCTATTATAGTCTCATTCCTAGTTTTATTATTGTTGTTATTGGTTTAGTGCCCCGTCTGTCAGATGAGCGTGGGCCAGAAGAGACATGGGGCAGGTGTTGTGTTGTGCTGTCCTAGGTCATGTAGTGATCATGTGCTTACTGCAATGAGTGAGCTTTCACCGAAATCACTTACTCTGTACCCGTTAACAGGATAATGTTATGCAATCCCTGCTAGGAATGTTCAGGCACTATGTTGTCAACCCAGCTGGGAAATCCTTGTGTGCTCTAAACCCACAGTGGCTTCCCCCCACCCCCACCCCTGTTTCTTTTTTCTCTTCTTCCTGCAGGGATGGAGTAGAGGATGGTGACAGCCAGGGAGATGGGAGCAGCCAGCCAGATACCATATCCATTGCCTCCAGGACCTCTCAGAACACAGTGGAGAGTGACAAGGTAAGACAGAGTCCCTGCCTTCCTTCCCTCTACCCCAAGCTGTAGTCAGTTTAACTGCCCTGGAGAATTGTGCTCAAAGTTTCTTCCACTCTGGAGCCAAACAGTGGGAGCCAGTTGTATCATGGCTCCAAGGGGGTAAGGACATAGCTGGACTGGGACAGTCACACAGAGAAAGGCAAAGTGTCTGATCCCTCCGAATCACCCCTACGGGGGCTGCTGGACTGCTCTCCCTCTAGAGAGTGGACCTCAGAGAGGCTGAGTTTGGAACTGTGTCCTGAGACACAAATGTCTGTGAGTGGCTCATATTTACAATGGTTTGATTAAGGCATATTTTAAAATTAGACCATTGGTTTGAGAAATAGACACATAGATACTGCTCAGTAGGGACCTCTGACCCAAAAAGACTTGAGTGGGTAAAAGACACTCTTCCCTGGCCATGTACCCAAGGCTCAGTTCCTGAGACCTTAGGGGCAGAGAAACCACTAAGTTTCTCTGAAAAATAAAGTCATCCTCTAAGAAAACCCTGCCCACCTGTCTCCCACATAAATAAATATAAATGGAATAAGCAGCATGAGGAGCCCTGAGAGGAATGCAGGAAAGACACTATCCTATCCTCATGTGTTTGCTCAAGCTGCCTGAGGAAAGCGATTGGAATCTGCAGCAGAGAGAGGAAGGGCCCATGGCCTGACCCACTCGCACTCACCTACCCAGAGCCCAGAGGGAGGTAACCTACTGCTGTGTATCTGTAATGTACCGGTGAAGTTAGACTTCCCCAAACACTGCTTGGCCCTAGTTCCTCCAGGTCCTTCCGGCTGCCCTTCCGCCTCAGGCAGTAGACTAGGCCTAGTCTTGATTTTAGTTTTTTCTACATTGTGGGTACCTTGCCACATTTATTAGGTTTTTCCTTACTGGAAAGAAAGCCACTGGGTATGGGACTGTCCCTAGACCTGCTGAGATAAGAACAGTGCATCACCCTCACCACACTGATAGACTCAAGGACATTCAAGGTTAATTCTGTCTGACAGCTGTTTTCATGGTTTAGAGCCAGTTTCAGAAACAGAGTAAATAGAACATTTGAGGGTTTTTTTCTACTTATAAAAATACAAAGGAAACTATTTCTATGTTTTCCTGGCTTCTCTGGGCTGTCGTCTAACAGTATAACTAAAATATCCTATAAATAAAAGTGTTATTTTTTAAAGCAGTCCCTGGTTGGTAAGTCAAGTGTGATATTGCCCGTGTTCAGATATAGACTTCTAGCTTTGTTGTTGGGGGACTCGCCCCTTGCAGCTGCTAGCCCATCTCCCAGGATCCTGACATACACAGAAACCCCAGGCTGGGGCCATTTGTCTATTTCTTTTCTTGCTGGCAAGGTAAGTGAGACTAGAATACACCTGTGACAGCAGGCCTTTTATTATACATGAGGGATGTTAGTACATACTCCTTTCTTTAAGGAAAACTGAGGATCCACTGAGTAACTCATCCAAGAAAAATGTAGTAGTCAGGGTTAAACAGGAGCTAGAATTCAGGCCCAGCCAGTACCACCGAACACACAGTGCTAACTTAATCCAGCCAGGTGTTCTTTCTACACAAGCCACACACAGACCAGACACACGCTCTGTCAAAGCACCTGCCATGTGCCAAACTCTGTGCTGGATACTGTGGAGAGACGTGCGCTGTCTGTGGAGTGTGAATCCCCATCCGTGCGATTTCTTGTTCTCTGTTGTCTCTATAACCAAGCCACTGGTCCCCTACGAGAACATGGGCTGTGTCTGTCTGTTCCACTGCTGTCCTCCTGGCATGCAGCACGCATCAAGGGTTGGAAGTCATTTATGAACTTAATATTTGAAGTGTACACTGTTAGGTCTCAGGGAATAGAGGATTAAGAGGCAACTAAAAATAGGTTTCCAAAAGTAGCTAAGCATACAAACATCCTAGTTCTTAAGACATTAAAGAAATGTAGACATTTTGAGCAAAAGCTTAGCAAGCTGGATTTCTTGTCCTCTTGGAGCAGAAGCTCTCAGGATACAGGCAGAAGGTGAAGTGGGAGATTGTGTTCCATATACAAAGCCTAAACTGTTGGTGGATATGCAGTATCCTTTAAAATAATCTCACCCTTCTCCCAACCCAGCAGTGAGGACAAGGCAGTCATGTGGCCCCTGGTGACCTATGTCTGCCTCCATTAGTGAAACCATTCACTGAGCTCTTGAGTTCATAGGTATTACCACCAGGGTCCAGTTCCTCCCACCTTTCCTAGGAGACAAGGAAGCCTGGTTTCCAGGTGACCAGATAAAAGTCTCTGGACTGACTCAGATAAACTGATCATAGTCAACAGAAGGGTACATGACAACGGCTTTAGGGAGGTCAGGGTAGAGACACCTCACAACAATTAATCATTCCAGCAGTAGATTTTCCTCAGAATGCCAGGTCTTCTTCCTCAGATGGAAAGGGATGATTTAGGTCCATGGTTGGCTGAAGGACGCTGGGGAGCCCACTTTGGGCTGAGGCACCCTTCCAATCGCCTGTTATGTTCTTCTGTATGCTGTGGTGTGAAGGAAAGCATTTGAACAGAGGAGCTGGATGACTCCCAGCTCTGACACCACTTCTGCCAGCTTGCCCAGGTCAGTTTCCCCATCCACTAAACAGGGTAATGATACCTTCTCACGGCATCACTGGGAAGAGTAAGTGATTATATATATCTGCTTGGTAGCTGCCTGACATTTGGTAAAAGCTAACTTTCAGTCTCGGGGTATGAATGCAGTGCTTCAGCAGACTGGGAAAAGCTTTGTGAATTCTTGAGCAGAGTTCCAACCTCTGGCTTCATCACTATCAGTGACCCTCAGCAGCTTTTTACCTGTTAGTCCTAAGATAATGTGGCTTCTCCAGTTTACCTCTCTATAAACAGAATGGCATTTCTCCTCCACCTTCCATGTTAGCCTCTGGAATCTCAGGCATAGATAGTTGTTGCTAGCCTTGACTTCTGGGTTAGCTTGTTATTAACAGACTGTGATCTACTTATGTCTGACATTGAATGATCAGATTTGAACAGTGCTGGGTCCTTGGGCTGGAGGTATTTGGAGACTCTCGCCATATCATTGTTCAAGTCTTTGAAGGCTACATTAGAAGTCTTCAGGTTCTCAAGCTATTGATTATATTAATATGTTGCCAGATTATTCCATTCCCTAGCTACCTTCCAGTGGGCTTCCTTCAGCATGGAAATTCTATATAAAATGGGAGATTTAGAGGAGCAGGCAGCCTGCACTCAGGATCTGGCTGTGAATATCGTCCATTGTGTAGTGCTGCTGCGTTCAGAAGTTTTCCTGAAATGGTCATCATATCTAGTAGAGTACCCAGTGCTACTCATAAAATCTCCCAGCCTTTTTTGTGAACAGACTTACTTAGGCAGGTGACTTAGTAATTCAAGTATAGGGCAACTTTGTGCCCACTTGATTCTCTTGTCCAGACTCTTCTCTGTGTTCTAGCATGTTCTGAATATAAAATATTCCATTAAGTACGTTAACTACATCTTCTGTTCCTTCTCCATACTCTTTGCTTTTTAGAAAGATTAAAGAATGGAAATGTAGCCTCCTTTCTCACTACTACATGGAAACCCCTTGTCTAGCTCTTCTTTAAGGCCTTAAGAGATAGAAATTCTACCACTTTTCCCTGTGGCAAAGGAACTGGGACTGTTGGCTTATGCTATGGGCCCTGTCCCCTTAGTGCGAACACAGTTTATTATTCATAATTCTGCATTAAACCCTTACAAAGCTGAGCTGAGTACCTCAGTAGATAAATCCCACTAATAACTCTCCCAGACTTGTTTTTGTTTCATCCTCAAATGGATCTGCATAATTAGGTTTTTCACAGGCCTATATTACACAAAAGTTTTATTTCTTCAAGGCAAATGAAAGTGCTTACTTCAGCCCGCAGTGGGCCAAATCTGTTCTGTCTAGGATATGCGAGTACTACTCTGGGTGGGATATCCCACCTGTTCATCCCACGCCTTTCACCTTGAGTGCTGGGGTTTGCTACACATGGAATATCTAGATTCCTTGAATTCTAGCAATGATGAGGTGTCAGTGAAGAAGAATCTTTTGTAAGGTAATGGATGTCCTCCAGAGGACAGACATGTGCACTGTGATGAACCTGGTGCTTGCATTCAGGGCAGGCACAGTGGATGTTGTCAATAAACATGTGCTAAAGTAAACATCACATGCCCATCCTATGAGAAATACTGTCCTTGCAAAAAGCACTGCTAGGCTCTAGTCATGCCCAGGTTAGCTGAAGAGAAAGTGAGAGGAAATGTAATCACAGCTGCTATCCTCTATGATAACAATAATAAGGGAAAAAAAAAAAAAAAGCTCTGCTGGAGCATCTCACATCCAGTGTGTGATCAGAATATGGAATGAGCTGGTGTGAGCCAGGATAGAGAGTAGACCGAGGCTGGTGGTGTGAAACAGGGAATGAGGAGAAGCCTGGAGGCTTGGGGGGGCTGACTCAATGGTGTTAACTCTGGATTGTCCATCCAGTGTGGTGGGTTATGACCAGTTTTGTTTCAGTAACTGGAAAGGAAGTCAGGGAGACAGCTATGGCAAGGGCCCAACAAAGGCAAAAACAATTCCCACAATTCCCTGCTGCTCTGATAGCAGCCATGGCATGATACCTATGACAAGGCAGCCTGCTCACAATAGCCTCGTGAGTATAGACTCCTCTGGCATTTGTTAGAAGCTAATAGTCTTCACTCACTCACACACACACATATACACACACTCACAAGGAACATGTGTTAGGACACACAAAAAAACTAAGTGGGAGTCAGAGAGAGAACCATGGCTTTAAGTTGATATCTGTATAAGGACCTCATTCCTGAGTTGATAAAGATGTTTCCCTTGCATTGGTAGCTTGGTAAGGGTGTAGCCCTTAGGTAGGTATCTTCATAAGGCTATAACCCCTTCATCCGTTTATTGGTAGAGACCTAGACCCTGTGTTGCTGCATGGATGCGGCCCAGCCCAACACCAGCGTATTCCCACCCTCTGCATTCCTGCACTGTTGAGACGCCTGCCTGGTCTATGTCAGGTACTGTGCTCTATGCCAAGAGTACAACAGTGGATGAGGCAAGGCCTCACCACCTCCAGCTTTCATTCTTGAGTGTAGGAAAAGAAAGCATCCAGAAAGAAAGAGAATAGCATCTCCAGGTCCTGCTAAGAACATCAGAGATAAACACCTTGTCTGTTTTAATTAGATGTAAAGCTTATTCTGGATGGATAAGGGATGGATCACTTGGGGGAAAGGGAATCTCGTCCTTTAAAGAGTTCATGAATACAGGTGGAGAAAGAGCTGCTCAAAGAATGCAGCCTAAGTCAGATTCCTCACATGTGGAGTCTTAATTGAGATTCCAGTGCGTGTGATCTATTGAAGGTATACAAGACATATATGGATGTGTTCACATGGTGTTAAGATCAGTCTGATTCCTCCTGATGCTCCAGGCAGGAATCGCCAACTGTACACTACCCGAGCCAAGGGCCTCGGTCTTTTGTGTCAGATGAGCAGTCTATAGGCATAAGAGCTGAGGCTGCACTGTCAGGAAAGATCTAGGTAGGTGCTGTAGCATCTACCCTGGGGAGCATAGTGATGTGGTAACAGGGGCATGGGTCCTAAGATTAGTCCTGGACTCCACACTGACCTGCTTATGACCTACAGTGGTCACAACTGTCTCAGGTCTATACAAACAGAGCAGTGACTGTCTTTCCTAGACTTCTGAAAAACCAGATGAGATCCTATCTGAAATGTGTGTGGGACTCAGGGACCCAAGAGCCTAAAGAGAGGTCTTCATTTCAGATAATCAGGGCAGAAAAACTAGCAACATGCTCCCTGTGTTTTGCCTCTAAAGAGATAGCTGAATATCTCCCAGTATGGAGACTGAGCAGTGTGAAACTAATACCAAGTAATGTGTTAATTTACTTGAGAAATTCTTAAAAGTCATCAAGAGGATCACAAGACATGTGGTCTTGATCGGTGTCCTGGTCAGCTATGTGTGCCACCTGCTGTCCTCCAGCCTGTAAGGGCTCTTAGGGTTCAGAGCAATCCTGCGGGGAATGAACTATAGCTTTTCCACTCCACAGTCTTGGGACTCAGTGGGCCTGAAGAGTCATAAAATATCCCTAGATAGAGTTATGCTGCCTCCCATCCCATATCAAAGCCCTTAAAGGAGTACCAGGAAAGAGTATATAATTATACCTCCACCTACCAAGCCTGGGAGTGCATGTATTGGAACTTGAACCATGAAAGCAATGTAGTCCTGATTCTCAGGCACACCCCAGACCTCAGCACGTTAGATTATAGTCACAGCATAAATCTCAATTAAAAATGATTCTGATTTTCCTCAATATCTTAGTCCTTCCTTATAAGAAAATACCACTTCCACTTTATGATTTTAAGCACCAATGTGGTTTGAGCTTTTTACTGATTTATTTTGTGTTATACAGTGTTTTCTTAAAGTCCGGGAGTAGACTTGGAGGTCATCTTTTTCCTAGCATAGTCTTCTTGTCACTATGGTGGACAGGTAGCAGTGGTCAACCAAGAGAGGAGTCTAGGACCATCAGGACACCCAGATCCCCATCGATGGGTGTGCTGTCACCCCTCAATGATGTCTGTCAAAGCATCAACTTAGCTTTTCAGAGCCCCTGAGCAGAGTGTGAGGACTTGCAGTCACAGGCTCTCTGTCAGAAGTTCTTTGTGTATATGAGTGGCTCCAATCCCTGCAAAGTCCACCAGAGGACAGGAAATGTCCAGTACCTGAGAAAAAATTGAATTTTTTTTCCCCAGAAGACATCCATCATCAAAATTGCCAATCATCTGAAAAAGCAAGGAAGTGTTGTAAAAGGCAGTGGCTTGGCTGAGCCCAGGCAGGTAACAGGAAGCCTTACGAGTTCTCTGCCCATGTCAGACACTCCAGCTGCACAGAGTTCTTAGTCCTAGGTAGTGGTGCAGCACAGGCGTCCTCGGGATATGAATAAGGAGAGTGGAAGGGTGATTTAACGATGGCCGAGCTGTGGTTTATAAAGACTGTGGGCCTTACTCGATGCCTTATCTCATTCAGGGTGAACCTGACATTTCTAATCATAGAAATTTAGAGGAGCCAGCACTTGAGAAGCAGAAGCAGACAGAATTCTGTGAGTTTGAGGCCCTCTAGTCTACAGAGTAAGTTCCAGGACAGCCAGGGCTACACTCAAAAACCCTGTCTGAAAAAAAAAAAAAAAGAAAGAAAGAAAGGAAGGAAGAAGGGAAAAAAGGAAGGAAGACAGACTGACTGACAGACAGACTGACTGACTGACTGACTGACTGACTGACTGACAGGAAATTTAGAGAAGTCCCAGAACCATCAAACCCACCTGTTGACAAGTAACCATGTTATCTATTCAGTCACAAAGCCAGTTAATGACAGTTCTGAGAGTCAGGCCCAATCAATCACCCAAGTTAAATAATTTAAAATGATACTTTGTTGTGACCTTCATAGTTCTGCTGTGGACAGTAAAGACCACTGCTGCCCCCTCTTGAGCTGCTTCTGCCCTTCCCCCCCCCCCACCAGCCACACACCCCTATATATGCCCACAAATCCACAGCAACCCTAAGTAAGTTGCACTGAGGTGCTACAGAGATACTATGGCTCTGGGCTAGCAATGCCTACCACAGACTCTTCAATACCAAGTACTTGTGAGTCACATTGTGGCCTTGGTGGCGGTATGATTCTGCCCCAGGATTGTTCAGCCTCTGGAGAAGACTCCTGTTGGTCTCTAAGCACTTGGCAGTGACTGCTGAGATGCAGCAAGGCTGATTCCTATCTTGGAGCCGCCTGGGAGGAGTTTCCAGGGCAAACTCAACCCTGCTGTAGTCCCGAACAAGGGGAATTCTATTTCATTGCTAACATTTTGGTGGAAGGCAAAAGCAAATCTGAAAACAAGCCACAGTGTTCAAGTGTATTAGCTGGCGACAGACCGGGGCAAACAAGACCCAAGTAAGTATGCCTCCAGCCCCACATGTTCTGCTGGGTCAGGGAGATGGACAGATGGACAGGTGGGCACGGCTGAGAGGACAGAGGTAGAGAGTGAAGTGGAAGCTTTCAGGACAAGGGTTGTTCTAGAGGATTCCCCAGAGACCGGCCAGTATTCTGTTTACCCTCTTCTCCTCTGGTCTTAGGTAGGAAAACGTATTGTACATTTAAAGAGGAAGGAAGGGAAGAAAGGAAGGAAGCAAGGAAGGGAGGAAGAAAAGGAAGAAAAGGAAGGGAAGAAGAGAAGGGAGGGAGGGAGGGAGGGAAGAGGGAAGGAAGGGAGGAAGAAAAAGAAGAAAAGGAAGGGAAGAAGAGAAGGGAGGGAGGAAGAGAAGAAGGAAGGAAGGAAGGAAGGAAGGAAGGAAGGAAGGAAGGAAGGAAGGAAGGAAGGACTACCTAATGGGTGAGCTTAGCAAACTGTGGGAAGCCTGCTCTTCAGAGCTCCCGGATGAATCGCAATGGCTTGGGATTGTGGTACTTACAGAGAGCTCTTTGAACCAGTGTGATCATTAGCTCTTTTGGAGACCTCAAGCAGAAACTTTGCACAGGGCTTCAGAGCAGCGTGGAGTAGACAGCACAGACTGACTCTGGACAGACTGACACTGATTTCAGTCTGTGGCTTTAATAGAAGCTGTTGTTCCTTCTTTCCGAATGCACTGTGGTAAGAGGCACAGGCCACAGTACCTGTTGCTATAATGTAGCATTCTGGGGAAAACCTACCGGGCTGACAGGGGGCTCAGCATTGCCCTGACTCTTGACTTTGAGCCCTGGTTAAAGCTTCTCGCTTAGGTTTACCTTGATGGCACTTGGATGCTAATTTCTTCACTACTGTTGGCTTCTGCAACATGTCTGTCATGACCACTGTGGGGCAGGGTGGCGTAGATTTCTGTGGATGACATTGGAGTTAGGTCATATGATCATTGTTGCTGGAAAGCATGGATTGCCACGAAAAAGAAACTAATCCAAACACCCTCTTCGGAGGATTTCTCCATGGAGCCACAGTAAAGACATAATTTTACCATGGGACATCTCCCAGGAGCAACAGGCAATGGGTGCCCCCTGAGAGGGGCAGCCAACTCAGCTTTGATGACTGTCTTTATGAGAGAAACTGTTCTAAGTAGTTGCAGGACTATACAGATCAGACCCTAGACAGTGTCCAGCCCTGCTTTCAGCTGGAGCCTCTCCTGCCCCTCTTTATGCTGGAGCAGCCATTTCTGTGTCACAGGATGATTAGACTTCTATCCCCTCTTTTGTAGGGACTTACTGCTGAGGCTTACAAGCTTCAAGAAGTCCCGTAGCACAGAGTTCACCATGTCACCTCTCTTCCTCTAGTGACAAACCAGACTACAAGTTTCACTCTGTAAACGTGTTGTCTGGAGAACAGGCTGCTGGGAAGTGCACGCCACACCACAGTGAGATAGTCAGTGGAGAGGAGGACGGAAAACTCTGTCTAATATGTTACCACACTGGATTTTTTTTTTTAATTTAATGTAGTTGAATTGAGTTCCCCTGATAACCAGAACCATAGATTTGCTTTATATAGGATAGTCTCTGTCCTGCATGTGACCATAGGGTCCTGTGTGTTCCTTAAATGAGATGACAAGTGTGCTGGGGCCTGATTTCTGCCAGTTGCAGAGGGGAGCAGCAGAGAAGTTCTCATGATGAATGTGTCTGTTCAGATACGATTTGTCCACACCAGGACAATGCTGCTTTGAAGGACAACTTTAGCCTGGTAGCCGAGATTTTAACACTAAAAGTCGAAAGTGTCCTTGCCTTGAAGTTCATCTCCCCTTCAGTTCTCCTTTGTATCAATTTGGAGCCTAAAATATTAATTCTAATCCTGGATAATATGTCAAAGAGTGGGACTTCTGAAACATTTGTATCAAAGCATTTTATTTTGATATAGACTTTTAAAAACCACAGGGGAATTACAGAATCACAGAGAAGTCTCCTGCAACATCCTTACCCAAACTGGTTTATATTTCTTCGTGCTCACCTAATTCAGACTGTTTTCTTTAATGAGAGATATTCTGGATTATTAAGTGAATTATTGAGGCATTAATAGAGTTGCAATATAAAATGCATACATTCTTCTAGAGACCTTTTAAATATAAAACCTTATACATGTATTTATTCTTTAAAAAAAAATGGGCTGTTAAGATGGTTCAGTGGGTAAGGGTGCTTGCTGCCTTGCCCAGTGACCTAGACTCAGTCCCTGAACCCCACTTGGCAGACGGAAAGACAAGACAGACCCCTGCATTGGTCCCCTGACCTCCATATGTGTGCCATGACATATACATGCATAAATAAAGGTTAAAAACAAACTTTCAGTGGTAGCATGTAGTACTGTTTTATATTTTGTCATGTAATAAATCTGCAAAATCATTCCATAGCAGGACATGAAGCTGTTTCATTTCTTGATGGTGGCACACTCAATCACTGCAGTACCACAGTCTGTTTAACTTGTCCTCTGCTGATGGAAATGCAGGATGTTTCCAATCTGTTGCCATTGCTAACGAGGTAGCAATTATATCCTGTGCAGATCCCATTTTTCACACTTGTGAATATATTAACAAGTTAACTCAGAATTACTGCACCAAGGGGAATCTACATTTTGAATGTTGATGGAAATGCAAAATAACTGCCCAGTTGTTACATCGATCCATATTAAAATAACTCTACCCAGTTGTTACATCAATCCATATGTAAGATAACTCTGCCCGGTTGTTACACCGATCCACACTCCCCAGCCCCGCACCTGACTGTTGCTTTCTGCACAAAGTCACCAGCTGCAGTCAAGACCATCTTTTCTGAGCAGATGCTTTAAAGGAATATTTATTTAGTTTACTCTTTCACATTTTACTTAGCTGTGAATGTTGCACCTGGTTTTTTTCGATTAATTTTACATATTATACATAGTATATTTTACATATTATTTTTACATTATATTTTGCATTACATAATTTTACATATTATTTCAATAATTTTACATATTATCACATAGTATTTTTAACATATACTTTTGAATCTATGTTAGTACCATTTGTGAGAGTTATAGGCTTCTCTGAATAACTATTTTTTATAAACTTATTTTTATAAGATACATTTCTAATTATAAACATCTGATTAATAGTAAACTTTACATTTTTTTCCAAGTGTGAAATATGTGCTCTACAAATGCACAACACAACTGAAGACATTAGTGGATAAGTATGAAATAAGCAGATATCGACCATGCAGAGGTTGAAGTAGAACACCAACCATTTCCCAGAATCCTCCATGTGCCCTCCTGGACACAGCCCTGAGTTTCTTGCCCTAGGGGTGACCATACCCCTCACATTCATAATGTTCTTAATCTTACCTCCTATATAAATGCTCCACAATAATATAGTTTCAATGTGACTAGCAATGTAGTTTTTCTGACTAGACTCAGACCCCATACTCTTTTCTGCTTTAGTTTCATCACTAATATTGTTTGTTGAGACCCATTGGTGCTGATGTGTAGAGCTATGTGTTCATTTTCATTATCATGTGAATATACTAAATTCTGCTCATTCTTTGCACAGAGCATCAAGGCTATTTCCAATAACTGTTGTGAGCGCACTTGTTATGTATATCCCGGCATTCATAGATCAGCTATTATAGCATGTCAGACTAGGGGTGGGACTGCTAGGTGGTGGTTATGCATGTGTCTCTTGAGCCAAATTTACATTCCACCCAGTGTGCAGGAAACCCTCAGACATTCTGCTTTCCTGGCTTGTGAGCTGGTGGCTGAGTAGCACCTGCTTCTGATGAAGTCGTGTTCCTCTGATTCCTCATGGGACTGCACATTTTTCCACATCCTTGAGACAGCCTTGAATTTCCTCCTGTCCAAAGTCACCACTCGAGTTTTTTTTTTGTTTGTTTGTTTGTTTTTTTATCTATTTATCTAGTAGGTTGCTTGGAGTATTTATTTATTTATGTATTTAATACTAGGAGCATATAGTTATTAGTTTGTATGGGCTATATATGTAAATAGCTCAGTTGGTGGCTTGTCTTCCTCTTCTCTGTTTTACCTCTTGATAAGAGCATAATTTGATTTTTAATGAACTAACAAGCTTGAGTGTCATGGGACATGACAAAAAGCATTTATTGCATGGAGTATTTCAGAATAGCTCACCATTTATGTATCCACAGAAGAATGTACCAGCATGCAGACCTAACACGTGCTATAGGTTTCTGTCAGCCTCTAAGTTCTGAAGAGTAAGAGCCAGTAAGCGAGTAAGATGCAGTCACGTTGTAGCTTGTATTATTATAAGACACTATATGACATGCAGTAGAGTTGAAGCAATGAAACATGTTAGAAGAAGGATGATAAATACAATGAGTTTGTCACTTGGCTGTCCAACAAGCAGATCCAAGACGTGAAAAGGAAGGCTGTGGGTGACAAAACTAAACACCTGTGTACACAGTAAGCCTCTTCAATCTCGATTTTATAGACAGCTTGTGATTTGGGTCTTCAGTTCCTTGATCTGTCAGAGGACTAAGTTACTTCTGTATGTTGTCACAAAGGCCAAGCAATTGGCATCAAGGAGGATACAGAAAACCCAGAACTAACAGGAATTCATTCCAACACTGTCTCATGGCCACAGCTTGGCTTGGTGCCAGTTGCTTTCAGGGATTACATAAGAACCTGTGAGGTCATGTGATTGGTTTCTCCAGCAGACTTTAAGTCCACAAGGATAAAAACATGTCCATCTCAGACCTCTGCTGCATCACCAAGTCTTACCAGTGCCAACTCATAGCTGGCTCTTGATGAATACTCATTAAATACACAAATGGCAAAGTGAACAATTGAACTCAAGGTGACGCGTTTGGCATTGTGGTCAAAGGGTCATTAAATCTGGGAGGATCAGAGATGATTCCACACAGCTTTGCTAACTAGAACAAACTAGAGCAGTGAAGATGTTGGGAGTGGGAAGAAGCTCAATCCAGACAGGGATTGAGGATAACTGGGACATGGAGAGTAAGTTTGCTTGGTTGAAGTTCAGGGTTTGTGTGGTGAGTTGAGGGAAAGAAATGTTAGGTTGGGTGGATCATGGCAGACACTGAATGCTATCAATCAACACTTTTCTGAGCATCATCCAAGAACCACTGAGAGCCTTTAGTATAGGGGCCAAAGAATTGCCTTTCTCCTCATGTGGACTCGGCGAGGGCTCCTCTGTTAGCCCAGCACACTCGTTGACTCTCCCCTTTGTGATCACTCCAGTGTTCAACTAACTCATCACCTCCTCTTCTTCACATTGTCAAACACCTCCTTTCCCCCTGCCATGTGACACTCGTCACCTTATGCCTTGACCAACTGCAGTTGGCTGTCTCTGCTCCAGTCCTTCTTTATATCTCTCTCACCTCCCTCCATATTTTTTGCTACCTCCCTTCCGACACCCATGACAAAAGAATCTGAACCCGTGCCCCTGGGATGGCGCTTTGGTATTCATCATCCACCATGTTTTTCTTTTCCGAGTACCTACTGTTCCAAGTAGTGTTTACTGTTCCAAGATGGAGGAGCAGTGGTAAGACAGCCAGGCACTCTCTGACCCCATGAACACTGTGCTCAGCTGAAGACGCAGCAAATCAATAAACAGATAGCCAGTCAGGGTCACAGCGGACATGAGCAATGCCAGCTCAGTCTGACTTGTGTGCTTCCCTTCCTTGGTCTCAGTGCCAGACAATTGTATCCTTGTCTTCAATCCAGTTAACTAATGTGCCTTCTGTACAAGTGTATCCTCTTCTTCAATCCAGTTAACTGGTGTGACTTCTGTATTCGGGGCAGAGCAGTGTCATTTTCCCCAGAACCCCAGATTTGTGAATGTGAGTGCACTTTTGGCCCCTGGAAGCTAGTATGCTACTGTGTCCTGTGGTGATTCATTCCCTCTTGCTGTCTTGCAGCCATTGTGGAGGGCCTGCCCTTGAGCCTGGCTTCACATTGTTGTGTCATGTAGGAAATTTGTTTCTAGCTGTTTCAGGAACAGCAACATGCCTCTGAACCATAGCAGCCTCGTACTTCAAACAGTTTCAACCCTTGCCTCCTGTTCTGTCCCACCCCTACCCCCAACTCCCGGGGCCCCTAGCTGTCTGCAGACCTCTCCTCTCTGGTATACATGTAATCATCTTTGCTTGGTTTTTTGACTCATGTCTTTTATGTACTGATCTATCTGATCTGTTATATGGACTCACTCTAATTTCCCGTCCTGATAGACAAGTCTCTGACCTTGGAGAGAGTCCTGCTAAAACACACCTCCTTCAGTACTGGAATGATTCTTGGCTTTCACTCCTCCCTCAGCACTCTGTGAGACAGTCTCTCTCTCCTCCTCTGTTCACTTCTGCTTCTCGTGAATGAGTTTCTATCTGAATCACCAGGTCCATGATGACAGGGTTCGTGTCTGATACCTACTTTTATCTCCAGCACACAGAGGTGAGTTAGGCATTCACAGGAAGTGCTTGGAAAGAACAGAGTGCTTTGTGTATATCTGCTGCTTGTCTGTACTTATGAATCAGTGTGTTTCAAATATATTTTCCACATGCTTAAGAGGTATTTGCTGTGTGGTTTGGAACAAGGGTTAGGCTGATTTCTCCTGGTCATCAGGCCTATGACATTACACCACAGAAGCAGTGACTATGGCTGGTGATTTCTCCTGGTCATCAGGCCTATGACATTACACCATAGAAGCAGTGACTATGGCTGGTGATTTCTCCTGGTCATCAGGCCTATGACGTTACACCATAGAAGCAGTGACTATGGCTGGTGATTTCTCCTGGTCATCAGGCCTATGACATTACACCATAGAAGCAGTGACTATGGCTGGTGATTTCTCCTGGTCATCAGGCCTATGACGTTACACCATAGAAACAGTGACTATGGCTGGCACGGGTGAAGGGCTACCAGGGCTGAGGCCCGGAGTTATTTTTCTTTCCCATCTGCTCTGAGACTTCCTTTCTCTTAACATGAAAGAACTAGTCTTGCTCCTAAACACAAAAGGGGACCATGTGTATGTACATATGTGTGCTTTGTGTTTATATGTCCATATACACATATATGTGTCTGTATATACATGTATACATATATGTATATATGAAGGAAATATACCAAAATATAAATTATGGTTATTTCTGATAGGTGGCTTTTTGTACTTCCATAGTGCTTTTATTAGCAACAACAAAAATCCCAATAGGTAGTATTTTCTAAAGAATAGGAAGAGCTAAGACGAGTGTTAGCTGGCTACTAGAATGTGTCCTCCATCTGCCCGCAGGGTGCCTGCTGGGAAACTGCTCTTGACCTCTCATTGGTGTCTTGAGTAATGAGAAAGAATTCAGCTGATTTGCCTATAGGCTGAGGTTAGAAACTGGCAACTTGATTTGGTTATAAAAGTCCAGAGCCTTGGAAAAGGCTGGGCAAGAGAAGGAAAGGCCAGAGGCAGGAGTCAGGGTGAGAGGGGCCTGATGGGCTCCTCACCGAGCTCTACTGTTTGGAGACGGGAGGGACAGGTAAGGGAGATCTTAGAACACAGAAACACACATAGAGATTTTGCACAAAGATGAGCCCTGGAAAGAGGAGAAGTCTATTGAGTTTGGTTTTAGTCCCTGGTGCTTTGGAAAGGAAGGGTTTCCAGGAGACACATAAGGCTCCCTATAGAGGCCACTTCACGAACATCAAGTTTCTGAGAGGAGGGAAGTTTGTTGGAAGGTCAAGGACCCTCCACACACACCATCCCTTCCTCTTCAGTTACAGTCAAGGGCAGAGGGAAAGGTTTCTGATAAACTTGAAACCATAAAGTGGAGCAGCTTCAAGGCTATCTTCAACACTGTCTGGGCACGGAGCGCAGTGAGAGCAGTCCCTATAAAGAGGGAGAAAGGGGATAAGAAAAGATGGGGGCTTGGGTAATGCTGGCTGTGGCTGGCTTTCTTCTGGAGACTGGGCACCTGGTCTGTCCCTGGCAAAGTACCTCACAGATGGACCTACCTGTGCTGTGCAGTCACCCCACAGCTGCATCCCTTGCCCATGTCCTCCCTGCAGGATGCAGTCAGAGCCCTGAGCTCAGTGTGCAGCACTGTTAGATCCCGGGAGCTCTTGGAGCAGCATAGCTTGTATGAGGAAGCAAAACAAGAAGCTACAAAACTCAGTTCTTGAGAAGAGTTTATCTAAAGGTGTGTTTTATAGCACTTGTGTTTTCTCCGTGTGCAGTATCCAGTAGTTAGTTTCCTCACTGTGTGTCCCAGTTTTTAACTCTGATGGATACAGCAAGGAGAATTCCCAGCCTGGGTTCTGGTTTGAAACTTGAGGTAGAAAAATAGTTTTATAAGCCAGCTATGGTATTTATAAAGTTTCCTATATAATGGAGGAGCACAGACAACATGCAGAATTCCCACTCAAGGCAGAAAGCTCCTCTTCATCTAATGGGGCAGATTCTGTCCTTTCCCTAAGAAGTCACTGATACTGTGGGCCAGACACACAGGCTGGCTGAAAGAAAGCCAATCCAGGGTAGTAACCAGTAGCCCCTGCCTTTATGCCTAAGCCCCTAGCATGAGGAGCCTCTGGTCCTCGAGGTAAGTATCATTCTCCTCATTTTACAGATGACAGGTTTTATAGACTATATCAGTTGAGGAGTAAATAGCTTACTCAAGGTCATACAACCAAAAAGTGTAGAGCAGTTTGAATCCTGGTCCTCCATCCACGTGGCCCCCACACAGGCCAAGCCCAGTAAAGAAACTCATTGGATGATGCAGGAAAATACACAAAGCAACATTTGTCTTAAATAGTATAAATACTATGATTTCCTCCTGACCAACAGAATGGGATATAACTGAACTCAAAAGCCAAGAATGTTTCATGTTCTGTGTATTGTATGTGTGCTTACTATCTCCTGTGCCCGATAGAACATGCCCTGAATCAGGGACAAGAGGAGGCTGATTGTTATCTTAGCTATAGGACTGGCAATTAAGGTACACCCCTGCCTCAGAAGCTTCCTAATCCATCAGAACAAAACACTGAGAACACACAATCAGATAAATTACAATAGAGAACACCACTGGCAATTTGCAGTTAAGATTCACTTAACAGTCTGTTGCAAAATACCTGCCGTGGTTCGTGGAACATGAATGCGTATAAGGATATAACATAAATAAATATGTTCTTTGTCTGTGGCTGTTTTTATCTCCCTGGATGTCTGGCCTTATCTCCCATGTTCACAGTGACTACATAACATCTCACTATGCCTCAGGGAGCTTCATTATGAGTCAGCTATTAGGACATGGCCTACGATATATCACGTGCAAGATTCATATGAAGGCAACTGTACCTGGGCAGAGAAAAACAAGGAAATCTCAACATAACCTCTCCCCCAAAATGCTGAGCAAATCCAACTGATAAAAGTCATAGAGCTATAAAGTGAGTCTCCCTGATACTTGCACCTTATGAGAAATGCCAAAGATAAATGTTTCTTACACATACTTGAAGATGACAGATACAAAGTGTTGCCAACTCAGTGTCCAGAAGATGAGCAATTCGAACATAGAGAAGCCCTTAGGACTGAGGATTCCGAGGACTCTTACAGTCACCAGGGAGTATATCTAGACGCTGACCCTCATACTTGTGCACAGGAAGCCAAAGGCATGGGATGATTACATGTGAGATTATTCTGAATTCTAAGCTGATAGCTATTTTTCCAATAGGAAAATCAGTAGCATTTATTCCTCCACTTAAAACATTTTTCCACCAGTCCTTCCATTAGGTCAATTTTTTTTTAAGTCATTTCAACAGGATCATGAATAACTAGGCATCTGGCCATTTGTAGTACACACTTATGATCCCAGCTCTCTGACTTGGGAAACTGAGGCAAGGTTGTCAGCCTAGGCTAATTATTGAGATATTTTCTCACAACAACAAAAAATTTAAAACCATGCATCTGTGTTATTACTCTGTTGACATACTGGGTATATCCAATCATGTCTTCCTGGGCAGGTGTGTGCATTTCTCAGGATTCTTTGAAAACCGTGTACTCAGTGTGTCTATGTGGGTTTTATTCCTGAGTATCTCTATACATCAAACCATCCTCAAATAGATTTGCAGATGTACAGAGCCATTCATAGCATGAGGTTGAAAGGGTATAAGGAATTTTCTATAGAAAATTATATTAATTATAATTAATTATAATTATATTAATGGGTCTATAATAAAATTACTCAAGCCACTTCTGGATAGCTCCCAGGATATAAGATAGATCTGTATGTGAGGGATTCTTTAGACCCGATGTCATACAGATGTCCAGTCGTCATCTAAGAGATGGGGGCAGCACACACCAGTGGTGAAGGACAGCTTTGAAGACAGACAAACCTTAACTCAGAGCTCACCCCATGCGTCCACTTTCTGGGCAGGACCTCTCCAGGACTCTGTCTGCAAAATGAGGGCAGTGATGCCCACCACATACACAAGTATGTGGAGCAACGCATATAAATGCTCAGGTCCTTGGCACACGAAAGATTCAAAATTCTATAAACTATTAGTGGTGGCAAATAAAGAACAACAGGAGGCAAAATCCAATGTTTATAAAATTATCCAATTCTACCATTGAGATAAATTGTACAGGCCTTATAACGCATATATTAGCTAGCCTAGGAATGGTAGCAAACATAGCAGGAGACTACTGAGTACGGAGTGAGCATCGATGACGCATGCCCCTTCCATCATTCCTATCAGGGCGGCATTAGACTGGGGAAATTGTGCTTTCATATCCTGGAAGCCCTATGACCATACTACGGTGACGTAGTTGGGCACATGAGGGCTTGCCCCTGAGTGACTCCCATGTGCATGTAGTCAGCTCCAGGCTTTCTTGCAAATCTCTTCTCCCTCTACCATCTGGACTGTGTCCCGCCTTCCCTGAGCTCAGGACAGCTAGAATAAATGCCATTCAGCTTGCTGCTCAAGTTTCTTCTCCTCGGCTGAAATTCTGACTGGGAGAGTGTGGACCTGGATTTCTCATTTCTGTGGGGTAGGCATGAGGGAGCCTTTGACTCCATGTCAAACCTGAAGTGGAGACACTGTCCTTCTCTCTTCCCTAGGACCCATTGCCATTTGAAATACTTCACTCTGCTAGTGGCCACTGGAAGCTTATCATTTTCCTTAGAGAAACAATAACCCATTGTTTGACATAGATGCTGGGTCACTAATCTGCCCACACTCACTAGCCCACTTAGTAATTTACTCCTTCAGACTGCCTTGTAGTCTGCCCAAACCAGCCGTAAGAAAACTACAGGTTGTTGTATAGCATGGGCTCTGGCCATATTAAAAAAAAAAAAAAATCACACATTTTTAAACCCATTACTGTCAAACGTCTACAGGAATAGGCAACCTTTTCTCTATTTCTCTTTCTCAATTAAATGTTACATCTAGGCTTGGTAGGGTGTGGGACCCTGAAAGAGTGTAAGAAAAGTCTAACAGGGATACAGTGTAAACATAGGGATCTCTGCCAGTATGGCCTCTTATTTGTTACTCTCCTGGTAATGCTGTTCCTGCTGCCCCTGTTATATATCTGTCCAAGACATTGAGAAACCACTGCAGGATGGGTCCATGTGGGAAGGTCTCATGAATTGAAAAGAGATGGATTTGAGTTCTGGCATCGTGACCAATCAGTGATCCTTTTCTGGATCCTGGACCTGCTTGGACTCTTCTGAACCTTCAGACTGAGGGAGATCTTACCCAGCTCTGCTTCCTCTCTCTTCTCTTCTGAAAGAACGGTTATGTCTTGCAGGTTGTAGTCTGTGCATTTGGGTTACTAGGAGTAGGTTACACTGATGGTTTAACACTGTTTCTCTATAAAGGGCAATGGGATCTCATGCAGATTCTTGCAAAGTCATATGCAAATCACAGAGCCCAGCCCTTTTCTTAACAGGATGGCAACCTTGTTCCTCGGTGGCACCTGGGACCTGGAGATCCTTTCTCCACTTACGTTTAGCGCGCAGCCTGGGACTTGTCCCTGCAGCTCACCGGGTTAGCCGTGGCACCGTTGGGACCTCCCACCAGGACTCCAATCACCCAACTCTATTGAGACTGCTCTGACAGGGCTGGTATGGGGTGCAGCCTTTGCTCAGAGGGCAACATGTTCCAAGCAAAATCTGCCCACCTGGGCCATGGGCTCACCCCGGGCCTCCCTGCTTCTCTCCTGGGTGCAATTTTGAGGTTGCTGAGCTTCGATCCAAAGTCCAAAAATGGTGGGGCAACAGGGATTTACCAAGAGGCCCCAGCGCACCATGTACTTCCCCCAGCTCCCAACCTAACACACCAGGGAATCCACCCCCACCCCCACATCAGGCCATTACTTCCCCAAAAGTCTGCAACTCAAGTAGACAGGGTAGCTAACTGGACACATTTGATTCTAGTTTCTCTTCAGGTTGAATGTTTCTGTGAGCAGTGACCCTCCCCCAGGCTGGACAAGGCCATCCCGATGCTGTAGCTCCTCCTCTCTACAGCATGAGAATGTGTGGGGACGGGCCTGAGATACAGATGGGGAGGGTCAAATCCAGCCTCTCCCAAGTACTGGCAGCAGCCACTTCCTTCAACACATTTCTGTTTGATGCAGCCTCCTCCCCAGTTCTTTCGGAGGTCTCTGGGGCAAAGACCACCATTCTAGTCCTATTTACTTCAAGCAATCCTGTTGGGTGGGGTGGGGAACGCAAGAAGACCTAAATGAAGCCAACTGGCCACCTGTTGATGGCTGTCGACACTAGATGGTACATGGGTGTTCAGTATACTTTTCTCACTTTTGTATATGTTTCCAATTTTTCATAATAAATTTTTTTAAAGTCCTCCAGCTTCCATAACATTTAAGAAAGAACCCTAACCCCTAAGAAAGTTTCGTGGAACCCCAACCCCCATACCAAGGCAAGAGACAGGGATGATTCCATTTCATATAAATAGATATAAATATACTATAATATAAATATATATATGTAAAACACTCATTTTCTAACCTTTTTTTAAGGCCCACTGCTTTATTTTCAATAAACTAAACCTTATTTCTAAGAGGTCCCGAAGTTGGGCTCACTTCCCAGGCTGGGTGATGGGGAGGGCAGGGAAGAGGGTCCTTAAAAGTTTACACTTCCATGTGTCTCACACTTTTACTGTGAGAAAGTGGCTTGTTCAGTGTTCTGAACTTTGCGAAAGGGTATATGTTCGCAATGCAAAGTGTCATTCTCTGGAATTGCACCTGGCTCAGGAAAGGACTGTCTTTGTACTTGAACTTAAATCCAATGGAGAACCTTAACACGGGCATTTGCATGACTGAGATTTGCTGCTGTCTTTTTTCCATATGTCTCTTTCTTGGATGTGTTCTAATAAAATGATTCTAAAGCAGGCTGTTGATATATAGTGATTTATAAATACCTTCTGTTGAGCTCGGAGGCCCTTAAATTCTCTGCCTTCCCACTTCCCGGAAAGACCTGTCAAGCTGAGTACAGATGCATAGATTGTGTCTGTCTCTGTGGCAGGATGGTGGAACACCTGCAATCGCAGTCATTAATAAGAATCCCATCAACCACAGCAATTTTACTTCCTGGTTTCCTAGCAACAGAACTTGTTTTCCAGAACAAAGATGAATGACCATCTGTAAATAAGACTAATAGGGGAAAAGCAGAAGGGATGGGACAGAGTCGGGAGTAAAATTCTCTCTACCAGGGAGGGAGGGATTGGAGGAGAGGGTAAAGTGGAGGAAGAGAGGGGCAAAGGTAGTCCAGAACAAGCAGGTCAACTCTGGACTTGTTCCACGTAATGACAGGTCAGCACCTTCAGGGGATAATCAACTGTTCAGTTTTATTTTCAAATTTTGATATCAAGCCATAGCACGTTGCAAGGCCCATTGGGGAAACATACATTTCCAGAAGTAGATACTTTGAAAAATGCTCCCTTCAGCCAAGCCTGGAGAGGGAGGGCATTTCCATGAGCTAGTAAGAGCCTTATAGGGTTTAGTTCTTGGTCAGTGGGGGATCCTTAGAAACCCCATCAGCTAACAAGTGTGTGCAGGGCCTGCAGAGGCAGAGGCAGACAAGGAGGCTTCCATTTCTTGAACATACTTCTCATGGCAGACACTAAGAAGTCAGCAAATTTTTTCCAGTGGTTTGTCACAGTCAGTAGGAAAGGTCAGCAGTGTTTTGTATGTTTTCCTAGTGACCTGAACACTGGAAATAATAGACTTGCAATTCTGCAGTTTGTCTTTGCTATAGCTGTGCTTTTCCAAGCCTCAGGGGTGATAGCCAGGTGGCTAGCCTGAGCTTTCCATGGCATAGCCACCTCCACTCTGCATCAGTGGCCAGTGCAGACCAGGATTCTGTTCTTCCTTAAGACTAGAGAGCTCTTTAGGTCAGGGTCTCTGCAACACACATCTATATACCTGCTGCTTGGTTACTTGCAGAGCACAGGCTGAAATCACTGGTTAGTTCCCCCAGAGATTTGTTTACTCTGTATATTTAAGAAATGTCTCCAACTGCTGGCTGGGCATTAAAAAGTAGGAGGGCCAATAGACCCTGTTCTCATAGAACTTACCAGTTCAGGAAACATGCTTTTTAGTCAGACAACAAATGAACAGATGTATAGCAACTGCAAGAAGAAATGAGACCAGTAAGATAAAACCAAGACAGATAATACTGTTTGCCTGAGTGCATATGACAACTTAGTGGCAAAGTAAAAACTAGAACTTGGGCCCCTAACTTCTCTTTTTATGTTATCGTTTCCCTAGTGTGTCTCACGATTCCTTTGCATAGCTATATATCAGCCCCAGACAGCTATATGAACATGTCAGTCACTCAATACACTGCTCCATAACTAGTAAGACCCAAAGGGCACATTTGGAGATGATGAACTGTGTTCCTGAGGATGGCACTGACCAGAACCCTGTGGGTGGACTTATCTCAGAGCCCAGTTCAGGAACTGAAAGGCCAAGCTTTCTGCTGTAGTGAAACTGACAGATTAGGAGGTACACAGGAGCTACAGCATTTGATCTGACCCCAGTGTTTTTCTAACTCCCAGAGCAAAATATTTCCTGAGTGTATAGTAGGTGCTAGGTATGCTTCTTAGAGCTAGGAACGTGAATGATGAAATCACGCACATTCGGGGTAGTATTGCTAAATATAGGACATGAAGGAATAAAACATGTCACCTTCAGAAGATATGTATTCTCACTGGAAGAGACAAAAACACAAATAAAGAGTCAATGCATCATATTAGAAAGCAATAATTGTTACAAAGAAACAAAATCAAGGAGGGAAATCAGAACATGACAGAGGCAGGGATGCATTTTTAAGAGCACCTCATGTGCCAAGTCAGCATGTAACACATGTACATGTATAATCTGTGCATAATACATATGAATGCACAGACTGCAGATATGTGTGCTCTTTTTATGTGTAACAGAGAAGGGCCTTTAACACAACTTAACATATCACTTTGTACCCAGCTCTAAATAGCTAGTTTTACAGGGTGATTGGAAAAGACCCTAAGCACCTTCTCTGGCACATCCAAATGCTCAAATTCTGGTTTTCCATTTTCTCTTTGGCCTAAAGCAGTGGTTCTCAAACTCATATATATGTATGAGTCTGAGATATAGATATAGATATAGATATAGATATAGATATAGATATAGATATAGATATAGATATAGATATAGATATAGATATAGATATAGATATCACAATTACCTCAAGGGCTTGTTGAAACACAGATCCTGGGCCCCACTCTCAGAATTATGTGTTTCAGTCCATCTGGAGTAGATATGTAAATTTTCATTTCTACCTGAGTCCAGGTAATGCTCATACTGTTGGTTCAAGGACCACACTCTGAGACCCGCTAGGTGAATGGAGTTAGGGAAACTGCCTATTAAATCAACGATGTAAGAAAGGATGTACCTGTTCCTTGGGTGTCCTAGACATTATCAGACTAACTGCCCTTGAAAAGTAGAATCCTCAAGAAGTGAAAAATATTTTAATGGAATTTGTATCAGAAGCCAAAGCCCAAGGTCCCAAGCCTTCAGGAAGTAAAACAAGGCACAGGTCCAGAACAGGAAGCAACAATGATACTTTGTTGTTTTCTTATAAACACTCAGTATTTTATCACTGTACTATGTCTGCAAGCTGTTCTGGACTCTTACTTCCTCCTTACCAGTGAGCCTAGTACACAGAACACCTCACAGATAACAGAATTGATGCACAAAGAGGCCTATGGCCTCCCAAGGAAGAAAAGCTTCAGTGGCCTTGATCAGGTCGAGTTCCACCTCCTGTGACTGACTTCATTACATTAGCTGAAGCTCTGTCTTGGGATGTCCATCCTGGGAAGTTGCTCGCCAGGACATAAATGTTCTTTGCTTTTAATTTGTTTTTTTTTTTTTTAATTGTTCAGTGCAAGAAAGCTATCCACATGAGTGATTAACTGTGGCAAGTTCTAAGCCCTGCGTGAGTTCTTTGTACTGTAAACTCTTCTCCTACTGGGTATTGTACAGCAGAAATACTAGCTCGTTTTATTAATAGCCTGAGCTAGAACTAATCATTACAAAAACAAACCTGCTAGGGGAAAGCACACACAACACTCTCCAAAGAAAAATGGAAATGACATCTTGATTCCATATGCCATCACTTCTATTCCATTAATAGACATAATTAAACATTTTCTGCATCACTAACACATACAGGAAAATGGGTGCATTTCCAACTGAATGGCTCATATATCACATTCTTGGATACTCAAACCTGGACCCCCACTAAAAGGAAGTGAAGGATAAAATCACCCTTCCTGGTCCTTGCTGTTTTAGTTATATTCTCAAACACTCCAGTACCAGTTCCTCATGATGGAAGACTGGATCCCCATTGAACCTCACAGGGAGTGGCCCTGTATGTGGATTTTAGAATTTTAATTTCAAATTTTCCTCCTCTGTCTCATAAACGCACTGATGTTATGACAACTTCCTCCTATGCATATTGTTACTTGGACTCTTGTTTATTCAGTAAATATTATAAAGCCTCAGACCCTATAAAGGCAGACTTTATGAACAGACTTCAGAACCGAGTTACAGATAATTCCATCCTCGAAGAACATAGTCCGTAAGAGAACCACTCTAAAACACTTCAAATAATCAACATTTGGGAATACTCATAAGGCATGGACCTCAGTCCATGGAAGCCCCTTGTTTTCATTCTTCCTACTCAGCATATGCTCTTAAAAATTGAACTGTTGAGTTATTTCAGCTTCAAGACAACAGAGACACCATTAGGAACTATGCTATACTGGCAGAGAATATTGAGCTAGGGAAGAAACACCGGTCTGGAGCTCTGGGCATGTTATGGCAGAGATGGTTATGTGTTGGCAGCTCAAAGGTAGTGTCTGTAGAGAGCAGCAGTTAGTCTGGGATCTAACATCTGCCATATGTAGTCTACATGTGTACCATGGAGATGGAATATCATGGGTCATACATATATCATTCTTGGAGGATCAGGAAAAAAATGACATTGAGGAAAGATCCAGTGTGAATGTATGGCTAATGAGATTAACTCCAAAGTATACTCAGAAAATAAGTATTTCTCAAAAATAAATCATGCCAATCCATAACACACAGAATGAGCAGATAATGAGGTGGGTTATAGAACAGGGATGCATAGGATTCAGCCAGCTCTGTTGTTTCAGATTCCATGAAAGGAGATTGAGACCGCAATCATACAAGGTGCTTGTAGGGGTGATGTGCTTGTGTGCATGCACACACACACACACACACACACACACACACACACATATGGATGAGATAGGCATTGTAGACCAGTAATAGCTTTTCATGAGAACATAAACTCTTGATGAATTCCAGTTTCACAATCTAGAAAGGCAAGTTAAGGGAAGCCAATGTAGATGTAAAAGTGAAAGGTGACATTTTAATTCTGGTAACTGTGACCACACCTGCCTTCCATCTCTACTGGGCCAGAGAAGTGGCCACAGCCTGAGGCTCAGGCTCTGACACCACTCTTCTTTAGCCTGGATTTTGTCACTACTGGGATTCCAAGTAAAGATTCCGGAATAAGCCTGTCAGATCTGTCCTTTAAAATCTACTTCTTCCAGCTCTGCAAACCTATCCAGGTCCTGGAGGAAGTGTTGTAGCATAGGCGCTTCATCCAGATTTAACAATGACCCTCAAGTGTGCCATTGACATGATAATACAGCTGTGTCTACCATGGGCAAGGCTGGTCATGGGTAGCTGCTGAGAGACTTTGAAGACTTAGAAATAGAAGTGATGGAGAAGTAGTTTTTATGTATCTGCCTTTTAGTTTCCAGGGTGGCAGGATAAGGAGTGTTATTCTATCTGTAAGGATAGTCAAGGATTCGGTTGCCTGTTGATGGTGACCATTCCGTGGTTCCCATACCCAGGAGCAAAGTCAAGTTTGTAGGCATGGCTGTACCGACTGTTGCTAAGTGGTGGGTGGCGCTTGCATTTGGGTGAAGAGATATCTCAAGGTGGATAGGGATTAAAATACAGTTGACAGAGAAATAATCTATACATTTTTAGCATGGTGGACACTCTGACGGTAATCTATCAATATGGCATCCCATGTGTTGTTTGGGAATCTCACAGATACCTGAGGACTTACATAGGTATCTTGGCCTCAAGGGGAGCAAGGTGGTGATAAACCTGATTTCTATGGTTGAGTTCCTCCAAGGCCAGCTGGGAGCTTGGAGTGAATGTAGGAGGCTCCATGCTGCTCACTCTTCTTGTGCTTTCCTTTGGGGTTGAAGATTCTGACATGTTGCTTCATATTTTAGCATTTCTGAAACCACCTGACAGAACACTTGCTAAAAAGCTATAGATAATAATCCTCAAAACTAGGCCATCACAGGTCACCTAGATGCTCTCTACCTACCCTGAAATGCCACACAGACAAGCTTAGTAATGGGGCATGTCATTAAAGAAGGAGCCTTTGCAATGTCTGATTGGTTGGTTGGTTGGTTGGTTGGTTGGTTGGTTGGTTGGTTGGTTGGTTGGCATTGCAGAAAAAAAATGATGACATTACAGCTTGACATCACAGTAAAAAGCTTCAGTGAAGGGCCAGACATGAGTAGAGGCTTCCAGGAAAGGACATATCGCCATTACTTCAACATTTCTGGCTTCTAAGGAGCTGAAGGATTCAGAAATTAAAGTGAGATAGAAAAAGAAACAAACAAACAAAAACAATGTGTCTACCACTATTTCTAACCTGGTTACGTGACCATCATCACAGCCACGGTCCTACCATGCCAAGACCTCAAAAATATCTCAATAGCTGACTTCTGGATTAAATGTTTTATAAAAGAATGTACTGAGGGCAGAGGGTTGAGATAAGATAATGCCAGTAATGACATTGGACATAGTTTTTTTTAGTAAACATTGACATGAAAGAGTGTCAAAAGTTTCTCCCAGAGTGATATCATGAGACAGATTCTAGGCAGTCTATCAAGAGACTGTGGGAATGGCCTACAGCCTCTATGAGTAAATGCGATGGTTATTATCTACAAAATAGAAGTATGACTAGTCATTAGTGGCTCTCACCAAGGACTGGGTATCTCTATCGTGTTCACTTACCTAGTCATCCAGCAAACACCTCTAAAGTACCTACTGTGTACCAGGTACTATTCTAGACATCAAAACCAAATAACCCCAATAAAAACAGATAAGAATTCCTACCCAAATGGGTCTTATATTCTGGTGGAAACACATATAGGTAAAATATGTAAGATTCCGGGTGATGGTACATGATGTGTAGTATGAAGGGATGTAGAGGGGAGGGGCGTAAAGGGATGGCCTAAGTTCTGGTGACCAGCACAGTTAGGGGGACATGGATAATGCAATTAGTCTAAAGAGGCTCGAAGTGGATAATGACAATGAGGCTGTATTTCAGGACAGGGTGAGGTAAGGATTTCCTAGAAACCCACACAGGATTTTAGAAAGCTCTGTTCATTACTGATACCTCGAAGCATGAAAACTTGGGCAGGAACAGTCTTATCTAGGAGGACAGTGAATGGAGCCCATTCACAGGCATTTGACTGGTGTACATGAGACACTGGGAGTCCATCCTCAGCACTGCATGCAAGGATTCCTAGGCAAGCACTTCCTCTGCCTCCATGTCCCTAGAGGAGTCTGGCTGGTATCCTAAAGGCCATGTGAGAACCTCATACTGTTCTCTTAGCTCTGCCAACAGTCAAAGGGAGCCCTTCCCATGGGACCCTAGTTCTAGGTCACAGGAATCTGATTCACTCTAAGTGACAAACACCTTACCTATGGGGCTATAACATCCCTCCAGTTCATATGGCTAGACTACTGAAATGTATCAAGGTTTTGTCTAAGTCACATGTGATTCTGGGAACTGAGAACTCATAGAGCACTATGTTCATATGTGTGACAATTCAAAAGATCCTTGCAAACTCTGAGAGGTATGGTAAAGTACTTGTTTTGTCATTAGTTTCCTTTGGTTATATCCCTCAACTCCCAGTAGACTCTGGGGTCCCGCCTGGGTACATTGATAGATGCTTGGTAGCAGCAGGAAGTGATTGTCGGCAGGGCTTGTGACCAAGACAAAGAGTTCATTTTTCTTGATCATGAACAGAAAAGAGCCTCAAGAGAACTGAAAAAAAAAAAGAGATTTCAGATAAGAGTCTTGGGATCCTAATAGACTCTGTTCTTTAGACTCAACCAAACAGTAGATAACTCAGTATAGAGCTGAGTTCTTAATTGCAGGAAGGCAGCTCACTCATCATTGCGATATAAGCATACCTTCCCCTTGTCTTCTCCCCAGATTTCACTTAGGACCCCTTTAACATATACAATGGGATGGTGTGGTATGAATCTGGCTTTATCTCACTACCGAATCAGTTAGTCTCCAGAGGCAAGCCCTTGGGGTTGAGGCCAAATAAGGAGAAAATGAGGTACCAGCACACACCTACGCCCATTTATTGTATGAAAGGGCTAGTGCTTTAAGCCTATGGCTTGAGAAACACATTACAAGACTAAGTCCAGGAACTTATCTACCACAACTGTATGAAATTGGTCAGCCACACCAGGCAAAGGCTACAAGGGACAAGTGCATCCCAGTTCAGGTCCTGATTCAGGAGCCAAGTGGCAATGACAAGCAAAAATGTTCCTGTTATGGGAAATCGAGTGTAACATGGTTATTTTCTTTCTTTCTTTCTTTTTTTCTTTCTTTCTTTCTTTCTTTTCTTTTCTTTTTTTTTCTTTCTTTTTTTTTTTTTTTTTTCTAAATATATACAATTATTGGAGGTGCTCTAACCATACCTGGTATGAGCCAACAATCTTTTAGCTTGTTCTGATAAAAATTCAATTTTGAGCATGATTGAGACCTCATTTATGAATTGCAAAAATCATATTGAACTTGCTTGCTAGCTGGATGAAGAATCAGGTTTAGCCTGATAGGATCCATGTTAAGTCATGTGAGTAATTGAATTGTGGATTAGCATAATGTGAGCTCTGTGAGGAAAGGGATTCAGCCGCTATATGTTTTTTTAATTTAATTTTGTTACTTGACAACTTCTATTATTTGTCCATTTCATACATATATACAATGTATCCTTGTCTACTTCCCCTCCCCTTCTTAATCACCACTCTAACCACAATAGCTACTCCATTGTCAGGTAGGTTGTAGGTGCTGTGAGACAATTGGGTGGTGGAGAGAGTGTATGCAGTGTCCTTAGTGTGTAGAACTACAAAGAATAATAGTCTTCTCCACTTTTAGCACATAGACCAGGGGCTAAGTACTGTGGGACAGAAAGGAACTCTGGAGAATAATGCCATCTTTGGCAAAACCCAATAGCATATGCCTTGAATCTCAGACAACATCATAGATAAGTGGGTCCCTAAGACATGATCTGCCAAGTGAAGCTAAATTCAGAATCAAGAGGCAGGGCAGGGAAACAGGGAAATTTAGCAGAGCTCTCCAATCAAAGACTTAATCAGAGGAGTGGGTGAGCTGGGATCCCAGATGGACAATCAGATGTGGGAAGGAAGCGACAGTATGATTTGGCCAATGACAGTTCAGAGAACTCGGGTAGATGTAGGTTCATTCTCCCAGAGTACATTTTATTCTATTATCAACCCCGGAGTTTTTAAATGTTAAACCCAGTTGGCTTCTGGGCTCAGTGGATCATTTCTAATTAAGAATGGCAAATACAAAGATTGGAAAAGTAAAAGCACCAGGGGCTTGAAAGCAGTGAACAGGAAAATAAACCTAACAGAGAACATGTCGCCCAGAATGAAACAGGTGTTTAAAGAAGCCAGCTTAGAAATGTGTCTCAATTGATTTACTTTGCTGCATCAGTTATCAGCTGAGTGCAAAGGCGCTGCTCTCTGCCCTGCCCGACTCCTGTGCTGATGATTTCAGTGAACATTCCAGGAGCTTCAAGAAGTGAAAATGTATGAATAGACCCATCCGCTGTGAGTCCGCTCAAGAGACTGTCAGTAGTGGGTCCTATTGTGGCTCTCTAACAGAGCAGAGCTGCCATCAGCTTGAATGACTCGTGTGTTAGGACCATTTCAGAAGTACACAAAAGAGATATAAAATATCCTTAGCTAGAACCATAGTCTCTTTAGGAGAGGAAATATATATAAATATTCATAGGATGAAATTCACACCATGTAGGTTAGGAATAGTTCTTGCATCTGCCTAAGAAGTTTAAGAGATGGAATCTTCTCTCTTCCCTCCCTGTCTATCCAGCATCAAGAATGACTCACTATGTGTAATGGCTGTAATCCTCGGGTTGTTTAAAAAGAACAGCAACATAGTAGTAATAAGCATTGCAGTAGGGATAGTACAATATAAAATCTACTAAGTCTGACAAAATTGCTTTTTTTTTCGTTAATCTTAGGGTGGCCCCATCTCATTTGTCTCTTAACTATACATTACTCTTGCAGTGTGCCTAAATTCTTACCAGTGCTCATCCCAAGGCAATCCCATGCAGAGAAGAGAGAGAGCAGTGCATCCGGCAGGAAGACTCAAGTTAGCCTGTAGTAACAAACCACCCTTAAATTTTCTTTTAATAATTTAAAGTAAGAATGTGTTTTCTGTTAACACTACATGTTCATTATCAACAGGGAGGGCTCTATTTATTATCCATCACAGAATTCTGCTAATGGGTCAGGTTTAAAGTTGTCAATTACCATCCTAGACAGAAAGGGGATTCTGAAGGCTCCTGTATCTACAGTTAAATGTTTCAGAGGGAAATGGCTCAACATTAATGACCAGAACTAACCCTGTGTCCTTACTCAAACACAAGAAGGGCAGGAAATCTAATGGAGTGTTATCCAGAAGGTAGGAAGCTACAGGTGTTTTATAAATAGCAGAATAAGCACCTTCCCATTTCAAGTCAGTCATACTTGTGGGTAATGTTCATTTTGGCTGTAGCTTAGTATGTACATTTTGGTTGTAACTCACATAGCTATTTAAACTTTCCCTGTATTCAACAAGCATTTTTGTGCATGTGAATTTCAAGTGTGTTCATTGCAATGCCATTCTTCATGTGTCTTTCATTATTTTCTGTTCCTTGTCTTGCCTTAATTCCTACTATCTGTGTCTATGAATATCAGGTTCTAAATATAATGGACCAGTACAGTTTTCAGTGTCTATATAGACACTGTAAAAAAATGTATAAAAAATGAAAATTATTCTTGTTCACATCAAAACTTTTTCCAGTTAGGGAACTAATTTCTGGGTTATCCTGTCCCGATGAGCCCTCTATATGTAAGAGTGGTACTTGTTACATCACCCATTTTATAACTTGTAGAGTGCTCTGTTGGCATGACACCCCACACAGGGGTGCTACATGACAAAGAATGTAAACTTATTAAATATCTCATAGCAAAGGTGCTAACATTTCAAAGGATGCTCTCCTTGGTGTAAGAACATGACGATATGTCATGCTGCCCCATTACAAGCCATGCTGTGACCTTGTCCTGGAAATCACATGAATATTCCACTATTGACTAACTCTGGGGTCACTGGGAAACCAAGGAAGATTCTAGTGAGAAATACATTCAAATTGTCTGCAGATCAAGATAGATAGAGGTACAGTGAGAACACGGGGCTGGAACTGACTATGAATTGACAAAGAGGTTAGATTTAACAGATAGATATAAAGATATAGTTTTGATTATATTCCATACATTCAAAAATCTAGATAAGAACGTTAAAAACAGTGAATGTCAGACATCTAGAGAGGGGGACTACAATATCTGGGAAAGGGGGTGCTGCATCAGTTTATTGATTCTTAGCTCAGCTGTTGACCAACTGTATGAGCTCTGGGAACTATTTTAACTGAACCACCAGTCTTTTCAAAAATCTAGTTCCCCACCTATAGAATTGGAAAGAAATAGGCATTAGTCTCTGATTGCCTTCATGTTGCTGCATTGGGTCTTTCTGCTTAGCTATGATCCATAAACCTATCACCTTCACAGGGAAAATTACTATATGTCCTGATTAATATAAACTTGTGAAAGTTCCATTTTTATATAAATGACAACCTGCCTGCACTGCAACTCTACTGATGAGAGATGCATAGGAAGAAGGGGTCTGTTTCAGAGATGTGTTAGTTCTAAAATGAAGTTATCAGAAATTAGCTGAATATGTGCTCCATTCTCTCTTATTCATTCATTCATTATAAAAATCTATTGAGAATCCACTATGCATCCTATTGGGTAAAATTTTCAGACTAGGGAAGGGAATTGAGGATATTGGTAAATGGATTACTGTATGACATCTTTGATACATAGGAAGAAGAGTGAAGAAGGAAGGCTAGTCGGTTAGAAAAAGCAGAATGCTTTCTGAACTAACAGTCCCAGGAAATAAAGAAATGTCAGAACACAGGCTGAGCAGCTTTGATCCAAATACTAGAGACCAGAAGTTTGGAGGTTTTGTTTGTTTGGGTTTTGGGTTTTTTTATTTTGTAATATTTGTACAAATTTTATTAGTTGAACATCCATAATCCAAAGTTAATTTAAAGTCCAAAGCTTTCTGAGCATCCTGAGTCTCAGATTGGAGATGTGTAGCCTGTAAGAGGCGTGGAATAAGCAAATTGGAGTAAGAGAAGTTGTGGCTCAGGAGAAAGATATGAGACTTCTAATTCTGACCAAGAGAGAAAGGCGAAGACCAGATTTATTTTTCTGCCTGAAACATTTTTTTTAATGGACAAAATAAGAGAAATGATGTTCAGGACAGTGGACATTGAGCATCAGCACAACATCTGAGAGGTGGGAAGCTAGGCAAAGGGAGTCCTGTAAAGCAGCCCAGCTTTCTGTCTTGAGTCCCTAGGTATGGGTACTAAAGATCTTAAAGTCTCTCTACAAGACTTAAAGATGTAACTGCATCACAGAATAAAACTCAAGAATAGTCATGGGGGAGCTGAGTGTGGTATTACACACCTTTAATTCCAGCATTTGGGAGGCAGAGGCAGGCTGATTGGCAAGTTTGACTCTTGCCTGGTCTACACCCAGAGCTACACAGAAAAGACCTGTCTTGGGGGGAAAAAAGAATAGTCACGGGAATATAAAAGTATTGGTAAAATAAGGCAAAGTCCACAATGTCTAGTTTCTAATGAAACATTATCAGGCATGCAAACAAGCTGGATAATGTGTTCTATAATGAAGAGGGCAGGAATCAGCTGACACTAACTCTGAATTGACAAAGAAGCTAAAATTAATAGACATGGATATAAATATATATAGTTGTTGGGCATATTTATGCATTCAAAATCTGGATAGAAACCTGGAAGATATGAAAAATGGCACATGTTGGACTTCTAGATGTAAGAAGTACAATGTCTGAAATGGGAGGAATATGCATGAGTAATAGTGAGTCAAGCTAGTGAACAAAAGCACAGTAATAAAAATGTTATTACTTTGTGTGCATTGTGTGTGTGCATGTGTGTGCTCAAGTGTCTGTGTGTGCACTGTGTGTGCATGTTGTGCTCATGTGTCTGTGTGTGCACTGTGTGTGCATGTTGTGCTCATGTGTCTGTGTGCGCATTGTGTGTGTGAGTACATGTGTGTTCATGTGTCTGTGTGTGCATTGTGTGTATATGAGTACGTGTGTGCTCATGTGTCTGTGTGCGCATTGTGTGTGTATGAATACATGTGTGCTCATGTGTCTGTGTGTCCACTGTGTGTGTGTGCATGTGTGTGCTCATGTGTCTGTGTGTGCATTGTGTATGTGAGTACATGTGTGTGTGTGTGTGTATTCTCCACCACAAAGGCTGAGAGGGATAGATTGTGTGTTAACGTAAAGCCTTTATAACTTAGAATTCAACTATGCTGAGCTAAACTATAATTTAAAATGAATGTAAAATAAAGCTGTTTTCAGACATAAAAGAACCTAGAAATAATAATACTTACAAGACCTTGATTTTTAAAAAAATTAAATTAAATATGAAAGGGAAGAATTAGATGTAAGGTATACTGAGTATAACAAATACTAACATATGGTTTTAAATATTTTTAAATATTTAATACAAGCAATGAGGAAAAATACACACTTAAAATGGGGGGACATACATACATACATACATACATACATACAAAAAATAATAATAATGACAATTAAGAAAGCAATCCCCAAGTTTCCCAGCTGCCTTCATCAGACCCTGTCACCCAACTGTCACCTGTATCTCTTAGGATAGTCATGTGATTGACTTGAATGAGGTGGAAATTCCATGGCATGCTGGTGTCAGTGGCACATATAGAGGTGGTTACGGAAGAGATGACTGTAGAGAAGACTTCCTTGCCTTGAAGTTGAGCTTGGAGGTAGGAAAAGGTTTCCAGAAGGTTCCAGCTGTATTGTTTAAGTGAAAACATACTTATTCCAGACTAAGGAAACATCACAGTAAGAGGCGGGACTTGAGGGAAATGCTGAGTGTGTTTGGAAATCAGTAAGGGTAGCTTTGAAGCAGAGGCTCTGTCTATACAGCAGATGTGTTGGGGAGTTAGGAAGACTGGCTCCTCCTAGCCAGAGATGTGGACCTGGTTCTCCAGGCAGTAAAGGATAGAACAGCATGAGCTTGCTCACATCCTATGACCTCTCCCCTCAGAAAGGAGTGAGCAAGATGGTTGCTGATGAGAGGCTTATCTTTATGTAGTGTTTAGAAGCCAATGAGGATCCAAAAATGGAGCAGCAGGTGATGAGAAACCTCTAACTCCTCGATGGGGTGTCAGGCAGGAGTATGTCTTCAAAGCAGAAGGGCCAGCATGCTGGCTTAAACAGCTCTCAAGCCTTTGACAAGTGTGAGGATATGACAGCATTAAAAAAATGTGTGAGCCTTCTCACACCATCTCCTGCAAAGGGGGCAGGAAGATTCTCTGACCGTGGCAGGAACCAAGAAAGATCACATTTAATACAACTGGTGTGTATGTGGTGTTTGTGTGAGAGGCTCTCTGGCCTTTAGTGAAGTAGTCAACATGACCTCTGTCTCACCTCTGAGTAGTGCCCTGTGGTTGGAGCAACAGGACATGTGGCCATGTTGTGAGTCAGTGAGTCGACATTTGGGATGGTTTCCTAAAGCAAAGCTAAGTGTCCTTGGGGACAAGGACGCTGGATGTAGACACAAGAACTTTCCATAAGGGAATTTTTCCTGAAAGAAATTTAGACATGCAGTCTGGTAGACCAGGAGGAGGTGAAGCTCACACCTGCATTTCTTTCAGAAGAGCTTTGCAATGCGAAAGACTGTAACCTCAGAAGGCCTTTCAAGATGACACTCCTGAATCAAAGCCACAGAGTTCAGAACAGCCCACAGGCTTGCCCAGAGTCCTTGACAGTCTCCATCCTCACCCCACACAGGAGAGGCTATGGTTCAGAACACAGTAGGAGCTTAAGGATGTTTGGAAAATATTTTCTCGGATGCCCAATGTTCTAGTTTTATAGATGAGAAAATAGTCCAGAAACAGCCAATGATGAACCCAGGTTCTCCATCTACCTGGGAGCAAACCCCACTTAGCCTTCCATGCTGTCACAGGAGGGATGGTGATGCCAGGCTCATCGCTGCCCAAAAGGCCATGACTGTGGGGGTGTGATCTGCCAAAGAAAGAAGAACCATGAGAAGCAGTTAGATGGGGATTTCAAAATTATTCTAAAATGGTTTTGAAGGGTTTTAGAGAAAACTCTCCTTAGCATCTGTGTGGGGGACATTAAAATACACCATAAGCCTCCCACCCACCCCCAACCCCGCACTTAGGCTGTGTGTGCTTTCTGGGGACTCTGAGCACCTCTCTGCAAAATTCCTGATCCTCTGAATTTCCAGCCCTCCCCAAACTGAGAGAAAAAGACTGGAATCATTAAAGCACTGTGTATCCATTAGATGATGAGGAAGATAATTCTGTGGTCACTGCCCCCAGCTGGCCATCCACCTCATTGACCTTCCCCTCCCCCTGTCCCAGATACACCTGCCTAACTCCCAGCAGGCAGGCAGCTTAGAGCTCAGGACTGATCCAGGATGGAGGGGGTGTGGATATTGTACCCAGGTTTAGTGAGGTATTAAATAAAGAAGAAGGTGTTGCCAGTGGCATTTCTACAGGAAAGCCTGCCAGAAGAGAACTAAGCATCCCAGCTTGTCTTTGAAAGGGAGAAAGGATGGCAAGAGTGGACTGTGCACTCCTATCCACTTGACTTTGATTTATTTTAAATGTAAGTGACATAAGAAATGAGCTGATCAATGAAGTCTCTTCTATCCTTAGTCACCCACTGAGGCCCTTTTAGAAGAATGGCCCAGGTCTGTATACCAAGTAACCAACCCTGTATCCTGGTTTGAGTCATTTGGGAGGGTTTAGACATAAAATGGAAATGTGGCCGCTGTAGGTCCAATGGGAATAGCTAATGGATGACTAGCCACACGTGGGATGTGTGACTAATCATACATTAGACCATTTTAGAATTATAATTACCTTAAACATCTCTAAGGAAGCCCTTTTGTTTGATAATGAAGTAACTGTGATTGGGGAAGAAATGAAATTGTTCATCATGGACTTGGGGGTGTAGCTCTGTTGGCATAGATAGATGATAGATAGATAGATAGATAGATAGATAGATAGATAGATAGATAGATAGATTGTATGCTTGCATAGCATACATGAAGCCCTGGGTTTGGTCCCCAGCACCACACACACTGGGCATTGTGATGCATCTCTGTAATCTAGAAATCGGAGGCAGGAGAACCAGAAGAATTCTTAATTACATTGCAAATTTAAAGCTAGGTTGTGTTATGTAAGATCCTGTTTTAAAAAAAAAAAAAAAAACTAAAACAGAAACAGAAGAAAAAGAGGAGGAAGAGGAAGGGAAGAAAAGGAATGAAGGAAAGAGATAAAGAAAGGAAGAAGAGAAAAGAAAAAAACAAAACAAAAGAAAATAGATTTGCTTGTCCAGACCACAGAATTAGACTAGCATGCCTAAAACCCTTCTTTTTAGTCCAGACTCTTACTTGATACTGCCTATGTTCTGGAGCTATAAAGATCATCTTTTGGTAGGTCAAAGGCCACGCAGAAGACACCGATTTAGCTAATCACAGTCTTGCAGGAAGCACTGCATCCATTACAATGGACAAGTAGGCTTCACGAGCCTGCTTCCCTGACTATACCACTTAGCTCCCAACTGTGTGGACACAAGTTGTCCTTGTATTACGTGTACCATTTGGAGCTGTGTTAACAACAGTTGGTGAGTTCCCAGGCACAGCATGTTCTCTGAGGGGTAGAACTCCCCTTCATGAAATACAAGCAGTCTTGAGCTTTGGGAGTGTCTGCATTGCTTAACTGTCAGACTCTTTGTGGGTCTTCATGTGTATATATTTTGTTCTAGAAAATGCTATGTACCTTGGAGCCTTATTACCACACCGTTGGTTTTTACATTTTTTACGTCAGCCATGCCAGCTTGAGTTAGTTACATTTAGTCCCAAGATAAAGAACTCTCTGAAAACAGTTCAGATTAGGGTCAGATCTTACCAGGAATCCGTGCAAGCATGGCGGACATTGTGGGCACTGAAAACTTGTGGCGGTGGAACTTATAGACCTGAGGAGCCTGCGTCTATTGAATGGTCCTAGATCAAGATGATTAGAGGGGCCTTGCTTGCTGGTCCAGTTTACCTTCCTCTCCCCGGGCAGCCCTACCAAGAATCCACAAGGCATGGAATGAAGCCTCCCACCAATACTCCATCTTGTCTCCCTGCTGTCTCACACATAGGCTTTGCACACTACACAGACCTTTACTTCACCCTCACCCTCTGCTTAGTCTCTGTGATCTCCTAACAAATTCCACCTTGGCAATAGCACACTATGGCCCCACTGGCCTCTTTCCTCCACAGAGCAACCTTTTCCTCCTCAGGCAAATGCACCATTCACTTGATATTTCCTACTTCATATTCTTGAGAAATGGGAATTAGTTGAGTTAACCATGTTTGTGCTCTCAACCGCATCATTTGTCTGTCATTCATCCTGGTCCAATCACTTGTGAGTACAAAGGGACTAGGCTCCAGCAATAAATACTGCCTGAAGCCTGCACTGTTATCAGCTGTACCAGGAAGTCTTTTCACACAGGAAATTGCAGCCATGTCACAGAAAGCCCTTGGCCCACCTACTCTAATGTGTAAGGTCAAGTAAGCAGATCATCAGAAAGGGATCTGAAAGTAATGGAAAATAGAATTTAGCAGCACAGAATGTATCGCTCAGTCTTCAACACTAGAACTTAGTGGCTGTGTGGCTTTGAATGGATCACCCAAGCTCTCTGAGCCTCAGCCTACTAACTGGAAAGTGGAGTATTATGACAGTAAACTGAAATCGTAGACATGGAAGCATTTTGTCAATTACTGTGTTAGTTACGCGTCTATCACTGTGATAAGACAACACTATCAAAGCAACTTACAGAAGAGTTTATTTGGGCTTATGGTTCCAGGAGGGATACTTACCATAATGGCAGGAATAACATGGTGGCAAGTGGCAGACATGGTGATGGCTGGAGCAGGCAGCTGAGAATTTAGACTTCACATCTGAAACTAAAAGCAGGAAACAGATAGCAAACTGGAAATAACACAAGTCTTTTGAAACCTTAAAGCTCTCCCACCCCCAGGGACACACTTCTGCCACAAGATCACTCTTCTTAGCCCTACCCAAAGAGCACTACCAGTTGGGGACCAAATATTAAAATGCCTGAGACTATGGCGGTCATTTGTCATTCAGACCATCATAGCTACAAAGTACTATACCCATGAAAAGGATATGACCTCCTCTGTCCCTCTCCTCTGTGTGCTGTGGTAGCTTTTGCTAAATTGAACATCACCTCCCAGCCAAAGCTTGCATTTGCAGCTCAGCTGTTGACCACTATTGTCAGAATGTGCAGAAATAGCACCGGGACAGGGTGGGGGTGGGGTCGTCATTCTTGTTGCTCTCTACACAGCTGTACTGTCGCAGCCACACTGTCCCTCTAGTGCGTCAGAGAGCAATAGCATTTGAGTTCCAGTCCTTAGTCTCCTGACCCAGGTCCCCTCCATTGGAAGAGAAAAGCAGATACTTAGCTCGTCAGCAGCAG
Organism: Arvicanthis niloticus; assembly: GCF_011762505.2. Lineage (NCBI taxonomy): Eukaryota > Metazoa > Chordata > Mammalia > Rodentia > Muridae > Arvicanthis > Arvicanthis niloticus. The sequence continues at coordinate 20,771,365 of NC_047669.1, read as the reverse complement.
CAGGTCATGCAAACTCACTTAGACACGCTCCCTCAAGACTTAGAGACCTGCAGTAAGAAGCATTTATTTGGAACTTTCTGAGGAATAGAAGTTCAGGACACTTGGCTAGCATTTCTCTTGAAGGTGGGGTAAATGCAGCAGCAGGGCTCCCTCCCTAGAGACTTGAAGTGCACTGCTCCTTTGCTGGACTTGTCACTAGGCTGTTCCTTGCCTCGTGGATTCTGTAGAGTTCTGTCCTCGAGACAGAACAGCAGGCTTCCCTCAAAGCAAGTGATACAAGGGAGCAAGGAGGAACTGCAGGTCCCTGTCCTTCACCTCAGAAGTCCCACACAGCACAGTCACCCTCTTCTCACAAGAAACAGTTGCCAAGCAAAACTAGAGGGGAGGAGAAGGCAACCTCTAGCAGCCATCAAGCTGGGCATGATGGTTCCTGCCTGTGGTCTCAGCACTTGGGAGACTGAGGCAGGAAGACCCTGAGTTCAAGGGTAGCCTAGACTACATAGTGAGTTTGAGCTACATAGAGTCTATCAAGAGAGACCGGGGGGGGGGGGGGGAGGAGAGGGGAGGAGGGAGGGAGAGAGATGGAGAGTCGGAGGAAGGAGAGAGGGAGAGAGAGAGAGAGAGAGAGAGAGAGAGAGAGAGAGGAGGAAGGGAAGGAGGGAAGGAGAGAGATGGAGGGAGGGAAGAGAGAGAGGGGGAGAGGGAGAGGAGGGAGAGGGTGAGAGGGAGAGAAGAGAGAACACAAAGAGAATGTCAAAGACCCTCTGAGTGTGCTCTGGGAACCAGTGCACCTTTGGTGCTCACTACATTTTCTCCGCAAATGAATTTCTATAACAGATAAACTCTTTAAAGTCACTTGATTAAAGATAATTCTCATTCAGAAGTAATCTGTAAAAGGGAAATTAATTTTTGACAGCACCATCTCGGGAGAATGTGGAGAAATTGTCTGTCACAGATAGAAGAGTAAAGTGAGAGAGTGAACTAAGGGATAAGAAGCTAAAGGAGAGACACAGGCCCGGGAGCATGGAGTTCTAAGTTCTGTCACTGAGTTTTCTTCCAATTCAGGAAACACTGAATGAGCAGATGCAGGTTTAAAGATTCAGTCTCAAGGGACCCCAGTTCAAGTTACAGAGTGTGACCCAAATGTATGGAAAACAAGTGTCAGTAACAGACACCTATGTGGACCCTGCCCTTAAGTACTGTAGCCGGGTTCCTAAGCTTGTGCTAAAAATGGCGGTGCACACCTTCAATTCTACAACTCAGGAGGCAGAGGCAGGCAGACCTCTGTGAGTTAGAGGGTAGCCTAGGCTACATAGCAAGTCCCAGGCCATGTAGGACTACATAGTAAGATCCTATACCACCCAAAAAAGAAGAAAAAGAAAAGAAAATTGTCTAGGTACCTAAACTTCTGATAAATATTACAATGAGATAAATAATATAGACTTAAGAAGTGGCATAATATACATGCCATACTAAATACCATATTACAGTCACCTAAGCTTATGTTAAGTGCTACCATACAGGATCTACAGTAGCAAACTTTTTTGTTGCTATGACAAAAATATTTTACAGAAACAACTTAAATGACAGTCATTTTGTTGAGTTATTTTGACTCACGGTGTCAGAGCTATGGCCCCATCACAGCAGGAAAGGTGTGGTAGTGGATCTGGTGGCAAGAAAATATGACAGAGCTCCTCCCACAGTGACTGGACCAGGAGACACAGAGCCAGACTGGAGGTCGATACAGTCCTTAAATGCCCATCCTTAGTGACCTACTCCTACCCTGTTTCAAAAATCCTAAGTCACAGAGGTTCTACAACACCCCCCCCCCAAACCAGCTGGAGCTGGTCTCCAGCTCAAACATGAGCCTGTGGAGATAGTCTAGCTACTAAGGTAACAGGGACTGAGCTTATATTAGTGTCATGAAGGTGCCTGAGATGTACATGAGAGTACATAGAACAGAGGCAGTTCTGCACCACCACCACCCCCCACCCCCACATCACACACCAGCATGGTCCACACACATGCACTCAGACACAAACAGCGCCCCCTTGTGCTGTCTTCCCTTCAGCACTTACCACTAACATTTGTTGATTGCCTGTTTATCATGTTTTCTGTTGAGGGAGATATTTAAACCAGCGGCACCCAAGCTTGGCTTGTTCTTAATCAGCTGCCATCTTCCCGACTAGGCTAGGCCTGAGGTCACGAGCAGTGCCGTGTTCTCTCTCGCTGCTGCGGATCAGACCACCGGCTCAAGGCACCGGCTCGGGTGGCCAGAGACACCGGCCCTGCCACCACGAGACACCAGTGTGGGAGATGGCAATGCCAATCTTCTACACTTTCTCTACAAGGCTGGGCTGAGCCCAAACCATCCCGCCATCCATGCAGTAGCCAGTAGGAATGAGACTCTAATGTTTAAAGATTAACCAGCCGGGCGGTGGTGGTGCACGCCTTTAATCCCAGCACTTGGGAGGCAGAGGCAGGCGGATTTCTGAGCTGGAGGCCAGCCTGGTCTACAGAGTGAGTTCCAGGACAGCCAGGACACAGAGAAACCCTGTCTCGAAAAACCAAAAAAAAAAAAAAAAAAAAAAAGAAAAAGAAAAAGAAAAAGAAAAAGAAAGAAAGAAAGAAAGAAAGATAGACCAAAGGCTTTATATGTTTGGTAATGCTCAATAACAAGATGCCCACACAATTAGAGGTGTAACCCAATACCCAACCTAGATATATCAACTACCTTTGACTGCTAGAGACACACGCATATCTGCTTCCATGTTTCTCTCTCTCTCTCTCTCTCTCTCTCTCTCTCTCTCTCTCTCTCTCTCCCTAACTCCTCCTCTACCTCCTCCTCTCACCTTAGCTCCTCCCAAATTTCTGGGGAAAATAAGCCGCTACATTTTCTGACTGTTTCTACTCTATACAAACAGGAGGACAGAAGCACCCATCTGTTCAACAAACGTGTGAGATATAATTAGTCTAGTAGTAAGGAAACCAAACTCGAGCCTAAAGGAGCAAGACAGCGTTGCAGGTTGGCACTGGAGAGAAGGATGCTCCGGGCAGAAAGGGCCACTCGACAAATGAAAATCCAGGGATTGCCCATTGTGTGCCTGGGTTTGTAGATGGCAAGTTTTCAGGGCAAAAGTTAAGATCAGAGAGGCAGATGGAAGAGAGCATCAGACATGGGGGCTAGGAATCTGTGTGTTTTCTTTACGGCCTTGCTCTATTTCAGAGTATGTGACCCTGGGAAGTTCCCTACACATACCTACATAACCTAAAATCTGTTTGCTCTACATTGCCCAATAATCCTACAGAAGGGTAAGACTCTGCAGATCCTGGGGTTCCTTGTGTTCTCAGTCCTTTGAAGGACAGTCTGAGGTCAGTGTTAGGCCCTGGGAGGTTCTGTGACCTTGGTGGCAGACATTTTATGCTGAGGGAATGAATCCTGATTTTCTTACTGTACTTGTCCCCTGATCTGCTGTGTAGAATACCTTTCCTTGCTTAAACCACATGACTGATGTTAAAAAGAAAAAAAATCTTCGTGTAGCTATGATCCATAGCTGTGCAGAAGTGTCAGGACTCCACACAGACGCTAGAATGTTGCAAAAGCCCAATGGATGAGAACCTCTGCCCCCTGCCCTTTGCCAAAAAGAGCAGCATGCCCTGGTCTGAGTTCCCTGCAGAGGCTGAGGGAGAAGGCAGAGCTTCAAAAACGGCCCCATCTTTATCATGAATGTATTGTTAGTCCCTGCTCACCTGCGCCATTTAGACAGGTCTGGGATCTAACCAAGGCTTGGTGCCACATGCCCCTCCTCTCACCGTGGGGTGCCAGGAGCCTCCCAGCCCTGAGAGGGTAGCAGCAGGGGCACAGAGTAGGACTCTGGTGATGGCTTTAAAGTCTGGGGGTCTCAGGGCTTTCTGGCTCTCCGACCTGTACTGAAATGCTGATGATAACTTCTAAAAAGTCCTAAAAACTTCTTCTGAGGGTAAAAGGCTGCAGGCTTAGGTGATTAATACCTGTAGCCTAACAAAGGAGGATTAGGCTATGTGGCCTTTGTTCTATCTCAGCAGGAACTGCTGGGCTGTAACTTTCCCCTCCTAGTCTGAAGTCAGGAAGAAAAGGACACTTACAAAAGTAGTTATAACGTTTATTACTAAGTTGTAAAAAGTCTCCTACGAAAGGTATCTAAGGGGAAAAGCAGAAGGATCCTTCGTGGGGAAAGGGAAAAATTTCTGTTCTATCTCTCTATTCTATCCATCTATTCTCTCTGCCTCTCATCTCTTTGTCCTCAGTACTTATTCATCTTTCAGAGTACATGATCACATGTTACAAAGTTCATCACAAGTTCACACCAAAAATCAAATCATAAATTGAAATAGAAGTTTACAACAGAGAATGTTTACATGCATATCCATTAGGAGTAATCTGGCTAAACATCCATCACCTGTCTAGCTCCACAGGTTCACTGAAGGTTTAAAACTATAAGTTATTAGTGAAGTTTTGTATAGATAAACCCAGGCAATATTTTATCTTCTGTCCCAGCACCTATAATAAATCGTTAGTTCCCTTTTAGTGACCTTTGATTAATTGTTTTACAACCTCTTGGAATGTGCTCTGAGTAGGAGGAAGTCTGGTTACTATCTAAGAGCAGTTAACTGATGTCACTTGGGAGACAGGCAGAGTTCTCATCGAAGTTTTGACTATCAGAAAAGGACTTAATAACAGTCCAGTTATAAAAGAGCTTAACAATCATTGATATAATTTTAGGAATTCTTATAGGATCATCATTAAGACTTAAAAAGTCATCTATTTGTCTATATAACATCACTACAAGACAGTACATCTTCGTGGATCTGCGGAGATCTGCTCCAAAGGGTGTGCTATTACTTAGTGTTTGTTATATTGTTTAATAATAATAGGAAAAGCATATTAATAGCAGGAATCTTTCCTAAAATAAGTCCCTTACAGCCTTGCTGAATAACGTCTCACTTGTCGCAGATTATACAATAATCCAAGGCAAACATTTCAGGATGATTACCTGCTAATTATTAGCTTGTCCCTTTATGGCTCCTGACACTAGGGGAGCCCCCTTTGCCAACGTGAAGCCCAGTCTCTCTGAAAGGCTCTACCACAGTGGTGCCCGCGGTAGACATGCTTCCTCTTAGTTGTCAGCTCTGGGCTCCATCTGGACATTTCTTTCCTCACTGACATGATACTAGAGATACTCTGAAGCTGATGCCACTGGCCATCCCTGACCAAGAGTTCCCTCTGCTCCCAGATGCGGAAAGGAGACCCAGAGTATCCCCAAAGGTGCAGTCCCAAGCTTTACGCCACCCCACCACCACCACCACCACCACCACCACCACTCCCATGGGTTCTGGTTTTCCCCAAAGATATAAGAGAATCTGCTCTCCTAAGAACTGCCACGGGAAACTCTCGGCTGCATCAAGGGTGTTCCCAGAGCCCTGGATTTCCATCACCAAGCCTGCCCTCCCTGACTTATGATTCCATTCAGGACCTGTTTCAAGCCAAGCTGGTCCACTCTAGCCACTGCACTTCAAAATCCAGGGGAAGCAGCACAGGAAAGAAATGAATAATAAAATTTTAAATATGTTTAAATCAGATTTTCTCTTCCTTCCCTGAAATGATCTGTCTGTTCTCAATCCCTGTTTGATATAATTGGCTCATATTTAAAAGTGAATAAAATCCCAGATCCCTGCTTCTTGGAAGGTATACACTCCCGACTTTACCCATTGCCAATGTTGTTAAGTCTTAAGTCTAGCTTAAATGTTCTGCTGGAAGCTACATCTTACTTTTTTTTCTGTAATACCTCACCACCACCACCATCATGGTCACTACCCAGCCATGGTTGTCAGAAGGAAGAGAGGCAAAATCTTACGGTTTTAGCCCTGGCTGCTCAACACCACAGAGCTATTTAGTAGGGCCAAATACTGACTGGCCTAGGGGGAGCATCACAGACAGCCTCAGAGACTCAACCAGCCATGCCATTCAGGTACCTCCAGCTGCTCCCTCACACCGTCCTTCAACAAACATTTCCCTATTAATTTGGCACTTCATATTCAAGTGGGGCATATTCAGTGAGGAACTGAATCTTGGAGGGAAACCACATACATACCTTCTAACATTTCCCAGATGATACAGCCAGGCTGTACTAGAACTTCAGTTTAGACGCAGAGTTACTGAGTTCAAACCCAGATTCTCAAATCACCGTGCTGTCTTGAAGGCTGTCAGCCTGACCAATTCCCATAGCCATCAATACCGGCAGATACATCACATGTGGGTTGGAAACACTGGCTTATTTTATAGAAAGAAGAGCTCAAAATGGCAAAAATTGTAAGGAGACAGTAAGAACCCCCTAGCTCTTAGTAAATGCTGTAATGTGCATACACACATGGATGCACATACAGGCATGCATACACGAGCACACACAAGCACACGTGTACACACACACAGAGAGAGAACTACAGTTCTTTTTAATGATAACAAACCATGGAGCTGTAGGTTGCTCCACTGTTAAAACAGTACCATAGAAGATAAAGTTAATAATCCACTATAAAACTAGATGTAATGGTACACACCTTTAATCCCAGCACCTGGGAAGCAGAAGCAGGTGGCTCCCTGTGAGTTCAAGGCTTGGTCTACATAGTGAGTTTCAGGACAGCCAAAGTCTAGGTCTGAATAGAGAGACCCTATCTTTAACAACAACAACAACAAAAACCACCATAAAATGATAGCTCAGTAGCTAAGCCAGAAAATAGTTTTATAGTATACATACATGATCATCTAAAATGTGAGACATGTCCTATGTCTTAAGTGTTAAGTCTGTGGAAGTGCCAGAAGAAGTTCAAGATGGGAAATCTCCCTGTAAAGATGTCCACCAAAGAATGTAAGGCCTATGAGGATCTAGGAACCATGACCTCCAGGAGCAAAGAGGAATGTTAAACTATCTCAGTTGACATGTTGCTCATTATCAAGTCCAGGGGCAGAAATGATCAGGACATATCCAAGGCATCGTCCAGAAACCACGTAGAGACAATATCTGGAGAGGTAGAAGCCGAACAAGTAGGCAATGTGAGGAAATCCAGAATTCTAGGATGTGCCGACAGTCTAGGGGCCACATGTAAAGTGGCTGTACACTCTGAGATGAGGAAACAGAGCAGCCCATAAAGAGGCGCCTGCAGAAAGGCTTCGGTTGGCAGTGAGGACTAGGGTTAGCATGGGGCTGGCCAGCATAAAAACAAAAGTGACAGAGGAAAAAAAAGTGCTTTAGTAATTTACAGCGCTGTCAGATAGCTATCTCAACTGTTTTGTCCGAACGTATTTTGAGATCTGAGTGGGCAGGTGGTGAATCCAGGATAAGCCCTAGTGGGACATGCAGGAAGGAGGAAGAGAGAAAAAGAGCCAGACTCTACAATTTGCCCTAGTCTCTGGTTGCTCATTTTCTAATTAGGAATCGCTTCCAAGAGACAGTAAGCACCTGGTACACACCAGCTGTGATACACAATGGCTTCCGTGTGGTTTCTGCCTGATTAAGAGATGTACTTCAGCTAGGCGGGGCTCTCTTCGGAGCCTGCCTTCTGCTAGGCCAGTTGGTGGTTTCCTTTTCTAACTCCTAGCTGTTGCTGCCTCTAGTGGCCAACAGTGCCTGCAAAGTGGATCCAAAGAGGAAGGACAGGAGGGGACGATGCCTGTGCTTCACAGGCAGGCAGACTAGGAAGCAGAAGCCAAGGGTGTCTAGGGGGCGTGTGTCTGTACATGCAGAGTGGAGCAGGAGGGGAGATGGTGATCAGAAACGGTCATCTTAGGAGCCCACATCTGAACATCTGAGGCTTGATCACAGTCTGCACCGTGAAAACGATTACTTCCGGCCTCTGGCCTGGTTTCCTCCAATGTTTAGCTCTCTAGTGTCCTATGACATCAGACGTTTGGCAGGACTGCCTCTGGAGGCATTCAGAGAAACTCACAGCTTCCGTCCTTCTCTCTAATCTCAGGTTTTTCCCAACCACCTCTGCTCCCTCCTCTGAAGATCAGCTGGAGTTTTCATAGACTTTCCTCTTTCCTGGGATGCAGGAAATTTACTTCCATAGGCACAATCAGAGTCATGGTGTAGGCAGCCTTAATCAAGCTCAAGGCTTGCTGGAATGGCCTCTCTCTTGGCGGGACTGTCACCTCCATGGGTGAAGGCTCTGCCTGCTTGGCCCTCCTGGGCCTATCTCTGTTGATAACTTGTGTGGGCTCTCCAGAGGCAAAGAAGTAAAAAAACGGGGAGTAGCTGCCACTACCCTTAAAACTCGTACTGAATTCAACGTCAGCTCTGTGTTCTCTGAAGCCTGGGGAGGGGCAGAGATAAAGAACACACAGTGGGTGCATATAAAAAATAATAAATATTTTTAAAGATAGAGAATAAGTCAGGCAGTGATGCATGCCTTCAATTCCAGCAGTAGGGAGACAGAGACAAGTGGATCTGAGTTTGAGGCCAGCCTGGTCTACAGAGTGAGTTCTAGGGCAGCCAGGGCTACACAGAAACCCAGTGTCAAAACAAACAAACAAACAAACAAAAGCAAAAAAAAAAAAGGTTTTATTGAACACTTGTGGATGAAGGACATAGGACATGTGAGACTATGCCCCTTTGAAGATGCCTGTGGAAAGTTTTACTCTGATCTGGACCCCCAGGAGCAGAGTGATTCTCTGAATTTTGGAGGAGTTTGCCGTTGCCTGTTTTACTGTAGCTTTTGAAATCTGCATCTCTGAAGCACTTGATTTGTTGTGTCTCACCTGATTCCTCTTCCTCCGGCCTCAGAAGGCTTTGGGATGGTGTTTTGTAAAATAGTTCCTAGTGCGTGCTCCAGGTTGGGTTTTTAACTCTTCCTGTCAGCCTCTTGAAACCTCAGTCGGGTCAGTTTAGCAGGTTTTGCTCTTGATTGTGGGAAACTTGTTTGATCACTTCTCTCGTATTTTTAAATTTTCTATTATTTTCCATCCTTTATGTTCTTGTTCTACCATCTCAAAATCTATCCTTGGCATTATCAGAATTCTAGCACATTATGGACTGCTTCATTTCAACCATGATAGTCTTTTTTTGTGGATACAATACCCTTTTTTTTAACTCTCCCAGGTAAGAACCACGCTGTAGTGTGTCCTGCTTATATGTGGCTTCATGTGTGTTCCAGGCCCTCTGTGTTTATCTGTTTTAGACTCTGTTAAGCTTCTCTGACACTGAGGCTGTGTGTGTATGCATGAGGTACACCAGTTGTTTGTGTAAGGAGCAGGACTGTTGTCTGTTGTGATGTGCTTTGGTGGGAAGACTCTCTCAAAGTCAGTATCTGAGTATTTCTAAGTCCTTTGGCTTCTTCAATAAATGATTATCAAATCTATCCAAATGTTTCTGTTTAGCTGCTAGTGTTCTGGGGGCTAAGAGGAACACAGTGGTAGCCATTTTTCCACTTCTGTATGTTGACCTGCATTGAGTTTTAACTTTTCAGAACAGGGTGGATAAGACAGAGGGCAGTTCTAAGGATCTCTACAGTCTTTTAACCCACCTGCCTGCCTTACCTTCATGTATATACACTTCCACACGTATTCATGTTCACACACACCCACATATACACACGTGCACAATGCTGCCTGGTGCTTCTACTTCCTAAGCCTGAGGGGGAGGGGCTATGCAAAGCTAATTGATTGGCAGGAACTTTGTCTCATCTCTCTGTTCTACCATGCCAGATAGTTCTGTTACGTCTACTTTCTGTCATTCAGAAAGTTAAACATAATGAAAACAGGTTGACCTCTCTCTTCTTTTTGTTGTTATAGGTTACAACTCACCTTTAAGTAATTTCTGTCAAGTTTACAGGTTAGTAGAGTTATAGGCAAATCAAAAAAGGTGAGATGATTTAAAAGGGGAAGAGTTTCAGGGCAAATGGCCTACAGGGCCTAGGAGACAGTAGTGGAAACAGACAGGCCGCCAGTGGGAGCACTCAGCAGTGCAGCCAGTGAAACACTCAGCATTGCAGCCAGTGGGAGCACTCAGCAGTGCAGCCAGTGGGAGCACTCAGCATTGCAGCCAGTGAGAGCACTCAGCAGTGCAGCCAGTGGGAGCACTCAATGTTGTAGCCAGTGGGAGCACTCAGCAGTGCAGCCAGTGAGAGCACTCAGCAGTGCAGCCAGTGAGAGCACTCAACGTTGTAGCCAGTGGGAGCACTCAGCAGTGCAGCCAGTGGGAGCACTCAGCAGTGCAGCCAGTGAGAGCACTCAGCAGTGCAGCCAGTGGGAGCACTCAGCAGTGCAGCCAGTGGGAGCACTCAGCAGTGCACAGTGAGAGCACTCAACATTGTAACCAGTGGGAGCACTCAGTGTTGCAGCCAGTGGGAGCACTCAGCATTGCAGCCAGTGGGAGCACTCAGCGTTGTAGCCAGTGGGAGCACTCAGCATTGCAGCCAATGGGAGCACTCAGCATTGCAGCCAGTGGGAGCACTCAGTGTTGCAGCTAGTGAGAGCACTCAACATTGCAGCCAGTGGGAGCACTCAGCATTGCAGCCAGTGGGAGCACTCAGCATTGCAGCCAGTGGCAGCACTCAGCATTACCGCCAATAGACCACTCAGCATTGCAGCCAGTGGGAGCACTCAGCATTGCCACCAGTGAGAGCACTCAGCATTGCAGCCAGTGGGAGCACTCAGCATTACAGCCAGTGGGAGCACTCAGTGTTGCAGCCACTCTGCTTTGCTACACATCCAGCAGCAATCCACGAGACACATTCACAGGTGTGCTCAGTAGGTATTCACTGAGTGCACATTACATGCCAGGCATTGCTCCAGCCTCAGGAGATAGACAAAGTTAAGCTCAGATGACTTCTACTCAGCTTGATCTTTTATTGTGACGCAGGTGTAGGTGACAAACAATACAACACATTAATGAAAAATGCTCGAGGTGATTAAACAGGGCTGTTTTCCACTGTGAATACAGAGACAGTCTACTCAGGGAATGCTGAGCTAATAGGGCCCTGAGTCCAATTTCTTCTCCTAAGAATGAACATTCAGGTATGGAGGAGGGAAAGGATATAGTCGGTGTCATGTAGGAGGAGCCCTGTAAGCTCTGAGGCCTCCCCATCCCCTTCCCATGCTCTTCCAACTGTTAATTACTGTGCAGACCCTGAGGCCTTCGAGGCCATGGAGGCCCTGTAGAAAACAGTGAGATGAAAAAGCTCCTTCCGTCGCCTAGTGCAAACACAGAGTGAGCGCATCACGAATTGTAGACTCTTAATTGGACCTGGCAGCTCCCTGGGCAACCATGCAAATTGAAGAAATCCCAGAGCTGTGTGCTAATATTTCTAAGTCCTAATGTTGCTTTTCGCATTTGCTTCAGACATTATAACCAATTCAAGATAAACCACAGCAATAAATTGTAAAATGACTTAATTTCCAAAGAGCTCTTCTGAGTTTCCTGGTATTGCAGCTCATGGGTTTAGAGGCATTCCAAGACCACCATGTGGAGGCAGGGCCAGCCATGTAAGAATACTTTCCCAAAGCTTCCACAGGGGACCTGCCCACCCCCTCCCCTTGTCCTCCAGCTAGCACGCCTTCTTAGAATGCCTGCAGTTTTTCCTCCTAGTTAAGGCTTGTTGATTTGTTTTCAGGTTACTTTTCTTATAAAACTAATGGGTAGATGAGAAACACTGGACTAAACTGGAAAAAAAAAGGGGGGGGGGGAAGCAGATGGGAAATTACCCAAGGGCTGTGCTCTACAAAGCCAAGGCTAACATTTTCATCTGCTCTTATGAATAATAATATTCTTCACTTAACTATATGTGTGACTTTATATATTGTTCTTGGCTTGTTTGTACTTGTGTAAGATATGCAGTTTTGATGCTATCTCAAAGCATTCTAAGTATCTAATGGCTGAGCCCTGAGCCGGTGCGGTAGCACATACCTTTAATACCAGCACGCAGGAGGCAGAGCCAAGCAGATCAACCATACTTCTGTTCCAGAGTATAAGAGGCTCCCTGGGGTGATCCAGCTCATTTGGTTTGTCAAGGCAGGGTTTCTCTGTGAAGCCCTGGCTGTCCTGGTCTCTCTGTAGACCAGGCTGTCTTTGAACTAACTCAGAGATCTGTCCACCTGTTCCCCCTAAGAGCTATGATTAAAGGAGTGCACCACCAGCACCCAGCTTCATACTGTTTGCTAAGAAGAGGACTCATGCCGGTGGTGCACGCCTTTAATACCAGCACTTGGGAGGCAGAGGCAGGCGGATTTCTGAGTTCAAGGCCAGCCTGGTCTACAGAGTGAGTTCCAGGACAGCCAGGGCTACATAGAGAAATAGAGAAACCCTGTCTCGAAAAACCAAAAAAAAAAAAAAAGAAGAAGAAGAAGAAGACTCATTTCACCTCCAAATGCTAAACAAACAAAAATAGAGCTAAGGGAAGCAGTCATTTTTCTTTTAACTTTATAAAGCCTTGTACTAAATTTACATTTTTAGAATCAAATATACTTTATGCAGTTATCCACCACGGAAAGCAAAAGTCCCATGACAGGATTAGAACTAGAAAACTCTTCAGTCCAGACCTTCTTTCATGACTTGTGTCCATCATTCACATTCAGTCCCTCCTCAACCCCTCATATCAGATGGGCTGTCAGAGGCGGCTCCAAAGTGGCCCTGTATGAGGAGAGGTCCCGGAAAGAAGGCCAGGCCATCAGCCGCACAGGGAAGGTCCTAGCAGGCAGGCTGCAGAGGGTAGAGGAAGCCATGAGACTAATCAGCATAGGAACAGAAATGTCCAGCAGGAAGAGAGTGGGGAAGACGTGGGCAGAGGCTGGACGGGGGCTGCGCTCATAGCTGGCAGTCTAAGCAAATGCGGGTAGACAGCATCGAAGAATTTCAGCAGAGGAACTGAAGAGGTAACTTGTGGTTTTGCTTTAGCCCTGTGGCCTGCTGGGCAGACAGAACAAAGAAATGCTAGACTGCATTTACCCTGTGCCGCCATCGCCATCGGGTGCTGGCACAGGGAAGCGCAGATATACCGCTCAGGAGGTGGGAAAATGCAGCCCAACATATGGGAGGCCAAAGCTGGGGTTCCCTGACTCCCCGGGAGCCCAGTCACTACTGGAAACAGAGGAGTCAGGAACAGAGGGAGGGTGGGGGTCTCCGTGGCCTACAGTGAGGAGCCTTGGACAGGGGCCCCCAAACTCCTAGTACCACTGGGTCCGGGGGAGCAGGGGGAGCTGGGAATGGAGTTGGGTACATGGGCTTCTCAGCCCTGAGTGGGAGGAGGGGGAGCAACTCCAACTTAGCTCCTTGGCAATTGTCTTTAGCTTAGCATCCATTGTCTGGGAGCAGAGGAGCCTTCTGAGGGAGTCTTGGGCAGCACTGCTCTTTAGAGCCTTTTCCATGCTCCCTACAGGGGTTCTTGATGAAAGAGACAGTCCTTGGTTCCAAATTGGTTATTGGTTGTTCATTGTGGAAAATGTATGCAGGCCACCTCCTCAGGGTGGGGCAGAGATTAAATACCTTTTGCAGGAAGGAATGTCTGGGAAGGGAAGCTTATTGGCTAAACCCTCAGGACCACTAGATACCTCATCAGCGTGGAGAACTTTGTTCTGATCTAGTGACCATAGGTCATTTTCCTATGTAGGGAGTATGGTCACATGACAGGGGCCTGGCCAAAAGCAGGTGAAGTTCCTGCTGTCCCCTCCTGTTCCAGGGCTTCCAACCCCTGCAACCGTACCAAGTTTCCTGGCACAGTCCAGTGTCCCACAGTGGTCCAGTGGTTGAGAACACTGGCTGCTCTTCCAGAGGACATGGGTTCAATTCCTAGCACCTACATGGCAGCTCACAACCATATGGAACTCCAGTTCCAGATCAAGAGAGACCAGCCAGGACTCCCTGGTAACTAGAATAAAATGGGAAGGTTCTAGAAATGAAGACTTGAGATTAGAAAACAGAAAGAGTAAACGAAGCACTCCTGACTTCATGCCAAGGTCCTGTCAGACCCCAACACATCCTTCCATAGACACTCCTGAATAGAGCTTAACTAGAAGGTAGGCTTCCATAGCAGACAGTAAGATATACACACCAAGAATATGATACAGCCTCACAGTTTTGACCAGAGAGTGATAGGGCTTCCTGTGGCCTAAGGAGTCTCCAGAGAGTTCTGTGGGAAGCCAGGGAGAAGCATGGACATCTTCTCTGAACGTCCCGATGTCTACAGAGTTGTCTTGTCAATAGGAACATTGTAGGTGGGGAGAGGGAGCCCAAGTGTACCTCACAGAATCAAAACAGAGCAATGGCTCATCTTGAGAAATCAGCAGCATGCCAAGGAAGAGAAGCAGAGTCCACATTCACACTGTAGGGGGTAGAAAAGGTTGGCTCAGCAGAGCTGGTTTTCTCAAGATTGTCTGTGGGAAGAGAGGAACCAGTGACTGGTCTGTCCTTTAGTGGATCAGAGGGGGAGGCTGACACTCCATGTGATATCTGTGGAGAGGCCACCAACTGCAGAAAAGTTAAAGTGCACCCAGGGGAGATGAGTGCAGCGCCAGGGAAAGGGGGAAGGGGAAGGTCTGAGACTGGAGACTGGTGAGGGATAACACTATCTAAGCTCGTGTCTGAGGAACTGACAAGCAAAGCTAGCTGGAAAAATACACCTGTGTGGAAGAACTAGAGAAGAGCTTGGGGTGCGGACCTCGGCATCAGTGCTGCCTGCTTCTGTGCTGCCTGCCTGGGTTTAGGCTGGCTCTTACCCATGGGAGGGATTAACTGAGCAAAAGACAGAGGTAGTGGGCAAGCAAGGAGAAGTGGGTGGCTTTCATAGCAGGCTGTCTACATCTCAGTGGTTAATGAGTCAAGAGAAGAAAAGCAGAAGGCAAGCTGTGTGCAGCAGCAGACACACCGTAGGAAAGAAAGCTGTCAGGGGAAAAGGAAAACCAGAAGACACAAAGGGATCATCTCTGAACAGAAACACTGCAAACAATGCCAGATGTGAGGGCATTCGTTCTGTAGACCTAAGAGGGGACATGAGAGAAGAAATATATAGAGACGCAGAGTAAAACCCAAAGAGTTTGCTAATGACAGCATTAAAATAATTCTTAAGAGGCTAAGGGGTGGGCTGGAGAGATGGCTCGGTGGTTAAGAGAACTGACTGCTCTTCCAGAGGTCCTGAGTTCAATTCCCAACAACCACATGGTGAGTCACAACCATCTGTAATGAGATCCAATGCCCTCTTCAGGTGTGTCTGAAGAGAGTGACAGTGTACTCACATATACAAAAATAAGTAAATAAATAAATCTTTAAAAAAATAATTAAAAAAAAGAAGCTATGGGAAAGAAAAGGATTAAAACAGGGATGCCACCTGCAACAATTTCTACAACATAAATATCACACTCCTGAGACCAGAGATTTAGGTAAGAGAGTGAGAACCTTCCAAACATGATGGGGGTTGGGGGAGTGAGGCAGCAAGGAGAGTGTGGAGTGGAGAGCTGAAAGAGGAAGGAACAGGCTCCCTGGGCCTCCTCCAGGGAAACCTGCTGATGCACAGGACAAATCCATTCAGAGATGGGAAAGCTGTCTGGGCAGAGAAAATGTCAGCAGGTACTACCACACGATCCTGACAACCTGCCTCCCGTCCCCAGAAGGTGGAAGGAGAGGACCAACTTCACTAAATTGTCCTCTGACCTCCACACACATCGTGCACACACAAACATGTCTAAGAAATATGGCAGGCGTAGTGAGGGGCGTTGGTTTCAGCGCTCTTGAGATTCCCTTCCATTAGGTGTGAGTCTCACAGTCAAGAAATCATGAGGGGATCACGTGTATGGGCTGTGGGTATACCAAGGTCTCTCGTCCCCTCTGCTCGCGACTGGATTCCTAAACAGTGCTGCTCAGGTGTGAGCTGGACTCCCCGCAGCAGCTTGGCACCTCCCCGATGCTCTGGGAAGCCATGGGAAGGAACTGTTTAGGGTCAGCTCTGCCCAATACAGCTCATGCAGCTGTCCCAACCTAATCCCCTATAGACACTCTGCATTTCTATTTTTGCCATAGCGTGAGACCTGGTGTGGAAAATCTTTTTGATCTAGCCATCGAGACGAGGTGTGCAGGGACATTTGAGCCATAATGTTGTCTTTGCTGGTCTACAGTTCGGTGCGTGCTACGAAGACCAGAAGTGATGAGCCTCTCACTAGCCTCCTGAGTATGAAAACTGGGCAGCCTTTGGGAACAACATTGCCACCTAGTGGCGCTTTTCTTCAGGCATTGGATCTTGATTTGGGAACTGATTTTTCCTTGTGGTGGTTGGTTGTTGTGCTAGTGGGGGGTCCCCGGTACTTCCAGCATGCTAGGCAAGCACTCTACCACTGAACAATATCCCCATTACAAGATCTTGAACTGTAAATACTTACCCTGGCTCTGTATCCCCCTCCCCTCCCCTTTGGAAATTTTACCCTTCTCCCCTACCCAATAGGGCTTAGAACTTGCCCTAGAAAACAGTAGATGGTCTGGTAAATTACCAGCTCTTTACAGCCATAGCCTCGGGTTCCTCTGCTCTGCCTCTGCAGCCTGCAAAAGGGCTTACAGCTCTCCCCTGGCTTAGTTGTACAGTCTAAAGGCTGCAAGGTACATCTCCCACGTATGTGTATATAGCCCCAGGAGTAAATGAGACCCTTCTCCGTTGAGGCTCAGCCATAGAATCTCTTCAGAATACAAGAAGTTCCCTGGTCATCTAGACTAGTACTCTGTCAAGAGCCCATCAGTGAGAGAAGAAATCAATTTATTGGGCTGTAACCAGGGAATGAGAAAAGACTGAACTAGAATATCAGGATGCAACTGTGTTTCTGCGATAGAGAGGACAGTGCTGAATACTTATTATAGAGAATTATAAAATCCAGCATGGTGGGACTATTATAGGCCACCCAAAGAATCAGGGGCCTAGATCACTACCTCACTACTGCCAAGCATGGGCACATCCCCAAAATAAGTGTGCCCCGTGTTGCAAAGTCGTAAGGTATGTGGGATTCATACCAGAGGTCTGGGTTCAAGTTCAGCATGGTGTCTGTAAAACCCTCCAGCAGTTGTTTCTCGGTGTTCCAGGGACCTACTTTTCATAATCGCAACAGGAGGGTGTCCCTATTAAAATACACATCTTTGGATTCCTAGCCCGAGCCTACTCGGTTATAATTCATGGCTGGAGCTTGGTCAAGGGAGGCACAGCCCAGGAATCTGCATCTCACGAGCTCCCATTCAGACCCTAAGGTCTGTGCATCTCTGGGATTACACAGACAGGCATTTGAGCTGGGGGTGACTCCTGTGTAGATTTTCACACCCCAATGTGAGCTATTTCCTCCCATAACAACCTTCACTGAGTGTCTCTGGGAAGATAGCCCCAGGAAAGTAGGGGAAGATGCTGTGTGCTCATTTTAGGGGGGCCAAAGAAGTGGAGAAGATGAGCCAGCAGCCATGATTTCCTGTCTCTTTCCCTGTCCACCTCTGCCTTACAGATTTCTCTTCCTGGTCTGGGCTGGTGGCAGTACCTTGCCCACCCATAGGATGTGTTCAGCACAGCCTCCCTGCTCTTTAGATAGAGGCAATGCCAATTGCCAGCCATCCTTGGTCTAATGGCTGCGTGCATGTGTGTGTGTGTGTGTGTGTGTGTGTGTGTGCGCTATAACAGTGTGCTCATCCTTATGTGATGTCTAAAGGTCATAGGTCATTGTCAGCTGTCTGTCTCTTATCATTCTTCACCTTGCTTTCTGAGACATGGGCTCTGACTGAACTTAAGTATGCCAGTATGCTAGCCTGGCTATCCAGCAAGCCTGCAGGATCCTCTTGACTCTGCCTCTTAGCTCTAGGATTACAGAGATGTATCACCATAGCTGGCTTCTTCCATGGATGCTGGGCATCCAAACTCGGGTCCCCATGCTTGTGTGGCAAGCACCCTACCCACTGAGCTATCTCATCGGTCCCAATGTTCTGACATTCGAACCCCTTTAGTAGCTAAGGTTTTGCTCTGGTCAGATGGCTAATCCCCCACTCAGATGATACCTACCCTCCCTCCAGCTGCAGTGTCCCCTAGAACGAGTATGAACTGGATGGGCATGCTGCTGCCTGGATGGCCATGTTGGTACAGATGATGTTGCTGACGTTGAATTCCCCAGGGGCAATATGCGAATTCCCTCAGAATGGACATTTAGGATGAACCTTGGAGGGCAACAGGCTGGCAGGCTGGGCCTCTTGCCTCCTCCCTTCTATTCCCTGCCTTTCTTGCTTGACTATGCAGCTACTATCCCAGGCTGGAGGCTCTGAGCTCCATTCTATGAGCATGATACTAACTTATGATCCTCCTGGATGTGAGACCAAGGGAAGGGAAGCAGGGATACAAACTCCCAGGTGAAGAGTGAGCCCCTCAGGGTGCAGCTAGTAGGGCCTGTTCCTGCCCTCCAGGGTTTCTCCGCTGCTCTATTCTTCTGCACCCCACCCCTGCAGTAGGGAGATGTAGGTCATTTAAACATAGAGTGCAGTACTGTTTGCTCCTAAATAAGGCATGGCTCCTCTTCTCCCTTCTCATCCCACCCCCTGGTCCCCAGGGGCCAGGCGGATGCCTGTGAGCAAAGCCCCATTCTTTCTTGTGTTATCACAGACTTGTTTAGGCTTATGGCTCCAGGAAGGGGGAAGATGAAGGATGCTCTGTGGGTTAGAACAAAGGGAGATCATGTCTTGCCTTACTCACAGACGTCACCTAGAGTCCAGTGAGAGTGAGTTGGAAACAAACTCCAGCATACATGTGTCTGAGGGGTGTCAGTGGGCACCAGGACAGGGTATGGAAGGAAGAACAGGGCACACCGGGAAGGGGGTTAAAGGCACAATTGGCAGGAAGCTTGGCAAAGAAGTAATGGAAGGGACTCTAAGGAGGCTGGGAATTAGAATGAAAGCCCTGGATCTGGGCAGGCTCCAGAGCGGCTATGGCTGACCGGTCTGAGCGGCCAATAACACTGTGCTAATTACTTTTTTCTTCTTTTCTGTTTCCTTCCTGTTTGTTCCAAACATTTTCCACCCTCTTCATCTTCCCTCTTTCTTCTTTCTCCTCTGCTCTCACCCACTCTTGCCCATACACACACATACTCACACACACACACACACACACACATACATTCTCTCTCTCTCTCTCTCTCTCTCTCTCTCTCTCTCTCACACACACACACACACACACACACACACACATACACACACACTCACACACACACACACATTCTCTCTCTCTCTCTCTCTCTCTCTCTCTCTCTCTCTCTCTCACACATACACACACACACATACATTCTCTCTCTCACACACACACACACATACACACACACACTCACACACACACACATACATTCTCTCTCTCTCTCTCTCTCTCTCTCTCTCTCTCTCTCTCTCTCACACACACACACACACACACACACACACACACACACACAATTCTACCCCTCTCCCACCACCACCAAAGCTCTCAGGTGGATGTGAGCTGACCGTGGTCCTCCAGGACTTCAGCGCAGGCCACAGCAGTGAGCTGAGCATCCAGGTGGGGCAGACTGTGGAGCTACTGGAGCGACCCAGCGAGAGGCCCGGCTGGTGTCTGGTCCGCACCACAGAGCGGAGCCCCCCACAGGAAGGCCTGGTTCCCAGCAGCGCCCTGTGCATCTCACACTCACGCAGCAGTGTGGAAATGGACTGCTTCTTCCCCCTGGTGAAAGGTAGGGACAATTGAGAGGGTGGGGTGGCAGGTGCGGGCTGAGCACCGTGGAACTGGCCTGAGAGTCCACTTTAATTGAGCCAGGTTTCTCTGAGATCTGGAAGTAGAGAGAGGGTGTGTGGAAAGCCTAAAGGAAATGCTCCTTGTAGTTGTGTGGCTTAAAGAAAGTCATCCAACCTTTCTGTGTCCATCTCATCTTAAAAACAGTGGTTGAACCGCTGACCTCTAAGCTCTCTCCCATCTTTCCCTATAAACAACACTATATGTACATTTGAGTTTTCATCCTGACAGGAGGACTTAGCGACCCCAGCAACCAGCCACAGTGGAGTAGGGCTTGGCTATCCCCTCTGCTCAGAGTCAGAGGTCACCCTGCCACGTCTTTCCTTTGATGTACTCAATTCAGGGCTCTCTAGAGTAACAGAACTTATAGAATGAATATATATATTTATATATAATAAATCTCATATATGTAAGGGGGATTTATCAGAAGTGTGTGGTCCAGCTAGTCCTACAATGGGTGGCTATGCATAGAAAGTCCAAGAATTCAGTAGTTCTTCAGTCCACGAGGCTGGATGTCTCAGCTGGTCTTCAGTATATGCTGGGCTCCTGAAGAAGTTGGCTCTAATGCCAGTGAAGGAATGGACCTTCTAGCAAGGCTAGAAAAAGGAGGCAAAGAGTGAAGCTTCCTTCTTTCATGTCCTTATATAGGCTTTCAGCAGAAGATGTGGCCCTGATTAGAGACAGGTTTTCCCATCTCAAAAGATCTGGATTAAAGGTGTGTCTTCCCACCTCAAAGATCCAGATTAGAAGTGAATCTTCCTACTTCAGATTAAGTATACAATCTCTCACACAGGTGTGCCCTCCATTTTGGGGTTTTAGTTAATTCCAAATGTAGTCAAACTGGCAATCAGGAATAGCCACTGTTCACCATTACCCAGGCCCTGATCTGTTCTCTGTGTGCCCAGTGCTCCCTCCATGTGCCTCTCACTCACTGCTGCCAGGGAGACTAAATGTAGTGGCTCTCCAAGACTGGTCCCCATCATAGCAGCTCCTGTGTACCTGTGAGCAGTGGGGATGCTCAGGCACCATCTCCCTGCTCAGTGGGTGACCACACCAGCTTGCTCTTCGGGTGTCTGAGACACCATCTTCCAAAATCACTGTGGCCTTTAACTCCTGCATCTTACACTGAAGAAACTGAGGCCCAGAAAATGACAGAGGACCAAATCTTAGTCTTGGTCTGAGTTGTGTAAATGGTCAGATATTACCATGGAGATCCCATCTGTGCATGGGACCCAGGGCAGGCTGCCTGTACAATGCTAGGCTGGGACCATGAATTTCTGCTTCTGACCACTAGATGGCGATGGTGAACTACCATAGTTGTAGTGCCCGGCTCTTCAGCCTCAGGGAGATTTACACCTTGATTCCTCTCTCTCTCTCTCTCTCTCTCTCTCTCTCTCTCTCTCTCTCTCTCTCTCTCTCTCTCTCTCTCTCTCTCTCTCTCTCTCACACACACACACACACACACACCTGCACCCCCACCCTTAGTTGAGCCACTATCTTCTTCCTCCCCTGTTTCCTATGTGGACCTTGGAGACACTACGGGGAAGCTGCATAGAATTTGTAATTGCAAGCTCCTTCGAAGAAACCAATGCCAGCACCCCTCTGACATCCTTGGTATAAAAGAAGGCTAAACTCATAATTAGAATGCACCCCTGTTTTGAGTTAGGTGAGGAAAAGTAGGGTCCATGGAGGGCTGAAAGTTGTGAAAATGAAATGAGGCAACAGGGGTCTCTCTCTTTAACACACACACACAAGGCATACTCACATGTATTCATGCTCACACACACATACACACAAGATCACACACATGCATGCTCACACACACACACAGACACACACACTGCACATTCAACACTCCCCAGTCTTGGCACTTAGCATACACCTTTGTTGTCCAGCAAACTCCCACAAACCCAGCCAGAGACCTTAGAGTACAGACAGTAAAGGAGAGAAAGACCAGGAGAGCTAGCTTTCATAGATCCCAGGTAGGGTTTTCACTGAGAAGTCCCCCCTCCCCCATCCCCTTTCCAGCCTGTGGCTGGATGATATGTGTATTCCTTCCTAGCTGGGCTCACTACATGTGTAGATGGTTAGCATCAAACCAAAGATGGAGAATCAGAGGATCGTGAGAGCATGTAGAGGTGGAGGCATTCAGGGTGAAACTCCCATGAGACAGATTAGGGGGCGCTACAGAGATATAAGCCAATGGGAG
This sequence comes from Arvicanthis niloticus, assembly GCF_011762505.2. Taxonomy (NCBI): domain Eukaryota; kingdom Metazoa; phylum Chordata; class Mammalia; order Rodentia; family Muridae; genus Arvicanthis; species Arvicanthis niloticus. The sequence goes on along the minus strand of NC_047669.1, from coordinate 20,749,377 downwards.
CTGAGGACCAGAGCGGCAAAGAGAGAAGTAAGGAAAGAGGCAGCAGTTGCAGGACTTTCTAGCTAACTGCACCAACAAGAATGGCTTCCAAAAGTGGCCACCAGTCTGTATCAGCCATCAGTGGCTCTTCAGTTGCAGGTTGGCCTCTTTTTCCAAGTATAGTCTGGCTGGTTGGGCCTGTAAAGCAGCAACGTGTAAACCCACTCCCATTCCCAGCTGAGCTAGAAAACAGGGTGCCCAGCCAAGCATGACAGCTTACACCTATATTCCCAGCTCCTAGGAGGCTGAGACGGGAAGCTTGCCACAAATTCAGGGCTGCCTGGGTAACAGAGGGAGGAGGGGGGAGGGGGAGGGGTGGTGAATATTGACGTGAGCGTGTGCGTTCTCGGCTCCCCGGCTGCCGGCTTTCAGGACACAAGATGCTATAGGCACCCTTGTACCCTGAATAAAAGACCATGTTTGGAAGCAGCAGAGATCCAGTGAGCTGATCCTGCTTGCATCCCAGCTGGCAACCTGGCATTTTCTTCAGCCCGCTGTTGATTTTATTCAACAGGCATGCCACATTAGAAATTACCCAGAATGCATTCCTCCGTCATTGTGGACTAGGAGAGAATAGCCTCAATCTGAGAACACAGAGGTCAGAATTGATTTCTTCTTCGGTTCCCAGGAAAAAGGAACTAGCCCTGCTAACTTTTGTAGGTTAGCACAAGTTGATGTCTCACAGGCTGTGTGAGGTCAGGACTATTTGTGATATGCTAAATGCTATATGGATAATTGGGCCAGAAACAGAAGCATAAGGACTACACTTCAGGAAGGGAACTCAGGGAGCCCAGGTCTTTACACAGTGTGTACATTAAAGTAGGGTACAAGCCTTCCAGAGAGGCAGCACCTAGAACAGCTGGAGCCAGAATCCCTGTGTGAGGCATGAGAAATGAATCTAAGGTTCAGCCTGGGTTGAGAACCTCTGCACTAACCCAGTCTTCCAAAGAGAGTCTGGGCCACAGGAAGGCACAGTACCTCTCCCAAGCCACACGGAGCCAGGCAGACCCAGCTCCCACCCACACCCCCATTCTCTGTATACTTAGCCTGTAGGCTTCTAGATGGCTCTAGGGTTCTTCTGCCCCTCCTTTCCTGGGCCTCCTTTAGGGCAGGAGAGGGCTGTTCCAATACATGCACGATGTTGACTCACGGGATTGTCGAGAAATATCCAGACTTTGCAACAGAATTGGGGCAGGCCTGCCTTTGACATTCCTTTCCTCACACTGGTCTCTCAGGATCCTCTCCAGAGTTGGGCCTTCTGAGACCTAATCTCTCCACAGCTTCCTCTCACTGTCTCAGCAACAGGTAGTTGTGGGCAACACCCCACAAAAAACAAAGACTATAGTGATTACTAACTCCTGAAATCTGGAGGCGTTTTGTTTTGTTTTTAATAACACACTCTACCTATCCACACTCTCTCCAGGCATGTGCCTCAGTATTTAAAGCTCCTTGAGGATTCTGATGCTCTGTGGGTTATGGGCCTAGCACTGCAAGATGTGAGCCTGGGGTCCTCAAAACTGATGGAATGCAGTTTGACATTCCTTCGGAGTTTATCAAGACATAGAACCTAGCAAGGAAGGGACTAACAAGGGACTAACAGGGGCTTGGATAGACACTTCGCCAGAGAAGACCCACAGGTGCCAGTGAGCACTAAAAAGAGTCACTAACTCTGCTCACCAGGGAAATACAAATCAGTGCTCCAATGGGATGCACTTAGATCTATTAAGATAGCTTAGTTACAGACACACCTAAGAAAATAATAGCAAGTGTCTGTTAAGATGTAGAAAAAGTTTGCCAGGTAGTGGTGATGCACACCTTTAATCCCAGCACTTGGGAGGCAGAGGCAGGCAGATTTCTGAGTTCGAGGCCAGCCTGGTCTACAGAGTGAGTTCCAGGACAGCCAGGATTATACAGAAAAACTCTGTCTCAAAAAACCAAAAAAAAAAAATGAAAAACAGAAAAAAGAAAAAAAGGAAAAGTTTAACCTGGCTGGTTGGGATGTAAAATGTTACCATAACTATGGAAAACACTGTAGGAAGTCTCAATATATGTATGTAAATGCCATATATATATATATATATATATATATATATATATATATATATAATGTGTTATAATATAAAATATAATATATAAATTATTAAATATAACTAATGTATAAATCATATATATTCATGTATATGATCCAGTAGTCCCACTTCTGGAAGCATTTAAAATGAATTGAAAGCAGGGACACAAACATATCTGCACACCCATGTTCATACCATTGTTCATAGCAGATGCAGGTGCCCATGGACAAATGAATGCACAAAGTATGGCAGAGGTACACTGCAACATCATTCAGACTTAAAAAGGAGGGAAATCTGACACCAGCTTACATCAGGGACAGACCTTGGGGACATTATGCTAAGTAAAATAACCCAGTCAGGAGACAAATACTCTAGTATTTTATTTATACAGCATACTTTGAATAGTCAACTTTACATAGGCAAGAGGCAGAATGGTGGTGTCCAGGGACAGGGAAGGAGGTAACGGGCAGTTACCACTTCTGGAGCCACCTTGGTTGTACAACACACAGAACACACTCTTTTCCTAAGGTTAAATACCTTTTAAAGTCAATGTGCCTTATGGAATAGGGGTATATGTTTAAAAACAATGAAGATTGTTTAAAGTTAGCCCTGGATTCTTGGGCCCAGGCTGCAAAACCCCATCTAGGTCCATCTCTACCCAGATAAATGGTGTGTGTGTGTGTGTGTGTGTGTGTGTGTGTGTGTGTGTGTGTGTGTGTTTCTGTTCCTGGGTGCCTCCTTTTGGCTAAGTCTGGAATTCTAAAGAAGTGTAATAAATACCTCCCTGGGTGTCCAGGGAGCCTGGAGCAAAAGGCAGCAGCCCTGGTGACCCTGTTGACCCTGGTGGCCCTGGCTGGATACAGACAATTCTATCTCTTGGACTTACCTGACAATTTCCACTGCTGTGACCTAGCTGACCTCAGGGACACTCACCCAGGCATGGGTAAATACCGCCAATGGGCTGGGAACAGTGAACAAGGCTGTGAGAATTGACATCATGGTGTAAATCTTTGTCCACTTAAAAACAACAACCAAAACATCTTCATTTTATTGAGTTACGCTTGGGCTAGTTTTAGGACTAATGCTTTAATGGCAATAAATTGTATTTTGCTCATTTTATAGGCAAGGAAACACTCTTAGGAGAGAGCAGATAACGTGCCCAGATTGCTTAGCTCCCAGATGGTGCCCTTGGATTTGTTCGAAGGCTGTCTATTTCCAGAGCCTAGCATTCCGTTCTGTTCAGCGTCCTCCCAAGGCTGAAGGCCTCAGAATTTAGTGAGCTTTTAAACTTTAGTGAGCTTCCATCTGAGGCTCCCTGAGGATTTGGAGAATACTGGTTACAACGGCCACACCAGCCAGATATAGTGGCTCAGGCTTGTAATCCTGGCACTCGAGAGGCAAAGGCAGGAAGATACATGTGAGGCTAGCCTGGGCTAAAGAGCAAGCTCCTGCCTTCAAACAAGACAAAACATAACACACTGCAGCATATGTTTCTGGCTCCCCCTCTCACTTCTGACACCAAATTCTTCCCTTGCGGGGAAGAAAAGAAGCAACCAGAGACAGATTTAGTCCTGTGCATTTGTCTGACAAAGACAGCTTTCCAGTCTGTCATGTGGGGAAGTCAGGGTAGCAGGACCTAGAGCCGCTGTTTACATGGCACCCATGGTCCAGACGTAAATGATGCATGCAGGTGCTCAGCTGGCTCTCTCCTGCTCTTTGAGTGCAGGACCCAGCACATCAAATAGTGTTGTCCACTGTTAGGGCGGTCTTCCCACCTCCATTACCTAGTGGGAGATGGTCTCTCACAGATGGGCATCCTCTAAAGGCCTGATCTCTCTCTCTCTCTCTCTCTCTCTCTCTCTCTCTCTCTCTCTCTCTCACACACACACACACACACACATACACACACACACACATGCATGCACACTCGTGCGCACACACACACATACACACACACACATGCATGCACACTCGTGTGCGCACACACACACATACACACACATGCATGCACACTCGTGTGCGCACACACACACACACACATACACACACACACATGCATGCACACTCGTGCGCACACACACACACATGCATGCACACTCGTGCGCACACACACACACACACACATACACACACACACATGCATGCACACTCGTGCGCACACACACACACATACACACACACATGCATGCACACTCGTGCGCACACACACACACACACACACATGCATGCACACTCGTGTGCGCACACACACACACATACACACACACACATGCATGCACACTCGTGCGCGCACACACACACACACACTTTTTGGTATAATTCTGCCTTAAGAGCATTAACCCTGGATTTCAGATTACTCTGCCATAACCTAAAACCATAAGAAAGTAAAAAGGCATAGAGGAACAATAGTCTCAGAACAGTTCCTTTGGGGCATGTAGCAACTGGTTACAAACTGCAGCTAGCTGGTCCCCAGTCCCTCTTTATTTGTACAAGTTTTGTGTGAATTTAGAGTCCACGGGGTAGTGGACTCTTGGGAGCATGATCAATAGGAGGACGGGGGTCCCTGCACTACCCATACAATCTCATCCCACAATAACACTGCCTTTATACTATGCCTGCAATGAAAAGCAGGCAGTTTTAGTCACAGTCTGTTGGGTAAGACGGCTCGCACTGTGATAGCAGCTCTTGGAGGTAAAAACAGGGAGATTAGAAGCCCTGGGCAGTCGTGGCTGCACAGCGAGTTCAAGCTAGTCGGGGCTATACGAGATTCTTTCCCAAACAAACCACAGTACTATTGGCACCTGAAACAAATCACTGAATAAGAAATATTTTAACTGACCCGGGCGTGGTGGAGCATACCTTTAATTCCAGCACTGGGAGGCAGAGCCAGGCAGATCTCTGTGAGTTCAAGGCCAGCCAGGGCTACACAGAGAAACCCCATCTCAGAAAAAAAAAAAAAAAAAAAAAAAGGAAAGAAGTTAGAATTGAAACTTTGCCTTTTTAAAATAGAATAAAGGCTGTAAGTGGCTCTTGGTCATGTTTCATTTCACCTGGGAAATATGGATTCCTTGGGCTTCTGGAATCCTAGAATTGCAGAAGATGATGGATTCACCCTCTCCTAATAACAGGTAACCCCTTCTTCAGAGTCCCTGACAAGAGGTGAGCCAAGCATGACAGGAAAAGCCTCAGAAACTGGGGTTTATAATCCCAGGAATCTGTTGGACTTGAGTAGTCCCGACACTAGGAAGTTCCTCATACTTAGCCCTCAGGTCTAGAATCTTGCTTCTGGCCAGCCCCACTAAGTGCTCCTTTCCCATCCCCCACCCAGCTCTTCTCACTCCCTGGCCACTGTCTACTTCTGATCCTTTTCTGGAATGAAGTACTGTGACTTACATATGAAATGTTAGATATCAGGGAGCTGGAGACGGCTCAGCGGTTCACAGTGCTTATTGTCCTTCCAGAGGACCCAAATCTGGTTCCCAGCACCCACATGGTAGCCCACAACCACCTGTAACTTCACTCCCAGAGGATCTGACTCCCTCTTCTGAACTCCACAGGCACACACATGGTGCACATGCTTACATGCAGGCAAAACACCCATACACGTAAAATGAATATCTCTAAAATCCTGAATTCTCCTCTCATAAGGCCTAAGAACCTAGCAGTTTCTCCCTGGATCTTTTATTAAATGCTTCAAATAAAACATGTCAAACCCAGCACTGCTAAGTTCTTTAAAGCAGTTATTTGTGTTTGTGGATTGATGGTCCTGTTTGCTATCCTTGGGATGGGAACTGGGCAGCCCAGCCTTAATCTGGATGTGGGCTGGACTCTTGTTTACAGACCTCTGGCCTGGTGTTCTCTGACAAAGGGCTTCAGGGCAAGGGCCTTCCCACTCTGAATGTCTGCAGGCTGCTCAGATCTGAGTACCCACTCCCAACAGTCAGCCCTTCATACAGATGTTTGGGCTGAAGTGGTCATTTGTATTACCTTCTTCAGTCTTCCTGAATCGCCTCTAAGAATTCTAAAAAAAAAAAAAAAAAAAAAAAAGTCTGTTTTCTGTCTCCAAACTAGATCAGCGCCTGTGGTGATCTGAAGTAGTTAGCCTAAATTACTTACATTAACTGTGCCTAACACAGAACAAATAGCTTCACTTTGAGGTACAATTTATCAGATTGGACAGCATAAACTTCCCACTATTATAGTCAAAAATGATTGACGGTCAGCATGTTTTGTGTGTTTCTGGTTTTGTTTTTGTCTTTTGAGACAAGACCTTACTAGCCTAGGCTAGTCTCAGATTGACCCTGTTGTAGAGGATAGCCTTGAACTCCTTGTCCTCCTGGCTCTACTTCCCAAGTCCTGGGATTACAGGCATGCACTGCCATTTATAATACATGCTGACGTGTTAGAATCCACTTGTCTTGTCCTTAAAAGGGCACTTGGAACCCTCAGTGGACTCCAAAAAGATAGGATGTGCAACGAGAAGGCGTTTGTTTTGAGTGGAAAGTCGATTGTTTTGTGTTATGGCCATGAAGCTGGTAAAAATGGCTCCCAGATTCCTGGATGAGTTGGGAAAGCAGTATGGAGCAGCAGCTCCTTTTCAGCCGTGAGCCTGGACTTTCTGGTGTGTGCACAGGCTCTCTCTTTAGAATAAAACAAAGTGACCGGAGGCTTTCCCGTGGTGCGTAGTGGGCAATAAGAAGAGATGGTGAGGTGGGCTGGGTAGCTGAGACTCTTGACAGCACAGTCACCCCTTACCTGGATCTAGCTGAGGGAGAAATCCAGGACTGCAATGACTGTGGCTCAGAGAGAGGAAAATGTGTGCCGTGGTCTGGGCAGCCAGGGCTAAGTCTGCCCTCACTGCTCAGGGAAGGCGAGCATCTCAGGTCTCTAGGCCTCTGTTGTAGCAGCTTGGAGAGGTCAGGCAGTGAGACTCTGATGCTCCCTGGCAACACAGACTGGTTAGGATCCTACTCACCGCCTGCCCTTGTCACCCTTGTCACTTGACCCTTGAGAACAGCTCCTCATGGAGCCTTAGCCTAGCCACGAAAAAACGTGCATAAGACATTGTCGGCGGTGGCCATTTTCTTGCATCAATAATCTTTATTTTAATTAAATTATAATTACATTATTTCCCCTCTTCTTTCTCCCTCCAACTCCTCCTGTGTCCCTTCCCTCTAACCCCTCTCTATCTCCTTCCCTCACTCCATGTCTAATTCATGGCCTCATTTTCTTTCATGTTATTGTTAGATACTGTATATGCACAAATATAGAAATACTACAAAGACTGACTGACCCCTTGATATTGTGGAAGACTAATGCCCCCTCTCTCAGGGGTCCTTAGACACTTGTAGATTCTTGTTCCCAGGTGTGGCTCCTTGAGCTTTTCCTCTCTGTGTGTTAGCATGTCTGTTAGTGTTGTTGTTGTTCAGACCTTGTTTAGGCAGCCATATCTTTGAGATATCATGGGTGTAGCTTCCCTGCCATTTCTAGGAGACACAATCTCACTGAAGACTTCCAGGCCTCTGGCTCCTATGCTCTTCCAGGATGTTCCCTGAGCCTTAGGGGCAGGAGTTGTATTTTAGAGGTATAAGCTAGGGCTGGACACTCCAACCATCAGTAGCTCTCTGCATTTTGAACAGACGTGATGGTTTCTATCTGCTGCAAAGAGAAGTGTCTTTGATGAGGGCTGAGAACTACACTTACAACTGAAGACTTGGAGCTAGGAACTAAATGTGACCATCTTAAATACCACCCCTCTGCCCTTTGCATAGTCTCTAAATAGCCTGCCTTTCCTTAATTGTGTCATTGCCATGGGAATGGGTTGTCTACTTTTCTCATTGTGGTCCATAGCCACCTCAAGGAACTGTTTCTGGTACTGTGTGCACTCACCTTAGTTTCTACAGAGCCCTGTAGGACACAGGAAACCTGAGGTGACAGCCTTGTACACAGCAGACCACGAGGTGACAGTGCACAGAGGCGGGCCTGAAGACCCTTCTGGGCTCTAAGTATTTCTCAGTCTCATTTGAATAGAAAAAAAAAGGTCCTTTCTATCTATAGAGATATCCCAGGAGCCTGTGTGTTGGATTCCCGATACTGCTGATTCACACCACGAACAGATTTATCAGCCTGCTATTCTGTAGATTAGAAATACAGCATGAACTGTACTGGGCTACAGTTGACGTGTGAGGAAGGCCATCTTCTCAGAAGCTCCATGGAAGAAGCTGTTTCTGCTCTTCTAGCTTCTGTAGCCACAGGCGTTCCATGGCTTGTGTTCCCTTCCTACATCTCCAACACTCCGTGTCACATGCCTCTGGTCCGTCCTTGTCACTTCTCCATAGGTCTTCTGCTTTTAAGAATGTCTGCAACTATACTGTGACTCCCCAGAGAACCCAAGACAACCTCCCTATGTCAAAATCCTTAACTGAGTCACATCGGCCATGCCCTTGATCTTGTGAGGTGGCAGATGAATGGGTTCTGGGTATTAGGGTGCCACTTGACAGAGTTGCTATTCTGCCTACCTCATCATACCACTCCCTGAACAGCCTGACTGAGCTTCTCACTAGAAGCCAGACATGTTCAACCTCAGGGGCCCAAGCGTTTGGTCTTTCTCCTGGAACACCCAACTTCTCTAGTTCCTTAGTTAGGGTTTTACTGCTGTGAACAGACACCATGACCAAGGCAACTTTCATAAGGACAACATTTAATTGGGGCTGGCTTACAGGTTCACAGGTTCAGTCCATTATCTTCAAGGCAGGAGCATGGCAGCCAGGCATGGTGCAGGAGGAGCTGAGAGTTCTACCTCTTTAGCTGAAGTCAGACAGAAGTCTGGCTTCCAGGCAACTATGGTGAGGGTCTTAAAGCCCACACCCACAATAACACAGCTACTGTAAGGCCACAAGTATTCCAACAAGGCCACACCTCCAAATAGTGCCACTCCCTGGGCCAAACATTCAAACCATCACAACCAGATCCCCACATGTCTGATGGCTCGAGCCTTACTGCCTTCACATCTGCTGGTGCCTGACCTACCTGGACATTTCTCTCCTCCCATTCCCCATCCCCCATCTCACAGTGTGCCTCCTTCCCTACCTTAATTTCCTCCTTTTCCTTTATCCATACCAGACATGTCAATAACTGTGTATCAACTTTTCCTCCTATGCCCCTTCCTGTAAACTCTTCCTACAGATGCAGAGATTTTTTGTATTGTTTTGATCATTGCTTCACCCCATCTAGGCCCGTGTATGGCATTTAATTTCTCAATATTTCCCCGCCGAGTGGTGGTGGCACATGCCTTTAATCCCAGCACTTGGGAAGCAGAGGCAGGTGGATTTCTGAGTTCGAGGCCAGCCTGGTCTACAGAGTGAGTTCCAGGACAGTCAGGACTACACAGAGAAACCCTGTCTCGAAAAACCTAAATAAATAAATAAATATTTCCCCGGAAGGAAGGGAAACCATGCACCCTTGTGGAATGGCCTTGGAAAGGGCCAGGCTCAGCATGTGGAGAGAACTAGTTCAAGTCTTAGCAGGAAGACCTAAGGACAGAATCATGGGATGATGTCTCATGCTGGGCCATGTCTGGGGACATGAAACTAAGCATCACTCATTTACTTAGAATGAACTATGAGTTGAGGTCCTCAAACATGCCATGATGGAAATCTTAAATAAACTGGCATGAGTTTCACCCCTACAAAACTGACTTCCCACCTGACACATCAGAGCAGCACCATAGGACCCCAGGAAACAGCGGGATGCTTCTTCTGCCCATGGGAGAGGACATGTCTCTGACTGTCAGAATTAAATGCCCAACCTTGTAGTAGACACTCAGCAAGTATATACCTACATAATTGGGCCTCAGCCAAAGCAATAGGCTTGCACCTCTCTCTACTCTCCCTTAGGAACACTTTGACCTACTTACAAATGAGCATTTTTGGAAATGGATAGAACCTGGAGTGGTTGTTTTTAGCAACTCTACCTGCCACCACCTTTCCCTTTGATAAATGGCTCCCTCCTCTGGGTTCAGCTCAGACGCTGCTCAGCACAGATCTCCAGGAATCTGTCCTTGCTACCAACAGCTCTATCTCCAGCCCCACGGAAGAATATGAACACTGATCATTCTGGAGAGACACCAGGTCTTCTATGCTAGCATACATTCTCCACCAGTTTACCTTGGGCCTGACCCAAACCAGAGGGGGATCTGAGGTCCTTTATTGAAGAAAGGAGTGTGTTGGACAGGGTGAGGTAGTATTAAACTCCTTTCGGGATAAGTGTGAAAATCGCAGGAAAAAAAGCAGGAAGGTGCTTGGTGGGCCGGAGCAGAGAAACACATCCCTGGAGTCCTGTAGCCAGCCACAGGATAGATGATGTGCCCACAAGGTTAGCAATGGCTAAACCACGCTAACCAAAGACAACTGGAAGGGATCCCTGTGTATAACCCTGGCAGCCATCCTTCTTCCGTACTTACCACCATTAAAATAAGGAATCATCCGGGACTAGTCACATGCATGTATATTGTACAGTTTTGAAAAAGACATACTTGAAGCTCTAAAAGTTAAATTCAGAAACAGCATACACATCACACCTCTCTCCTCAAGTCTCCAGGGCTTCTGCTCAGCAGTAACTGTTGTCTCTGGTCCTCTTTCCACTTAAAGGAGAAACCTGTGTATCATGTCCAGGCTTGGCTCCATCTCCAGTTTCTTTGTCCATCGTGGAAAACTGATCCACTGCTTCTAGAATTCAACCAGATCCTTTTTGTCTTTGATCGGGGAATATGTTTGATTAAATCTGCGCTTCCAACATAGATTCCCATTTATATGCTACCCTGTCAGCTTAAACCTTGGCAGGAGTGGCCTAAGGACCAGGGATCAGGCCATAGAACCAAGAGTTCTGACTGAGGAAAAGAGGGACTGTTCAAAGGCCAGATTACTTGTAGAATAAGGGATAAGTACCCAGCAAAAAATTTATGATGTTAAGTCGTGGCCACAAAGGGAAGCCAGGACTGGGTTACTTGGAGAAAGTTATGAGCCATCCTGGTGTCAGCAGTCAGACAGATCAGAGGTCAGAAATCAACACAGGGAAAATGATAATTAAAAGAATATTGACTAGTGGGCAGTAGTGGCTCACGCCTTTAATCCCAGTACTTGGGAGGCAGAGGCAGGCAGATTTCTGAGTTCAAGGCCAGCCTGGTCTACAGAGTGAGTTCCAGGACAGCCAGGGCTACACAGAGAAACCCTGTCTGGGGGGGAGGGGCGGGGAACATTGACTATGCAATCATAGAACATAACAGGAATGAGTGCCAGGCACGGCAAACACATTGTCATCACGACTCTTTATGAGGTTAACATGAGATTATTCATTTAAGTTCAAAGGTTTCAGATCAGCCTGGGCAACACAGTGAGACTCCCATTTTCAAAGAATAATGATAATAACAACAATAACAACAAGAAGAACGGAAGAATGGGGGCGGGGTTGGGGAGGAACCAGATGTCAGAGTTGGAGAAAGGCTCCTGGTTAGATGCTCCGTAAACTGCACACACCGCTAGACTCTTCCTAGAGAGTGGGGTGTAGAGGTCAGCTTCTCTGCCCTGGCTTCACATAGGAATCCTTTGTTGGGCTTTTGGAATCTATCCATAGTCACTACAGTAGAGATGCAAAAGTGGGGCCAGTCCTCTGGGCACACTAGGGCCCATGCGTTCAGCCTCCCTGGGCCTGGATACAGGGAAGCTGGAGGAATGGGTGTTCTGAACGTGCTTGACACAGAACAAAGGTTCTCAAAGAATTATGCCTGAGCTAGGGCAATGTTGCTATCCCTTGTATCCCGACCTGGGCTGTCACTAAGAAATATGAAGAAATACTGTGATCTAGAAAACCCATGCCCCGTGAATCTGAAACAGTATTCCTACAGTAAGAAGTGGGACATCTGTGTATTGATAGAAAGGACAAGTAGGTACCTGTGGTAACAGCCCAGTGTGACTCCAGGAAGTGGCTAACCTGAAAGAAACCGTAGTCATACTAGTGCCCCATGAGAGACCCAGCACTGAAGAATCCCTGGTCCAGGGCATCTGCAGGCCAAGACCCATGAGTCCTTTGGGGTTTCCTATTGCATGCAATGGGGTTGAAACATAAAATGGGTTGGTAGGTGGGTAAGTAGGTAAGAAGGTAGGTAGGTAGGTAGGTAGGAAGGTAGGTGGGTAGGTAGGCAGGCAGGCAGGTAGCCTGATTTAGACAGCCATCTTCACTGAAGACGATGCCAAAAAAGTATGAGTCTTGGCCACCTGCAGAAATCAAGAACAATCTAAATATACTGCTACAGCTCAGGGGGTTTTAGCCTGAGCTTTGGAAATAAGCCAGTAACTTTTTCAAAAAAACTCTCTGAAATAAGAGTCAGTCAGTCAGTCAGTCAGTCTGTCTGTCTGTCTGTCTATCCATTCATCCATCCATCTGTCTCTCTTCCCTCCCCACTCCCTGTTTTCCCCTTTCTCTGTTGGCTTCATTCCAATGGAACCTCTTCCCTGGTTAGAGAAAGGTGCTTTAGGCTGACGTTATACCAACTTCAAAGTCTTCTACAAAGAGATTGCTGCTTTCTCACTAGTTCTTGCTGAGCTCTCAAGGTTTACGCTTATTGCATGAAATCGGATCAGATGCTACGTCTCAACTGAGCCCTGTGACTGACATGCAAGCTCAGGTCTTGCTTGAGCTCATCTTTGGAGTAGGGGATGGTCAAGAAGAGGTCAGCCACATCCAAAAACATGCTTTGTGCCAGGCTCTGTTCTAGAAACTGGGTCCAGGGTAAACAAAACCAATTCCCGACCTTGTGAAGGCAGGATGGACTCTTCAAAAAAAAAAAAAAAAAAAAAAAAAAAAAAAGTAAAAAAAAAAAAATAAAAAATAAAGGTGTTAGCCCAGAAAGAAGCATGGTTGGCAAATAGGTGGAGGGAGATAGTCACCACATGAGTGGTTCCCACATTGTAATCTCCGTACCAAACCAGCGTCACCCGAAAAGTTACAACAAGGAAAATTCTGAGGTCCACTCCACACACACTTAGTCAGAAACTAGACTGGAGCAGGAATTTGTGCTTCAGCACGCCCTCTGGGTTATTCTGATACACACCATAGCTCACCAGTGGCTCTTCAGCTGTGCAGCACATTACAAGCCCTGGGGAACGTTTAAACCTCCCGATGCCCACATGCACTCAGGGTCAGTGAATCTAGACAGGAGAAACCTGACCATTAATGAATGATTCTCAGTCTTTCTCCCATCCATGTAACCTTCCGGGAAGCCTGAAAAAGTACCTATGGTTTGCAAAGCTCTCTGGTGATTTGTACTGACAGCTGTGCTAAAAGCCACGGACCATTCACCATTCCTTCTAAGTTATCTTGAAAATGCAACACATTGCCGGCAGTGGTGGCTCCTTTAATCCTAGCACTTGGGAGGCAGAGGCAGGCAGATTTCTGAGTTCGAGGCCAGCCTGGTCTACCGAGTGAGTTCCAGGACAGCCAAGGCTAACAGAGAAACCCTGTCTCGAAAAACAAAAAACAAAAATAAAAACAAACAAAAAAAACAAAAAGAAAAAAAAAGAAAAAAAGAAAATGTAACACATCTAGATACAGGCTAAACAATCTTGTTGCAGGTCTCCAGGGTCCAGGCCAGGTGTTTCCGGAATCTCAGCCTCCTATTCAAGGCATTGAAATAAAGGCTCATACAGATTTACAAAGTAACAAGGAAACTTTGTAGAAAGGCAAAGCAATAGTACAGATCAAAGAGAACCATACTGTCAAGAGGCAGTACATGAGCTCATGTAGGCAGACTACATGAGTGACGGTAGAGGAGCTCTTTTGACTCGGACTAAAGGAAGGGACATATTTTGTGTTGTTCTCTATTTTAACCAACAGCCATGAATTATATTACCTCTTCTCTACAACATGTCCATTCCCACAGTGCATTGAATTTAATCATATGTATGCCCAATGATGCATAGGCATAAGATAGTAAATAAAGGGGTCTCCTTAAGTGTTTACTGGGGGAACCACTCAAAACTACTCTGGGTTGGACCAGGGTTCCTACCCTTGTATTTGGGCATAACCCAATTAGAATAAGATTGAATGGGGCTTGTCTAAATTCCATAATTGTTAAGGAAAGGAGGGGCTTAATACATTGTTTGGAGTAGGATATGCGTTTAGCTCAGTAAAGGTGGGTGTCCCAAGTTGCTAAGTGCATTGTTTGAGAGGGGCGTATGTGTGTGCATAGGACACGCAGGTGAGGGTTCTGAGTTGTCAGGTGCATTAGTAGAAAAAAGTTGTGTGCATAGTTCAAACCAAGTGAAGTTTGCTAAACAGTTCCTTATGCTGGCTCCCTCAAGTTGGGCCACTATTTTCTTAAATCCCTGAAACAGGTGTCCCTTAGGTGTCTAAGTAAGCTGTGTTCTTGGGGAGGCTAGCCTAGTGTTGCCCACTTTCTACCCAGTGGCTGGGGAAGAGCCTGGAACCCAATGAGCACTCAATAAAGAGTTGCAGAGTTAATGAAAAAGCCAACACGAGTGCCCTGTTGGTGCTCAAGACATTCCTACTGGGGTGTAGACACTGGCTAGTCTCGTTCTAAGAAGCCACTGAGGACAACAGTGAGACTCTTGGGTTATTGATGTTGACTCTTCACCTGGAGGTTTTGGGGTCGTTTGGTTTGGTTTATTTGTTTTTCTGAAGCAGGGTTTCTCAGTATAGCCCTGGAACTCCATCTGTACACCAGGCTTCTAACTCATAGAGATCTCCTCTGACTCCCAAGCCTTGGGATTAAAGGTGTGTGCCACCACCACCCGGCTTCTTATTGAGAGTAGAAGTGGGCTCCTATGGGGGCCAGTGGAAACATGTGATAGGCCTGTTTTGCATCTACAGGACTTCTGGAGGGCCTATTAACACTCCAATGTCTGAAGTGAGAGCTGACCTTCTCTTTCTAAGACGAGCCAGTTTTTTTTTTTTTTTTTTTAGATTTTATTTATTTATTTATTTATTTATTTATTTATGAGTTCACTGTAGCTGTCTTCACACATACCAGAAGAGGGCATCAGATCCCATTACAGGTGGTTGTGAGCCACCATGTGGTTGCTGGGAATTGAACTCAGGACCTCTGGAAGAGCAATCAGTGCTCTTAACCACTGAGCCATCTCTCCAGGAACACTTAATTAGAACATCTGGTACTCACCGAGAAATTATTATTCTTAGTAATACTATCTAAGGTGTGCTGGTGATAAAGCCAAAGGCTTCACACATGCTACACAAGTACGAACCCTGAGTATATGTCTAGCCCCTCACCAAACCCCTTTGAAGCATCTTTTACTTCCTATCAGGATGTTGCACATCAAAATATCACAGGGTACCCCATAGATACATATAATTTCGATATCAATTTAAAGAGAAATTCAAAAGAAAAAGAATGTTCCAGGATATCAAAAGAAGTGGATCTGGTATTTAGATAAAATATTGATCTTAGCACCTGAGTTAGTTCTGAGTATGGTTCACACTGGAAGCCCCACATTCTGGTAACTCCTAAGAGCCTGTCCCTCTCCTGTCTTTCTTTGTTTCCCTGAATGATCAGATGTCTAGATTTTATTCCTCTCATCAACGGCCCCCAGCTGCCACCTTTTCTTTGTTTCTCCTTTCTTCTTTCTTTCCTTTCCCAGTGTTAACTGTTTGCATTTGGCTTTGATTTTTCCAGACAGGTTCTCACTATGTAGTGCTGGTTGTCGTGGACCTTATTATGTAGACCAAGCTGGCCTTGAACACACAGAGATCCACTTGTCTCTTCCTTTCTAGTGCAGGTATTAAAGGTGTGAGCCACCATGTCCAGTTCTAGTGCTAACTCTTTTTTTTTTTTTTTTTTTTAAGGTTTTGTTTTGTTTTTTGTTTTTTTGTTTGTTTGTTTTTTGGTTTTTTTTGTTTTTTGTTTTTTTGTTTTTTTGAGACAGGGTTTCTCTGTATAGCCTTGGCTGTCCTGGAACTCACTCCAGGCTGGCCTCAAACTCAGAAATCTGCCTGCCTCTGCCTCCCAAGTGCTAGGATTAAAGGCGTGTGCCACCACCGCCCTTAAGTGCTAACTCTTAAACCCAGGCCCTTATACATGCTAGACTAATCTTCTACTCCTGAGCCATATCTCTAGTCCACAGCTCATTTTACCCCTAAGGACTGGACCTGCTTTATGAATGTTTCATCCTTCCGACAAGCCCCTTCCCCTAAAGCTGGGCAAACACTAGTGGGAGCAATGTACTGTGAGGGATTTGCTCAGTGATTCATGGTCCAGTTGATGCTGTTGAACTTCAAGGATGCTGGTAGACACCAAGCTTGGTCTTGAACCATGAAAAAGACATAAATTACAGGGATAAGGAAAAAGAATGATAAATTCATGGGTTACAGAAGGGAGGAGATAGTGGGAGCCCTCTTCAGTAGGTAGGTGGGGGGCTTGAATTTTGTCTGCAGGCATTCACTCACCGGGACAAGTAAGCACCTCTGCTGGTGTCTTTTATAAATCCTAGGCAGGGTCCTGCTATGCAGCCCCAGCTCATCTTTTAACTCCTGAACCTCCAGCCTCAGCCTCCCTAGTCATGGACCACCACACCCATCTGTTTTCGTCTTGTTTTATTTTAAAGAGAAAAACTGAAGTTCAAAAAAAAAAAAAAAATTGTCTAGCCTAAGGTCAGACAGTCAGCGGCAAAAGTGAGCTTTGAACTGTAGTTTTTATTATGCCAAACCCAGAAAACCTTTGCACATCATTTTAATAGGGAAACCGATAAGGAAGTGAGGGAAAGAGATTTTTAATGAGAGGAGATAGGGGAATTTGATAGGGACAAAGTATTCTAATCTCCCCCATTCCACCTCTTTGGTCTCATCTAGCTCTGTATTATAAGCTAAAGTTGATTATGGTAGCCTTTAGAAGTCTCACCTAAGTATCTGTTTTGCGGCAGGGGATCTAGGTAACTGAGCTCTCAGTACTTGCTGGAAACCCATAACCACACAGGCACGTTTCATAAGGCTCGGGGACGCTGCCGGCGTCCCCAACCAACAGCTGGACCTTGGAACTCCGCCCCCTTAGTCCCTCCCTTGCCGCCTGGCCCCTCCCTCCTGTCTAAGGTGGCCCAACTCCCTGTAAGTCCCAGCACCGCCGGGGTGCGGGAGGAGGACTGCGGGCGGGGACGGGACCTGGCTCACGGCGGCACCGAAGTTTCCTACCGCCGCGCTGTCACCCCGGCCGGCGTCCGTGCCATGCCGGAGCACTGGGGGCGCGCTGCAGCATGAAGGGTGGCGATCAGGCTTATACCAGAGGTCCCTCTTTGGGCTGGCTCTTTGCTAAGTGCTGCTGTTGCTTCCCTTGTAGAGGTAAGTGGCATTTTAACCGGGCTGGCGGGACTGAGAAGGCAATGGGGTGAGGGCTCTGGAGAGAGGGTGTGCTGTGAACCGCCTTGGGCTCAGTTTTCCAGGCAGGAGATCCCGCTCGAGCTAGGGGATGCCGAGTTGCAGTTTGGGGACGCAGTTACTTCCCAGCGAGTTTGGACTGGGGGGATGCGGATATAGAGTAAGAGGGACTTGGTGAAAGAAGCACAATTCAGTGCTCATTTACATATGGATCTCAGCTTCGAGATTAACTGGCTCCTGGCTAGAGGAATATCTTTGACACCGGTTTTCCTAAGTAACAATTTTCTTATGGGGCTGGAGATCACTTTTTTTCTGCTTGGGCATTCACAGACCAACGTGGATTTACAGCTTTGGGCCAGACGTTGGCTCATTAATTAACCAAGAACTCTTTTGTGGACCTAATTAGGACTGTATTTAATTATTCTGCTAATTTTAATGTCATTGAAGAGACTGGCAGGAAGCAACCAGTTTCCCCAAAGCAGTTTGCAAAACAGGGTGAGAAAGGACCTCAGAGGGAGGGTTATGGGTTGTGAAGCACTGAGAGAGAGAGAGAGAGAGAGAGAGAGAGAGAGAGAGAGAGAGAGAGAGAGAGAGAGAGAGAGACCTCTGAACTGTTCATGTCACTTTACCATCTCAGCTGGGAAGGCAGGGTAAAGAGTGTTTATATGGTTAGAGACAAAAGACCATGCCCGCCCCCACCCAAATTTTTTTCACCTATTAGGCTTCGGCCTCCAGCCCTATTTACAGAGCCTCAGTCTGAGACTCAGATCTCAGCAGTACCCATACCACCTTTAGATGGAGGTACCCAGTGATCCATCCTCACAAGCTTGACAAATTCCTAGCCCAAAACAGATGTGTGGCTACAGAGACTAATGAAATCCCGAGGACCTTCTTCCATGTCATTAAGGCTCATAATCCCAGCAACAGATTCTCTCCGTGTCTTCATTAATTCGAACAGCCTGAAACGGAGCTGTATCCTGCTCCAATCGCTGCTTTCGTGGGGAGGAGGGGTCGGAGTGGGCAGGGACCGCTCCGAGACTAGAAACCGTGCCTGGGAACTGAAGGGAAGGAGTGTTACGGAGGAGAGGAAGCCGGAAGCAGCCAGCGGGATCTTAGTGGATAGGTTTGTTCTCAAGTCTCTGCTGCCTGCATTAGGGTAAAGGGTTTCCAGGCAAGATTTCTTGGGAGTCCGTTTCCTGTCAAAGAGGAGTGTGGGGTTTTGGGCGGTGGTTATGTCACTTGCAGCTGGCCTTCTTGGATCCACATGGGGCAGTACTGTTTTGTGAGTCGCCCTGGCTATCCATTACTGAGTAGAGGAATGCTGGGACCTGCAGGCTTTGTGGCTAGGAGGGGGGCGTGGGAAAGGGGATGTTGCTGGAGTTAGCTGGCGCTGCCGCTGCCGTAGACCTCGGACTGAAGTTGGTGCGAGGCAATGAAAGCAGCTAACAAAGCTGCCACTTCTTACTCTTTTTTCTTTTTTTCTTTCTTTCTTCTTTTTTTTTTTTTGTTTTTTTTTTTTGTTTTGTTTTGTTTTGTTTGTTTGTTTGTTTTTCGAGACAGGGTTTCTCTGTGTAGTCCTGGCTGTCCTGGAACTCACTCTGTAGACCAGGCTGGCCTCGAACTCAGAAATCCGCCTGCCTCTGCCTCCCAAGTGCTGGGATTAAAGGCGTGCACCACCACTGCCCGGCCCTACTTCCCTTTTTTAAATAAGACAAATCATCGATTTTGTCTCTTTACCTGCTGCTGAGAGAATTTGCTCTCTTGCTGCCTGAGTGATGAAACTCATGAGTCAGAGCCTACAGCTGTGGTTCCCTAGGCCACCACCAGCTGTGGTGCACCACCGCCCAGCCCACTTCTTACTCTTAACTAGATTTCCAAGGTGTGAGGATGGAAACTGAGTCCTGACCTCAGCTGTAGGGGCTGGGCAGAGTGAGATAGAATCTGAGGCGTACTACCCATCTCTACCCTCCCTCAGAACAGAGTGGTGGGAGTCTCCACTCAGCCCCAGGGCATCAATTCAGCGGCAGGCAGAGAAGATAAGGTCCGCATTGAAGCCGTCTGCATCCCATCGCCTGGAGCCCCGAACTTTGTGGGAAGATGCCCTGCTGCCAAGGAAAAGACACAGGGAGGGGTTCTAGTGGAGGGTGTTCACCAGCAGGAATTATTCGGCTGCCTACTCAGTGGAACCAGTTTCTCAGGTCTTACAGACCTACTACCATTAAAAGGCAGTTTCCCTACTTCTTCTTCTGTTTTGTTTTGTTTTGTTTTGTTTTGTTTTGTTTTGTTTTGTTTTAGTTTGGTTTGGTTTGGTTTTTGGTTTTGGGTTTTTGGTTTTTTGAGACAGCTTCTCTGTGCAGCCCTGGCTGTCCTCCTAAGTGCTGGGATTAAAGGCGTGCACTACCACTGCCCAGCCCTACTTCCCTTTTTTAAATAAGACAACTCATCGATTTTGTCTCTTTACCGGCTGCTGAGAGAATTTGCTCTCTTGCTGCCTGAGTGATGAAACTCATGGGTCAGAGCCTACAGCTGTGGTTCCCTAGGCCAATGGGCTTTGACAACCTGGTTACTAGTCATTCAGACTATGAGGGGCTCAAAACCAGAAGGAAGGAGCACAAGGCCAAAGAGATGGTGAAGTGGAAGGTGGGGCTAGGGGTTTTTTGTTTGTTTTTGTTTTGTGTTTTGTTTTTTGGGTTGTTTTTTTTTTTTTCTTAAAGTTTAGGGGACCTTACTGAATTTCTCTGGGCAAACCTTTGTAATCTTAGTTGGTGTCACTAGGAAAAAAGCTGGTATTCAGTAAATGCCTGTCTGTGGCCTGGAAATTTCACATTTGAGGAAAGCACGCACTCACTTAGTTGGGCTTGTCTTTTGATGTGGAAAAGCGAAGTTTCCCCTTTCTTACTTACTCGTTTATATTTTGGTTCTGTTGAGTACTGGAAGATTACAAAGATTTGAGGAAAGATGAGCTCTCCTTCCTACTTTGAAGTCCAGTGTTGAAGGAAATAATAAAAGGTCTACTACCCCTTTTCTTACAAGGAAATAGAGATAGGTGAGGAGGAGAAATGAGACATTTGCAGCTGCCTTTTTTGACAGCAAAAACAAACAAAAGTGAAATAATGCCCTAAACAGAAAGAAAAGAAAGAAATACCAGCCCGTGTGTATCTGAAGGGCCATAAATTATTGGTGTCACACGCTGTGAGGGGACTGGGCACTGCTGTGTCTAGCCAAACTCTCCTTAAAGCCCAAAGAAGTGGGTCAGTTTAAGAGAATTCTTCAGTTATCGTAAAGAAAAAAAAAAAAGACAAAAGACATCTGGGCTAGTGAGCAAGATCACTCAGTGTATAAAGGTGCTTGCAGCCAAGCTTGACAACCTGGGTTTGATCCCTAGAATGTACATGGTGGAAGGAGAGGACCGATTCCTTCCAAGTTGTACTCTGACTTCCACATGCAAGCTGTGTTATGCACCTACCCACCACTACAATCAATCAATCAATCAATCAATCAATCAAATTAACTAAAAAATATTGTTTAAACCTGTGCCGTGGTGGTGCATGGCTTTAATCCCAGTACTCTGGAGGCAGAGGCAGGCAGATCTCTGAGTTCAAGGCCAGCCTGGTCTACAGAGTGAGTTCCAGGACAGCCAGGGCTGTTACACAGAGAAACCCTGTCTCAACAAAACAAAACAAAAATTGTAATTGTTCAAGATCCTTTCAGTGTGACAAAAAGGATCTCAAATCACCTGAAGACTATATGTCCCACAGAATTTTGTGACTTGGATCATAGATCCCAGATCCTTCTAGAAGGAAGCCATTTTAGGACCCTCAATTTTCCAATCAGCTTGTGGCTTTGGCTCTGTGGACAAGTATCCCTCCTGGCAAGCTTTTTCTCACCACCATCCATCCTTCTTGTCATGTGCAGGGTCTTGTTTACATATGTGTACTGCAGTTTCTGTGTCCTTGTATTTGAAACCTGATGCTTCATCTCTTTCCACGCACACTGAGACACTGTAGCAGGCTAAGCATCTAAGGGGAGGGTGGCAGTGACTTAGTCCAGAAGAATCCATTCATGAGGTGCTGGGTGACCCTTCCATGGTCCTTGCAGAACAGGGTACTTAGTTCCTGCTTGTCTCAGACATCTGAGGGTATAGATGGGTTTCTAGAGAGTTACAGGGTATCCAAAGGTATCATCGCATCATCGTCCATAGTTATCTCACCCTTTTCTGTCTTTTCCCAGACTCCCTAACCAGGAACCTTATGACTTAATGTGATACAGCTCATTTTATAAACTGCTTATGTGTGAAACCATGACACCTAGTTCCTTCAGAAAGGTGTTGCTAACCTGGAAGAGGTACCTTGTGACACTTTAACTCACTACACAGGGGACAAAATCTTTGTGACACCATACATTATTTCTTCATCTTCTAGAAGTTACCTTAACCATTGTCTTAGTTAGGGTTTCCGTTGCTGTGAAGAGACACTGTGACCAAGGCAACTCTTATAAAGGACAACATTTCATTAGGGCTGGCTTACAGTTTCAGAGGTTCAGTCCATTATCATCAAGACAGGAAGGAGCATGACAGCATTCGGGAAGGCACAGTGCTGGAGGAGCTGGGAGTTCTGCATCTTGTTCCAAAGGCAAACAGGAGAAGACTATCTCCCACATGGTTAGGAGGAGTGTCTCAAAGCCCACCCCACAGTGACACGCTTCCTCCAACAAAGCTACACCTATCCCAACAAGGCCACACTTGCTAATTGTGCCACTCCCTGGGCCAAGCATAATCAAACCACCACAACCATGAAAACTAAATTCACCATTTGACATTCTTCCCCAGTATACTTCTTGGGTCCCTTCATCCCCATTGGTATACCTCAATGTGGGAAGAGGTAGCATATACACACACTGTTCCCAACTCAAATCCTATGGTCTTCTTTACATCTCTGACTTCCATATGTCTCTTAACTAGGGAGAAGTAATGAGATATTAGCTATTCCCTAGATAACAGTTGTGGCTGTCATGTCATAAATCCCACTTTGGAATAGAAAGTTTAAAATGCAGTTCTGTGTCATTTATGTATTTATTTATCTGTTTAGTTAGTTAGTTGGTTAGTTAGTTAACTTCCAGGTAATTTAAAAGTCAGCAAGCAGATGAACATCCGAAGTTAACCTAAGCCCATAAAATTATGCTGTGTATACACCTGACTCCAGACGTCTGGATTTTTTTTTTTTCTCATGATGTTCATTTTAGGAACCTTAACATAAATTTCTCTTCCTCCCAGAAACTTTACCCTACCACTTTTTTAAAATGATAATTCTTATCATCCCAACTGTATAGAAATATACACTGTGTCACAGGGTCATTAAGGGCATACAGGGGGTAGACAGTAGATCCAGAATCCATCCTGACAACCTGCCTTGCACATCTAAACTTTTAATCAGTTTTTGAAAAAATATAATAACCCATTAACTCCAGTGTGTGGTGTCCCCGTCGCTCTGGGTATGGGGTCATCTACTGGCCCGTGATGGGCTTCCTAAGAGCCACACCCTTAAAGAAAACTGACTCTCCCTCCTGCAGGACCCTCCACTGTTGGTTGTTCCTTAATTAGGGACTCCTGAGCCTCTTCCTGTTCCATGCTAGAATGTTAACTGGTTTGACATGCGCAGACAACCACAGTCCTATGAGTTCGTGAGTGTGATGCTCCAGTCACATCCAGTTTGCACCTGTCCTTCCCAGCCTCTGGCTCTTAGGGTCTTTCTGCCCTTCTTCGGTGATGGTCTCTGAGCCTTGGGGAGGGGTGTGATATGGACGTCCTAATTGGCTGAGCATCCAGTACTTACTCCCTGCCCTTCGACCTGTTTGAGTTCTTGCATTAAGCACCATTCACTACGCAGACGTTGCGGAGCTGTGGGTTTCTGATGTGTGAGAGCTGCAGTAGTCTCCAGGTAGAGAGATTCAGAGGGTTGTTTGATACTGTGTCCACTTGACAAAATAATAGTAGTAGGTTCACCCCTAGGGTCTATGAGGTTCACAAACATTGGTTCTTAGTCAGATGTGCAGTATTGGACATGTGTGGAACAAACCTGAAATTCAAGCAGCTGGGCATCCTCATAACATTAGGGCCACTACTACACCCAAGTGTATCTCACACCAGCCATCATTAGTGCAATTCACAGGGTTCACTGCTGGGTAAGAGCGTTAATGATTTTTTTTTACCTTCCAGCAGCCTGCATATTACCTTTCAGTACTATGAAATCTAGTCAGCAGGGGAAAAGCTTCCTGGTCAGCACCATCTTGACTCCTCCATATCCTAAGTCCAATGTGTCTTCATTAATAGGGGCATTCTGATTTGTCCTGTCTCTTAAAAACATTGCTCCTCTTCAGTGGCTGTGGGCCTTGTGTTCTCCTTCAGATAAAACCCCAGACCCAGTCCATCCATTCCCACAGAGTCCTGGAGAGCCAAGGTGCTGAAACCTGGCAGGAAGAGGGAAGGAGTGTGTGTGTGTGGTGGGGGGTGGGTCTCAAACCGAAGTGCCAAAGTGGAAGTTAGAATAAATAGGAAGCCCGACTTGTCACACTTCTCTAGAGGAGGAAAAGAACCAGCCCAGCCATTCATAGCAGAACTAGAATGCCTTCCCAGGAATCCTTCCTCTACTCCATCTCCTTGGGAATGTAGCATCTCATCACTGAGATGCCACTGAGATGTGCACAGATCACGGCCCAGGAGAAGCTTGGATGTTGACTGTGGAATAATATGCTGTTCCTGGGGGTGATGGTACCATCTGCCTGCCATTAGAATTAGATCTGCCTGCTTTGCTTTAAAGACTCTTCTATCCAAAGATGACAGTGTATGCCATCGTGACCCTTTATCATTCCTAGTAGACAATCATGTGACTTTGCTATTGTTTGTTTTGACCCCTGGTTCAGTTTCATTAAAAGAAAACTTTCTTTTCTTGCCTAGTTATTTATTTATAAAAGACTTACTATGTTGCCCAGGTTGGCCTCAAATTCCTGGCTTCAAACCATCCTCCTGCCTCATCCTCCTACCTTAGCCTTCCGAGTAGCTGGAACCACAGGCATGTGTCCTTAAACAGATGGTGGAAATGAACCCACAAATGCATTCCTCTCGTTCCATCTTTGACTGCACCTAGTTTTATGTAATACTGTTTTAATTTACTTGACAAATGTTTGTGATCTGACTGCATGCTAGCCCTGCACTGGACACCTGGGAGAGGGTGGACTCATGGTGTGCATACAGTAGGCTGCTGTGAGGATCAGTTAAGGTGAAGGACTCAGCATAGCGCCAGGCATGGGGCTCACTTGTAAATGCTGCAGTTACTACTGACCATAGCATGCTGGCCAAGTCTCTGGCCTCTGGGTCATAATGTTATAAATCTGCATCCCTAAACTATTTTAATGGTCCTGGCTCAGACCATCACCACTGTACTTCCGAGTTGTGGAGAGTAGTCAAAGTAGGGAACAAAAATTTGTCATCTTCTTTTTAAAAAATTTAAATCAATTTTAAAACCTATGAATACTGCTGGTGTCATAATCATTTTGTTTCATAAAGGAGTCAACCAAGGCCGGAGAGACTTAAGTGACCCCACGTTGTCCTTCTTTTGAGTGGGAATGCCACTGTTTTGTCTTTGCTGGGGATGGAAGCCAGGATCCCACATATGCTAGGCAAGTACTCTACCCAGCACTGTACCCACATTCTCTAAAAAGAAAAGGCCATTTTCTCCTGCTTCTTGACCCCAGCTAGCAATCTAATCGAAATGCTTGTCCCCCTGTGATACAGCTACTGTGTGCTTAGACCCTTTGATGCTTCTCCAGACTGTTTCTGCCTGGTTTGGAGGAAAAAAAGAAAAAACCTACACCCCTCACTCCAAAGTTCTTGTGCTCAGCTGAAGTTTAGACAAGGCCGCCTATATCCTTCATAGGTAAGGGACGAGGTGCCTTGGCTCTCTGCCTGGTCTTTTTCAGTGACTAATAGGACTCATCTTTCAACTTCTGTAGGTAGTACCACTTTCTGTGTGGTACTTCCTGGAAGGAGGGGAGCCCTGGCTACACCCTGAAGTGGCTGAGAGGCTGCCAGTGGCCTTCCTGTAAAAGAGCAAAGCTTAAGAGTTTCCGAGCGTGTTCTTCCACATTCTTCCTGGCCCTCTGGTGACCAAGGTGAGGAAACTCAAGTTGGAGGGAAGGGAAGCCCCTTCTGTTGCTGGGTTAAGGCAGCAGCTACTTACATCTGTTGCTCTGTGGTTGTTAGCATACGTGAGTTTCCTCTCACCAGATCTCAGGACGTCCCTGGCTCCTCCACTTCCAGTACTAGACTCTGCATGTTGTTAGGGATAAAGGGATGTTACCTACTGCCAAGCTTTTTTGTTAAAAATGGTGCTGAACAGACCACGCAGGCCAGTTTGCACAGCCCGGCTCACACCAATGCTGGGAATCCTCTCTCTCCCGCTGGCAGAATGCCTGGGAGCAGAAGTAACCTTGTGTGGTCAGTCAGGACAATAGTAGACATGCTAGTCTCAGCCCCCAGACTCTAACGTGATTTAACAAGCTCCCTGGTGGTCATAGACCCTGGGGTGAGGCACAAAGGCTTAGTACCTCTGGTGTTTGCATTTCCTCTGGCTTCCTTTCTCTTTCTGGTTTGTTCCCTCTTCCTCCTACTCACTCTCACTCTCTCTGTGTCTCTCTGTGTTTCTCTGTCTCTCACTCTTTCTCTTTTTCTCTCTCTTTCTCCCCTCTCCCTTCCCCCAACTCCTGAAAGAAAAAGCATTCTATATGAGAAGGCCACTTCTCCCCTGGGGAATTCTTGTTTGGGGAAGTCCAAGAGGCCTTCTTGGCATTCACTGGGCTGGGGGCTGGGTGGGAGAGGGAATGAGGAACCAGGAGAGCTCTATGCTCTGGGAGCTTCCTGAGCCTGTGGGGTGAGGGTCCTGTGTTGCCTCCCTTCTCTTCCTACTGTGATTACAACAAAACCAAATGCTAGACAAAGGAAGACTTGGCTACAACTCTATTCACCTCTTTCTATGCAAATTGGCTCCTAATTTACATAATGTTTTAGAACTTGCTTTTATTTCACCTTGTGAAATCTTCCAGGTGGACTTTAGGAATTTGTTTCGTTAGCTGGGTGGCGGTGGCCCACGCCTTTAATCCTAGCACTTGGGAGGCAGAGGCAGGTGGATTTCTGAGTTTGAGGCCAGTCTGGTCTACAGAGTGAATTCCAGGACAGCCAGGGCTACACAGGTAAACCCTGTCTCACAAAAACAAAAACGGAATTTGTTTTGTTGTTATCCAGGAACTCACTCTGTAGACGAGGCTTGGAACTCATGAGATCTTTCTGCCTCTACCTCCTGAGGTGTGCCCACCACACCCAGCAGGATTTTTTTTTCCAGTGATGGTGCTGTCACTCAGAAAGTTTTACATGCTGGGCAAGGGTACTATCTGTAATCTCTGTCCTCAGCCCTCCAGGATAATTGGGCGGCCAAATTGCTGCTCTGGAAACAGACTTGAGCTAGAAAAAAACTGCTGGTGTGAGTTTTGTGTACCCCTTAAGGCTTGTGGGAAGCTATGAGGAGGGCTGTGGGTTAGGACGCAGATGTTTCTGAGATGGCATGTGGACACACTAATGCTTGGATGCTTGGCCTGGAGCTCGTCTGCCTTCCATACCTTCCTTTGCTGCAGAGGTAGATTTTCTGCCCCCTCAGGAGATCTATGAACTCCAGAGGCTGGAGCTGCAGCCTCCCTCCTCTCTGTGTCATGTGATTAATCTCAAAACTCAGGTTCAAGAGTTCTGTGTTTCTGTTCTTCGAGACATTCCTTAAAATATAGGCCATTAAATCCATAAATATGAGAAGGAAGGGTCGATATCTTTTTCTATCTTGAAAAAAAATTAAATATAGGCAAATGAAGATAAAATACCATCCCTTAAACATACCAACTTGCAGAGCAGTGGTTCTCAGCCTTCCTGATGCTGTGACCCTTTAATACAGTTCCTCAGGTTGTGGTGACCCTTCAACCAAAAATTATTTCATTGCTACTTCATAACTGCAACTTTACTACTAAGCAATGTGTCAGTTCCTAAAAACCATTGGAAATATGTGCTTTCCAGTGGTCATAACCCACAGGTTGGGAGTGAGTGTGTGTGGACATTTACAGGGGTTACAAAATATTCTAGACTTTGAGAACAGATTACTAACCATTGGTAGCTTGAGATTGGCTCATAGTGGTTTCTTCTAGGGAGGAACCAGACACAATACACACCCAGGGACTTCCTACTTTATTTGAATACCTGGGACCAACCGCAAACTGAGGTGCCTATTTAACATATCAAAGCAGTCCTGGCCACCAGACTCTCCAGTCATCCCTCAATCTCTACCTGTTTACAGGTATGGCTGGCATATCCCCCACTCTCTTCCCCCCACCCCCTTCCATGAGCTCCACAGACCAGGGCTGGGCTGCCTTCCCCGTTCACTCTGGTCTCTCCAGAAACCTCTGGCTGTGCTTCCTCTACCACACCTAGGAACACTTGTGTCCTCCCTTCCTTTCTCTTTTCCTTTCATCTGGTGCCAAACCCCAGGTCTGCTTTGATACATTCAATAGGCACCTCTGTCGGCCATTTGTCCAGGGTTTAAGACCTAACAATACCACTAGATATCTTTTAATCATGCATCCATGTGAATTGTCCATATTCAATCAGCTTCCTTATTTGAAGTGATTTCTCATTTTTGCTCTAAACAATATTATAAGGACAACCTGGCCATACCTGCATCCTAAGGACAGATTCCGAGAGAGGGGGCTCTTCCCTAGGGGGACATCTGAACTCGGAAGCTTCTGTGCCCCCAGTATAGCTTCATACCCTTTGAAAGGAGCGGTGTGCTGGATTTTGTTCAGTATTATGGAAAGCACCCTCTGGAACGTGGAATTTCATGGCTCCCCAACTGTTTACTTCTGTTTACATTTTCTGAATTAACTTAATTCTTTTATATGAGAAAAATGCCCTGGCTCAGAGTATAACAAACTAATACCTTTGATTCTTGGGCTATGTACTAATATACAGAGTCTAAAAATAGAACTGTATTTTGTGGTTCTGTATTGCAAGGTAATAGATTGCTGTAGTGAGAGGCTGGGTGGAGAGCCACCGTGACTGAGTGCTGGATCGACTGCTTTTCTCTGCGACCTTGGACAACTTAGATAAATAAATTTGTTTCTTGTTTTTTTTTGTTTTTTTGTTTTTTTTTGTTTTTTTTTTTTTTTTTTGGAAAATAGAAACGACCATGGAATCTATTCATGGAGATTTTTGCAAAGCATAAATGAATTGACATATATAAACCACTCAGGCTGGTTTGTTTTAAGTGCTACAGAAGTGTTTGGTTGTTATGGAACAGCCAGAAGTCCCAAGTGTCATGTTCAAATGATTCCAGCAGTTCCTTAATCATGTGGAAAGTTAAGGCATACACTTTCTGTGTCACTCCAAAATGTTGGAACTACCGGAATTCACCAGGTGTCAAAGACACAGTATCAAAAAAAAAATTTTTTTAATTAAAAAAAGTAGAGTGCATCAATTGTTTTAATTGATTCCATGTTAAAATGGAGATAATATTCTGCAAGTCCTTGAGCTGAGCAAATTTGGGACTAGTACTCATAGAAAATTCTAGATACTAGTAGCTAGATTCATGCTCCCAAATATTTTACAGTCCAGCTTGGGAACTGATTGGTAGGTATGAAACAGTTATAGCAAGCAAACAAGGAAGAATTAGTCACCAAGAACAAGAAGGCTGACACTCCAAGTTCCCATCTGATTGCTAGTTGGTGTAATTAAACAGCTGCTAAGGGGGCCATCTGGGAGGCTTCCCAAAGCACAGAAGGCAGGTAAGGACTTTCAAAGGACTCCATGTGAATAGAGGAGCAGAAACATTCAGAGGACCACAAAGAAAGCAGGTTAGAGCCGCCTTTAGAGCTGCTCTGCCCAGTCTGTTTATTCCCCGGGGTTCAGCGGGCTTGAAGTGAAGCTAGCTCAAACTGAGATGTCCCTCTGCTGCACACACCAGCTTTCAAAGACACGGTATCAAAAACAATTATTTTTGATTAAAAAAGAATGTGGAGTGCTTCAATTGTTTTAATTGGTTCCATGTTAGAGTGGAGATAATATTCTGCAAGTACTGGTTGTAATGAGTATTATACATTGTACTTTCACCTCTTTTCTTTCTTTCTTTCTTTCTTTCTTTCTTTCTTTCTTTCTTTCTTTCTTTTTGGTGGAAATTGGGGAGATGACAGTCATACTAACTATAGCAGATGACTTGACCTTTTAAGGGGGAAGGTAGTGAAAGCAGAACGCACCTGCCTCTTTGTTTGGGGGAGACAGAGCTGGTTGATGGATCCGGCCAGCGGGAAGCCCAGCTCTTTGGAAAAAAATCTAGGATAACAGGGACCCAGCAAACTGGAATTTTCTCCCAGTTCCTGAAACTGCCTTGACCAAAAATCCTTTCCGATGGTAGCCACTTACATCTGGTGTTCACAAATGTCTACTGAGATTCTGGGGACCCTCTACCACTCTGGGGACCCACGTCCATCTAAAACCACAACTTGGTAATCGACAACCAAGAGCCAAGAGCTGGGTCCAGCTGCTTTACTTTATCAGATGTAGATGGAGCCATGGATTAGGTTCCTCTGTGTGTGTGTGTGTGTGTGTGTGTGTGTTGTCTTTTACACACATACATCTTCTGTGTGCTCTCAAGTCAAAATAAAAATAAATGGGACATTGAGACTGTCCCCTCATGGGGCATGGAAATGGATTTTATTTGGGTATCTGGGGCCCTGCTGAAACAGTGATGTAATTACTAAAAGTTGTGTTGTTGCCTTTCATTGGACTCCTAACACACACTGTTTGAACTCTGGGCCATATTTAAGGACTTTCCAAAAAGCCTTGCTAAGTATTATTGGAGAACACAAAGAAAATACAGTCAAAGAGCATAGGGCCACATATGGCTGTGTGGAGTTTAAGTTTTGGTACCTTGCTTAAAGCTGGTTTGTTTCAGTAGCTCAGATAGGCTGGGCACTGTGTCACACCACAGTCCTAATGCTGGGACCATCACCTGAACCAGGAGGTCAAGGCTAGCCTGGGTAGCACAGGGAGAGTCTCATCTCAGAAAAGAAGGGGACTAGGGGCTTACATGGAAGTCTTTGCTCTACAGACCCTGAGCATCTGTGCTCTCTGGCCACAAAGGGTCATGATGGCACCTTCACTTCCTCCTTCAGGACCTCTGTCCCTATGGAACTGTGAACCCGTGACCTGAACCTCATCTTAGATAGCTTACCACTGGGATCTACATTAAAAACAGCAGACTCCCATTCACTGTCTCTCACCTTGGCTCTTCCCTCTCATCCTGAGCACCCACCTACAGGGGATGGGCTCCTGTCCTGAGGTCTCCTGCCTCCACAGCTCCTGCCTCTCTCAGGATCCACCACCTCCACAGTCATGACCCACATCTCAGGTGTGTCTATGGACCCCTCTTTGGATAAATTGTAGATCTGATGTGGGCTGTTGTTCTAAGTCAGTTCTGAGATCTTGCCCAGTCCCTAGTCCATCAAGGGCTTTAGAACCCAGAGATGGGGCTAGAGACACGGCTTAGCACTTAAGTCCAAGAAGACTTGGGTTTGATGTCCAGCACCCACTTGGCAGCTCACAACTGCCTGTAACTCCAGTTTTAGGGTATCTGATGCCCTCTTTTGGCCTCCATGGACACTGCGTGCATGCAGTACACAGACATGCATGCAGGCCAAACACCCATACACATAAATAGTAACAACCAAGGTTAAAAATAAAAAATAAAAAAAAGGAGCCAGCGATAACCATGCTTGTTCATTTGTGTTCTGCCAGGGACAGAGCCCTCAGCAACCCTTGTAGGGTTTGTTTCAGCCTTTCTAATTTTTAATCTTCCAGCTCTTTGTGACTTGGTTTAGAAGTTCTGTCCCTTCAGCCTAACAAATAGTGCTTCCATTTGAGAGCGTCAGCAGCCAGCCCTTGTATAGTGACTGCCTCTCTCCTCACACAGCTTGTGATCCAGCTCAGTCCCAGGGAGGTGGTCAGGTCTAAATTTAACTCTGACCCTTCTGCCAGCTAGGCAAGCCAGACTCTGAGAGCAAAACCAGAACTGGATTGTTCCCAGGGTGTGTGTATGTGTGGGAGGGAGAAGGGGAGGTGGATGAACCCTTCCAAGAGCCTAACAGCCCTGGGAGAAGACGAGAAGGAGGCCAGGGTGGGGGAGGACCACAGGTATCACTGTTGGCCTTTACCCTAGCTTGTCTGAGTCCCTTAGAGAAAGTCCCTTGCATTCTCCGCCCTCCCAGATTCCTCCCATTGTAAAGTGTCAGTGACATAACTTAGTGGACTTGTAATTGCCATGGCTACTTGCCAAACATTATGCCACAATTATGTATTCACCTTTGTCTCCTAATCCAAAGACAACTGGTCCCAGGTACACGAGATAAAACCTGCTCATTGTGCTATGTTGATAGCTTGCTGGCTTGAGGTTTTATTCAGTTGGCATCTTCTTATTTTGTATCAGTGGGTACATATGGCAGAGACAGGGCAGGACCAGTGTCTGAAGTCCTGTTTGTAGAATGGCTTTGCCAAGCCAGGCACTGAAAATGTGTAACCGGAGAGCACTGAAGGATTTGGCCACACTTTCCATTTGTAAGTACCGTCACATTCAGCACTCTGTAGACTGCGTCTGTGAGGGATCAGGTTGTGATTCAATGGTATCATCTCTGTGTTTCTACCCGATCTGTAACAGACACTTAGCAAGCAGTCCTAAGACACGTTGAAGAAGCTGTGTTGAGTTCCTGTGTCTTTACAAAGTACCTTCACGGGAAGTTAAGAGGCAAAAAAGAGCACAAAGCTTTTGTGAGGAAGTGCCTGGTTAGTGTCACAAGTGGACTTGACTGGGAAGGGAATGTAGGTCAGCCAGCTCTCCAGAGCTCATCTGTCTTTTCTTTTCTTTCCTTTTCTTTTTTCTTTTTAAGTAAAGATCTAATCACGAGCAATTCTTTTGGCTCAAATCTCTAAGATCCAGGAGGAT
Source organism: Arvicanthis niloticus (assembly GCF_011762505.2). Lineage (NCBI taxonomy): Eukaryota > Metazoa > Chordata > Mammalia > Rodentia > Muridae > Arvicanthis > Arvicanthis niloticus. Next base: position 20,716,796 of record NC_047669.1, on the reverse strand, counting down.
CAAGCTGAGTCTCTCCTCTGGCATCAGTGCACCCTGACTTCCATATTCCAGTTCCTTCTGTGGTTTGCTTTAGAGATTGTAGGTTGTGAGGATTTAGGCAAAAACACACAGTTCCTGGTTCCCGAGCACAGAGAATGCACAGCAGACTCTAGCTCGAGGGTTTTTTGTTTTTTTTTTTTTTTTTTTTTTGTCTTTTACAAGGCCTTCATTGCAGAAGGTGGGCTGGGGGTGGACAAGTGAGCACTGCTTTCAAGGAGACAGACATGGGACATGGGCTTCCTGTTCCGGTCAGTCTTTGCCTAATCTTTGGACTCTTGGAGCGTCTCCACTGTTGATCTGTAGATCTTGGGCTGGTTCAAGGTGATGGTTCTCCTAAGAAATGGTCTCCTCTCTCTCAAATCCTGGAAGCCGATGTGTTGGATTCTTTTTTTTGTTTTGTTTTTGTTTTTTACTTTTCACTTTTTTCCTTTCCTATGTTTGTATATGTGGTCTATGTGTGCATGTTTCTGTACGTTCACTTGTGTATGGATATATGTGTGTATGCATGTTCCTATGGAAGGCCAAATTTGACATCGGGACTCTGCCTGGATGACTCTCCACCTTGATCTTTAAGGACGGGATCTCTCTGTCAATCTAACCCAGAGTTTGCTAACAGTGTAGTCTCACTAGCTAGCTTGCTCTAATCCCATGCTTCCGAGGCAGGCTGTTTAACTGCTGAGCCATCTCCCAGCCCTGTGTTGGATCCTTTGAGCAGGTTTTTTTTTTTTTTTTTTTTTTTTTTTGACAAGCTACTACTGAGGGGCTTCGTATCTGCTCATTGTGTGTCATTACTCTACATTCCTGTTCAAAGCAGATCCTCTTAGACATGTTCTTTTAATTACTATAGTTATCTCCTTGGCTCTGATAAATATCTGACCTGCCATCTATATCCGTTTAATTTCTGTTCATCAGAACTAGATCGGCCAACTAGAGTTTATTATATTTAATAACTGTATTTCTCACTTTACACACAAAAACCAAAGAAACTTGATTCTTTGTGTGAATGTACTATTGGTTAAATTAGTTTTTTTTTTTTTTTGGACAAGGTTTTATTATGTAGCACTGGCTGGTCTGGAACTCTTTTCTGTAGACTAGGCCAGTCTTGAACTCACAGAGATCAGCCTGGCTCTGTCTCCTGAGTGCTGAGACCAAGGGTGTGAACCACCACATTTTTTTGTTGTTCACTTACAACTTCACGTTTAGTGGGGAGGAAGACGTCCTGAATTTCTTGGCTCATCTAAATTGTATCACATCCTCCTCCTTAAATTAACCCTTCTAGTCCAGAGAATGAACTATCTGTGTTATTGCAGGACAAGCTGCTGGGGTAGAGCAGGCAGGGTTTCACCTCTCAAAGCCAGGAAGTCTGGAGAGCTCTTATGAAGAGCAGACATGCTGGGGAGACAGCCAGCAGATGCCCTCCACAGTGAATGTCAACCTGGGTCTGAAGGGAAACGGGGGTAGTTTAAGAACCACTGAAACACGTCCATCTTTCCTGGTGCTCAAAGGACAGAAAGACAGGCCGTGTAGAACTATGTTCACTGAGGCGTCATGACGGAGCACCTGGGTCTTAGAGGGTCAGGGCTGGTGTTCTTTATCTAAGAAACCAAGAACATAGCACAAAGGGCACAGAGGCCTGGGTGAGGAAGGAGCTTCCCTAGCAAAGACAGACAACAATGCATGGTGTGTACTGCAGTGTCCGCTGCCCTTCGGCTCCGATGTTCAGCCTACTCATTTCCCAGATGTGAACACTGAGGCTCGCAGACATGAAACCATTCTTTCCAGAGCAAGTGGCTAACTGCGTTGAGTCCTGGCTTCTCTGAAGTCTCCTCTCTCTGGAATTACCCTGCTGCCCACCTCTGGGTGAGGTTCCTTTGGTTTTTATTACTACAGTAGAGTCATATTAATACAGCTCTCTGTTGTCTTCTTTTAGCCCTAGGATGGGGTAGCGCTTCCAGAAGCAGCCTTTCTGTAGGGTGTTAGTTTTCATTTGTATCTGTAAATGTGTGCCATCAAAGCTCTAAACATAAGCATTGCCTGGTGTACACACACACACACACACACACACACACACTTTCATACCCTAAATAGCACACAGACCTAGAAATGTTTGTCTACTTTTGCCAACATCTGACTGTGATTATCTTTAACCACAGCCACACTTGTTTATCTCTTAAAATAGTATTTCGTCTCTTGAGGCAGCTCCAAGCTGTCACAGCCTTTCCAGAACCCTGCCTGATTTACCTGTCTTCCCCCAGCAGCGCCACAGTCAGGATCCGTTTCGTCTCTAGGAAAATGACCTGGAGGCCAGACCCAGTGTGTGTGTGTGTGTGTGTGTGTGTGTGTGTGTGTGTGTGTGTGTGTATTACAGGCCAAAGTCTTTTTTTTTTAAAAGCATGGGTTCTCTCCCCCACCCCACCCCCACTCCTCACCAGCATAGATATTAAAGACATGTATGACTGAGGATATAGCTCAGAGTTAAAGCAATGATATAGTGAATTTGCCTAGCATGCACCATGCCCTGAGCTCAGTCCCCAGTGCTGCAAAACTAAACAGACAAAATTTGTGGTAGTCTGTTGGGTCCTTTACTTTAAATTAAAATTGCCACATATTTCTTTAATTTTATGTATTTATGCACATGATGCATGTTCATGAATAAGAGAACATATACACTTTTTTATCTGTAAGAGTGAGGACACATGTCCCATGGCACACATCTCAAAGTCAGCAGGTAACCTCAGGTATCTGTCCTCGATCCCCACCTTGTTTAAGACAGGGTCTTTGTGTCATTTGCCACATAGCAGGCTAGCTGCCCCTGAGCTTCGCCCTCGAAGCAATCGCAGATGTTTGGCATTGTGCTTGACTTTATAAGGGGTTGTTGGGATTTGAACTCAGGTCCTCATGCTTTGTTTTGGTTTTGTTTTTTGTTTTTTTGAGATAAGATTTCTCTGTGTAGCCCTGGCTGTCCTGGAACTCACTCTGTAGACCAGGCTGGTCTCGAACTCAGAAATCCGCCTGTCTCTGCCTCCCAAGTGCTGGGATTAAAGGTATGCACCATAACCACCCTGCCAGGTCCTCATGCTTATGCAGCCAGCACTTCCCCCACTGAGCCGTCTCTTCAGCTCAGTTCACTACATGTTAGCTTTGAGCTTAATAAAGATAAAAGAAGGAAGGCATATCTGCACCCCTGGCAGCCCAACAATACATTATCAAAGAGAACGATAGCGTGCTTGAGGGTCTTTCTCTAAGCCTGTATGAGTAGGGAGGGTAAAGGACGTGGCTATGTGTGTTTCTGCGTTCTGTGCCTTAGATTTGGATTCTAGATTGAGATCCCTTTTTTGAAATTGGGGTGGCAGATTGAAAGCCCAGTTAAGAACCCTAAATGAATAAGAGCCAGGACTGCCTTTTGGTATGTCAGGCAATGTTGTGGCGGGGGCGCTTTAGAGTGGACTGTGGAAGTCACTGGCCCTCTGAACCCTGGAAGGAGCCTTTCCTCATGCCACTGTTGAACTATTTCTGTTCCCCAACCACAAAGGCTGTTTCTGCATAACCTTGTGAAAGATTTCAAAGTTGAGTTGCCTAATGGTGGAAAATAGGTTTGGGAGATGAAGGTTTCAGATGAGCTCATAAAAGCCCTATAAATATTGTTTCATGATTCTTAAAACGAATTATTCCATTAAATAAAAGGGGAAAGCTCTGTGCAATTTCCATTCTATTGGGCTTGAAAATCTTCAGCCCTCTTCCTAATTCAAAGTTTCATGGAGGTATTTTTAAATTCATTTTCTATGTAGAGATAATAGGCACATTAGGATACTTTCACTTCCCTCTGCCCCTTAATCTGGATGGAGCCCCAAACCACAGAAGGGGTAGACTCTGAAGCCCTACAGACATGCCTTGAATATCGGCCCTGACATTTGCTGCCCCTGTGATCCACCATAAGGAACTTAACCTCTTCCTGTCAGTCTCAGTGGTAAAATGGGCAAACACTAGCACCTGTGTACACAGAGACTTGTTGGTGCGAAGCAAGAATGGCTTGCTTCTTGCAAGAATTGCTTGCCCCTGAGGTGCTCAGCGCATCTGTGTGTTGTGTGTTCTCAGCACAGGATGGCATAGGAGAGTTCATAGAGATGGCAGCAATGGTTGCACAACATTGAGAAGATTTTTTTCTTTTTTTTTGGTTTTTTGAGACAGGGTTTCTCTGTGTAGCCCTGGCTGTCCTGGAACTCACTCTGTAGACCAGGCAGGCTGGCCTCAAACTCAGAAATCTACCTGCCTCTGCCTCCCAAGTGCTGGGATTAAAGGTGTGAGCCACCACTGCCTGGCTGTGTATCTATATCTATCTATATCTATATCTATATATCTATATCTATATCTATATCTATATCTATATCTATATCTATATCTATATCTATATCTATATCTATGTGTGTGCATGTGTAGTTTGTCCCTATATTTGTGTGAGTGTATGCTCACATGTTTGAGGGTGCCCAGAGAGACCAGAGGGTGCAGAGCTTGGGTCAGAGGTCCCAGGTGGCTGTGAACTGCCTGATGTGGGTTCTGAGAGTTGAACTAACTCAGATCTTACTGTAAAAGCAGCAAGTGCTCTTAACTGCTGAACCATCTCTCCAGCCCCCACAGGCCTTTTTAATTTAATAAATACCTGTTATCCATCCATGATGGAGACTGTTAGAACACTTGAGAGCAAAGTGGTAGCCACAGCAGATGGATCTACCTCTAGTCCCACCCCTCCCTTTACACTCAAGTGTATTCTCCTTCAGCCTTCAACACAGGTGCACATACATACACATACACAGGTGCATATACATGCACACACACACATACACAGGTGGATACTCACAATGATATTTTTGCCACTGTTTCCAGCTCTCCCAGGGCTTTACTAGAAAATCTACCTCTGGGCACTCTACTATTGTCTTAATCCCCTGCCAACTACTCCCAGTTATCTCTAGCAAGGATGTCTTAGAAGTTAGACAATGTATGCATGCATTTGTAAAGCATCTATTATGGAACCTAAGTGTAATGAAACTTAAATTCATGGTTGTAGAAAATACACAGAGAAACAAATCACATTGGTTGGAGTTGGTGCACAAGGCAATCAATTAATAATGTACTGTTCTTGTTTAGGGCATTCCTCGGTCCTTAAACTTTAAGGAACAAATAATTAGGCTGGAATGTCTCTCACCTTTGATTGGGTGGGGGGGGGGTTCTCATTGGTGGCCCTAAGGAGCTCAAGAACCACCTAAAAGCCAGAACACCAAGATCTCGTCTCCCACTGCCATCAGTGTGGCTTGTTTAGTCCCTGAGATAGAATGCACAGTGAGGGGTGTGGCTAGGCTTCTTCCTTAGTTGTTCCATGGTCTTGTCTCTTAAACATTTCAAAAAATTTAGCCTATAAAAGATGAAGCTAAAAATTTCTTTGCTATTCCTGCTGGGAACTATTTTTCCTAGCATTTCAAGTGAGGTAAATTGTATTTCCAAACCACATTGTACGTAAGAAATTCCAGATGAATTCCAGGCAAATGTGATAGACACTATGTAAAGGAAGTTAAAACTAATAGAGGCTAGGAAGAAATGCTTATGACCTATATAATAGATAAAAGATTAATGTCTAAAATGCATAGAATTCTTATAAATCGGTAAGAAAATAAGCTAGCCATCCAGTAAGAAAAAACTCAGCAAAATTTATGGAGTAAGACTTTAAAAGGGAAATAAACCACTGGTGATGTATCTCCCTGACAGGATTTACATGGTGTGTGTGAGGACCTGGGTTCCACCTGCGACATGAAAGGGGGCACTAAACTTTAAAAGATTTTTTTAAAAGTTTTAAAAAATGTATGCTTATGAGTGTTTTACCTGCATGTACTTGTGTGCAGTGCCTGTGGAGGCCAGAAGAGGGCGTCATCCCCTAGATCTAGAGGTAGAGACTGTGGTAAGCAGCCATGTGGGTGCTAGGAATCAAGCTCTGGTCCTTAAAAAAAAAAAGACAGTGCTTTTTACTTCTCTCCAGCCCTGACAATAAACTATTGAAAAGATAGTATAAATAGTAATCAGAAGAGGAGAAATAAAAACAAAACAAAGATTATTTTTCACCCGTATGCTGGTAGGAGTATGAATTGGAATCATTTGCTCTGAAATGTTGTAGAGGGCTGCTTGATAGAATATATAAAAGCTGAGTTAGCTCAAAACATAGAGGACTGGATAGCACAGGGACTGTGGGCTCACTCCCCAGAGCAGGTACAGGAAGGGAGGGAGAGGGGGGAGAGAGAGAGATGTTTCCTGGCTCATTAATACCTCAGGCTATAGTCCTGAAGAAGCTCTCATTGACTGTTCAAGGGGCCAAAGAAGGTGCTGGGTTTGTGTATTCAGTTATGTATTCAACAGCAACTTGCTAAAAATGAATGGAACCCATGCTGGGTCTGCCTGCCATCCTGCCTTCCAGATGGCTCTGGTTCCAACCTTGGCCCCTGGGAGCTGAGTTTCCTGCTGGGAGCCTTCCTGAGTTGCCCCAAGGGCAAGATCTGAAGTGGTCACCCTCCTGTTCAGTAATGGCACACAGAAGTCTGCCTATAACTACATTTTAATCATCTATCTCTGAGGCTTAGGTAAAAGGACTGGTAGAGATGGTATGTGGTAGTTCTACTGGGTATATTAGTGATTTACGCTAACCTAAGATCATGCCACAGTTGGCAAGAAGGCTAGCAACCGCATCTGGGCTCTAGGTACCCAAGGCTCCTATGGCAGGGCTGTTACTCTTGCTATTAGGGGATTGGGAGCCTGGGCCCTGGCTGCCATGTACCCCTGGAAAGGGTACCCAGAAATGCATGGGCCGCCCAGGGCCTGAGACTTAGCTAATGAGAGCCTACAGATGAAGAAAGTCATCTAAATTTAGGCTTGAGATTTAGGTCATTGACTCCATAATTACACCATTCTACACACACACACACACACACACACACACACACACACACATGAAGGTGAAATGAATGTTGTGAAGTGGTAAAGGTTGGGTTACAGGAACTGAATTTTCTTCTATTTCTTTCCTGTAATGACTATGTGTAACTTCTACAGTGCCCCCACCCCACCCTTTACACTCTCCTATTTCATTTAAGGATTTTTATTTGTTGTGTTCATGAAGTGTTTTCTAACCTGAAGTCAGAAATGGGTGGGAAATGTTAGGAGTCAAAAAAAATCCCTTCCTGAGTTTCCAAGTTTGGCCACCCAGGGCCTGAGAGTCACACTTGTCACACCTAGGAGTCTGTTTGTGTGTTTGCAGTAGCCAGAGTCTGTCAACTTCTGCTTCTGTGACCAGTTGGGACCAGGAGGTTCTGAAAGGATCAGGGAACAGCTAACAGTGGGGAAGAGTTCCTCCTCCTGTAACTTCTGTCCTGAGGAGGAGAAGCAAGGGGAACCCATCTAGGCAGGCAGCAGAGAGCACAGCCTGCTTGTGGTGTGGACAAAGCAAGCTGTCTTGTGGGCCCAAGGTCTGTGGGCATTTCTACACTGTGACACAGGAGGAGTCATTATTGTTGTCGTTTACTGTTGTACAACAGCCTTTCCCTATTGCTTTAAATATTGTCATCTCAGAGGTAGATAACAAGTCTCATTTTACAGATGAGGGAAGCAGGCTTCATAAGGAGTAAGAGGAAAAGCCAGATCTCAAGTCAAAGAATCATCTTACCTCCCAAACTGGCTTCAGGTTTCATCCACACACACCAACAGGCACACAGCCCCAGCCCCTGCTTCCTTTGACTTCATTGAGTATTGAGACATATTTCCTGTGAGCTTGCTATGACATCGTCTTTTCCCCAGTGTGTGTCAGAGTGTTTCAGTTCACGACAGGGTCTCTTCTGGTTGCTGGAAGCACAGCCATGAAGCAGATGAAGCTACTGACCTCTTAGAGCTTGCATTGTGGTGAGGACATAAGGACACAAGTAATGAATAAGTGGATTTTATAGTAGATGTCTGAAAATATATCATAGTAATAGAGAAATTTGAGGATCAGCAGTACCAGTGGATCAATATCAAAAAGATAGTTTGCTCACAGTTCCCAAGAGGAGGAGCAGGTCATATGTGGAAGAAGGTTGTACAGGCAGAGAAGGAAAGAAAGAGCTGAAGTCTATTGGGGACAAGACAGGAAAAGCAGGTTTTGATCTGACCAGTTTGAATCATTTCATGGGGCACTAGAGTGTAAGAGGCTGTCCCTATCTGTCTGGTACCTGGCCCTGGGGTGACTCAGGGAGGTGGAGGGTGGGGAAGTAAGGCTGGTAAAGGAGAACTGGACCTGGGCCTGGGCCTGGGCCTGTATAGGTGACTTTGCTAACAAGAGTCACTGACCATCTTGAGGAATTAGCTAGATCTGAGAACAGCCCTCTGCTAGATCAACAAGGCACTGGATATCAAAGGGAAGAACAAATATTTGAGACATAACAAGATACAGTTAATACAGCTGGCTAGATAGCGCTCAGTACTGTAGGGTGAGTGGTGGGGAATTATGTCCTAGAGGGTGGAGTGGGCAAAGGGGGTGTCTTAAGAAGAATGTATTTTTAGTAATTACCCAAAGGAAGGCAGACTGAGCTGAGTGGGTCTAGCGAAGAGCTCTATAAACAGGGAGGATAAGTAAGATCAGAGGTGGAAGCAAGCTCATCGGTAATACCACCCAATGCTACCAACCGTGGCAGGAAGAAAGAGACCAGGTGGCAGACACACGAGCTGCCTATGAGAAGAGTGTTTTGTCCAGATACCTGATTTGCATGTCCTGGTCATTCTTACTCATCCATATTTGGTAAGACATTACTTCCCTAGACTACTACTGGCCACCTCCCTGAGTCACCCCAGGGCCAGGTACCAGATAGATAAGGACAGCCTCTTACACTCTAGTGCCCCATGAAATGATTCAAACTGGTCTATTCGAAACCTGCTTTTTTTGCCTTGCCCCTAATAGACTTAGCTCTCTGCTTCCTTCTCTGCCTGTACAACCATCTTCCCAGGGCCACATATGACCTGCTCCTCCTCTTGGGAACTGTGAGAGGTTCTTTTTTTTATCTTTTTTAGCCTTTGCCAGAAGAAAAGGTGATTCTTAGTGGAAAAGTGATTCCAATTCAAGAGAAATTTAACCGGCCATATAAACATACAAGATTATCAATTAAAATAAATCATCTCTTATTGCCTGTGCCAATACTGACCCCTTTTAAACCACACAATTGGCTTCTTAGTGCACTTATGATGAATTTCTAGCGCCCTGGTGTGACTCACAGTGGTCTAGGTCCAGTCTCTGCCTCTCTGTCCAGCTTCATTTCATGTCCCTTCATGAGTAACTGTGCCAGCCGCAAGGACTTCCTTCAGGGACTTAAACTTTCCCCTTAACAGGAAGCCTCACCCCTCTCTTCACATAGTTGGCCCTTTCCTGTCTTTTGGTCAAAGATCACTTCTCAGAGATTCCATCACCAGCTTCTCAGTCTGAAGGAACCATCCAACCCCTCTCCTACCCATTTAAAGTCCCTAGATACTGTTCCAGCTCGGAAGGTTTTCTGAGCCACTAACTCGTTTACTATCTAACTCCATCTGGACCCCTGAATGTCACCAGGGCTTTTGTCTATGGCACAACCAGAGCCCACATCAGGATAGCATACAGAAGACGCTCAAACAGTTGTTAAATGAGCTGATAACAATGCAACACCCTCACACGTAAGGTAACTTATTACTAGAGCCAGCATCCACTTACTGGAAGAGCCATCACAGTGGGCAGAGTCTAGGCAGGGTGGACCCTTAGCTTCTGGGAAATGGATGCTCTAGCTGTGTATGGCCTCTGCAGGGTCACTGGTAGGACCATACTCCACCCAGGTCACTGCTGGGCAGAATCAACAAAGCTGCACACCGTGGCCCAGGACGCTTGGTGTTTGATGGTCTAACTTTCGGATCCTTTTGAAATGAAATACGTGTGAATAAGAATGTCCTCCATCCTCCATTGTACCTCAGTCCTTACTGCCCAGCATCCAGTTTCTCCTGCCCACCTCACCTATCGATCCCTAAAGATGCCTGAGCTCTGTCCTTTGTCCTCAGTAAATAAGTACCCTCATTCTGTGCAGTTCATTGGGTACCTTGGATGTTTTTCCCTGATTAGGAAATGCTCACAAATCTTGGGAACTGGCTCTTGGCTACAGAACAAGGTGTCAACTTGTCTCACCTGCCCCAAGAACAATAGATGCCTGATAGGGCACTGTCTAGTCCTAACTTGAATATGAATATGCATCTTAAAGCAAAACTTGCAAAATTTTAACAAAATATGGTTGTGGGATTGGAAGCAAGGGCAGGTGTGAACAACACATGATACACACGTGTAAAACTATCATTATGTGAGCTCATTAAAAAGTATTAATTTTTAAAAATCTGGTTCTAGCTTCTAGTGTAATTATAGCTTTCATTATATATTTCCATTCTTGTCTCCAGTGAAGGAATGAATTCTCCTCCTATTTGTGACCAGGGAGGGAACTGCCTTATGAATGGAGCTGAGTATGTTACATAGTAATTTTGCTCAAACATTAACTACTGCTAATTTGTCATGTAGATGCCCTAGGTTAGGCAAGGTAGGCTTCAGGAGTATACCATTAAGAATAGTGTCAGTAACCGATAGCCCTCAAGCCAGAGGATCCAGGCTGACATCTCTAGAAGAGTCAAATCCATACTGCATGCCTCTGATGCAGTGTATGTGTGAGGTCACCTCTACACAGTGTGCACCCTAAATCCAAGCCTGAGGAAACAACTGCCAAACCCAGAGCGAGAGGCGTTCAGTCGTTTGGCTATTTTGTCCTCATAAAAGGTACACAGATCACGATCAGCCTCGTCTATCTGAAAAGGACATTAGGACAGTTGGTGACGTCTGTACAGAGAGCATGCTAGAGTTCTGTCCACTGTGCTTTAACTGTGTAAGAAAACAGCTTTGCTTTCAGAAAAAAAAAAAAGTCGAAATATTTGGAAATAAAAGGAAATAAATCCGTGTGATTCATACTGAGGTCAGAAAGGGAGCCAGGGACAGGTATATATAGATTCTTTGTATTGGCCTTGCAACTTCTCTCCAAATCCTGTCAAAGTAAAAGAATTTGAAGAACCACTATTAGTGGGATCACACTTGTGAATCCTGCCTTTGCTGGGCAGCAGTGGACTTCCATAGCCACGTGTGGCCTAGTGTTGGCCCTCAGCTCCTAGGTGTAAGGAAGCAGGGAAGGCACAGGGGACTTGTATGTGAGGAGCCCTGTGCTGAGAAAGGCAGGAGGAAGTGGTTTTTTTCCAAGCCCAGGGAGGGAGGAAGTCCTAGAGGATGCCCACCTGGCAGAAAGTAAAAGATGTGAAATCTCCTATTAGGTGAAGCCAGGAGAGTCTGAACCTTTTTACGTTTCCTTTCTCGACTTACACACACACACACACACACACACACACACACACACACACACACACACACACAAAACCCACCACCCCTACCCCCACTAAAAACAGGCAGTTGTTAACCTTCAACAGCTACATTCTCCTCCAAGTGGGCAGTTTTCTCTTTCTTGTCCCTCCGTTTCCTAGGAGACTTTCCACTTTGGCATTTCAGTTAAGCAGCACTTAATGACACTCTTAAGCTTTCCAGTCACCCTTCATAACTCCTCCCCCTGTCCCTGCAGAGAAGCCTCTGGAAGTTACTTTGAGCAAGGTTACTACAAAGGTTACATTATCACCTGAATCCAGGCCAGCTTCGCACTGGCTTCTGGGTAGACTCTCATGTGGTGGCACGTCATCTTAAAATAACTGGGCTGTAACTTAGCTCCTACTTGGGCTTTTGCAACAGGTTTTGAATTTGACCAGCAGCTCTGATGTCAGGACACTATCCTCAGGAGTCTGAGTCACATCTATATGCTAGGACTTGAATGGTGTCATAGCCAAGATCTATGTCAGTCACAGAGTCCAAGGTCATATTAATAGTAATTTGCTAAATACTACAATCCCCCTGCAGTCAGCACTTTCATGGGGGCATTCAAGGTTCTCAGAAGTCCCACAGTAAAGAAGTGAGTGACTTAATTTAGGTTGTCTTTAAAAGGGAAATATCTTGGACATCTTAAGGAACACAGGAAGCAGAAGTCTATGTTGATAGCTACAGTGCTAAGTCCAAGAGTCAGGGGCCTCCCTCACTGACAATGACTTTTTCTTAGAGCTCTTCGGTCCTAAAAATACCCACACTCCAATGATTTATCTGCTTTTGCCATTCACTGTTCATTACTAGCTATGTAATGACTAAAGAATTTGTGCCTGGGGTACAAAGATGGATAATACCTCTGTTCTGAAGGGCGTTCCTCAGCAAGGTGAAATGTATAAACTAGCATTTATCAGTGCCCAAGGAATGGCACGGACAAGCTATCAGAGGAAAAGGACAACGGCTGGGTTTAATCGTTCAAGAATCCTGGATCAGCTTCACGAGCCAGCTAAAGGGTGAGCCAGGAGAAATGTGACATGGATGGTACATTGGCCTGAGCAATTAGACCAGAGTGGAGGCTTCATGTGGAATGCTGATTTTCAAATTTGAGACACCCCTAAATCCCATGGCAAGCCATCCCCATAGATTCTAACCAACTAGCTCTGGAGCAGGACCTGAGACCTTTCATCTCTGCTCTGTCCCTGGGTGGTACAGACACAACTTGCCTAAAGACCGTAATTTGAGAATCTTGCTATTCCCAACCAGTGCATGGGACTCAAGGGGCCAAGAGGCTGCCCTCTAGCCTGACCAAGTGGCTCTCAGTGATCAGGTTTGGAAGAATGGTTGAACAAGGTGGTATAGTTGCCATAGTAGCAAAGTTGGCAGTAGACACAGAGGCTAGTCTGGAGGCTGTTGTGGGGTTGACCCAGGTGGACTGAATGATCTGAAGGAGGGCAGTGACAGAGAGAGTGGAAGAAAGATGCTAGTGCAAAAATCTTTGTGAAGAACCCGTGATAGGAGAAGACTGTTATCCTTGACAAGCTGTGGAATGCAGTCATTTATATCGTGTGATTTAACAGTATTACACTTGACTATGTGCACACTATCCATAAAAGGGACGGTGATGCTGTGTGAATCAGTAGGACAAGCAATGCTTTGGAGAGCTCGTTGAGCTGATTTCCTGGTTTGTGTGAAGGCTTTGGATGCACCCTGGACTCAGGAGCAACCCTATTTTGCCAGGGAGATAAGCTCACCCGTCAGGAGTGCAGCCTGGAAAGACAGTACACGGAGAGAGGAACCCTGATAGGGCCTACCCCAGCCTTGGACTGCGGCTGGTACCATGTGTCATAATGAGATGACCCTCCTTATGTTCTTCAGAGATGAGTACACATTTCATCTTATCTCCTGTCTATCTACTAATTCTTACTGTCCTATCAATAACCTGCAAGTACAAGCCATTGTTTTGTTTTTAAATAATTTTTTTGTATATTTTTACAGTGTAGGACATGATTTGTTACTGTGTAAATGGTTACTATGGTGAAGTATTGTAACATAACCATCATCTCCTAGTTTCCCCTTCTTTTATGGCAAGGACAACCATAGTTCAGCTGCAATTTTATTAATGCTAATTCTCATGTAGTGCATTAGACCTCTAGACTTGTCGGACCATGTATCTGTCAGCTTATATCCCCTGTCCTACATCTCTTTCCTTACCTCAGTCTCACTCCCTGCACCAGGCAGCCACTGTTTATTCTCTTTCTCTAATATATTTGACTCCTTCCCCCAACACACATCTTTTTAAAGATTTGACATTTAAGTAGTATCATATAATCATTTTCTATATCTGGCTTGTTTCATTTAATCTAATGTCCTTCACATTTATTCTTGTAGTGACAAATAGGAAAAAAAAAATCTCCTTTTTTAAAAGACTGAATAATGGGGGCTTAGAGAGATGACTCAGAGGTTAAGAAGACTGACTGCTCTTCCAGAGGTCCTGAGTTCAATTCCCAGCAACCACATGGTGGCTCACAACCATCTGTAATGGGATCTGATGTGCTCTTCTGCTGTGTCTGAAGACAGCGACAGTATATTTGCTACATAAAATAAATATTTTAAAGAGGAGGAGGAAGAGGAGCCTTTACCAATCAAGAGAGATTTTCAGTGGGTATGAGTACGGAGGCAGCCATGAGCTGGGGTTAGGACGCCGCCTAAAGACTGAATAATGCTATATTATATAAACATATATGTAATGTGGGTGTACTTAATACATTTGTCAGAAAACACTTACAGTTTTTCTATCTTGATTACTATGAACAGTATTACCAGGAATTTTGGGATACAGATACCTTTATAAGGTTGTGATCTCATTTCCTTTGGTATTAGCCCCAGAAGAGAGATCCTTGGGTCCTAGGTGACTGCCCACAACTGTTTGCTGAGCTGTATCATATTTTTGTTTTGTTTTGTTTTTAGTTTGTTGTTGTTGTTGTGTTTTGTTCATTAAAAAAAAATGAAGTCTTTCTGTTTATCCCAGGCTAGCCTGGAATTCATAATTCTGCCATAGCCTCATGAGAGCTGGGATTATAAGTGCAACATTGACACCTCCAGCCCTGCTTCCTAAGATTGTCTTCTGTATCCTCCTCCCGTCTTTGTTTTCAAGGATGTCATAGCACTCATTCTAGAGAATGTCAGACAGTATCACACAGAGCTGTGGTTGGTTCTCCACCTCCGTGACGCTGTGACCCTTTAATACAGTTCCGCATGCTGCAGTGACTCCCAACCATACAATGGTTCCATTGCTACTTCATAACTGCAGTTTTTCTACAATTATAAATCATAATGTAAGTGTCTGATATACAGGATATCTGATATGTGACCCAAAATGGGTTGCCACCCACAGGTTGAGAACCACCGACATAGAGAAATTTTTCTTTAACAAGAAAAGTTCTTATTTTTGCTTCATGCTACTTCATCCTTTCTTAGGTCAGAATTAGTGAAGCTGTACAGGGTTCATTTATTGGCTCCCTTGAACAGTTCATAAGATTTTGAGGTAGTCTGCAAAGCCTGTGTGTTCCCTCTCCTGAGTATGTAGTCAGACCCAGGAGAGTGAGATAGGCACAGAAAGGCACAGAAGTTAAAGTGATGTCTAGAATAGTTACCTTTGGGGAGTAGAGAACTATTTTTTACTGGCTTCTACCTGATAGAAATGGGCCAAGCTTCTAAATCCGACATTGGTCAATAGAAGAGGGTGTTTCAGGCCTTAATTTACAAAGGCAACCACGTGGTATTGCAATGAAAAGGTATTGATACAGCAAAATGAATGTCATGGAGCCTAAAATTTTGGGACATACTTACCTGGAGAAGGATGGGATTCGGTACCCTTTGTGGACTTTCCCCTCTGCATTTCTCACTCAGAAATGATACAAGGAACTGAGGCCAAGGAGACCCCGAAGACAGGTGATTAGGAACTTTATCTTCCGTCTCTGGTGGCATCTTGGAAGGAGCTGAAGCATGGGATGAAGGTTAAAGTGGTGGACAGACATAGCAGTAGCTGTGGGAAATCTGGACTGAATTAGGACAGAATTCAGGAGACTCCCATGCAGATAGAGCCAGAGGTATTGACTTCCTTTTTGTGAAGACTGTTGGCAAAGACTGTCCTATGAAGAGCTGACATTACCAAGGGCTGGGAGGTAGATGGATCCCTGCCCTGTGTGGGTGCCACTGCGTATGAATCAGTTCTGTGGCTTGGATCTACATTCAACAGGCCAGAGAGAGCGTCAGCAAAGGAATGGAAGAGAGGAAAGGATCACTAAGTGGAAGTGAACTAAGACAGAGCCCAGGACCAAAGGTTCAAGGTTCACAGTGACCCAGGAATTTATACTTCAATGAGAAAAATTAGACACCAGTGTTAAGTGTAGAGAAATTCAGATATACAATATTTATAAAGATACCGAGTCTCTATAAAGAACAATAGGCTGATAGAGAACTCACCGGAGAAGAGATTTTGTTTTGTTTGTTTTTGTTTTTTGAAACAGGGATTTTCTATGTAGCCCTGTCTGTCCTGGAACCCACTCTGTAGACCAGAGATTCATCTGCCTCTGCCTCCTGAGTGCTGGGATTAAAGGTGTGCATCACCGCCGCAGACAAGAAGAGATTCTTGAAGCTGGCACAAGAGCTTTGGTGCAACCAGCAGGAGCAGAGCCTTGCAATGTGTGTTTGAGATTTGAGAATGACTATAAAGGGGGACAAAGTCTATCCTGTGCCACTCTGAGCTTGCCAAGTTCAGGCTAAAATGCAGCAGGGGTAACTGAAATGGCAGCAAGAGCCCATCATTGCGAAGCCAGGGTTTAGCCAGGCGGTGGTGGCGCACGCCTTTAATTATTCAGTGGGAGGCAGAGGCAGGCAGATTTCTGAGTTTGAGGCCAGCCTGGTCTACAGAGTGAGTTCCAGGACAGCCAGGGCTACACAGAGAAACCCTGTCTCAAAGGGGTGGGGCGGGGGGGGGGGGGAAGAAAGCTAGTGTTTCCTTCTTCTTCCCTCTGCTTCACTTCCCACTGCTGGCTCTATAGAAGCTTCCTTCCTTTTCCAGCATGGGTGCCAACCGGATGGTTTGCTGGGAAGCCAGCCATACTGGACACCAGTGGTACACAGCCTCAGGACCTCACTGAATATGCAACTAACATTCCCCCTGAAAGACCTGACAGGCTCATTATTATCCTAGGCCATGTGGAACATATTCATACTATGCTGCACACGCTTACAAACATACATACGTATTTATCCATAAGAATCCAGAGAATTATTATTCTATCCATCATACAGCTTTCTCCAGATGTACATTCCGGTATGAATAATACTAAGGGAAGAAAAAAAGGAAAAAGAAAAAAGTAAGTTCCTTCTAGAAAGACGGTGAAAGCAGGTATATCTGTGTACATAGTTTTTGTAGCCAAATGTATTGACGTACTGGCTTTACAGCCCAAGCTGTAGAAAGCAATAGGCTAGATTTACAACTATTTCTGTATTACTGGAGCCAAATTTAGGCAAAAACATAGGAGGTTAAAGGACCTTTCTGTGAGTATGTCATGGGGTTTGGAATCTTTGGGGTTTTCTATTTTAGTGATTGGAGTCAGTCAGTTTCCCGTACATTATTATGATAAATACCAGAGAACCGCTTACAGACCTAATGACCATTTACACCAGTACTCCTCGCCCTTCCTGATGCTGTAATCCTTTAACACAGTTCCTCATGTTGTGGTGACCCCCAACCACAAAATTATTTTTGTTGCTACTTCATAACTGTAACTTTGCTATTATTAAGAATCATAATATAAATGTCTGTGTTTTTGTTATGATGTTAGGTGATCCTGTGAAAGGGTTATTCAACCCCCACAGGAGTCGTGACCCGCAGGTTGAGAACCTCTGAACCAGATCAGCTATGTAAAGATTAATATTGAACAGCTAGCCATGTGTGGTGGCCTGTACCTATAGCTGTAAGCACTTGTGAGGCAGAGGCAGATGGGTCTCTATAAGTGAATTCCAGGCCAGCCAAAGCTACACACTAAGACGCTATCTAAAACCAACAACTTGATCGTGTGTGTTTTAACAATGGCCTGATACTTTATATGGAAACATGTTAGTGTGATAGAATACAATTACTGGACTATAGAAGAATAGATTGAGAATGAGTTTTCCAATCTTGACAGGCGCCGCACAAGGCAACATAGAAAATCCTCTGGGAGTCACTTTACGCATACACAGACTCTGATACATATATGGCATTATTCTGTTTCTCAGTATACAACTCCTGAAATCATTGGAATCTCCAAAATAGTGGTTCTTAGTGTGCTAATGATTGGCCGAGGGCTGGCAACCCTCCCATTGAGTGGAGTTTACCCAAATACCATGGCAGAATTACAGAGTTGGGATTTTCAGCTTCACACCACAACTTTTGGGGAGAGTAGAGGGGCTGAAGGTTAGGTTGGCTAGCAATTTAGTTGACCATGTCTGTGTAATGAAACTTCCCTAAAATCTCCAAAAGAGATCAGAGTTGAAAACCATTGGGTAGAACAATTAAAGCAGATGCCTGAGAGACAGTACAGCTAAAGAAGGCATAGAGGTGCCGCCATTAGTGTCCTAGAGTGTCTTCATCTCTGCCATTTGATGATGGTAGATCTTTTATAATAAACCAGTAAGTATTGTTACCCTGAGTTCTGAGAGACACCAGAGTACTTTAGTCAAGCTGGAAAAGGAGACTGTGGGCCCTAAAAGGGAGGCTGTGGGCCAGGCAGTGGTGGTGCATGCCATTAATCCAGCATTTAGGAAGCAGAGGCACCCGGATCTCTGGGTTCTGAGTTCAAGGCCAGCATGGTCTACAGAATGAGTTCCAGAACAACAGGGCTACACAGAGAAACCCTGTCTTGAAAAACCAATTAAAAAAAAAAAAAAAAAAGGAAGGCTGTGGGAACCTAAGTTTGTGTCCAGTCAGTGAAGCATAGGAATAACAATTGGGGGCCTGTGGCTGGCATCTGAGGTGGCAGAACTGAGAACTGAGCCATCAACCTGTGGGATCTAATGCCTTCTCCAGGATGACAGTGCCAGAGCTGACACCTAACTGATTGGTGGCTTGGTGTGTAAGAAATAACCATAGGTGTCTGGTGTGAAGCATCTTGGGAATAAAGAAAAGCAGACTTTGTTTTCTCGCTCTCGTGTTCCCTAGGATATAGGCTAGCTCTCCCAATCCTCTGATGAGTCCGTGGGGACAGTAAACCCACAGCTAGAACTTTCTTCTCTTTCTATCAAGGAGGAGTAGTCCTTTACCTGCCATTGAAGGGAACTGAAATGAGGCTACATCAGTGTTTTGTGCTTGGAAAATCAGAAATGGCAGTGCTGTGGACACAGCCCTGAGACACTTGAGCACTGCGATGCACAGGATAGCCGCCCTCAGAAGCCTACAGCATTCACAGCAGGCCAATGAGGACAGAACATGAAAGTTAGAAGTGTGAATAGAAACATCATCAATGAGAGGCCGGGTTTCTTTCTTTCTTTTTTTTTTTTTTTTTAAAGACTTATTTATTTTATGTATATGATTACACTGTTGCTGTCTTCAGACACACCAGAAGAGGGCATGGGATCTCACTATAGATGGTTGTGAGCCACCATGTGGTTGCTGGGAATTGAACTCAGGACCTCTGGAAGAGCAGCCACTGCTCTTAACCACTGAGCCATCTCTCCAGACCCCCGAGGCTGAGTTTCAAAATGAGCTGTATTAGATGTTAACACATTTCTCTCATATTCTGCCTGTGTTCTTTTCAGTATCTTCTGTTTTGCCCTGAGTGTTTGTGTAGACAGGGAGTTGTTAGGATATCTGCAGTGAGCAAGCTGTCCTGGCTTTTCCCAGATTTCATCTTCAGGGCAGCAGACAGCGCTCACATCTGAGCTGCTGGACCCAGGCTGCACAGTGACTAAAACTCCCGGAATGACAGAGCCCTGAGCCCAGGGGGACGCTGACAACACAGGCAGGTTAATCTACCTGATTAACCATCAGAGACCCTGACCTCAGGTTGTTCCCCTGCCCTATCCTGAGTTCATCAGAAGCTCCTGTTCAGAGGGAGACACAGAGGTACTTGTCATTGCTTGGGAATGACCCATGTGTTAAAACTTTTATAGACCGAGCCACGGAAAATTTGTAAGTTGCAAAATGATGCCTATATTATGATTATATAAAATACAGATAGGACCGTATTTGCATGTAGAGTAAATGGCATGGATGTGAATAGGGCATACCAACCTCAGAACTGCCTTTTACTCTGGGATAGGAGGACAGGGTAAGATCGTGAAGATTAGTAGCTGCCTTCAGCTATATCTGAAACCTTTCATTTAAAAAAAAAAAACAGCTGAAGCAAATATGACAAAATGTATACATTTTGATAAGTAAATAGCTGTCATTTTTCCCTGTATTTTTCTTTATTTAAAAATATTTTTCAGGAAGTGGTGGCACATGCCTTTAATCCCAGCACTAGGGAGGCAGAGGCAAGTGGATCTCTGTGAGTTTAAGACCAGCCTGGTCTATAGAGTGAATTCTAGGACAGCCAGGGCTACACAGAGAAACCCTGTTTTGAAGAATAAAAAGATACAAAACAATTTCATAGTAAAAAATTGCCTCAGGAAATTCACTGTTATTTTTAATCTTGTAAACAAGTTGCAGATAAGGGAGTCTCCTCTACTTACGGTGTTCACAGCACCCACACACTTGAAACCAGTCCTCAGGGCAATTCCCAACCTCAGAGTGAAGAGCATGCATTGACCCAATGGCCTGAGTGGTAGAGGGGATGCCAGGTTCCGGTCCCAGTTTTGTTACAAGTTCATGACTGTGGCTCTGTTGATTAACCTGCACAATTATTGGGTAAATTTGAAGATGGTTTTCAGATGGAAGCTTTATCATTTATACAATGTATGGGTATGTTTATATTAAGATATTAAGATGATGACTAGAATAACAACTGGATAGTCCCTTATACCATAAACACAGGAGCTAAGGAATCCATGGGCTGAACATATAAAGAGAAATAAAGCTAACAGTGTGTGCTGCAAAGCCAAGCTTGGATTTGGGTTTTGATTCTCCCACTGACCTTGGTTTACTGATACCCTGTCATTTTTCTGTCTCCTAACATAGAACCATAATTCGTGTAACCTACCTCAACTATGACGACTAGGTGAGAGACAGAGTTATTGTTGTAGTCAATGTAATTAATTAGATGAAGCTGTCCTGTTACTGGGAACACATTCTCTAATGTAGTCATTTTACAGAGATGGTTCAGCATAATAACCCCGAAGAGGCAGCTAACTAGGCAGCTATTTCTTGTCTAAGTAATTTCATTCTTTTACAAATAGGCATTTTAAGTGATTTAGGCCAGGCAGGTGGTACATGCCTTTAATCCCAGTGCTCAGGAGGCAGAGTCTGGTAGATCTCTATGAGTTTGAGGCCAGCCTGGTCTACAGAACAAGTTCTGAGCCAAGTAAGGCTATGTGGTAAGACCCTGTCTCCCCCACCCTATCTCTTCCCTCCAGCCCCCAAAGTGATTTGAAGATGGCTGTCTTACGATAGGACACCATCTGGATGATGAATTGCAGATTGCTTCTGACTTGGATTTCCACCGCCTAGCCCACCATTAAATGGCTCCAGTTGTTTCCCTAAAACAAACTTGAAACAACATTGAGAATACTCTGGAGATTTCATTTTCTACTCTTGTATTTTTGCCATCACTTTATACAGAAAGCATAAAAAAGCAGATAGCAGCTGGGGAAGAGGAATGGCCACTTGTAACATGCATCTGTCATGCCAGAATATCAAAGCCAGGCCATGGGTTACCCTGGAACATCATCTGCTTTTCTTGGTAACTGAGGCACAGTTAATGCGGTTGAGACTGTTGCTTTGCTGACACGGCATATGCTGTAAATCTGGGCCTCGTGAATGAGGAGAGCCTGCTACTTATCTGCAGGGAGGCTCTGTTTCTATCAGCGCTACTACAGATGCTTATCGCCCATACCAAACACTTGAGAAATAATGTTAACACACCAGACCACAGCCAGAGAGGAATTTTCTGAGATAAGATTACACCTTTGTCCTTAAAGAGATGCCAGCGAATCCCCAAACGGTCCCTGAGCAGAGCAGCCCTGGAAGTTGTCTTCATACCGGGGAATTTTAGCTCTGTGTTTGTGCTTCTAAACGCAGATATTCTGCTGTTGCTTTCCAAAGTATGCACACGGCCCTAACAGCCCCTGAGAAGTGCCCCAGTGGGGTCAAGGCCCAGCGAGCCCCAGCATGGAGCTCAGGGTTATCAGGCCCCGGGAGATTCTGGAGACAGCGCTCTCTTGGCAAATGCATTTGTTAACTTCATTTCAGGATTTTCTTTTCTACTCTGAGGGTTTCCAAGGCTAGGTGAGATCTCTTGTCCAAGTCTAGGGCAGAATCACACAGGAAAATGTGATTCAGTCTCCCATAGGTATGAAAAGCCACTCACCATTTAGGTACCCAGCCATTTACTTGGTTTAAATACCAGTTTGCAAACTGGGGCTGGGGTGGAGGTCAGCTATCTCAGGACCATGGTAGTTAAGGCCATTCATGACATGCTCACCTTTAATTTGCCTTCCAAACTAACAGTATCATATTCTGTAACCTGGAACCAACTGGATTTCAATCCCTTCTTCCTAAAATAGTTGTATAGAGTTGCCAGATTCATTTGAAAAACAACAAAAACAAAAACAAAACAAACAAATAAAAAACTACCCTTTTTCTGTTGTGTCATTTCCCACCAGAATCCCAAAGTTCACATTCCAGTCTGTTATTTAATATCTTCCCAAATGTTCTCTTCTGCCTTCTACCCCACTCATCTTACTCCCTAAAAAGGACTCACTTTGAATGGGGTAACTTACCTTCCATTCCCCTGACTCTGTGTCTGGTCTTGTTATCCTACCCTTTAGGAGCAGCCTTCCCCCTCCCCTTAAACATCTCTTCCCTTAAACTTTTCCAGGCCAGTCTCTCCTACACAGTTATGACCCTCCTCTGAACTCTGCTCACTTATCAGGAGAGTCTGTCCATACCAGCCTGCTGGCAATTAATCACACACGGCTTTGGGAGCAAAATCTTTCTCTCCTATGCTCCATCTTGCTGTTCTGTCCTTTTGTCTCCCTCCGGACTTCTCTCTGACGTTGTACACGTGGATATGTGTGTAGCTAGACAAGAAGTCAACGGAAATGGAGCTTGGATCTTACATTTTTAGAACTCACTCTACCACACTCTCTGTTGTGTTGTTACTGGTTAGTGAGTCTTGTTTGGTACTTGACTTGGGTGTTGCTGTGCAACTTCTAGAAGTCTGGGGACCCTAGTTTTCTCAGCATGGGTGGAACCAAAAACACCATCACTGAGCAGTTGGAGCTAGGACAGCACCTGAAGCAGACTTTAAAATCTTGTCTTTGGATTAGTCAGGTATTCTAGAGGCTAAACTCTGCACATGTAATGCTGGTCTCCTCAAAGATTAGCAAGTATTCAGATGTCAGTTAAATAAGGATCTTCATCCACGTTTCTCCTGTGCTGTGCTTTCTCTAGCTGTCCAACAGTGTGGCTTCCTTGGGTTTGCTTTGCCAGTCGTCAGTGGGAACTGAAGTACTGGGCATGGACAGGTGTGAAAGGCCAGAAGCGTGGTTTATTGTTCATGTCTGGCTGAATGGCCAACAGATCTCACCCCTGTCCCTAGGAGCTGTTTATCCTTGGGCAAACTGATTGATGTCTCTAAATGGGCAGTTTCCTCTTCCCTAAAATGAAGATAATAAGACAGCCCTCCACCCCATGAGCCTGGTGTGTTGTCCGAGATGATCCCTGTGAAACGCTTAGGCTATTGTACAGACAATATGCTGATTTCTCCTATTTGAAAGAACAAAACAAACTCTCTTGATCTCCAATCATCCTCCCTTTAAAACAAAACGGAAGTCCTCTGTGCATTCTGTCCCTTCCTCTCTCCTCCATCACACCACACAGCTGCTTTTTTTTTTTGCAAAGTCACTGGTGACGTCTGTGTAACCAAGTTGAAGGTTTCTTTGGTCAGTACTCTTGACCTGTCAAGGAGCATCTGACGCAGCTGACGTCTTTCCCTCCTCCATGCAGATGCTTTGCTGCATGCAGCCTCCTGGCCGGCTCCTGCTCTCATCCCCGCTGTCCCTCTGACATTTTCTTTGCTTTCTCATCCTCCCTGCCTCTTGCTGAGTGTCCAGACTTCTCTGTCTGCCACATCCATGCCCCTCGGTGTTTTCATCCACGGCTTCCAGCACCATCTCTTCACTGACAACCCTCAGTCACTGCCAGCTCACCAGCACTTTCTTCCCAGGCTCCAGCCTTGAAGTCCAGCAGCTCTCCAGTTTGTCTGCTAATATCCATCTCAGAGCATCTCAAAGATGCCTACAACTGCCTCCCTTCTGTCGACCCTCAAAGTCGCTCTGCCCATACTCTACCTGCCTCAGAAACTTTATCCTTTGTCCTACTGTCAAAACATATCCAGGGTCTGATTCCTTCTGATGGCCACCTGCATCACTCAGCTGAAAGAATATGGTGGCCTCTTAGGCAGTCTGTTTCCACTGTCTTCAATTACAAGTAAGAACGACGTTTTAGTATGTATGATAGATGGTGTCCATCTTCTGAGATTTTTTTTTCCTATAGGTAAAAACAAAGGCGTCATACTGTTGGCTACCCGGTCCCAGTGGTCCAGTCCCTTTTGCTTTCACTGACCCCCACTCTGTTCCCCTTCTTATTGCACTGATGCCACCCAGCATAACCCATATACTACCTTGGAACATCTGTACTTGTTCATCTTCTGCTTGCCTGCAGTGCCCTTTGTCAAATGGCCACATGGCTTGTCTCTCACTGCCATTAGAACTATGCTCAGATATCGAGTCATGTGTTGCTTTGCTTCAGCTACTGTTAATTTGCACCCTCTATTCCCCATTGCATTTCCCATCATCGCTGTCACTGTCACCGTCACCGTCACCATCATCATTAGATTTTTTTCAAGACATGGTTTCTCTCTATAGCCCTGGCTATCCTGAAACTCACTCTGTAGACCAGGCTGGCATCAAATTCACAGAGATCCGCCTGCCTCTGCCTCCTGCCCAAATGCTGGGATTAAAGGAGTGCACCACCACAGCCCAGCCCAACCTTGTTTTTTAACATAGCTCTTCTCATTATCTATGATAGTTTACCTATTTTGTTGTTATCATGGTCTGTTGTATTTTCCATCAGAATATAACCTCCATGGAAACGGGAGCCTTTGTCTCCTGTGAGTTTCTGTTTATATAAATCCTGGAATGGCATCTCGAATGTAAACATTTGAATCAGTGTCAACTGTTACTGCTGTCTCTTGCCTGGGTCCACAGCTGGCCTTGTCATATCTTTTGCCTTACGACATAGCTCCCTAAGGGTGAAGCTGTCTTACTCGTCAGTTCAAAAGCTCACTTTAACATGATGTTTCTGTCTGTCCTTCCTCCTCAGATTCATACTCTCACTCCTCCAGTGAGAATGGGGGCAAATCCGAGTCCGTGGCCAACCTGCAGTCTCAGCCCTCCCTGAACTCCATCCACAGTTCCCCCGGTCCCAAGCGCTCTACCAACACCCTCAAAAAGTGGCTGACCAGCCCTGTGCGCCGCCTCAACAGTGGAAAAGCAGACGGAAACATCAAAAAACAGAAGAAAGTCCGGGATGGGCGGAAGAGCTTCGACCTGGGATCCCCCAAGCCTGGGGATGAGACAACCCCTCAGGGAGACAGCGCTGATGAGGTACTTACCAGGGCCCACTCTCTTCTGCCACAAGAGACCCCTGATGTGCTTCCCTCCCAGTCATGTAATAAGCAGATCTACCATCTCGTACTATGTCATCTTGAACTTCCTGTTCTTGAGTCTTGACTACCTTGATGTGTGCCCCATTCACAAACTGATAAGTACTATGACCATCAAGGAACAAAGATTCTCCAGATTCAGAGATAGGAATCTCTGGCCAGAGAGGAGACAGTCAGTCCCCTGCCTCTATTGAGGACGACATCAAAACTGGCCAGACACAGAGTAAGAATGCAAAGCCAGAGACTGTGTCACTCTGAAAACCAGAGGCAGAGCTGAAGTCAAATGTTTTGAGCAGTGTCACCTGTAAAGCGTGCTGCCAATGGCAGTCAGTGGTAGTGGCCTCCTTTGGTCCCAGCACTTGGGAGGAATAGGCAGCCAATCTCTGAATTTGAGGCCAGCTTGTTCTACATACTGAGTTCTAGGCAAGCTGGGGCTACACACTGGGACCTTATCTCAAAATAAAATAAAATAAAATAAAATAAAATAAAATAAAATAAAATAAAAATATAGTAATAATATAAAATAAAATATAGCAGAGGGCTAGCTATAAAGATTACATGAAGGCCACAGTGGGCAACACTTCAGCTCACTGAGGCACTTTAGGGGCAGCTGATGACAGTGAAATGAGACCTTCTGACCTCACATTAGTCACAAAAAATTGAGTTTGAGCCAAGAAGTTAGGCTGGGTTCTTGTTGAGCTGAGATTCTATAATAAAAATATAGGGGGTGTGTTTTGGCTTGGGGAATAAAATGCCCGTTTTTATCTGCATAACTAGCCTACTCCAATCGCTGGTGAAGCTAGGAAAGTCGTTCTGATGTAGAATCAGACTCTTACTTGTAATTTTGTCCCATCTGTCATTTCTCAAGTTAGAGATGGCATAAAACCCTGGTGAGATTTGGATGGTAGTTTAATAACCCTTCAGAAAAATTTGAAGTTATGCGTGGTGTGGTGACACATACTTTCCTGTAATTCCAGCACCCAAAAGGAATAGACATAGGAATCATGAGTTCAAGGCCAGCCTGGAATGGGGGGTGGGGGGAGAGGCTGGGGACATGGTGGGAGAGGGAATGGCAGTTGGAAAGGGAGGAGACAATTAGTCTTAAAAAAAACTTTCAACTTTCTCCCTTCCTGAGTATTTCTCCTTAAGAATTATTTTTTTTAAAGTCCTGACTTATTGGCATCTTTTATTGGTGTAGCAATGCCTGATTGGTGTCCTTTTGTTCTAGAAGAGCAAGAAGGGTTGGGGTGAAGATGAGCCAGATGAAGAGTCACACACCCCCCTCCCTCCGCCCATGAAGATCTTTGACAACGACCCCGCCCAGGATGAGATGGTAGGAGCCCTGCTGAGATTCCTCTTCCTGAGAATGTGAGGCTGGGATCAGCACCGCCCTCCTCTCGGTGACGGTGATGAGAGTGTCAGTGAGCAGGTGTCCTCCCCCATGATCATGGAGGCTTGGCCTTGTTCTGAGCAGTACAGAGTCATGCAAAGACCAGTTAAAGTAGAAACCTGCCTGGGAACGCACAAAGGGTCCCATGGTTCTGTATTTGCAGGCAGCATTCCTAAAAGGAATCTGTGGGGCCCCAGGTGGCAATCGTTGCGTAATGCCTGATGCACAACCCATGTTTTAGTTGTCTTCTGCATTCGGCTCTAAAAGTCTTACCACAGTCACTTCTCCTTGAGCCAGTGCTGATAAACTCTGCCATCTCCGCATGTGGAGTAGAGAGATGGAGGAAGGATTGTTGTCAGTCATGGAAAAGCAAAGCATGTCAAATTGCCACAGCCTTTTGTTTTGTGAAATGTTCTGCTCACTGGTTTGAAAGGTCCATGTCCCCTCTGCCACTAATGCCCCAGTGGTCAGCTCTTTCTACTTGTTTTCAAGTGGTGGCTTACCTCTGGAGGTCTTGACTCCCAGGCACTGACCCACAATGTGGGGCTGCTTTGTTTCTTTTGATACTATGTAGCCTTGACCAGCCAGAAGCTCATTATATAGACCAGACTGGCCCCAGTTTTACAGAGATCCACTTGCCTCTGCCTCCCTAATGCTGGCATTAAAGGTGTGTGCCACCACTGCCCCACTGGAGCTGTTGTGGTGTGTCTCCTCACTTCCCTCACAGCCGTGCCTGGGCTCCATCGACTTTTTCCTGCCTTCTTAGGTAGTAACTTGATGCTGGTCACTGACGTGGAAGTTGCAGTTTTAGTTGCACTTGCCATTATCTTCCCGAGTGTCATTTTGTGGCAGTAGTGGTGACTCACCTGGTTGTCTCTGGCTCTCACTGTGCTCTTCCCTGTGCCTTGTACTGAGGAAGCCTCCCTTGAGTTGGCAGGCCAAGCATGTATAGGCATCAGGCTTCGTAGGCTCTGTTTATGAATATTCCAGCATTTCTGATTTTAACTGCTTCGAATTTGGTTGTTAACCCATCCATAGTAAATATCCAAGGTCTTCCTCTGTGTAGGCTAGAGGAAGAGCCAGGGATTACGGTGTGGATGCCTCGCATGGTGCTCTCCCTACAGTTGTGTCCCTTTCTACTGAGATGTTTGGACCCTATTCTCTAGGCCAAGTTGACTCTGGGCCATTGAGAAAGAAAACAACAAAAGTATGACATTGTACCCAAAGGGATTATTCCCAGAGGCAGAGATGCCTGCTCTTCACCTTCATGAAATCTAGCCTCCTGACTTCCACACCCACCCTTGTAAAATGCCCTAGGAACAGTGTGTGTGTGTGAGAGAGAGAGAGAAAGAGAGAGAGAGAGAGAGAGAGAGAGAGAGAGAGAGAGAGGAGGGGAAGGGGATGGTAGAGTTCCCAGGTTCCACTGTCTTCATAAAATAGGCTATGAACCCTCTCCTAGTCCCCTCACACAGTCTGTTTGGGGTGAATGGATGTTAGGCTGTTCCTGGATAATTTTTAACTGAGAATACAGACTTACCCGGGCATCTATGTGGTTCTTCTCTTTGTTGTATCTGGTGCATGGCAGTAATCCCATTTTAGACATGTTAACTCTCCCCACACTGGCTTGTGTGATTTCTGTCCATTTGTTTTTTGCTGAAATATTTGGAATTGGAGTAAGTCCTACTTAGCACTCCTAGAAAGTAGAGTTAAATTTTTGATTTGAGGAGACAAAGTCTCACTAGCCTTGGCTGGCCTGAAACTTATTTCATAGACCAGGCTGGCCCCAAACTTGATGCAATCCTATTGCCTCTGCCTACTGAATGTTAAAATTCCAGGTGTGCCCCACCAGCCCTGGAAGGAACTTTAACTGGAAGTTCAATCTTTAAAAGTTCAACAAAGACTCTTTGTTGTCCCCCGTGTCTTGTGTCCTTTGTCTGCTTCCCACTTCCACAGTGTGTATGGCGGGTGATGCTTTATCTATCCCCAGTTTACAGAACCTTATTAGTGTTACCTGTTCAACCTTAATTTCAGTAGCCAGAGGATATTTTACCGACCTGTATGCTCCATAATTGTCATGAGCAGACGTTTGTGGGACAGCCTTGGGTGTTTCCGGTCCTTGCACCTCTGAGTAATGCCCCTGAAGATTATTGTGTAGATCTAGCTTCTGTTCTTTGGACATCTGACTCTTGAATGAGTTACCAGAAGTAAAATTATCCAATCAGAGACGGTAACTTGATTTTTCAAACCAAGACATTTTTTCCTGCATTTTCCCCAAAGAGGAAAGACAGTACTGTTTTATCTTTCCTAAAGGAATTGCATTTATTTGATCTCCCCCAATCTTAAAAGCAAAAATGTAAAAGTTCTTTTTGAAACTCTTCTCTAACCTAAAGGGAAAAACTGAAGCCTGGCCAAGGCCAGGACATTGCTCTTTCTATGCTTATAAGTAATCTTCTTCATGTCTCAGCCTGGGAACACCACCGCTGTCTGCTCTGTGCCCTCTGCCCTCCCTCCTCTCCCTTCTCCCCTTTCCTTGCTCTCCTGATGCACCGGACTAGAAGCACACGTAGATACAGAGCTAGCCATCTCTCCCCTAGCTTTATCTCAGGAGGATGGAAGAAGGAAGAAGCAACTAGACTAATAACCAAAGGCTCCTTCAGTGTGGGGCAGAAATACCCAACCATTATACAAATAACCACTACACAAAGCCTTGCCACTGGTCCAGGGGAAGGACACAGAGAGACCTGTAGTTGAGTCTCTCTGCTGTGAACAGTCTCTGAGAGTTCCAGCATGTGACACACAACTCTTTTGGGAAACTTCCCAGTGCCGGGTGTGTGTGTGTGGTGGGAGGTGGGACTGAGAAGGGAAGGGAGGGAGAAGATGGGGTAGAGGTGTCATGCTTGCTCAACACAGTGTCGACCCAGAGCTAAGGCTGTAGCAAGGCAAGACTTTATCTCCTTCACCCACATTTGAGCCTGGAATTGCTCATACCTTCTAGACCATGGAACAGCAGCAGGCTACCACAAAGGCTAAAGTCCTGATCTTCCTCAGAGCAGCTCCCCCTGCTCCGCTATCAGTAGGCATAGCCCTTGCCTGTGGGTTTCCTGGGGGACCCAATGACCCCTCCCGTCAGCCTCTAAGGAAAACCAGGCCCATCTGTACTTTGTCATTGACCAGACTCCCTCACAAGGGACACGCAGGCCTACCTCTACGCCACTAACCACACCCATCTACCTCTGTTGTCTCTGTCCTCTGAACACTAAACTGCTTTCCTAGCCTGGAGCTCTGGAGTGTGTGGTTTGCTTCCTAACTGCGTTCCTCGCCTCTTGCTAATCCGCTTTTCCTTTGCTGTCCGTGTCTTGCAGTCCTCTTTGCTAGCAGCCCGGCAGGCTCCCACTGATGTGCCTACTGCTGCAGACCTTGTCAGTGCAATAGAAAACTTGGTCAAAAGTAAGCTGGTAAGTGGGCATGCTGGAGGCAGCTCTGCGTTACCTCTCACCTCCATGTGGCTCCCAGAACCTCAAAGAGGGCCATGAGCCAGTCTCCCAAATCCTAAGGCCACATATTCCAGTTGCAGATAATGGTGTTTCCTTAAAAAACAAAAAATAAAAATAAAATAAAACTGCCCCAGGGGCCTTTTCAGCTTTATGTGGAAATTGGCATGGAAATCAGCAGAGCGTTGAGCGTTGAGGTGGACAAGAGGTGAAAAGTTTCCAAAGCAAATATACTCACTGAAACTGACCAACTGGTCCCAAGACACATGGCACCCAGCTGCTGATGGATATGTTTCAGGCTAGCCCTGAAGCCAATGTCCTGTGCTGCTGAGACGGAGTGTGGTCTGGCTGTTTTAAAGAACCAGGACATTTTATTTAGAGACTCCCTAGTTAACCGAGCCTTAGAAATTAGACAACTGATCATAGAGGAATAAAAACACATAAATAACCGTGCCATGGAAAATTAGAGCTGAATGTGTCTCCTCTGTCCCTAGGAGAAGGCAAACGTGAGCCACCAACAACTGGTCTAGCCTGTGGCAATCTTATGGGTCAATCATAATACCACAAAAAGGGCAATTAGCCTGAGCTTTATTAGGATTTTAGTGACGTGCTAGTGCTGCCCCCCACCCCCGACAGTTTTTCTGGATGCAGCTGTCTCTCTGCCCCCATCCTTTTATGTGTAAGCAAAAAGACAGGGGTTGGAAGCATGTTCCTGTCTTCCTCTGTCGTCTGTGCCTCCTGTTTGGCTTTTCTGTCACTTGGCTGAGTCGTTGTTCTTCCAATACTAACCCACCTCCACTTGGCCCAGGGATTGAAGGACTGTGGGGCATCCTCTCTCAGGCAATCGGCCTAATGGTTGTAAATACAGAGCAATGGTGGCTGTAGATGTTGGTTCTGGTAAGAAGGCAAGCTCTGGGAGGCTGTCCACTTCGATGCCATTTCCCCCTGCCCTCCCCTGTGGGCATTTTGGGGTTTCTTGTTTGTTTGCTTGTTGTTTTGTTTTGCTTTTTATTTCCAGTCACATCATTGATTTTACAATGTCACAGGCTTGTCTTTGTTCTCTCAAGTTTTTGTTGCTATCATCCCATTTCTCTGGAATGGTCTCCCTCTTCTTTTTGCTTATCTAATGCACAGTAGGCCTTCGGGGTCCCACTCAATCTCTTCTCACAAAGGCTTCCCTTGCCTGTCCTAGCCAGATTTCCTCTGAAGTTCCACCTCAGGTCCCAATGCTCTATGCTGTCAGAGACGGCTCTGTTGTAAAAATGGCTGAATGCTGCCACTTCTCTCCCTGCTCACTAGTTAGTTCAGGCAGTATTATACTTCCATCAATATATAGTAATATATAATAGGAGCTTCATGAGCACTTGTTTCCAAAGGTCCATATCTGCTTCTATTTGGGGTGCCCTTTACCCTGACTCTTACCATTGCTAGCCTTTGCACTGTTGGTCTCTTGTTTATGTGGTCAGTGGGTCTAGTGTTAGACACATGAGCAAAACTACTGGGAAGCCCCACAGAGGCAAATGTCCCAGAGAAAAGGAAGTATGGGTTGCGGTTACTGTTCACAGGCCTGATCACAGACTCAATAAATAGCTGCTGAACAGATGCCCTTTCTGTGGTGCATTTACCATAAGAAGGGCATTAACTTTTCCCACCAATAATTAACTTCTTGAAGATCTACATGGAACTACAATCTAGGGATATCTTTGGCATAATGTAAGAAACCAAACACATATTAAGAAACGAGTGAGGGAGTGGTGGTTTGGTTTCTTAGAATTTTCCCACCAAAATGTGATTCTTTTTCTTTTCTCCTTCTTTCTTTCCCGTCCCTCTGCGGTGTAGCCGTGGAGCAACAGCAAATGAAGGATGTTTCAACCATGTTTGAAAACACCAAGTTGCATTTTGACCTCTAAGATGTATACCTAAGATGTATGTATTCACCATTAGCTTTTGGCTTCGAAGAAAAGAGGCAAAGAGCTCTTTAGAAACTTCTAGGGTTTATTTGATGGAACACAGCCACAGAGAGGCGTCCAAAGTAGCCAGTGTTGTCACAGACTTATCCAGTTAAAGTTCAGGGTTTATGTTGGCATCACAGACTTGTCCAAAGTTCAGCGTGCAGGTCAAGAGCAGTGGTACCACTGAGCTCCAAGACTTCCAACCACACCTTTGTGAGCTATGTGTGTGAGTAATCTATTCATTGCAGTCATCTAGCATGTTCTTGAAGGAACTGGAAGGGCCCCAGAGGAAGTAGGCAACACCATGTGGTCCATGTTATTTGAATGAAAGTTGAAGAAACCATGAGAAGGGCTGTCTGCCAATCCCTGAAGCGCTGTTGTGGAAATGAAGGATTGGTCTAATGCTTGCTCCAGGGGACAGAACCTGGACCTGAAGGGGTTGTGTTTTCTTAGTGTGGCATGAGGGAGAACTAACAGACCCCTTTCTAATTAAGAGTCTGATTCCATTTTAAGGAGTTTCTGATAGGCCAGCATTTTGGTCTGGAGTCTGTCTGCTTTCTTTGAACAATTGTTCAAGCAATAGCATCAAACTCTGCACTTTGGATTCATTTGACTCCCTGGCTCTACCTGGGGGCTGTGAGATTCCCCCATATTCTAGGTCCCAGGTGCTCCCCCAGTACAGTCCTCTGGTTATGGCTGCAGCATGGTTCTGCCTCTGCTGCCCAGACACTGCTACTGGTGATTGTAAGCAGGATTTGAAGGCTCACTTACTATGCAGTCAAACCCCTGGAGAGCCTCTGCTCTTCTGGGCATGTGGGGGCCTTCAGAGTTCTTTAGCCTGCCCACCCCCCCCCCCCCACACACACAGAGCTAACCCACTTTTTCTGGGTTCTGCCTTAAACTCAGAAACAAACACGTTTTCTGTTGTTCCATATGAGTCTTGATAAGACTTTTCATTCTTTAGCAGCTACGGTTTTGTCACAGCAAGTGTGTAAGGAACTGGAAGGCAAAGGTCCTGGGGGCTCCTACTGATAACAGAGCCCTACAGCCATGTCTTTGTCTACCCTGGAGAGTGACTTGGTCTCTTTGACCCCTCCTGATAATGATGATGAATCTGTTGACCTGAATCTAATCTCAAGAGAGTAAAGATGACTGCCTAGGCACAACCATGCTTCACACTGATAAGCAGGGACCTACAAATGTTAGCTCTTAGGGCAATCGAAAAAACAGGTTGTCTCCAGCTTCCATGACCTCTTGTGGGCATGTGGGAACTTAGTATCTGTCTGCCAGTAGATTGGTGACGAGGAATGTTTAGATACCATTTGGTTTTATCCTTCAGATCTAGAGAGCCACAGCTTCCTGGCCAGGGGAGACTCTAATGTGTCTATTTACTGTGCCACCTGCCTGGCAGACAGGACTGAGCCTCCAAGAAGAAAGCCCCATCTCAGTGCTTGTCATAGGTGGCACACCCACCCAATTCACTCATCTCTGATGGCCTAGTGGAATGTTGAGAGTGAACTTTCCAGAACTTAACACCAGCCTTATTCTCCTGCTTAATGCCATGGACAAGGATCTTTAGGGTCTCCTCAGTATATCTCCAGGTTCCAACTTTGATGCTCATGTCCTCTTTCTGTGGTACCCACCCACCCCTGCTCACTAGTACCCATCCTGCTCACTAGTACCCAACCCTACTCACTAGCACTCACTTCTACTCATTGGCACCCACCCCTGCTCACTAGTACCTGGTACTCCTACTCACTAGTACTCTCCCTACTCACTAGCACCCAGCTCAGCTCACTAGCGCACATGCATGTGCTCTCTCTCTCTCTCTCTCTCTCTCTCTCTCTCTCACACACACACACACACACACACACACACACACACCATTCATTAGCACTGTTTCCTGCCAGTCCAGATCCTCACATATCCAGTTCTACCTGAAACAGGTTTTTAGCTCACCTCACATGGTTTCACTCCATGACCTTTCTCACAGTGCAGTTCCTGCCAGGAATGAATGTTCTTCAGTTTCTATATCCAGTGAACTCTTTTTTTTTTTTTTTTTTTTTAATTTATCTTAGAATAGCCAGTTCTTCACATTCCTGGGTTTCTTCTCTATAGATTCACCCAACCTCAGATCAAAGCTCTTTGGGGAGAAATCAAGAAATTACATCTGCACTGAACATGTATTGACTCTTTTCTTCCTTGTTTCCTAATAAGCAAGACAGCGTAACAATCACTCTATAGCCTTTACGTCATATCCTAGACTATAAATAATGCAAAAATTAGTTAACTATACAGGAGAATGAATATAGCTTTGGAAACACTAAGTATTTTAAAGGGACCTGAGCACCCTGAATTTGGGGATGCCAAGGAGTCCTGAACACCCCAGGACACCAAGGGATAATTTGACTCAGGTTTGCCTTTCTGTAGAGTCTTTCTTTTCTCTCTCCCTCCCTCCATGGAGCCGCCTGCCCACATGTTATCTTCCATAGTCCATCTGTCAGAACTCCCAGTGTGGGTTAGACTATGGAGGTCTGAGACTCTTCCTCATCCTCATTTCTCCAGCATCTCAAGCATTCAGTGTATAATATGGTAGATGCTTGTTTATTTGTTTTCTTTTTTTTTTGTTTACATACAAGCAAGACATTAATTGTGAATGCAGGGAGAGTAAGAAAGTGCTTATAGGAAGGGCATTAGGCATGACTAGGAAGTACATCCATTTCACTGGGACAGTGACCTTTCTCCACAGTAAGCTGTCTATTTGAATCTTCTTTGCATTTCTGCAAGGGAATGGACAGTTACAGGGACTGGTATTGCTCCTTCCTTGTTCAGTTTCCTTTTCATCTGCTGCCACGTTGTGACCCTGAACCATAGGTGGGACAGACGTCTTTACTGTGGAGACAAACTGGCAGCCACTGTCTCTTTCCCCCAGAGACAACAAGGATGACAGGTTGACCTGACCTGGTTGCCCTAAGTGAGATCCCTGTATCCATCCCTGGCAGCTGAGACCTTCTAAGGGATCACTCTGAAATTACTATAAGCAAAAGAGCCAGCTCCATCAGTCCAGTCAGGATGGCCACCATAAGAGCTTAGCAGGCCCTCTATTTCCTTGTCACTGTGCCACGCTCTGACGATGTCCCAGAGTCCTCTCCAAGACACAACCTGGCTTCTTTGTTCATACAAAGTCAAGAGAGAAATGCAGATTCTCCGGTGTGACACATTGGACTCCTCAGAGACCCTTTACCCTGTTAGATGGATTGGCCCGTGCCAAGCTAGTTGTGCCATGCATCCTGGAGGCAGTGGTGTAGGCCTGCCCACTGGGCCTGGCATTTACCTTCCCACCAGCCTACAGGCCACAGAATAAAGGCCAGAACAGGACAGTGAGGAAGATGGGAAGTTAAAGGTACTAATCATATCTATTACCAGCTGGGTTCATCTGTACTGGAGCCTGTCTCTGGTGACGGCACCAAGGGACATGCACTGGAAAGCCGCCTGTCCACTGGCTTGTCCAGCCTCAGCACCAGACATTCTAATTTCCTTAATAACAGGTTACAGATCCTGTATCTATAAATGTAGCTAAACCCTTCTCGACCTTTCTTTATTTTTAGCCTATACTGCTGCTCTGGATATAACAGTTTCCATGGTTGATTACTTGTTCTGTAAACACCTTTACATCAAGTGGAAAAAGCAGTTGTCTCTCTCAAGCTGGAAGATACTGTCTGTGTTTCTAATTCCCGTGTTGGCAACAGATCCGTGTTTGACCCTTGACACAGTTGCTTAATTTAGGGAGTCGGGGAGAAGGCTGATGTCACTGTTCAACAATAAGGTCTTAATATTCTCCATCTTTTCTCCTCTTTGGGTACCACATTTGCTTTCATTTGTTTCCCTGGAATGTTCCTTCCTGCCTCTGTTTGGCTTCTGTTGAAATGTAGCAACTAAGAGAGTCAGTAATGGATGTTCTCAAATGCAGACTGTTTTAAGACCAGGCCTACTGCCTCAGTGATCGGCACTATTTGATCTTGGTGTCTTGTGTCTTAGACCTGGTATTTTCAAAGACTGCTAAACGAAGCCTTTCCTTCTAGAAACCACAGAGGCTGGCGTGTAGTTGGCGTTTGTCTTTCATGCTTGTGTTATGGATGCCCGCCTTGACCCTGTTTGCTTCCACTGATCCTCAGGCACCTGTACTGCATACAGCCCCACTCTCAGGCTCAGGGAACACCACCGATGAGGGTTAGAAGCAATGCAAGGGCTGGAAGATGGGATACAATGTTGCAGAACATTGTCTCCTGGGCTTCCAATGTGTCATGCCTCTTGTACCCATGAACTCAAAGCAGCTATGGTTATCTGACAAGACCTGCATAAGATTGGAACCAGCAACATTTCATCATGAACCAGGGAAGGACTCAGGAACCTCCCTCCCTGACAACTAGTAACAGTTATGTGGGGGAGATGTCACTTTCTTCAGTGGTGTAACCACTGATAAGTTGGTCACACTCAAGTAAGTAACCTCCCACCCGTGCTCAGGAAGCAGTCTGTTTGTTTGTTTATTTATTTATTTATTTATTTATTTATTTATTTATTTATTATGTATTTATTGGTCACACACAGAGATGAAAGTAGGAGGCCCCTTGTTGGGAAAGAAGACTTTCTAGTGGAGAAGGGGTGGGATAGAACAGGGTAATAGGAAAAAAAAAAAAAAAGAACAAAAGTTCATTGCATATATGTATGAGACTGCCAAAAAACTAAATTTTCAAAGACCTATATGGTATCCTAAACATACATTAAGCAAATCAACTTAGTACATTAAAATGTTAGTTTGTCCCAAAGAGTATGTTACTCTTCCAGTTACACCTTGAATATGTTACTGTTACCAGTGCCAGCAACAGAGAGACACTAACCACTGGGGAGCACTCTTAACTTTTCCTGGGGCTTGTACAAGTATCATCTCTGTCCTTTAGAAATTTGCTAAAAGGGAGGATCTGATCTGAAAAATCCAGAAATACACGGGACAGTTTCGTGTCTCCTACATCATCAGATCTGGGGTTAGACCTCTGCTTCCTTTTCTCAGCTGCTCCTAGATCACTGTATTAATCCACTTACCTTTTTTTTTTTTCCTCAAACAAGTAAGCACCTTGTGCAGCACCTTAATTAATAGGAATGAGGATTAATGAAAGAAAGCCCTTGGTAAATAATGTGAACAAAGATGATTTTAGAACAGGCTCCATCTGTTGGCTCTTTTTCAACTACCTCATTGTCTTCTTCCAAAGTATTGCAGTTAACCTAACAGAGCATGCTTTCCACCACCTACCTCTGTCACTTTCCTTAGCTTACCAACTTGCATGAAGTAGTTCTATGACCAGTTTTCCTTCCCAATGCCTTATTTGGTATAGAATTAGCTTTCCTGCTGGAGCT
Organism: Arvicanthis niloticus; assembly: GCF_011762505.2. NCBI lineage: Eukaryota > Metazoa > Chordata > Mammalia > Rodentia > Muridae > Arvicanthis > Arvicanthis niloticus. The sequence continues at coordinate 20,679,171 of NC_047669.1, read as the reverse complement.
CTCACCCAGAGATTAATCGCCGTGACAGTTTCATTATGTCTGGGCAGTTGGTGGCACATGGATGCCTAGTGTGCTCTGATCATACGGGCTCCTGGTGTGCCCTGATCACACGGACGAGTAGAGTGCCCTGATTGTGGATGGCAGCTCCCTGCTGCAAGGAGGTGGAAGTCTCTGGTCTCCTAATGTTTCACTGTAGTTCGGAGAACACAGCCTTGACTTCTGGTTTTCACATTGCCTGTGGCTAGGTGGGGAGACACAGGGCTTGTAAATAACTTCCCAGGGTTCGCTCTGAGCCTATTTATCCTTCTCTTTTTAGACTCTGGAAGGAGGCTCTTACCGCGGGAGCTTGAAGGACCCTACAGGCTGCCTGAATGAAGGGATGACCCCTCCTACACCTCCTAGAAACCTGGAAGAAGAACAGAAAGCCAAGGCTCTGAGAGGCAGGATGTAAGTGGCCTGCCACCCTATCCTGGTCCATGTGTGTGCCGGACAGTTGCGAGGAGGAGACTAGACAGCCCGTGCTGTCTGTAACTACTCTCATCCTTTCTCAGTGAGGACAGCCTAGGTCTATACTGTACAACACTGATCATCCATAGGCCACTTTGGCACTAAGGAGGCTTGGGTTGGGGAAATAGTCTGTGAGGTTGTTGTTATTGACAAAATGTGGCTATGACCAAGATCTAATACAATTGTAAAACATGCTTTAAAAAAAAAAAAAAAAATGAAAATAATGGAGTCCAGAGAACAAGGGGGTGGCCTCCGTGGGTCTGCAGCAACAGAGAGGCTCTGCAGCCAGGCAAGGCCCAGTTCTGCTCCTTCTCCCAGGTCTTTCATTTCACATCTATTTGTAGGTTTCATTGTGCAAGCACCTCCTCTCACTTGAGTGACTAGTGGTAAGATCCCATTCACCTCCCACATGCTGTGCAAGATTGGCGTTCTCTACCTTGATGCAAAGTCGGTCTCCCGGTATTTGAGATGGTGAAGATTATGTTAGACACCAGCAAAGCGGAAGCTTACTCCTTGAGAACTTAAGGTTTCTCCTCTGGAGTCCATTCCTCTGGAAGCAAGCTTCCAGTCCCTCAGCGTGTGAGGTTGTGAGTAGCAAGCAGACTGGGCTAGATGGGTCTTGAGGGTCCCATCTTAGTCTCTGTCTTGCTTTCTCCTTTACATCCCCGCCTTCTTTATCCAGGCCACAGACATAAAAATGAGCAGAAATACGTGAATCAAATAAGCCAAGTCCTTTTCTGCTGGCAAATATACAAAGTAAGCACTTAGAGCTTTGTCTCCTTGGAAGCAAAAGTGGTAACATCATAGCAAGAGCCTGGTATCAAAGCAGGGCTGTCACCGTATGGTGGAGAGGAGAGGAGCTGATACCTGTGTTTACCCCTAGAACTTTTCCTGGGTCAGAAGAACTCCCAAGAGTTATGTGAATGAGCTGTCATCTCCTAAGTGAGGTTTCCAGAGCCTTGCACAGCACGTGCCCTTCCCTGGCTTCTCCTGTGCTTGTTACAGTAATGGGGGTGGGGAGTGGTCAGAACTCATCCCCATTCCTTGGTCAAGATGAAGCACAGCTTATGTCAGGGAAGCAATGAGGTGACATATGGTCCTTGGAAAAGCCAGTCTCTCCAATTGTCACTCTTACTGAGTGGGCCTTAAGAGCACTTGTCGTTACCCAAATGAGATATTGTTTGACTTTGTTATAACAAGCCAGACACAGTTGTTGCTCTTTTAGCCCACTGCACCATCCCCTCTTTCAGCACACCCTCCATTTTCCATATCCTGAAGGCTCTTGAAAACTGACCTGTTGAATGTCTCTGACTGTTGATGCCCTGGCTCTGACCTGCTGGACCTCATGGCCAACATGAAAGAGCAGATACATGATATTCAGGTATAAATACCGTGAGAGGCTAGAAGCAGAGGTGTAGACACTGGAGGTGCCATCAGGGGATGGCAGGAGGTCACCAAGGAGTCAAATGAGAGCCACATGGAGAGAGGATGGAAACAAAGTGTTGTTTGTATAGAAGGAGGAAGATGCTGATAGGAGACTTGCCACTAGTCACCACAAGCATCAGATGCTTGTTAAGCACACCACCTGCCACACCAGTGGGACAGATCAATGAGTAACACACAGTAGCAACAACACTAAGCCCTCACTCCTGGCAGGTTACATTCTAATGGGAGAAATCAGACCAAAAATAAATAAATAAATAAATAAATAGTAGGTTGGAATCTGGAGAAGAAAGAAAATAGAGCAGAACCAAGAAGACTAAGCATGGGTAAGTCTGCAGCTTAAAATGGTTCTGAGCTTGCACAAAGAGCAGGAAGAAGTAAGGGGCCACAGTGTCTTCACAGTGGCACACCCAGTGCCAACGCTCCCAAAGGTCACCCACCCTCTACCGGTGGGAAAGAGGGCAGGTGTGAGGTAGCTAATCTTCACTGGTAGCTTGACTGATGAACGTCCCCTGAGAGACACAACTCTGGCCATGTCTGTGAAGACATTTCTAGAAGACCGACCCTGAGCGTGCATGGCACTGTCCCAGGGAATGGGGTTCTGTACTAAATAAAAAAGAACAAAGGGGAATCTGAGCTGAACCCCAGAGTTCGTCTGTGTGGATACAATGTAACCAACTCCAAGCCACCACCACCCCCCCCCCACCTCCCACTTTCCTTCCTACCTTGGTAGAGCTTACTCTCTCAAACCTGAGCCAAAAGAAATCCTTTCCTTACTTGTCAGTAGCTTTCCTCAGGCATTTTATCATAACAAAAGAAAAGTAACTAAGTAAAGTCCATTTGTAGCCAGGAGAATTTCAGGTAGGCCAAAGAGTAGCATTCATTTGTGAGTAACTTTTAATGTAGAGATTAGCCATGAAAAGGCATCGCATTTCAGTTTGTTTGGCTGTTAATCGTGATATACATGATTAACATGATATACATGATATACATGCCTTGAAATGCATGCATATCAGTCTAATTTTGTTTTGTTTCTGAAGGAGTCTTGTTAAATAGCCCAGGCTGGCCTCAAACTCTTGATTTTCCTGCCTCTCGAGTACTGGACTGATAGTTATGCTCCCTACAGCAACCAACTAGACTTCTTTGATCATGTCTCATCTTCCCAGGGACTTTATTGGCCCTTCATAAGAATCCAGTGCAGCTCCCATTCCTAGAGACTCAAAAACCAAGGCAACCTCCGTTGGTCAACAAAAAACTGAAGATAAAAATATCTCTACCTGGCAGAAGAGCACCAGCTTTCCTCTCCAAAGGGCTAGCCTAACCCTGAATTCTCACTTTCCTGTGGGTTTTCACTAACCACTCTCTTCCAGGAAGTAACTTGGGCCTGCTAAAGATATATCTAAAGGCTTCTGTTTGTCCTTGCCGGTTCCTTCCTGTGGCCTGAAACACATGCTCGTGTGTTGGAGGAAGAGAGGCGGCTGGAAGGTTGGGCACATTGATAAAAACGCATGTGTTCTTTGCTCCCTCCATATGCTCTGAGGTCCCAGACACCTCCCAATCCCCCTACCCCTCCCAGTCCGACTCAGTGGCTTCTCTGTACTGTGGAGGACAAGCATTTCAGATGAATTGCTTCCTGGGTTTAGAACAGTTGCTGGGTTATAACAGTTACTTACAACTCTTCTTTGACATCTCAGAATGTTATCCCTTCTGTCACTCAGGCCAAAAATATGTGCTGGTGTGCCTCCAGGCAGAACTCTTTCCGACTCCTATAAACACAGGACCTCTGTGCCATGTGCAGAGCCATGGTGTCTTCTGTACAGTGTTTGACTCAGAACTAAAGAAAGGAGTGGGGCGGAGACGTGGGGGATGCCAGAGGCCTGGCCAGGCCATTCCCTAGGCAGTAGACTACTGTGAAAGAGTAATCTTTGGACCTTAACACTTAGGTTCAAATCCCACCTCTGCTCTTCACTTTGTAGGCTTGGGTGAGTCACCTGACCTTTCCATCTACCTTAGTATTTAAATAAGAGGATTTTATAATCCCTGACTTGTTATAAGTATTAGAAAACCCAGATGGGGTAACTGGTATATAATAAATGCTCTAAGATATCTATCTATCTCTCTATATAGATATAGATATAACTATGAGATGGAAATAATTCACAAGGAACCCAAGAAAGCAAATGCCCTTGTTATAAGTCCCACATCCCAGGGTAGGAAATGCTATATTCAGAGGAGTGAACATGGAATATCTGCAGCCAACCTAGGTTCTTTGGCTTTGACTGGGGATTTTCCAGGCCAGTTACCACAGATACATTCCTGACTAACTTCAGATTATGCATTATAGAATCTCTACTCGATATCTGTATCTCTGCAGCCTTTCAAGGCTGCTTATCATACAGATGTCTTTCCTTTTTTGCTAAGATAAGGATGGAGCCAAAATAAAGGAATAAAATCTCATGTTAATCCCTTGGTCTCAAAGCTTTTATAACTCAGTTCTGCAAAAGGTGCTTATAGTTCTTCCTACCCTGTATTTCTGCAACAGGAGAGGGGGTGTAGCTTGTTTCATTCAGTGCTTGCCTTGACTATTCAAAGTCCCAGGTTCAGTCCCTAGCACTGCATAAAACTGGCTGTGGTACATCTCTAATCCTGGCACTCAGGAGGAGAAGGCAGGATGAGCAGAGCTTCAGGACCATCCTGGGCTATATAGGGAATTTGAGGCCAGCTTGGGAAATAGGAGACCTTGTCTTGCAGAGAAGGGATGAGACCTTTTGTTTAAGGACCAGCTGGAACTTCACTGTCCTTATCTCTTGCTCAGGTTTGTCCTGAATGAACTGGTACAGACAGAGAAGGACTACGTCAAGGACCTGGGGATTGTGGTGGAGGTGAGCAGATGGCGGGGTGGCTGTATCTGTACTCGCTCATTCAGGAGCAAACTGGACCCTACCTGGGCCCAAGTGCTTTAAACTGGTGGCTATGCTTATTCAACTCTCTGGTAATTTGCAGAAATGAAACTAAAAATGGTACAATTCAAGCAGAACTGTGGAGACCGATTTTGTTTTCCTCTTGAAATACTGTAATGCATTTAGAGGGAGGTAGGGCCTGGTTGGGTGGGAGAAGCTACCACAGTGCTGTCTTCAGAGCGGCACAGAGTGTGGCCTGACATGGGTGCTAAAGGACGGGGCTTGTCCAGAACGCTGTCTGTGAAGTCTGCCGCTAATGTCACCACTGTTGTACAGGGCTTCATGAAGAGAATAGAAGAGAAGGGGGTCCCTGAGGACATGCGAGGGAAGGAAAAGATCGTGTTTGGAAACATCCACCAGATTTATGACTGGCATAAAGAGTGAGTTCTGAGCTTCCCTGAGAGTGGGGCATTTGCCCCTTGCATCTGACCTGAGCAGGGCATTTGAAGGGAGACCCCTATCATTAATCATCTCGTCACTGAGAGAGGATGTCTCTCCAAGTAACATGACTTCCTCCTCCTCTCCCCTTTTAGTTTTTTCCTGGCTGAACTGGAAAAATGTATCCAAGAGCAAGACAGATTGGCCCAGCTCTTCATTAAACATGTGAGTGCCACCCCAATTGTCCCCATCTCCCCGGGTGCCAACACACTCATTTTAAAAGTCCTCCTGTCTTCGGCTCTTCTCGAGTTTGCTCTCTCTCTCTCTCAACACTCTGGTTTTGTTTTGTTTTGTTTTAACATATTTGGTCATTTCTCTGTCCTGTTCATTTCTTGTCTTTAACTACCCTTGACTCTGGGGGGGGTGGGGGGGTTGGGGGGGAGGTGAGCCAGAAGCCAAGGTGCGTGATTGTCACATTTTTGTCTGTACCAGGAGCGGAAGCTGCATATCTATGTGTGGTACTGCCAGAACAAGCCACGCTCTGAATACATCGTGGCTGAATATGATGCCTACTTTGAGGTAAGCTGTTCCCTGTAGGCTCCCTTCACTCCCAGGCAAAGACAGCTGCAATGAGCCACACACCAGATCCTCTGTCCACAAGTCCCCCTGCCACTGGTCTTCATGGCAGGAAACCAGCCTCCACAAAGCTGGTAACTTAAGTCTGTTCCCAAATGTGCCTTTGCTTGAGGAGGAGCTGAGGTGGCTCTGTTGAGAAGCCTCCATTTACAGGAAGGCTCTGTCACAGACTGTCTGTGGAAGCTCTTGTTCTCATGTGATCACAGAGCACTGAGGTGTCCACACTCCTCCCCACCTACCCCTAGGAATGTTGCTAAGTGCTTGCCCCTGGTTAAAGGGCTTACAGTCACTTCACAGTCAGCCATGTTCTCAGCCTCTAGCTGCTCTCTCATGCTTTTGAACTGATCCTTCCACAGCACCCCAAGCCTTGGGATCTTTTCTTTCTAATACCATTCCCATGTCTAGCACCTCCAAGTGTGTAGATGCCCCAGCCTGACAGGAGCACTCCTGAGGGCGAAGAGGCAACACTACCCCTCCCCTGGCCCCCTTAGAAAGAACCCTGTATGTTTAGAGAACAGAATTCAGCATCCAGCCTTGTAGGCCTATTGTGTCTGAGGGAAAGCCCTTCGCTGATTCTTTCCTGGAGTGGTAGAGAGCATAGTACCGGTTTCAGCTTTTCTCCCAGGACTAAGGTGAAAGATAGTGGCTGGACAGTGCCTACTGTGAATACTCGGGAGCCAAGCAAGGCCTTTGGGGGTGGGGGCTGTGTAACGCATTGCTCAGACGTGAACAGCAGAGTACAGTTGTAGTGTGAAGATTTGGAAGATTTTATGGGAATCTTGAAAACTGGCCACTCACCCCCTTTACCTTTGCTTTCCAGGAGGTTAAACAAGAGATCAATCAAAGGCTGACCCTTAGTGACTTCCTCATCAAGCCCATTCAGAGAATAACAAAGTACCAGCTGCTCCTCAAGGTGAGAGGCTGGGAGCCAGCCGAGATCCAGGCTGGAGAAGGGTCTCCTCTGGCTGGAGCTGTGGGCATAGGACTTGGGATCACCTCCACTACACTGTCCTTCAGGGCTGGAGAGCGGCCAGCCCTCAGCTTTGCATGCAATAGCTTGCATGGCCCTTGCTTGTTTTCCTTTTTGTTTGTTTTGTTTTCTTTTCCTTTGATTTATCTTACGCCCATGCCCGTCTCACTCTCTCATCCTTCATTTGGGGAACTGAGCCAAGGGCCCTACCTGTGTACCAGTGACTCTTGACCTTCCTAGTACCGCAGCCCTTTAATATAGTTCCTCATGCTGTGCTGACCCCCAACCATAGAACAACTTTGCTGCTACTTCATAACTGTAATTTTGATACTGTTATGAGTCGCAGTGTTAATATCTGATATATAGGATATCTGACATGCGACCCCCAGGTTGAGATCCTTGGCTCTATGCTGTGCCTCCACCCCGAACCCCTTCGCTCGTTTTGTTACAGTCACGGCCTCAATGGCTTTGAAAACTAAAGCATAAGCCAGGTGCGTGGTGACACTCATCGGGAAGGTCATGAGTAGGTAGCCAGCCTGGGCTATGAAGTGAGACCCTATGTCAAACAAAAAATAAAGCCCTAAAAAGTAGCAAGCATATAAGACCAGATTGGCATATACGGGAACAGGTGGAGCCTGGAGACCTTACATAGTCCCCGAGGTCCAATCCTGTTCTAAACAACTTAACCTGTTTTTTTTGTTGTTGTTGTTTTTTTTTTGTTTTTTTTTTTTTTTTGTTTTTTTTTTTTTTCCCTCTTCTGGAGACAAGAGGTCAAGTGGAAGAGAAAGACTTGACTCGCCTTTCTCCTGTCTGTCTTGTCACACTGTCCTTCCCTTCTCTTCCCCGTGGTTTATTTGTTATATTCCATCTTTATGTCTAACATGACTCATTAGTCACCATCACCACCTCCACTGGGAAGGGAGGTCTTTGGGGTGTTGTTGGGTTTTATGATAAGTTTTTTTTTTTTTATGACTCTCTGGCTATTTTACTATCTGATTCACCCTCCCACGCCCTTCCTCGCTAGGACTTCCTGCGATACAGTGAGAAGGCTGGTTTGGAGTGTTCCGATATCGAGGTAGGTTTCTGCTTGTAATGCTTGCTCTTCTTAGGGACCATATCAAGTGGCTTGTCCCCAAAGGAGGTCCAGGGTCCAAGCCACTCCCCTCTTAGTCAGCAGCATGAGGAATGGTTAGTGCTACTGAGCACGGAGGTTTCTAGAACTCAGGAACTCCTGTCTGTCCTGGGCCAGCCCAGAGCCTGGTCCTCTGGTGTTTGTGGCTCTTACTGGGTAAGAGTGATATTTGACACTTGGGAAAATTGCTGAGATCCAACGTGCAACTTTGTCCCTGGCTCTAGGTGCCTTTTGACCCTACCACATGAATTACTCCATTTCCAACCCCCCCCCCAACACCCTGAGGATTACCCCCTAAGTGAGTCCTTTGTGCCGCCATAGGGATTATTTTAAGCCAAAGAGGGTTGCAGCCATTTCTGGCAGGTTATTTTAGGTCAAACCCTCCCGTGTTTCAACAACCAGGCTAAGCTGTTGCTTGGTCGTTCTGAAAGCAACACAGAAGAGAAAGAAAATAGAAGGGGAGGGCATAAAATAAAAGCAGGAGGTAGAGAAAGGCTGGGCTGGGTAGCACTTCCCCATGTGTGTCATGTTGACATGGGGCCCCTACGCTAATGCCAGCCTCTCTTATCTAAAAACCTCACACAGGCCTCTGAGAGTGGGCCACAGGGACCGCACCCTTTCCGACAACAAAGGGACTAGGGGAGATAAGTCCCTCGTTTCAGCCCTGAGTTCTGTGAGCTTCCTACTGAATTTTGGTTCCTGCATCCTGAATAACGTGTTCTTTCCCACAGAAAGCAGTGGAGTTAATGTGCCTTGTTCCCAAGCGCTGTAATGACATGATGAATCTGGGTCGTCTGCAGGGCTTTGAGGTGAGCCCTTAGGGGTGCCCCTCCAGTTCACAGATCTGAAAGATGGACCTATTGGAGAAGTTCAGTGATAATGGAGAAATAAAGGTTTGGGCCAAACTGGCATCAGAATTCCAAGGGGATTGGAAAGAAAGGAGATGAAGTTCCTTATGACCGAGCCAATGGTCTCTTCCCTTCCTCCTGATTGAGAAATATGTGCATCGCAGGTACTGCAGGCTGTGTAGGGAGCCAGGAACCCAAGTGGGTAAACAAACTGTTCTCAAGGGGCAGGTCTTTTGTAGAGGTCTGTGTAGTGATTGGATCTCAAGTCAGTGAAAGTGTAAAGCTCTAAAACGTCACACATTTCTGTCCTGGGCAAGGGAACCAAGTCTTAAGGGAAAAAGCTAGAAGTCCAGAGGACACACTGGTTCAGAAGAGTGGCCATAGTGGAACACTACACATTGGATGGCTTAAACAACAAAACTTCCTGCTCACCAGTCTGAGGCCTGAGCAGCTGTGAGGGAGGATCTGCTCCTTGGTGTGTTTGTGGCATCTTCATGTCCCTGTGGCATTTCTGGATCATATCACCTCTCGATGAGTGATTATGTCTGTGTCCAAACCTCCCCTTTCATAACCCTCCCTCCCAGCATTCCTGAAGTCTAACTCCCTCCCAGTATTCCTGGAGTCTAACTCCCTCCCAGTATTCCTGAAGTCTAAGGTCTCAATATTCTTTCTTTGGAGAGAAGAGATGCCTGGAAGTTGAGATAGTTAGGAAAGCAGTAGCCTAGCCCAGCTCTGTCAAGTTCAAGCGCAGAAGGAAGGCCGGCTGCGGTATCATGGAGGATGAGAGATGCTACAGCCCAGTTTGGGTTGTCCTCCTCTCCCTTCTAGTCCATCCTGCCTGCCCCTACCTGGGTCCCATGCTTTTACATGATTGGAACTAAGTGGCCAGTTTTCATGGGTTTCCAGCTCTCTAGGTAGACCTGTCAGATATTAGCATAAGTTGAGTATTCTTGGGTAGTTTCTTGTTAGTCTTCCTGGAGAGATTGTATGCTTTTCTTTCCTGGCTTTATACCAAGCCTAAGGCTATTGAAAGCAAGTCAAGTACCCTGATGCCTCTTGCTCTTCAACCTTGACCTGCTGTTTTCTGAATAGGAGTCTAGCTAGCTTTCTGAGTCCCTTCAGGTAGTGACTGCTGAAGGGAGGGAGGGTGGGCATCCGTTTATGTTGTCTGACCTACCTGGGACTCTGTGTGTGTATCTTTATCTCTCTGTCTTTGTCTCTGTCTCTGTGTGTGTGTGTGTGTGTGTGTGTGTGTGTGTGTGTGTGTGTGTGTGAAGTTTTCTCTTGTAAATCACACACCATCATCTGTATTTTCATCATCCAGCCACAGAGAATCTGTTCTGCATTCTTTCAGCTGATTGGGAAGGACAGTGAGCATCTGCCTCCTCCCTCTCTGGGCCCCTCACTCCCGTTGTCTCCCTCTCAGATCTTGTAGGTTTTTTTCCTTTAGCCCTGGCTGCCCACGTCCCGAGTTCTTGTGTAATGTTAGTAGAGTGTGTAAAGCTTTTCTGGCTAGCTGGCCACTGGCTTAATATTAACTTTGGACTAGGGTAGAGATAAGCCTGTTCTCCTGCTGACCTTGGCAGTCAGGAGCCATGATCCAAGCAAAGGGCGGGTGTTTCTCAGTAACATGAAGGAAAAATGACCCCTGTGCCAGGGAATGCTTGGTATATGGCATCATATGCAGGGCATGGCTGACATTTGCACTAAAGGGCAGAAGTTGTCCTAAGAAAGAGTATATTCCATAGACCCTCTGACCTTTCTCCCAGATGTCATTCTTTGTATTGCAAAACAATTAAATAAATAAATAAATAAATAAATAAATAAATGATAAATATGAGTCTTCCTGATAGGTTCTGTGAAGATCACCAGATGGGTGCATTCCCTTTTAAAATGTCTCTGAGAAGCTGACTAGAAAGCTGGCAAACCAGATATGCTTTCCTATCCCAGCTAGGTAGTATATAGTTTGATAGCTGGCATCATTTTAAGAAGGATCACAGGATCCAGAGAAATATCTCTGATCTTAAAAAATAAGGGTGTAGTGATATATATACCCTTATTTTTATATATATCTATATATATATTCCGACTTTATCTGTCAGTCTTAGCAAGAAACTAAAACTTCAGAGCAGCCCTGTCTTAAATGATAGGAGGTGAAAGGGACCCACTTAATCAAGTTATTTGAGATCCTGTTTGTATCACTCTCCTTGGCCACAATGACAGGATTCTCAAAGCTGCAAGGGAAGATAGGCTACTTCCAGCTCTGAACATCATGAGTCTTCTTTAATTAAAAAAACAAAAAACAGGTCTTCGATTTTTGGCATTCAGTAGTCGTGGTTGGTGGGCAACAACTGAGCCAAGATGTTGCGGAATCTGCTGGCCCTTCATCAGATTGCCCAGAGGACCATCAGCACCACTTCACAAAGGCATTTTGAAAACAAAGTTCCAGAGAAACAAAAGCTGTTTCAGGAGGATAATGGGATGCCAGTTCATCTGAAAGGCGGGGCATTTGATGCCCTCCTCTACAGAGCTACAATGGCTCTGACAGTTGGTGGAACAGTGTATGCCATCTATCTGTTAGCTATGGCTGCATTTCCCAAGAAGCAGAACTGACGTCATCATCCCAGCTGTCACATGGTTCAGTTTCAGTCAGTGCTCGATGGACCAGGAATTTGATGAGTAACTGAGCTCTTCTTTGGGGACCAATATTTATTGATGTGTATTAACTGCCACCAATAAAGTAGTCCTTAACCAAAACAAACAAACAAAAACAAACAAACAAACAAAAACCATACAGGAGAGAGCACATAGCAAAGCGATACACACCCTTAATCCCATCACTCAGGAGACAGGGGCAGATGAGTCTCTGAGAGTTCAAGACCAACCTAATCTACCTAGCAAGTTTCAGGCCAGCCAAAGCTACATGTGGAACTATACATGTGTCCTGTCATTCTGTTTTAGCTGATTTCTTCTGGCATTTTCAGACATTGATTCTTATTGATTCCATGACGTAAGCCCTTTCCTTCTAACAGCCCTCTATGAATAGGGAAATGTCCGTAGTCTGTCCCCGGATGAGTAATTGGGTCCTAATTCAGTGTCTTGCTGGAGTTCCAAGGCTTTGAATATCAGGTCTATTGTCTACATCCCCACAGGTAGGAAACATGTAACCAAGAGAGCTGAATCTATCTTTTTATGACCCTCCCTTGACCTTTGTCTCCATCAGGGCACCCTGACCGCCCAGGGCAAGCTTCTGCAGCAGGACACGTTCTATGTGATTGAGCTGGATGCTGGCATGCAGTCCCGGACCAAAGAGAGGCGTGTGTTTCTCTTTGAGCAGATCGTCATCTTCAGTGAACTGCTCCGAAAGGGGTCCCTCACCCCAGGCTACATGTTCAAAAAGAGCATCAAGGTGACAAGGGGCAGTGGGGATTCAAAGGGGCAAGGAGGGGCATCGAAGGGGCTGAAGTTAACTGGTGATCATGATAAGAAGCAGTGAGAGGCCCAGGGCCAGTCTCCAGCATGACCACCCATCTGTGTCGTTCACCCAAAGATAGAACTTGAGACGTTACTCTTAAATACAGAGTAAATTTGGATACCTCTCCTGAGATTATAAATTTTGAAAGAGAAGGTAGAGAAATTTCTTAACACTTAAGAGCACTGGCTGCTCTTTCAAAGGGCCTGGGTTTGGTTCCTAGCACCCACATGGCGGCTCACAACCACCTGTAACTCCAGATCCAGGGGATCTGATGCCCTCTACTGACCTCCATGGGCACCAAGCATCAATGTGGTATACAGATAAAACAGTTATGCATAAAAATACAAATGAAAAAACATGAAGTTTAATTTTAAAAAAAACCTTTGAAGGATGGTAGTAGACATGTCGGTTTAAGTATGAAAAAGGGATAAACGTATTTTATTTCAGATGAATTACCTGGTCCTGGAAGACAATGTGGATGATGACCCCTGCAAATTTGCACTCATGAACAGGGAGACTTCAGAAAGGGTCATTCTGCAGGCTGCCAACTCAGACATCCAGCAGGCCTGGGTGCAGGACATCAACCAAGTCCTAGAAACACAGAGGGACTTCTTAAATGGTACGTGATAAGCCTGCTTCTAGCAAGGCCGTTTCAGGGGACCCTGCCCCTGAGCATTCTTGGGTCTAAGTTCATGGAGACTTAAGAGGCCTGAACACATTCTGTATGGTCTCTGACTTCATCTACTTTGTAGGCTCTTGTGTCTGCATGTCCTTGTGATCCCATGGTCAACTGGTAATAATTTGGGAAAAAGTATAAGACAGACACATCTTGTATTATAGGAGCCTAGGTTCTATGATTCCAGTTTTCTCAGCTTATAGCTGATGGCTGGTATGATCTAGGATTATCTGGAAATAAATAGGAGTCTGGTAAAGCAGTTCAAATCCTTCCTCTTTTCCCAACAGGTGAGAGCCTGCCTAAGCTACCCATCTAGCCGACCTCGCCCCTTTCAGATGAGAAACAATTGCTAAGCCCAACTCAGTAGTATCTAAACTCTCCACAACAGACTGGTGGTCACTCAGACAGTGTGGGCCCTACAGGCATCCTCTGTAAGAGGAGAAGTAGGATCGCTGTCTCGTTCGGGTTTCACTTTTGTCCCTGCTGGTATCTGTTCACCTTTAGCTGAGCACGTGAGTGGGGGTGACAGCTAGAAGGTAGTACGGCTCTACTGAGCTGGAACCTGAAGCTGAAGGAAAAATGGAAGCAGCAGTGAACGAGTAGCCTCACGAGCGAGCACACACACACACACACACACACACACACAGAGGACATCACTTTCAGTAGTGTCACCTCTTATCTGTGAGATCTGCACTGTACAGGCGACCTCTTGTCCCCACACATACACTCCCATGGGTGCCTACAGACACCAGGTGCCCCATCTCGTCTCACCAGTATAGTGGCAAGGATTGTGGCCTATGCCTTTCTTGGTTTCCACATACGCTCAAGCATGTGTGTGCACATAACACCGGACCACCTTGGTGTACACTTCTTACCTCTATTGAGATTGTTACCGCGTGGCCAGGTGTTCTTGCACATATGCACATCCTCTCATGGGCCCACCTTTGTAAGGTCTCTCTCCTCTTCTTGCCAGTGCAGTGTCTAGACTCTTTCAGATGATGTGAGCATGCCCCAGGTGTCTAGTGTGAAGCTGAATGCTCTGGGGAAAGGTAAGAGGCACCATCCTAGCTGAGGACCTTGGGGAGGTACAGATGATTCTCTGTACCTCGCTCAGAAAGGAAACTGGAGCTAGATCTTTCTGTGAATACTGGAGTACATGGGTGGGCAAGCAGTGCTCCACAGGACAGCATGGCCTACCTGCCTGTCACTTTTCTCCGAGGTAAGGAATGGAACTCGGTGTTGTCATCTTAATACAAAAGGTTAGGACGAGGGACTTGCTCAGTGTTTGAGTCCTTGCTTAGCATGTACTCATGGGGTCTCAAGTTCAAGCCCTGTACCTTTAAAAAAAAAAAGTTAAAAAAATAAGTTTTCTGGGTATTAAAGGAGAAAGCTACTGTAAACAGGATCCCATGGCTTTGTTGTTGTTGTTATTTTATTTGGGGGAGGGGTGTTTTGTTTTTCAAGGCAGGATTTCTCTGTGTAGACCCGGCTGTCCACCACGGCCTGGCTCAAGATTCCATGAGTTTTAAAGAGAGAACATGGAAGTTCAATGCTGTTTCAAACTTCCAGGGAGTATTTAGGGGTCATGTTCCCAACTGGAAAAGGTTGTCAGGAGACACTACGAGCTCCCAAGGTTCCCTTTTGTTTTAAAGCACTGACAATTAAATAACACAGGTTAGAACTGAAAGCCAGATAGCTTACAGTTTCTGAATATACAGCTTTGAATAAACACAGCTTGTGTTGGTGTGATTTAATACAGAAGTGTGTGCGTGTGCGTGTGCGTGTGTGTGTGTGTAAAATAGAATCACTTAAGTTACATTCTAGGAAGAATTTCTCGTGGACTAAAGTGGGAATGAGGGTTTTTAAAAAGCTGATCACTTCAGAACTAAAGTAAAATAAAAAATAGTAAGTTGAAACCAGAAATAAACAAATTAGCAATAGAGGTTCTCAGATATTCACCCCTCCTCTCATCAGGAGTTAAACTAAGCATTTTGTCTGTTTCTTCACAGTTAATCCCCACATAACACGACATGGCTGCAGCCTACTTATTTTTCATGTGAGGAAAAACAGACTTGAGGGCATTAAGAAACTCATCTGAAGCAAAAGCAGTAGATGTTAGAAGAGGGTCTGGGCTGAAAGGCGTTTGGGAGACAGAGGCAGGCAGATCTCTAGGTTCTAGGCCAGCCTGGTCTACAGAGTGAGTTCCAAGACAGTCAGAGCTACACAGAGAAACCCTGTCTCGAAAAATCAAAAAAAAGGGGGGGGGGGCAGGGGGGGGAGAAGGTTTCTGAACCCAAAGCTGTGACTTGAGAGCTGGTTCACTGGTTCTCCCATACAGTCACAGGCAGCAGAGCAGATGTTTGTCCTGTGCTCCCAAACAGACAAAGCAAAGAGAAAGAAAAAAAAAAGAGAGAGAGAGAGAAAGAAAAAAGAAAAGGAAAGAAAAAAAGAAAGAAAAAATGGAAAGAAGGAAGGAAGGAGGCATGGGAGTGGAGTGGCCAGACAGATGATCAGACATAAGGGAATGTAGGGATGGCTCAGAGGTTAAAAGCACTGACCACTCTTCCAGAGGTCCTGAGTTCAATTCCCAGCAACCACATGGTGGCTCATAACCACCTGTAGTGAGATCTGGTGCCCTCTTCTGGCCTGCAGGTATACATGCAGGCAAAATGCTGAACCCAAAAGGCAAAACCTCACTGTTAGAAATGCCCAAGTTTTGAGCTTGGCATGGCGGTGCATGTCTGTGATTGCAGCAGTCAGGGGGTTGAGGCAGGACTGAGTGAGAGAAACAGAGGCTTCCTGATCCCAAGACTGGGGTATTCCAGTTAAGGCTAGTGAGAGAATACAGGCCTAGCCTTCTTCATAGCTTATTGAAGAAAACAGTATTTTCCAGCACTTTAGGGTAGTCAATGCACATAACCATGTAGTACCCCAATTCCACGTCATGGGTACAGTTTGCAACTCTGTTTATAAGGCTTACTGAGCAAGAAAGCACTAATGTATTCTATGATGTGCTTAAACTTGGAGCCGCACTGCTTTTAGCACACTCAATGGAGCAGCTTTTACATGGTCCCAAAAGACCTTTCTCCTAATTATAGTGAGTGATGGAGCTATCACTGAACTGGGTGATCATTACCTAAATGTTTAATGCCTACAGAATTCTCCCCAGAAGCCTCAGGGGCTGCACTCAAGCAGCCCCGCTATATACACATGGGAGAAGACAATGCAATGATAGAACAGGACCAGGCTTCTTACAGACACTTGTGCAGGCACCTCCTCCAGTCTTCCCTTGAGACCTGATTAGAATGGGGTGTGTGGCCCCTGTCGAGTCTGTTGAGATGCATACTGTACCCATCACTGTATGCTGGGCTGCAGCAGCTAAAATCTACTGAAATTGTTCTTGTGGCAAAAACACCGGTGGAAAAAGTAGCCTAATTGTGCTTGCCCTGAGAGTCCTTTATACAGCAGTCTGCCATGGTGGCTTTTCCTGGCTATACCTCTTTAGTGCTCAAACCTTTGTGAATCCTAAACTCAGGAAAGCAGAGCAGAGCTCACATCTTTCCCTCCAAGCCAGCCTTCTTCATCCTCTGAGTTGCCCACACTGCCATTTGCCTGCTTGATCCATACTCACATGATTCTTCCAGCTGGCATCTTCTCTCCCCCCCCCCCCACCCTCTGAGCCTCTAAGTGGCTTTTGAATTAGATGGGGAGGCTTCTGCCTGTTCCTTTCAAATCTGCTAACTAACTGCTACAAGGTTTGTGTTCCTCAAATACGCCCCAGTGATAGACTCTGACTCTAAAACGTTTCCGGTTAGTTAATGCTACCACTTCTCGTCTTCGGACTGACATCCAGCTGCGCTGAGCCTTCTAGGTACCATGCCCCCATCTCCCTTTCCTGTTAAGTCCCTCCCCTTCCATGGAGACCTGTGACCCTACACACAGGTCTTCTGAGTGCTAACTATTCCCAATGCTTCACACATACTTTCTTCTGGCAGTTTTAAATGTCAGAGTGGCAGCCAGTTGCCTTCTGAAGCTCTTTAAACACACACGTGCACACCCTAGCATAAACGCTGGTACCCAGCAGGCCTCTGCATCACTGCAGGATCCCTGAAGGTAGAGTAACTCACTCTTCTTGTCTGCAGCACTACAGTCACCCATTGAGTATCAGCGGAAGGAAAGGAACACAGCGGTGATCCGGTCCCAGCCCCCTAGGGTTCCACAAGCCAGCCCCAGGCCCTACTCTTCTGGCCCAGTGGGCTCAGAGAAGCCCCCCAAGGGCTCCAGCTACAACCCACCTCTGCCACCCCTGAAGATATCTACCTCCAATGGCAGTCCAGGGTTTGACTACCACCAGCCCGGGGACAAGTTTGATGCTAGCAAGGTAAGTGGCAGCTTGTGCGTGCCCTTATCAAAGACCTGAAGTCATCCTTAGGAACGGCTTCTTCTGTCGATTATCTTAGCAGAAACAATCCATTAAATATAATTGAGTCTTACTTATTTTTCTTTCTTCCCTTGTCATTAACTGAAACCAGTTTCCTCTGTGTCCTCTGAGGCACTGTGTGTCCAAGGGCTGTTAGCGTCTAAACGTGAGAGCGTTCTCATGGCAACGGAGAAAATGTGCTTTAAACCACAGCCCCTGTTTGCTATATTAGAAAGAGCCAGCCCCATCTAACAATGACATGTACCAGACCTACAGAAGGGAGCTCACCCTCCATTGGCTGATATAGAAAGGGAAAGCTGACCACTGAGCATGTGTGGATGCTGGACTCATACTCCACACTTCAAACACCACAGGGATACAGTGTGCCATAGGTCTAGTCTGCACAACAGGCTTCATCTCATCCTAAACCACAGTGGGAATGGGAGAAAACTGGGAAAGTGCTAGCTAGGTTAGGATCCAGGCGGTTTGCTTTCCACTCCAAACTGTGAGTCTCGCTTTTAAAACCTGGCGGATTTGCCCAGCAGACCTAGTCTCCAGAACTCATTGGGTCTGGGAATTGGGACACCTGCATTTCTTACACACGTGGTCCAGTGTTATAGATGTAATTCTTTTCCCAAATCATTAGTTTATGCAGATTTTGTTCAAATGAATGGTTAATGTGTAAGTTCAGTCCTGTACTATATAGTACCTGTCCCGCCCGCCTTTCTCACCGTACCACCTGAAATAATTTTCTACCCTAGAAAAACCCTGCCCGTGTGAATCAGTTGAAGTCACTTTGGCATTTTGTCAGCCATATGGAAGATTTTCTGGCTCTCACCATGCCCTAGGAGGCAGCCTGGCCTCCCGGGGAGTTACAGGTCTGTGTAGACGCAGCTGCCCTGGTATGACTCGCATGAAGAGGTCACATGAAGAGGTCACATGGGCAGCGCTTCCTGTATGAATAAGTGCAGTGGTGGGGAGACCTCAGGATGTCTGTTTCACAGGGTAGCCCAGGGCCTTACCTGTGCATCAGACATAGTACCATTCTTACTCCTGTGTCAGAGAGGGTCAGGATGAGGAGCACAGGCAAGTGATGCTTCTTAAAAGGCTAAAGAAACAAGCTGGGCATGGAGGTGCATGCCTGTGAATTCCAGCACTTGGGGAGACTGAGGTTCAAGGGTCATGAGTTCAAGGTCCTGGCTTACATGTCAAGTGAGGTCTAAAATAGGGGGCAGGGAAGAGATGTAGCATTAAAGGGTCTGTGTTCTTCCCATAGAGGAGGATTGTGACCCCTGACCTAACATTCATCCTGACCTCAATCTGCCCAAGTGCTTACATGCCCCTGAGCTGATAACAGGTGCTTCCTGCCATCAGCAAGAGGATGCCATCAGGAGGGCTGCATGCTAGAAAGAAGCTTCCAGTTGAAGGTGTGTCCGTAGCTTTCTCCGGACACCATCTGAAGCCATTATAACACTTGGTTATATACTTCAGTTATAATACCGTACTGATATAAAATGTGCTTTCAGAGCATGTGTACGAAAATGTCCTCACTCAGGAGTGCTCTGCTTTTCCACTTGCCCTTCATCTTGCCAGTGAGCCGTCTGGCCTCTGGCCATGCACTAGGATACTGAGCAAGCTTGTGCGAAGCACCCTCCTTGTGTTTGTGTGCCTTCCGCCCTTCTCTCCCAGCAGAATGACCTGGGAGGCTGCAATGGAACCTCATCCATGGCTGTAATCAAAGATTACTATGCACTGAAGGAGAACGAAATTTGTGTGAGCCAAGGTGAGGTGGTCCAGGTCCTCGCCGTCAACCAGCAGAACATGTGTCTGGTGTACCAGCCTGCCAGCGACCATTCCCCAGCAGCAGAGGGCTGGGTCCCAGGCAGCATCCTGGCACCCCTCACCAAAGCCACAGCATCGACCGAAAGTAGTGACGGGAGCATCAAGTAAGTGCTTCCATGGCTTCTGGGAGAGGAGTCTGTGGGTTAAAGAAAAAAAGTCAAAACCAAAAAAACACAAGATGCAAACCCTGTAGGGAATGGCTGCCACTTGTTCCTGGTGATGCCAGGGGGATGAGGGTGTAGAGCCGCCCGCCTGCAGCTCGGGATATCCAGGCTAGATCGCTCTGGGGTCGTGGTGGTGGTGGTGATGGTGGATTTTATTTCCCTTTTGTTTATAATTTTCTGTTCATCTTTCCCCTTCTTTTTCCCCCCACTCATTAAGAAAAGAACCCTACTGAAACCCTAGGGGACAAAAGGCATGTCTTCCGTTGCTACATTTGGCCCACCACGGGACTCACTGGACTGGACTTCTATTTATATTGTATGAAGTTACTGATATATATATATATATATTTTTTTTGATTGGCACCTAGAAATGACCTTAGCACAAATGCCAGGCCTGGATAGGTCAGAGCCTGCTGCTTCTCCCAAAAGAGAGGGGATTTTTTTTTTTTTTTTTTTTTTTTTTTTTGGTTGTCCATGGCAATTCCTCTGTACAGATTGTAACTTTTTAACTTTTTATTTTTATTTCTCTCCTCCCTGTCACTTTAATATATGTTCATGGTAATTTGTAAGATATTTCCTTTCCTTATTTTGATTGCAAAAAACCCTTCTGAACACATTCCTGTATAAAGCATTTTGCACTATTTAAAGAAACCCTTATGGATGAAGTCAGGTTGTGCAATATGAGGAGCCGCAATGTTTATCATTGTACCTGTAATGTAACTAATAATTTTAAATGTACTATTTTAAATATGTAAAATAAATTTTCACCATGAGCATGTTTTAATGAGGTTAAAGGTTAGTTGACCCTCCACCCCTCATCTCATTATTCTCAGACTTTGAGTGTGAAATTCTTTCTTTTCTATAGTTTATGGGTTGGTTGGCTGCATTGGCAGGGTTTGTTTTGTTTTTCTTTTTTCCTGTATCAAAAGTGCCTTTGTTGCTAAACCTTGGACCCCGCCCTTTCCTCTAAACATCCCCTCTGGATTTTCTGACTTTAGCAAAGTGAAATGACAGAGAGTTGGTGCTACCCAGAGGGTTCCTTGGACCCAGGTATCCTTCAAGTGCTGACGTCTATGGGTGACCAGCATAGGGCAGTGCCAGCCTGCTCTGCTCACAGCTTCACAGCTCCCATGCTTTACGGTCACCCGTGGGAGGGTCCCAGGCACTGCCATGAGGTGACGGAGCAGCGACACCAGCAGAAATGCCCTACTTTGGTCCTTTTCTGTCAGGGAGTAGAAGGTACTAATGCCACCTGGCCTCTCCTGCTGACCACAGAAATCAGAAGTGGCCCCACAGTGAAATAGGCCCTGCTTGTCCTAGTCTAGAGATGCTTATTTCAGAAACCTCAGATGGAAAGGCCACAGAGCCCCGATGTAACCAAACCTCACAGAGGTAGCTCTTAATAGGCAGTGCCCTCGTCACCCAGACACTGAGCCTGCCTTCCCAGCCTCCACCTTTGGTGTTTTGATCTCAGGGGGGAGGGGTAAAGAGAACAGATAGATACAGCCACTAACTCCTTGGGTTCCATGCAAGCCACAGTTTCACAAGGGTTGGTGGCACTGGAGGTGAGCCACTGACTAAATGCAGTGCTCGTGTTAATCAACAAAGGCCACTCACTCCCCCTTTCCCTGGGCCTGATGTGACTACAGGGATGCCTACAGGATAAATGTCACTGAAACTGTGTCCACATCAGTCGCTGGGCTTGTGGCCAAGAGATCGAAGCTCCCCAAACCGTGGTGACGTGTTCTTCTGGGAAGAAGAATTTGAAATCGAGCCTCTCCTGCCTCTGTGCTCCTCCAATCTTCCTCCTGTGCTATTTTTTTTTAACATTTCTCACCAACCACACTGGGGAGCCCAGAAGTTGACAGTAAACAGGCGTACACCCCACATGTACACATATATACACATTATACCTTCTACCTTGGGATTCTTTTCAGCAGGGAGCCAGGGACGTGGATATGGGAATAAAAGACAAGAGACAAAAGTCTGCAGTTGGCAGTGTCATATGATCCAGGGGCGTCTTCCTTGTCTGATTCTCACTGGGGTAGAGAAGATGGTGTTCTGGGAGGTCCTGAGGGGCTTCTGGTCAGGGGCTCTGACACAATCTTTGGCCTTTGGAAGGATCCCACTTCCCAGAACATGCCAGGCCACGACTGCGGTTGGCTTTTCCTCTTCAGGTTAATTGTTGAGGCTGTATATGCTAGGTAAGAAATGTTTCTAGAACATTAGTAACCTTGGGTTACTTCGACTCCTGGTGGCACTGGAGTGCTGTGGAAGAGAGGCATTTGAAGTATTTTCTTCCCAAATCTCACCTACCTCTTCCTTCATGGTTCTTTTCATGGAGCCGAATCTGCTGAGCCGAATATTTAATCAGGAAACACAGAAGGGATTACAGGCCTCACTCCAGACAAGAACTAACTCATGCAAATCCTGTGGCAATGAAACACCGATGCTGCTCAGGTCCCTGGTGCTGGTTAGGTCGTGGTTTTTACTGCCCTTGACTGTGACAGAGCCTGTCTTCTGTAGCTGTGAAGTAGAACCCAGCCCCCAAGTGTGATAGATTGTGTGAAAGAACATTGCCGCTGTCGCTTCCCTAGGAGCACACACCGGGCCATGTTCCAGCAGGGAATTCGGAACCCTTTAGTGACTGGGCTCTATAGTCACAAACACCGAGTGATGTGGAGGACACGCACAGAAACCTTGTCCTGAAGTATCCAGATATGTGTGGGGTATACGCCTCCACTTACCAAGGCAACTTCCTCAGAAACTGTGGCAGTCCCCCAGCGCTTGAGAGTGCCCAGTTAATATATGAGGAATAATAGAATGTGCCAGTGGCCTGTTTGCACAGAATAAAATGTATTTCCTTTGTCTTTCCTATTCTGTACTCATTCCATCCATCATGCCCTTGTCAAAATGCCACCTCAGTCCTAGGAGGCTTCATCAGATGCTCAAAGAAAACCTTCCTGGGTCTAGTGACCTGGCACCCATTTTTTCCAGATGCTGTACTTCACCTAGCATACTTTCAGGAAGGGTCAAAGTTTATCCTCACTTCCAGTTAGAGGTGAGGTCAGCCCTAGCCACCGCAGGAGCTGGTATGTAGGTCTGGGGCTCTGAAGCTGGCAGGTGCTTTACTGGAGCATCTCTGATACGCAACTGTGGTGAGCCCAACCACCACCTCACTCTGCTCCATCCTGCCTTTTTGATTGGTGCATTTTTTGGTATAACAGGAAGTCATGCTCATGGCACACTCTACGCATGAGAAAACGGGCAGACGTGGAGAACACGGGTAAAAATGAAGCCACAGGGCCCCGTAAACCCAAGGATATTCTGGGCAACAAAGTCTCTGTTAAAGTGAGTAAGGTGTTTGGAACTGGGTCCCTGTCATCTGTTCACCTCCTGAAGCATCCTCACAGGCAACTTGGGTGGGTGGGGACCGGCTACTTATTCACTGCCCAGTGTGGGGACCAAAGGGGGAGTAGTTTAGCAGGATTCTGCATGCAAGATCAATCTGTTTTTTATTTTTTATTTCTCCTGGCACCTTCAATTCAAGTAAGTACCTCTCTTTTCCTTTTCTTTTATGATGAAGCAGATGTTTTACAGCAAAATTATCTGCAGCATTCTTAGAAATGCAAGACGCTTGGTTCATATTAAACTTCTCAAAGATACCCACTCAGTAGCCTAGGTTTGGGAGCACATTCAGGTTAAAGGGAGTGCACTCCAAACCCCTGATCTCATGAAGGCAGAGGTTTGGCGCTTAAAGTCCATCATGTCCTTAGTAAAGTTTCTTTTCCCCAGACATTACTTGTAAGCAATTTCCTTATGTTCCCGCTGTGCACGGGGGGGGGGGGGGGGGGGGAAATAGGGAGACACTTTGGTGAAGCCCTGGTTGGTTTTTAAATTATCTGTTACTTTGAACTATCAACGTGAGCTTGGCAGACCCTCCATTTTTCCCATCTAGAAACAATGTGGTGACCCACCTTGTTAGGTGACCCTGCTGCGATGCTTTGCCTCAGGACAGTGAAAATCACACATTTATTATCTCTTGGGCACTTTGCCTTCCCAAGCAAAGAGCAACCAAGACCTATTCAAGATCCTTTTGGGGAAAAGAAATCGGGAAGCCCAGCCTCGCCGGAGTGGACAGTTTAATTCCGGCACTCATGCTGCATCCGGTCACCTCCATTGCTCTTCCTGGTGTGATAAACAGGTGTCCACAGTCCCCCGAGAGAGCATGCTGCTGCCATGATGTCCCACGCCCTCCCTGAAAAGCACCTGGTCCTTTCTCTGCCTGGTTTTCCATGTACATGCTTCTCTGATGCGCCCCACTAGCCAGACTCCTGTGTGCTAACTGTGTTCTTTTTCTTCCCCTTCTTCATGCTGCCAACCAAGGAGACGAACAGTTCCGAGGAGTCAGAGTGTGATGATCTTGACCCTAATACTAGTATGGAGGTAGAAGCAGCTATGTTGTCCTATTTCTTACGCTGATTGAATTTTCCCGGTGTGTTCTCTAACAGTGACCTTGCTAGAATCCAGGGTGGCTCGCGCTTCTGTAACGCCAGGCGATCTCAGAGTGTCCCGTCCAGACTAAAGCAAAAGCAAAACAAAACCAAACCTAGATTCACCTCTATTTGGCTAGGAAACTCTGCTTTGGTATCGTTTTTTTAAAGCAAAACCTTGTGCTTTTCTGTTGAATGCGTTCTTAATTATTTTCTTCCTCGGAAGGTTCGTCTTTATGTAGAAAATACCCAACTAAATTATTTGAAACATAGAATACATTTTTTTTTCATAGAAAACAGCTGTAATTGATAGTTGGCTCACAGCGGAAGAAAAAGAGCCACCCTGTGGTTGGGTTTTGTTTTGTTTTGTTTTGTTTTGTTTTGTTTTGTTCTCCTTATAGTTTTCTCTACTCTTTCCTCCTCTTCTGTGCCCCTTTCTCTTCCTCTTGATCTTCCGGGCTCTAGTCCTTTGATGCTCTATGGTTTTTCTGGATGACCTGGTTCCTAGTTACTATGTTAACTGTAGCTGGTTAAAAACAAAGCAAGAAAGGATTAACTCGGGCATTCATTCTCTCACCCACTCCCAGGGCCCAGGCAGGGCCAGTAGCTATGGCTGCCATAAGAAAAGGCCCACCTAACAGCCTCTCTCCTGGAACCTTGGTCTAGAGACAGTGAGGAACATGTGGTAGACCTTTCCCACACCGCAGGTTTGCGTGAATACGGGAGTTGGAGTAGTACCCTGCCGTGTTGAACATCCATTGCTAAGTCTACAACCACATAAACCCACAAACCCTGGAGAATCAGAGCAAGTATGACCTAGCTTGACTTTCAGGGTAGACTGGAAATATCTTTCTCCAAATCTGTGTCCCATCCTTACCGGCATATTAAAAATTATAGATTTCCTCTAATGCAAAATAATTTCTTTAGTTTTTAAATGTATTTTTAACTATTTCATGCATGTATAGAATATACTTTTATCACATCCACACCCCTCTATTGCTCTTACCTCCCCCACTCCCTCCAAACCCCATTCTTCCCAACAGGTAGCCTTCCTCCTTCCATAGTGTTTGTTTTATTCTTAAATGCCCACTGAATTTAATTGGTGTTCCTCACTCAAGCACAGGCACCGTATCAGTGACTACACCACTGAAGAAACAAGAACAACCCCCCCTCCCACCCCAGTAATGACAATAGCTCGGCAGCTAGGGACGGGGCCTTATGTGTCCCTCGCCTCTTCCTCACGTAATCTTGTCAGGCTCAGTCTTGTGCAGATAGCCACAGTTGTGAGTTCATGTTGCAACAGCCATGTTGAGTTTTCTGCATCCTCCAGATCTTGCGTTCTCTCTGTCCCCTCTTCTAGGGTGTTCCCGGTGTCTGGGGGCGGGGCGGGGGATACGCGTCATGCTCATGTCTCACATATGGCTGAGCACTCAGAAGTCACTCATCCTCAGCACTTTGATCATTTGTGGATCTATACATTAGCCACTGCCCTATGCAGAAAGGACGCTTCTCTATCAGGCACTGGTGACGCACACCTTCAATCCCAGCACTCGGGAGGCACAGGCAGGTGGATCTCTGAGCTCAGGGCCAGCCTGGTCTACAAAACTAGTTCCAGGACATCCAGGGCTATACACACACACACACACACACACACACACACACTCCAGAGAGAGAGAGAGAGAGAGAGAGAGAGAGAGAGAGAGAGAGAGAGAGAGATTGTCTCAGAAAGAAAAAGAGAGAAAGATTGTCTCAGAAAAAGAGAAAGAGAGAGAGATTGTCTCAGAAAGAGAGAGAGAGAGAGAGAGAGAGAGAGAGAGAGAGAGAGAGAGAGAGATCCAAGAGTAGCAATGATCTATGGCCACAAACATAAATACGTAGACGACAGTTTGACCACTTGTCTGTCTGACATAACACTAGTAGGTTTTCCCTAAGCCCTCTCTTATATGTAGCCCTTGTGAGGTATCATCATCATCATCAATTATTTGGCATAATCTCTAAGAAGTTCACCACCATATTAAAAAAAAAAAACAAAAACAAAAACAAAACCAAGAGACCATGTGGCCTAAGAAGAGGAAAGCCAGCTGTGGAAGAAGCCACCTGAATTGGCCTGAGCCAGGAGGCTAAGGGTTGAAAACGGGAGTTCTGCCCTAATAAAGCAGTTCCCTGTGGGTGTGGGTCCCGCCACAGAGCCGAGTCTGGCAGGTGTGGGTCAGTAGAGCACTCTGCTGTGGAAGGAAGCGGTGGGGCATTCACAGCCTAAATGCATGTTAGAGGTGGGGGAGGCAGGGAGATTCCTGACTCTGCTTTCCTTGCATTTCATAAGACAGGCACCGACAGGCATGCGTCCCACACCTGTCAACATCTGTCCCACATCTGTTATTGTAGACACCCATGGTACCTTATCACCGTGTCTAGATGTCGCTGACTGAAGGAGTCAGCTGCAAGTAGAGGAAAACCATACAGGGGTGGGGGTGGGGGTGAGGGGGGTAGGAGCCATGTATCTGTGACTTTGTCTAGCTCTAACATGGTAGGGAGAGAAGAGTGTGATTCCCACACTGTCAGAAAAGAGGTGATGTGCCAGTTGTCATCCACTGAGAAAATTAACTGGTCTAGTCAGATGTTTCATTCTATACTTAGATAAGAAGAGCACACACACACCTACCTTAGCCCTGCTTTGAAGTAAACCCAGTTCTAAGGTTCTTCATATTTAAAGCTGGGTAACCTCTTGGTGAACTGAGTGAGATGAGTCCCTGAGAGATGCTACCGCTACCCAAGCAAAGACCTCAGGGTGTTCTTGATGGCAGAAGAAAGCCCCAATGTGTGTTGCTACATGAACAGAAGGTTTTTACACATGATAAAGGTTTACATATGATTACATATGAGACTCAAAGCTTCCTGTAGGCAGAAAGTTCAGTTAGCCTGAACGCTCGAGGGGGATGTGTGGATCTGCCCCTTGCTCCAGGGTGTCTAGTGCAGTTGTCCCGACAACCCTGGCATTCATTCCATGATGACCTTCCCAAGGGTCCATGAGCTCCCCTGAACCTGTCACTATCCTGGTGGTCATCTCCGATGTTGGCTTAGTGACTTCAGAGACACAAAGCACGTGGAATCTTGAACATGGAGTTGTTCCATGAAAATGGAACTTTATTGCAGCAGAAGTGGTAGACAAAAATGGCTGGTAGTACATGCTGAAGACCAGGTGGAACCCAGATGGCTGCGCTCCCTCCGAAAGGCCTCTCGCTGCTGAGGTGATGGTTTGGAACCTATTCCCAAAGCTCCCCAGCTTCACTCTTGTCTTCTGGAAGTGCATTCTGTGCTCTCACTGAGCTGAGCAGGAGCCCCCTCTAGTCCTCTCTATCCTCAACCTCTGTTCCTGGGACCCCAAAACCTGGCACTATGTACCCATGCTCCATGCCTAGACTCTAAATGTGAAAGTCCTGCCCTGCTGACCCTTGACCTGATAGCTGCATGTCCATCCTACAGTACACTTGTAAATGGACTCATCTGCCTCCATGAGAATGATGTCACCAAGGCACCCACTACCTTCTCTCAGTTGGGGACCACATTCCTTCAAGGGGCAGTTTGCTGGGTCTTTACAACAGATGCATTCTATCCGGGTATATATTTGAGTCTCCACAGTACTCTAAGAAGACATAGGCTGTCCTTGAAAGCAGTTGAGGAGATCACAGCACACTGGATCCTCAGATTTAACCAGCCACTTACATTAAGGAAGGTTGTTGGCATAGCCCTTGCTTCCCCTGTCAACCAATGCTTGTGGATATTCCCACCCCCAGCACTGAAAGCCATACCACCAGCCACAGCAAGACAGGCACAAGTCCCTGCATCCCCTCTCTGCCTGGCCATCTCTCTATCTGTCACCACACCACATGGAGAACTATTTTTAAAATGAATGCCTGTAGTTCAGCTTTTTCTTGCACCCTTGGGGGGAAGGGAGTGAATGGGGACATTATGTGTGAAAGAAATTTACATGCAAAAAAAAATTCCAAATGAGGATAAAAATGAAACACTGAGGTCTCTTGAGAACAGCTCTTCTGGGCTTAGAGCCACATGGCTGCCTGCCAGCTTCTTCGGTCCCATGACCACCCCCATGTCTACAAGTGACACTCTAGTCCAAAGCTGGGGCCTGAGTACCCAGGCCCAGCATCTGCCTCTAGCCAGGGCCTGTCTCTAAGAAACTGACATCTTCTCTGGCCTGGGCTAGATTTCCCTTCGGAGTCATAGCTGCTGCCAGGAGGTTCCCATATGGCCTCTGAAAAGCTGGGAGCTCATTCCTGGGTTTTCACAGATCCTCAACCCCACATTTCCACCTGCCTGAATCACTCACCGAGGTTGAAAACTCTGAACCAGTTGCCAGACTTGGGTCTTTATCTCCCTGGATCGGATTTCTCAGCCCAGTTCTTCCATCGAATTAAACTACATGCATTTTAACTTCTTTACTAAAGCTCTGTAGCCCTCTTGGCAACGGCCAATCCATCGGAGTGAAAAAGATTCCCTGACCCCTGCAGGCTCTGCCCTCTTTCAGCTGCCGGCTATGTGACTTAGGGAGCTAATGAGGACAGCATCATAGTGAAGGGTTCTAAACGGAGGCAAGGCCAGACCCTTGCAAAAAGGAGACTAGGGGAGGTATTTCTAACCAGGGTAGAAGTAGCATTTTCAACAGCACCTTGGGAGCCTGCGCATTTGTGGATTCCTCTTGCCGCCTTAGAGTGGACATAAGCTAAATGAGCATCCTTCCTGTTGGAAGAGCAGAGTTCAGCGACAGGAAAAACATTTCCTGAGTCCTGTGGTCATCACCACCTTCTGTGTGCTCTCCCCACCCACCCCCACCCCACCCCGCCAGCATCCGTGTAAAAAGATGGACACAGTGGCATTCATGCCAACAGTAATCCCAGAGCTGAGGTGACAGACAAGATCCCTAGGGGGCTGGCTGCCCTGCCCAGCTGAATCAGTGGGCTCCCAGTTCGTTCAGTGAGAGACCCTGTGTCAGAAATGCGTCGTCGGAGAATAATCAAGGAAGTCTCTCAGAGCTGACCTCTGGCCTCCACACACACAGGCAAACAAGGGCGTGCTCATGACCACATGTACGTGTACACACTGGTTTAAAGCAGAAGACAAGAAAGGAAACAAGAAGTTGCCTCGAGTCAGTTGTTCAGTTTCCCCAGCCATTAATCCCCGCTCTCACACCATCCTGTGGCAACTCAGAACACAGCCTTTCCAGGTTAGTTTCCATCTGGAACAGTTTCTGGGAACTGAGAAGGCCTACCTTCCTCTGCCAGTCACCCTGTATGGATGTACTGCTCTCTCCAGCTCAACCCATAAGACTCCCCTCTGCTCCAGTCCTGGCTTCTCCAGGCTGATACATGATGCAAACTGAAGCCACACAAAGCCAGTGGGACTGAAACGGAGTCGTGAAACCTAAACTCTGGATCCTGGCAGCTGTGTGACCTTGGGCCAGTTAGCTTTCCTGAGCTCTGGGTTTCTCTGCAGGCAACTTACACAGTTCCTAGTGTACAGGCCTTTAGACACTGACATGGAACATTTTGAATGTCATGTAGATCTAAGAGGTAATGTATGTTAGGGGCCTTGGCTCTGAACCATGTCAGCCTCCCTACATATTGAAAAGAAACTGGAAGAGGTGCTTTCTGCTCTTGGGTGGGGGTAGGAATGGCAACCGAAGTGACCACTCTCAGTTCTGGGAACGGTGAGTGTTCTGAGATAGCACATATTTTCTTCTCAACACACAATTTCAGGCCCCAGATATCCCATCCTTGAAGAGCCAGCCTGTTGCCTCTGCCTCAGACACTCTGGCATCCCTATCCCAGATTCAGGGCTTCAAAATAATCTGGCCACACAGATGAAACTCCAACACCCCAGTCAGGCAACTGACCTCCTGGTGCTGCCAGTATGTTTCCACTGAAGCCTGTTTTTGTATTTTAATAACAGAATTAATGAAAAGAACTCTTTAAAGAAAAAGAAAGTGAAGCATCACATTCCTGTCATTTTGGCAAAACATTTACTTTGCAATGTATCTGATGCATTTGGCAACCGGACACTCTCTTTCTGCCCAGATTTGTTCTGATTCCCTATAAGGGTGGATGGATGCCTTACTACCCAAGGGACCCTAGCTGAAACAAGATAGCCCTAAATCCTGTGCTCTGGCCATCAGAGAGGACACAGTTGCTTACCTGTGTGAGTTTTGTCACTGACCACGTCCCCAAGAAAAAACACCGTAAAGGGAGGAATTGCTTTGCCTCAGCTTCCGGGGTTTCCGCCATTGCTCCTTCAGCCCTGATGCTCTGGCACAGAGATGAGGCTGAAACTCCTGGTGACAGGAGTGTGTGGGAGAGGAGGAGGCTGGTCCCTCATGAAGACCAGAAAACAGAGAAATGGAGAGTGTCCACAGTAGAGGGCTGTTGCCTTCATTCAGGCTATGGGGTGGTGCCACCCACATTCAGAGCTGGTGTTCTCCCATCCTAATTGATCATCTCTGGAAATGCCCTCATCAATACAGCTAGAGTTGTGCTTTACAAATCTCCCAGGCCAATCCAAGTTGACCATAAGCATGAGCAATCACCTCTCAGCCAGGCAGTGGTGGCACACACCTTTAGTCCCAGCACTTGGGAGACAGAGGCAGATGGATCTCTGTGAGTTTGAAGCCAGCCTGGTCTAAATGGAGTTTCAGGACAACCTGTTACACAGAGAAACCCTCTGTTACACAGAGAAACCCCTGTCTCAAAAACAAAACAATGATAAAACGAACAAACCAATCAACTCTCTTAGAAAAAAGCTGAGGCAGAGAGGTCAGGGTCACACAGCCAATGAAAAAGTAGGTGTTGCTATTGACCGAAGTCCTCGGCTCCACTTGTGTCCCCAGCTCAACCTATGTCCTGCAGAAAGTCTGAATGCAGAGGCTCAGGCCCTTCCTTGCTGCACATCTGCTTGTAGGAGGAGAATTTCTTCTTCAACAACGTTTATAATCCCCTGACTGCTGGGGTAATCGCAGGTCCTTTCCCAGTGACTCAGATGCTCAGCCACTGCAGTGGCTGAGTAAGTCTATCTGACACTGAGTAAGTCTATGCACGAGTAAGTCTATTTGACACTGGTTGGAAATGTCTGAATTGGTTTCTTGGGCTGGCATCAGATGTCTTAGTCATGTGGGTCCTGAAGCACCTCACCCTAGCCGGGAGGTCTGGCCCATTTCATTATGTTGTACACTTACGAGAGTGGTAAGTGCCATTGTCCTAGAAGATTCCCTTAGAGTGTCACTGGAAGAGACAAAGCCACCACTCCCATTTACCTGGATACACAAACACCCATCTGCTATCAAAGTTTGCCTGCAAAGCTCAGTGTACATTCCTCATGATTCACGAAGTAAATCTCAGGAAAATCAAAGTATCAATAATAACACACAGACAGACCAGGTTCTCCAACCACAAAGATAATTTAAATAAAAAAAGGTTTGGAGGGGAGCTGGAGACTTGGGTACTGAAGTTTGAGGCTATATTAGGCAGCTCACAACTTCCTGAAACTCCAGCTCTAGGGGATCTAAGGCCCCTGGCCTTCTTGGGCACCTGCATTCACATGCATATCACACACACACACACACACACACATAAAAAAGATCTTTTAAAAATGCTTTTGAAGTTAGGTCAAGGTGAATGCCTTTAATTACAGCACTGAGGAGGCAGAGGCAGGTAGATCTCTGTGAGTTTGAGGCCAGCCTGGTCTACAAGAGTGAGTTCTGGGACAGCCAGGGCTACATAGAGAAACCCTACCTCAAAATAAACAAACAAATGAATAAGTAATTGGAGAACTGATGTAGTCAGATTGAAATGATGAACAGCTAAACTTTCAGATCAGAAATCATACCCAACCCCAGGACCACATTCAAAGGAAAGATTTTAGGGAGTTTAATTTTATGCTGGGGATAAGAACCTAGGACCTCACACATGATAGGCAAGTGTTCAACCACTGTGCTATATCCGCAACCTGGAAAATATCCTTTTACTATCTGTTCATTCTCTGACTAAATGTTGGCTAGTATCCCTTTCCTTCTCTGCACTCGGATTTGTAGCTCTGAGACAGTTCGAGGCATCAGGTTTGAGCCTGTTTCTGCCATCTTTATCCCGTTAGCACCCTTCGTGTGCAGTGTGGAACTGTGTCTTATGATTGGGTGATGAGGGACTCAGAAAAAAACAAGGTCAGGTCACCTTCAGCTGACAACTGGTTCCCAGACAGAATTTCACCTTCTTTATCCAAGTCAGAGTTTTAGGCGTTAACTGAGGAGGATACTCAAGCTCTCTTCAAACTCAGTTTGTTATTCAACACTGGTTGATTTTTACCTGTAACATTGCCCCTGTACTCAATGCTGTCCTAGTTTGAAGAAAAATCCAGAAGGAACTAAGTTGCAGTTGCATGCTTTCTTAAGGCTTCAGGAAGACCTGCTACCTGCTGCCCTCTGCTGTTCAAATAAAACCAGCCTCCCCAGCTGTCCGTCCACGCCTCCTCTCCCCTACTCCCCCACCCCAACTGACTTTACCCCCATATATTCTCTCTCTCTCTCTCTCTCTCGCTCTCTCTCTCTCTCTCTCTCTCTCTCTCTCTCTCTCCTGCATCTCTCAGAGTCAGACCACATGCATTCTGTGTGAATAACACCACATTTCCTTCACAACCATGTCTATCTGACATGCTAGTTCTCCGTAGCTTCCCATTCATCCGTCACCATGCACACTGCCCACCTGTTTGGGGAACATTCAATTTCAAGAAACATCTGAGACTTGGGATTAGTACCTCCGGTCCCTGCACATACCCACAATTGTCACCAGACAATACAGTCAGGAGGCCCAAATTCTAGTCCAGTAATAGAGGGACCTGAGTTAATCTGATTCAACAACTTTTGACTTGTTCTACAACTGATACTGTGTTTAACACCATGATTGATGACTCCGATGGTACATAAAACACAGAAGGGTTACCATCTGCTGACCGTGCACAAGACTGGTGAGCGAGTGCAATGCAGATAAGATTTTATGCATGGCAGCTCATGATCAGAGGCCCCAGGGTGCCATCCTCTGAACAAGCACAGAGGAAGATCACCATTGGCTGAATCCCAGACTTGGACTGACCAATGGGATTCCCAAGGAAGTCACATGTCCAATTTATAGAAAATGAAAAGCACTCCAGTTTCTTGGGAGGATGCTTTATCTTTACCTCCTCCAAATTTACGTCCTACCACTAAAAGCTGTCAGTGATTTGACAGATACAGAACACCACATGCCAAATTTGGTGCTAAATTTAGAGGCAAAATAAGAAGACAAGTTGGCCTTTGCCTTCATGGGCCTGGGAGCCATATAGACCCATAGACAAATACATTCCTGAATAGATCACAGTAGGAGAGCGGCGTCATGGCCATCTCCTGCCAATACTTAGATTTGCTTCAAATAGAAAGAAGAAAGGGGTCTTCTGCAGACGTGATCCACAGACACAGCTAGCAAAAGCATCAGCGTGGAACCTCACTGGGGTCTAAGTTCCTGCTGGGAAGCTTGTGGAGGATGGGAAAGAGATTGGGCAGAGGCAGCTGAGGAGAGCAGGTGGGCCTTTGGCATCAAAGACATAGTGCAGTGCTCTCCCCGGACATCTCCCAGTGCACTCCACCCTGTGACGGACAGAGTACTGAGCCAATTCAGAGACTCCCATAGCCAGCCAGCCCACGGTCACCGTGGCATCCTACACTTCGATTCCCTGTCTTGCTCAGGAGATAGGGATCAGCAATCCTGCCTCTGTGTTTCTCTGGGGCTTTGGAAGACCTAAGGAAGGCGTTAGATAATGCTGCCCAGACCTGTGCTGGCATTACCACGGTCGGCAACACCCACTCTCCTCCCTGGGTCAACCAAAAGGCAAAGAAAGGAAGATGGCTTCCTCGGGTCTTTTCCAGGTGAAGAACCTGTAGTTGAGCCTCTCCCCAGCTTCCCCACTAAACTTAAGAAGGAACGTTCATTTCTTAAGCAGCGTACGTGATCAATAGCGCACACGATTCGGCTAGGGTTCCAAAATGAGAAAGAGAAGTAAGACAAACTCTCTCTGCAGCCATCTAGGGTGTGTTCTCCTAGGCTTTTGAAGCGTCACTTCAATTTTTCCTACTAAGAGAGTGTAGCTCAGCGCTGGGGTGCTTGCCTGGGTTCAGTGCCTGGCACCTCAAGTGTATATGAAATAGACTGACTTGCCACTTGTTCCATGGTCTTCCCCGTGAGACTCCTGGTAGGGGTTCCATATCCTTCTCTCTGGGGAATCTCCGTCATAGTGGGAAGTACAAGCCACTGAACAGAGCCTGTTTGGCATCCTCAGGTTCTTTCTCCACTAGAGTCCTGATGGATAGGGGAATGGGGTGCTGCTGGGTCTAAACAGTGTTATCTGTTGAGGACTGGTCCATACCATGGCAAACTTATAATGCAAATGTCACTGAATCCCATCTTCCCACTGTGCTGAAGCCTGTGGATGACAATGCACCTGCCTACCCTGTTCCCTCCTGGTACAACCACCTAACCGGGGTCTACTCAATAAATCTTTACCAACATCAAACAAACTTTCCATGTTGGCATTACAATCCACAGATTACAGAGGTCTGTGTTCACAAAACCATGTTGGCGTTACAATCCTCAGATGAAGCTGAGTCCTACATTGTTTAAGAATTGTAGTCAAGTGCAGAGAGCACCAGGACCTCCTCATTCCTGTCTTCTCCCAGCGTTTACACACTTTCACCTCACTCCGCCAAGAGCCCCTACTCTCAGAGGCTATGCACAGTGTTGTTTTAGAGTCATTTTCCCAAAGTTTGTGTTCTATTTGCAAGCAGGCTCTAGTCAGATATTAGACATTTACCGGGGACTAGTTATTTTACATATCTTTTGACCTTGTTTTGAGTCCTGTTTATGAACCTAACATACTTGAGAGTCATGAAATGAGGTGAGAGAGCAAGCACGAGTTCACCAACATGTATCAAATGCCCATTGTGTGAGATCCTGGGCACGGGGGTGAATGACAGCAGCTCCCACCCTGAAAAGCTCGGGGTCTGATTGGTCTGACTGCACCTTTCTTTACAAAACACTATGACAGTGAAATGGATTGACTGCAGAAACTTTGGAAAGTCCGTGTAAGAAGGAAAAGGAGAGCTGGATCATGACGCATGTCTTGAATCCCAGCTCTCTGGAGACAGAGGACAGGAGGTCACTGTAAGTTCGAGGCCAGCCTGGTCTATAGAGCAAGTTCCAGGACAGACAGGCCTACGAAAGGAAACCCTGCCTCAAGGGGGGAAAAATGAAACAAAACCCAAAAACCAAAAAGAAGGAAGGGGAGAAGAAAGAAGAGAGAGAGAAGGAGAAGGAGGAGGTGGAGGAGGAGGAAGAAGAAGATAAGGAAAAGTCACCTAAACATTATATAGTGTTTTATAAATACAGAGTGTTTGTATTTCTGTGTCCACAAAAGCACGCACACATCAGCCAGTGTTTCTTGAGTGGGAAGGAAAGCCTCCTGTAAGCCCAGCGCTGGGTAACCACTATCAATATCTGGAAATATTCTTAGCCTCCTTTCTGTGCCAAATACCTGACCCAGTCTCGGTTTGCCTACCTTACCTGAGCCAGGTCGTAGAGCCAGTGTATGACCTCTTTCGCGCGCCCTGCTGGTACCATGGTGCTACTGTAGTAGTTAATGATCCTGAAGAAAGTTTTATATCCTTCCTTCTAACATGGGCCAGAATATTTTCACACGGAGAGGTCTCCTAGTGTGTGTGAGAGACTCAAATAGCTTTTATTTACCACACCCTTCCATGTGTCACACATCCACAGAAGCCTCAGGGGCAGGAAGCTAGCAGGTTAGAGACCAGGTGCCTCACACAGCCCCAGTCAGCTACCAGAGGTCCTTCAACCAGGCTGCCCAGGAATTCTCCTGAGTGGGGCTTTTTAAAACAAAACACACTGTCGCACCTAACTCCCAAGACCAACAGATTAGTGTAGCTTCTTTCGCCATGGACAATGAATACACAGACCCATAGCTGGTTAGAGTCCTGACCATGAATGAATTCAACTGTGAAGCGTTCAACGCTAAATGAGAAGTCGGCATCACAGCCCGTCCCCAGAGGGAACACTGCAGAAGAGAAACAGGGAGGTTATAAGAGCCAAAGGTTGAGGAGGGCGACCATGAAAAAGTGTCTTCTGGGTGTGCAGAGCCATCGCTTGTATGACTTCTCCACAGCAGTGGTTCCCTGCTAGCCAGTCAAGAAGCCGGCACAGGTAGGGGAGGGACTCAGAACACAGCCCTAGATGGTGGCTGTCAATTGAAGACTCCTGGAATAGGAAGGTCAGAGTTCCTCAGGAAAGTGGCCCCTTGTAGGCTGCCTGTGCTCCAACAGATGGCCCTGCATAGCACCATGAACATGGACAGTACTGACTGGACTCTGGGCTATGAGAAGAGAGGACATGAAGCTGGGAGGGGATATAGCAGGGCATTCTGGAAGGAGCTGGAGAGGAAGTGGGGTGATGTGATCAAAATACATTGTGTATATGTATACAATTCTCAAAGAATGAATACATTGTGTGTGTGTGTGTGTGTGTGTGTGTGTGTGTGTGTGTTAAATGACAGCCAGACACATGATGCCTGGAACCTCAACTATTCAGAAGGCCAAGGCAGGAGAAGCACTAGTTCAAAGCCCGCTCTAGCGATTTGGTAAGGCCTTATATCAAAATTTTAAATGAGGAAATTTACGAAGGGTTGTAGGTCAGCGCAGTGCACTTGCCTAACACGCAAAGCTGTGGGCTCAGTCCCTAGTACACTCTCCCCTACTCCAAATGCCTGCACACTTCACACCAACCCAGACAGCAGTTTTGGTCATGAGGTCCAGGCATTGGCTGCACTTTCTGGTTTTAAGCTGCCTCTGTCAAGGAGCAGAAACTGTTGGTTTGAAGGAGCTTGAGGGGGCGGGGGGCTTCAGACTAACACTGCGTAAGCCGGAGTCCCCACACTGTTCCAGAATTAGCACCTCAAGGGTGCCTACAGCCAACTTAGTGAAAATTCTAAGTGTAAAAGGGCAGTTTGTGTGCAAAGGGGAACCCCAGGGAGAAAATAGTATCTTCCAGAGGGCTCCTACACCCACCTCTCTATATGGGAACACACAGAAACAGTGTGTCACAGGAAGGAGGCAGGGGCAGACCATGTGAAGGCTCTCCCTGAGCTTTTCTTTGTGTAAGGTGAGTTTCCCACCCTAGCTGGAAGGCAAGAACCTTGCATGATAAAGTAGGTTAGGCACCTCCACAGACAGAAAGAAGGCCAATAGAACTTCACATTTTTATCTGAATAGGAATTAAGTACTTGTTATTCAACAAGCAGCACGGTGAGCACTTGGCATATTTAGCTGTACTTATTATGTCTGTGATAGCCAACCACACTAGGTCTTTTTTTTCCATTTCATAATGGAGGAAAATTAATGCCAATCAATGCCAAGTAGCGAGCATGCAACCATGGGGAACAGAAGGTGACACCTGGCTCTCATTTCACTAAGGCTTGAGGTTCCTCACAAACCAGATGTTTTGTGAACTGGGCTTCTCTTTGCCTGGGGAGAGGTAATACAAAAGGTTGGGAACAGAGCAAAGTGAGCAGCCACTTGAGAAAGCATAAGTTTCCAGGCTGGCTAGAGTGACCGGGTGTTCTGGGGCAGGGCACGTTTGAGTGTACTGCTGTTTTCTCCTCAGACCACCCATGGAATTCAAGAATCATTTGGTGGGCTTGAATCTTCCTTTGCTTCCTCAAGTAGCATGAAGATCAGATGTTTGTCCGTCCCCTGTGGAGGCCAGGGCCACAGAGTTGTGACTGGGATCAGATAGGCAGCTGGAATCTACTGCTCTTTTTCTTCAACCAGAAACGTTATGCTTAGGGCCAAATACAGGTGGGGGCAGGAGGACCTTTGAAAAGGAACCACTGGGTAGATTCATTGCTGTGACCCAGTTTGATCCCTCTCATGGCTTTTGCTCCTGCCTGTAATTTGTGGGGACAAGTTGAATAGGAAGAGTATGGGGTTGTGCATGGAAAAAGGTCAACAGAGAGGAAGGGAGAGAGGTGGCCACAACCACCATCAAGCAGTAAGCCCACCCAGTGGCCATCTTAGACAGGAAGTAATCCTATGCCCTTTGGTGTCAAAGATGGTATGTATGACTGTAGCCGTCCATAACAGCACAGGGAAAGAAAGGGTGGGCTCCTGAAGGTGTTACCCCACACGGTCCTTGCTTCTGACTCGGTGAAGTCTATCACTTTCTCCAAGGTGTAAAGGTTCAAGCAATTTTCTGTTCTTTTGTGTGTGTTTCTTTTTCAGATCTTGAACCCAAATTTCATCCAGGAAGGTGAGTTTTTAAGGGGATAGAATTGAGAATGTGGGGACTGGCTAAATAAATGACATTATATCTAGCTTTAAGGTGGGGACTTAAGCAATGGTGATATGCTTCTGTATTTATGAAGAAGGAGAGATCAATAAGATAAACTAGTAAGTGCAAAGGGTATAGCATGTGCGGTGTGTAAGGGGTTTGGCTTTGATTAAGTAAATTAAACAATACATTTGTATAAATCTCAAAGACTGTATTGTGAAACGTCCCCAAATACCACCTCTACATTATGGCACCGGAGCTTCTCCCTCTCTTTTGCTTTTGTTTCTAATGTTGCTGTTAAATAAAGGGACACAAAGGTGGGCATGGTGGTGTATGCCTTTAATCTCAGCACCGAGAGACAGGCAGATCTTTCTGGGTTTGAGGCCAGCCTGATCTACATAGTGAGTTTCTCACAGATCAAACAATGCTAGGGGGAGGGTCGTTTGAACCCTGATGCTCCATCTCTGAGAATAGCACAATGTCTAAAATGGCTGTTGTTTGTTTTGAGAAGTTACACGAGTGTGTATCAATTCAATTGCAGTGGCTCCGGAATTCCTTGTGCCCTTAGTAGATGTGACCTGCTTGCTTGGAGACACGGTGCTACTACAGTGCAAAGCCTGTGGGCGGCCAAAGCCCAACATCACCTGGAAGGGTCCAGATCAGAACATCCTAGACACTGACAACAGTTCAGCCACATACACCATCTCCTCCTGGTAAGGGGATCATCCAGTGTCTGGGCCCATAGCACCCAGAGGCTGGACTGGGGTGAAATTCTTTATAGATTACTAGTTACCCCAAAAGATCTGTTTTAGTGTTTATTCCAGATTATACACTTGGCCTTGATTAGGAGACAGACTTCGTTAAAAGCATGGTGGATTAGCCCCCTCCCTCCCCCCAACACCAGAGCACCCTGTATTCAAGTCTCAAGCACAGCCTCAGCTGCCCACTCTGTAGCTGGCCTCTCAGCCTGGCTCTGGACTGTGCCAGCATACATTGAGTGTGCTGCCCAGCACCAGACAGACAGACATGAGGCTTATAGGAACCATCTAGAAACACTCTGTGCAGGGCCTACAGAAAACAGATAAAAGCACTATCCTTTAAATAACAAGCCAAGCCTGAACTATAAATATAAAATGTTTCTGTGGTCCTGCCTTATAGGCACACTGTTAGATGATGTGTCCAAGGATCCCCAGGGAGATCTGTCACAAGTACTGAATGCTAACTGAACACCGGGGAATGCTTGATGCCCATCAGGACGCTTGAGATAAAGATGGCGATGTGATTCGTTCCTTACCTAAGAGCTGTTTTATGAGGGGGATGATGGTGCATATTCCAGACTGTGCAGTGGGATATCAAGCCACAAGGTGCATCTACACTAAAGGCTGCTTGGTTGACTGCCTGCCAACCATTCTGCTAACTTGTCCCCCCATGAATTCTGAGCATCACTGAGTGTGGCTGCTTACAGCAGACAAGCAGTACCAAGTTCTAATGGCTCACCAGACACTTAGACAAATGCCTGGAATAGAGCACATTTCCATTGGCTTAAATTGTATTTTCGAGTGTATGTATCTGTGGGTGTGTCTGTGGGTGTGTCTGTGTCTATCAGGCTGTGTTTGTGATTGTTTCTGTTTGTGTATTTGTCTGTGTTTGTAAGTGTCGGTGTGTGTGTATGTGTTTGTGTCTGTGAGTCTGTGTGATTGTGTGTTTATGTGTGTAAGTATCTGTGAGTCTGTGTTTGTGATTGTTTTTGTGTCTCTGTGTGTGCATCTGTGAGTCTGTGTTTGTGATTGTGTTTCTGTTTGTATATGTATTTATATGTATGTATTTATGTGTCTGTGTTTGTGTGTGTTTGTGACTGTCTATGTGTCTATGTGTGTGAGTATGAGTCCATGTTTGTGATTGTTTTTGTGTCTGTGTTTGTGTGTGTCTGTGAGTCTGTTTGTGATTGTCTGTGTGTCTGTTTATGTATGTAAGTATTTGTGTGTGTGTGTGTGTGTGTGTGTGTGTGTGTGTGTGTGTGTGTGTGTGTTGGGGACAGTATCTTCTTTGATGTTTCCAAAAGAGATGTCTGGGCAGGCCATAAAACTTCATGGATCTCAGCAGCTCAGTGTGAGAGTCATTGTTTGGCAAAGACCATGAAGATTTCAGAATATGTCATACCGCAGGGATGGTGTCTTAGTCACCTTTCTATTGATGTGAAAAGGCTCTATGACCAAGGGAACATAGAGAAGAAAACATTTAATTTGGAGCTCATGGTTCTAGAGAGTAGAAGACACATGACCATCATGGCAGGGGCATGGCAGCAGGCAAGCAGGCATGACTCCAAGCACTAGCTGAGATCACAAGCAGGAGGGAGAGAGAGAGAGAGAGACTGGGTCTGGCATGAGCTTTTGAGACCTCAAAACCCAAGGTCATGGTCATATCTCCTAATCCTTTCTAAACAGTTCTACCTACTGGGCACCAAACATTCAAATATTTGAGGCTATGGGAGCCATTCTCATTCAAATTGCCACAAAGGAAGCGGTTGACTTCCGTGTAATTTAAGCCTTTCAGAGATGTGCCTTCTGTGAAGTGCTTCTGAAAGTCCTTCTGGGGCAAGCAAGAAAGTTACCATTTAATTACAGGAATTTACCCTTTCTTTGTTCAATGTGTATGTGTGTGTGTGTATGTGTGTGTGTGTGTGGTATATGTGTGTATGTATATATGGCATGTGTATATATGTGTGTGGTATGTGTGTGTAGTATGCATGTGTATAGCATGTCTGTATGTGTGATGTGTGTATGTGTATGTGGTGTGTGTATGTGTGTGTGT
The DNA here is from genome assembly GCF_011762505.2 of Arvicanthis niloticus. NCBI lineage: Eukaryota > Metazoa > Chordata > Mammalia > Rodentia > Muridae > Arvicanthis > Arvicanthis niloticus. Next base: position 20,637,993 of record NC_047669.1, on the reverse strand, counting down.
GGTATGTGTGTACATATGGCAGGGTATGGAGGCCAGAGGTTCACTCCAAGTGTCTTCATCGGCTGCTCTCTTCCTGGTTTTTTGAGACATCATCTCTCATGAAACCTGGAGCTTGCTGTTTCAGCTAGACTAGCTGGCCAGCGAGCCTCTGGATCTGCCTGCTCCCTGACCTACCCAGTTCTGGGGTCACAGGCACAAGCCACAGCCAAATTGTTACTAACTCAGATTCTCAGGCTTGTCCAGCAAGCACTTAACCTACCGAGTCATCTCCGCAGACACCTACTTAATGATTTTAAGGGTCCCTTAGGTAAGGTCTGAAATACTTAAGCATATTCCTTATTGATTATGTTTTATCATTTGTTACTGACTTAAGGGACTGATGTTATTTCAGCATAAGAATTATTTGTATGATGTACTTAAAAACCGGTAGGTTACAGGATTTTATTATTTCTAATTCATACATCATTTCATTCCTATTCTACTCCTTATTTACACAAATTTGGGCAATGAGCATAGTGAGGAAAAAAAATAACCTCCCCACACTGAGGGCCCCAAAGGGGATAGAAGCCCCACAGGAAGACCAACAGGATCAACGAATCTGGACCCTCAGGGACTCTCAGAGTCTGAACCACTAACTAAAGATTATATATACATGGGCTGGACCTAGGCCTCCCCATGCATATGTAGTAAATGTGTAGCTCCACGTCTTCATGTGGGTTCCCCAACAACAGGAGTACCCTTAAACCTGTTGCCTGTGGGTGTAATACGTTCTCCTAACTGGGCTGCTTTATCTGGCCTCATGGGAAAGGATGCGCCTAGCTCTGCAGAGACTTGATGTGCCAGGGTTGGGGGATACCCAGAGGGGACCTCAACCCTCTCAGAGGAGAAGGGGAGTGGGTGAGAGGGTAGGATTGGGGGGGGGGCACCAGAAGGGAGAGCAACGATTGGGATGCAAAGGGAAATAAATAAATAAATGAATGAATCCCCCACTTAAGGAAATGGATGCAAGGTGTTCACCCAAGTTGTAGAGGTAGGCTGAGCTGGAGGAGGCATGCACCCTCAGCTCCGCATACCAGGAACCAAGCCTCTGACATTTTACACATCCCTCAACTTTATCCCTGTGGGAGTCTGAAGAAGATCCATTTAATGTCCTAGTGATTCTGGGGAAAGCACCCTCAAGATCTGCAACCTGATGCCCCAAGACAGTGGGATTTATACCTGCATAGCAACAAATGACCACGGAACTGCATCCACGTCTGCTACAGTTAAGGTGCAAGGTATGCTGTAATCTCTCTCTCTCTCTCTCTCTCTCTCTCTCTCTCTCTCTCTCTCTCTTTCTCTCTCTGAGCATTTCTTAACTGTAACAAAACACAACAATGAAACTTAGCATCTTAACCACTTTTAAGTGTAGAGTTTAATGCACTGAGGACACACCCATTGGTTTGTGGCCACCACCATCCATCCACATAACTCTTTTATTATCTGTTTCTATTAAACAATAACTACAAATTCCTCCCTCCCCACTGCCCTGGCTGTCTCCTATTCTGCCTTTCCTATTCTGGCCTCAAAGACTTTATATACTGATCATTTTAAGTGAACATGACCAGAACACAGGACACCCTGAGACTCAGAAGAAAGGGTCTAGGGCAGCACCGCAGACCAATGAGAAGACACTTAACCCTGCTAACCTCCTCCAACATGGTTCCTGACCATGTTTAATTGAGGGAGGTTGTCAGACAGCATGTCCCATCTCCTAGGCCTCCCTTGGGCTTAGAGAAAGATGTGCTTTGTGGACAAGGTTATGGTCCAGATTTAAGACATTCTTGGTATCTTTCCTGTACACCATGCTATTAGGGCATGCAACTCTCAGCTCTGAGAAGTCGCACCCGCCCTGCTGTCTGTCTCCACAGGTGTACCCGCAGCCCCCAACCGCCCAATCGCACAGGAGAGGAGCTGCACCTCTGTCATCCTCCGCTGGCTACCCCCAGCCAGCACTGGGAACTGCACTATTTCCGGGTACACAGTGGAGTACCGCGAGGAAGGTGTGTTGCTCTGCTCTTCTATATCTACCTCCTCTTAGGAGGTCTTCAGAGTCGAGAACCTCAGGCTTCAAATATCTTCCCATTCACTGGTATCAGCCTGGCTAGGGCACCCTGGGAGTTTAGCACAGAAGCCTGGGGCCAGGCTGTATTTGCCCACGGTTCCCAAACGGAAACCTCTCTGGTGCCGTCCAGGCACAGCCACTAGGTGGCAGTGTGTCTTCATTGCTTTGTCCTGCTTATCCAGCTCAATCACACAGATGGGGCTACTGAGCCCATGTTACAGATGGGAAGCTAAAGCCTAAAGAGTAAAGAAACAGGCTGTTAATAAGAGGCGAGCTCCCACTAGACCCAGCTCTGTAGTTGGCTAATCTATCTTTTCTCCTAGACCAGAAAGCACGGCAGGATGAGCGGAGCTCTACCCCTCCTTCTCCAGATATACTCTACAACGTGTATACACACATATACCTTTAACTGTGGGGAAAGAAAGATAGTTTAAGCCAGGTGTGGTGGCGCACACTTTTAATCCTGGCACTCAGGAGGCATTGGCAGGAGGGTCTCTTTGAGTTCGAAGCCAGCCTGCTCTACATAAGTCAGCTGGAGCCAGCTACATAGTGAGACTCTGTAATAGTAATAATAATAATAATAATAATAAAATAATAATAACACACAGCTCCAAACCACATTATGAATAACCCAACTGAACCTAAAGCACCTGCTTGCTCCCCCAAGACTGTTTGTTTTACTTTTCTTTCTATTCTAGCGTTATTTTAATTCTTTTTTCTTAAGGAGGAAGTGTGCAGTTATAAAACTATATTTCAGCCTTTTTCTAAAGCTGTCTGCAGCAGGCTATGCAGGGCCAGCCCAGGTGTGATTGCTGAGCCAAAAAGAAAAAAAAAAGAAAAAAAAGAAAAAGAAAAAAAAGAAAGCTGTTTCACTATTTCTGTGTTAAGTTCATAGTTCATCCCAGAAACGTAAGTTCTCATGGGCACACTGTTTAGTGTTTCTGAGGCGCCTACTTCTTCATCTGTCAGGCAAGATTAGTGCTCTGGTCATCACTGGGCTCTATGAACTTTAGCTGAAGTTAAAGGGGAGAATTGTGCCGTGCCCTGGAGTGTTTCCACATGTAATATGCCCCATGTGTGTTAATTTTTGTTTCAATTTCCAAAGGCATGTTTCCTCTCATTTTGTTCCTGACTTGTATTTTCTTCCGGCCTAATCACACTTCTGGCCACAGTTTCCCATGTGTAACCAATCAGTGCTAACTCCTCACCTTGCTCGTTTGAGATAGATTAGAACCAACTTCTTGCACCAGCTGTCATTTAGCCTGTTACTCAGGAAAACAGGGCCAAAATCCCCCACAACTGGTCTGGAGGCTTTCAGAGCCCGTGACCACGCTGTTCATTTCCCTGTCTTTGTTTGCTGAAGACCTTTGAAACAATGCCTTTGACTCTGACTCTCTCCATTTTCTAGGCCTTTGAAACAATGTTTCTGACTCTGTCTCTCTAGGTTCCCAGGTCTGGCAGCAGTCAGTAGCTTCGACCTTGGACACTTACCTGGTCATTGAAGACCTTAGTCCTGGGTGCCCTTACCAGTTCAGGGTCAGCGCCAGCAACCCCTGGGGAATCAGCCTTCCCAGTGAGCCCTCGGAGTTCGTGCGCCTTCCAGAGTACGGTGAGTCCCAGCAGACCCAGTCCCAGCAGACCGAGGACAGCTAGCCAATGGAAGCAAGGCGGTGGGCCACTGTAACTCCCATGGGGAGGTGTCTTGGGACCATGTGGCAGCTTCCATCAGACCACCTTTAACAGATCAGATGGAGTGTCTCAGGAGGTATCTCAGAGCCAACATTAGACCTACTACCCTTGCTGATCATATGCCTTTTGGGGTTCCTCAGGGGAGCCTCAAAGGATATACAGGAGACCTTTGTTACAGTGTGCTTTCTGGTTCTGGACCTCCTCTTAGATCTCTTGTGGAGTTCAAAGCCTGTTTTCCCCTGGGTGCCTCTGGCAGGCATGTGTTTTCCACTGTGTCAGGGACTGCTGGGCTCAACAACTTAAAACACCAAGAGGAAAGGAGGCCACTTCCAATGAAACCTTGACATTTGCCCCACCCTTCCAGAATCTGCTTTTCAACATGGATCTACATAAAATAGAAATTGGCTAAGACATATGTGTAACTAACTAAATGTGAATACATTACCAGTGTGGTTCTCACTTTGCCCACCTTGCTCACTGACCCACCTTCTCTGCCCATTTTGGTCCCAGAGACATTTTAAAAGAAGAAACTTGTTACTTCTGAGACCTGATCCCCAGCAGACACCCCAGCAGGGGTGTGTGTGTGTGTGTGTGTGTAACAAGGATTAACACGCCGTACAAGGTCAGAATCACCCAGGAGAACCAGTCCTGGGTAAAGTTCAATCAGGTCATATAGAGCAGCGGTTCTCAACCTGTGGGTCTTGAGCAGATACTCTGCATATCAGATATTCACATTACAATTCATAGCAACATGACAATTGTGAAGTAGCTATGAAATAATGGTATGGTCGGGGTCACCACAGCCTGAGGATCTGTATTAAAGGGTCAAAGCATTAGGAAGGCTGAGAACTATAGGAAAAGCCTGCAGAAGGACAAGGACAGTGATGTCAGGCAGAGAAGTCTCTAGAACACTTCGCCCACACTGCTTCCCTCTTTTCCCCCACGGCCTTCAGCTCACTCATCCTCTCTGCTGCCCATACCCCGAATTTTCACTGATTTTTCTAGTCCTCCCAGGGTTCCTCTTTCCGCCTTCCTATGTTTCTCTGACTTTTTGTGAAGCTATATTTCTGATCCTGTCCCACGATCTCCCTCTGTTTGAGGGAACGATCGGCTGCTTGACCCTGCCATATCCACCCCCGTTGGACATTTTTAAAATAACAGTCCAGAGAATCACAGCCTTTCACCACTGGGTGGCCGTGAAAGAGTATTTAGTCATAAGAACTTCCCTGAGGTTATTATGCTGAAATATCTTCGTAATGTCACATGTGGATTCTCTCTCTCTCAAAGATGCAGCTGCTGACGGTGCCACCATTTCTTGGAAGGAAAATTTTGATTCTGCTTACACGGAACTGAACGAGATTGGCAGGTAAGGATACCATCCATCTCACAACAGGAGAATGACTGGCTTGGTTTGTTGGTGTTTCTTTCGATTTTTGTCTCTTTTGGTTGGAAAACAGCTAGGGCATTCCTGGGAATGTTCTTCCATTTTTTTCTTTACTGGAGTTGGAAGCTTGCCTTGTTGTAAGAAAAACTTAGCTTTTTCTTTGTTTCATTTTGGTTTGGTTTGGTTTGGTTTGGTTTGGTTTGGTTTGGTTTGGTTTTGAGACAGGGGCCCTGGCTATCCTGGAACTCACTCTGTAGACCAGAATGGCCTTGAACTCAGACATCTGCCTGCCTCTGCCTTCCCAGTGCTGGGATGAAAGGCATGTGACACCAGGCCAGGTGTAATATAAGATTTTTAAACCTCAAAATTTTCCCAGAAGTGTAATTTTAGTTACATGTCTCTAATTTTGATCTATGATATTTTCATTATCATTGTATCTGTGTATTTTTCGACTATGGCTTATTTCTTGAACCAATTATAATGAGTTATAAGTACTATAAAATGCTTTGATATATGTAAGATTTAAGTTATATTTTGTTACTCACTTCTAATTTCATTGCACTGTAATCAAAGAACTTGCTCAAACTTGCTCTGTGGGTAAAGCATGGCAAAATTTTATAAAGATGTTTTTGTATTTGAGATTAGTAGATAAGAACACTGGCTACTCTTCCACAGGACCTGAATTCAATCCTAGCACCTACATGGTGGTTCACAACCAAGGGTTCTCTCTTCTAGCCTCTGGGAGCATTGTACACACATGGTGCACAGACATGCATGTAGGCAAAATAGCCATACACATAAAATTTTTTAAAAGGGAATTTTTTTAAAGTTTCATATATTCATTTTACTTTCTTTTTTTAAAATTAATTTATTTTATGTGTATGAATTTTGACTGTGTATGTCTGTGCACCACATGCATGCCTGGTCCCTGTAGAGGCCAGAAGAGGTTGTTGGATCCCCTGAAATTGTAGGTATGGATGGTTGTGAGCCACCATGCGGGTGCTGGGAACTGAACCCCAGTCTTCTGCAGGAACAAGGGCTCTTAACCACTAAGCCATCTCTCCAGCCCATCGTTCTCTGTGCAGAAGTATATTCTGTCTAGAAAAGAAAACAAACCCATACTTGATGCTCCAAATAGCACAGAAATATCTTGGCTAAAAACTTGTTTTAGTTTACCTTTGAGGTTTGAAAGAGCCTAGGATGATGAGAAAGTAGAGATGGCTTTTTAAATAATAATAATATCATAATTGAAAGTACAGAAGGAAAGATTTCATTTCATTATGTATTCATATGTGTGTATGTGTATTATGTTGTGGGGGGAGCAGTGCACACATGCCACATCCCATGTGTGGACGGCACATGTGTAGAGGTCAGGGACAAATTTGTGGAGTCAATACTCTCATGCTTTTATGTGAGTTTCAGGCACCGGGCTTAGGCTGTCAGGTCTATGTCTTCAGATAGCAGGTGCCTTTATGCCCTGAGCCAAATTACCAGTCCCAGGAGGAAATTTCTTTCTTTTTTTTTTCTAATTTATTTGTTTTTATTTTATGAGCACGGTTAAGTGCTGCACAGATGTATATGCACCACATATGTATCTGGCAAAGAAAAGGGCATAAGATACCTTGGAAGGTATAGAAAGTTGTGAGCAGCCTTGTGGATGCTGAGAATGAAGCCATCACTCCAGCCCCAGAAAGATTTCTAATATTGCTTGATCTCTCTTCTTCAAAATGCTTGGGACCAGAAGCGTTTCTGCACTAAGGATGTTAGGAACTATGTACATGTACACAAAGAGATGTCTTGAGTCTGGGACCCAAGTCTAAAAGTAGCCACCTGTATTTCATGCACTCCTTTGCCTGAAGGTGTCTAGTAATGTGGCAGTGTACCTGTACTTTGTCACTCACCGTGTGAAGTCAGCTGTAGAATTTTCCACAGTAATTCGATGTCTGCACACGAAGGGTGTCAGATTTTAGAGCATTTTGGATTTTGGATTTTTGGATTAGGAACACTCAACTTGTAAGATGTTACTGTCTCAGCGATGCACCTGGGCATGTGTGCACATGCACGTGCATGTGTGTACCTGTGGACACACACACACACACCCTAACATATTCTGGTAAATGATGCCCTGATGACTGATGAACCTTGGAAACCACCCCCTCCTTTGTCTCGCAGAGGCCGTTTCTCCATTGTAAAGAAATGCATTCACAAAGCAACCCGCAAAGATGTTGCTGTGAAATTTGTGAGCAAAAAAATGAAGAAGAAGGAGCAGGCTGCGCACGAGGCCGCCCTGCTCCAGCATCTGCAGCACCCTCAGTACATCACTCTCCATGACACCTACGAGTCCCCCACGTCCTACATCCTGATTTTGGAATTGTGAGTACAGACATAATATCTCTAGTGGGGTCCTCATCTGCCTGGGTTCTCCATTGCCTACAATTAATGGACAAGAGTCACATTTCATTCCGTGCCTTATGGTTTATAAAGTGTCCTATGGACCATGTTTTCTTTCAGCTCCAGCTTTATATTAATGTAGTTCTCACTCTACAGACTAGAGAAATCAAGAATGGAGAAGGTCTTTAAAGCAATCTCAATGAAAGCATGGGTGGAGAATCCATCCTTTTATTGGATCCATACAGTAGATCTTGAAACCATGTCTTCTCACTATGCTTTTCCTAGTTTTTCTAAGCTTCATTTCATGTTTCATATTTATGGGGTACAATGTTTCATTGAATGTATACATTGTGTAATCATCAAACCAGAATATTATCATGAGTTGTTTCTTTGTAACGAAAACACTTTGAAAAACAATTTCTCTTCTCAAGATATTGAAATATATTAACAGTTCATATTGTTAACTCTGGTTAACCATACTATAAACTAGATCACCAGAACTTATTTCTCTTCCCTAGCTGTAATCTGTATTTCTTACCCTTATTTTCATTTTCTTCCTATTATGTACTCTCAGGCTTGGCTCATTTAAGAAGACTTTCCTAGTGGTTGACTGATTGACAGCAGTGGTGTTGGAACAAGAGAAGTTTATCTATCAATCTATAGCCATAGCACCCCAATCTACTACCTAGAATTTTCCATCTAAGACATTTCTGGAATGGCAGATTATCTAGATATCAAATGTAGAAAGATATAGCCTTTTTCATTAATTCATTTGTTTATTTACTTTATATCCCAATCAAAACTTCTCCCTCCTCTCCTCCCCACACCCCCCCCCCCCAACCCTTGCTAGGGACCAACCTTGGCTTGGGAGAGGAATTCTGAGAGAAGGGGTGTCTGAGAGCTTCGAAAACAAACAACTCGAAGTTCATTGTGTATAGCTTTTTGATACCCGACCTAAGCTTCGGGAATGGGCTGCACTACCAGCCCTTGCCCAACTTCTCTTGAATCCATGGATAAAAAACACACATACACAATTGTTCATTTTTAACTTGCCTTCTTGGCACAATTGCTAGGTGCTACTTATCTCCTGTCTGGAAAAGCATGCCCTTATCAATACTCTTTTTGTTTTTTTGTTTTTCGAGACAGTGTTTCTCTGTGTAGCCCTGGCTGTCCTGGAACTCACGCTGTAGACCAGGCTGGCCTCGAACTCAGAAATCCACCTGCCTCAGCCTCCCAAGTGCTGGGATTAAAGGCGTGCGCCACCACCACCCGGCCCTTATCAATAATCTTAGCTCCAACCTCCCACCTGCCCCTACTTTAGTCGGTCAGATGAATCTAGTCACTACTAAACATCTCTGACAACCCCGCCTATAAGAGCGGCCACCACTCCTCCTGAGACATTGCCTGGCTCTTCGTCTCCCTGCTTGCCTCCAATGACATGGAAGTCCCTCCCGTCCCTTCTGACCAGCAATTGGCTCATGGCTTTCTCTACTGACAGATCAAGAACCAATTGGTGAACAGGACCTTAGCTTCAGAACCGCCCCTACAGAAATCAAATTGTGGGTTCAAGCTGTCAGCCTAGGTTCTGTTGAAATGGCTTTCCAGACTGCTGTGTGTGTGTGTGTGTGTGTGTGTGTGTGTTCTACTCTGTTCTAGACAGCATTTTCTTCCTTTCTAAAGAACTTTCTGGTTGCGAGAGCTCTCTCTGCTAGTAAACATTCTAAAAACTATCTGAATAGTTCATGGATTTTCTAACCAAAGTCAGAAAAGCTGCTATAAAAAAATTATTGGATCTTCTAACCAAGTCAGAAATCCTGTTAGAAAAAAAAAAATCTTGAATAGCTTTTTTCTCTCTCTCCAGAGATTTCAGACAGCTCAGCTCTTGAAAGAGAAAATTCTAAAGAACTGCTATCACATTCTGCTTAGCTCATCTCATGCAGACCAAAAGCCCATTTTTTAAATTTGTATATCAATTCAGTCATTTACATTAAGTTACCTTTTGGTTATCATATAAGACAGCATCCCTGTGACCCCAGACCTTTAATTCTTAGGAACCAGCAAGCATACATTTTTTTCTTAACGTTGCAAGAGAACTCAGAGATCTGCCTGCCTTTGTTAAACATAGATGATTAGCTAGCTGGGTGGGACCCTGTCCTGAAGTCACCATTTCTACCACACCAGGGCTTTGACTCGATGTGCCCCAGGCTGACCTTGGACTTAGGAACTGGCTTGCCTTTGTGTCTGTCTGTCTGACAAGCTGGCTCATTAATGCAGCTGCCTGTGTTCCTTTAGATTGTGAATCTAGTAATTCATATTGCATCCTTATATTTTTACATAGTTGAGAACTCATGTATTTAGAGCTCTTTTCCATAGCCTTAAGGGCTGTCCTGAAGGTCCCAGTGTTTACCATTTTGCTGAGACATAGCCACACCCTCGACTCCTGTGCTGTTTCTAATTATCATGGAGTCATTAATGTTAACAGGGAGGACATTCCTCAGAAGGAAAGAATTCTCCACTGTTACATTATTACACAAACAAGCCTTACACACACAGCAGCCATTGACACTCATAGAGGCTCACACCAGGGCCCTCTCCCAAGGGCAAGAACGATGTCACTCTGTCCCCACCAAGACCACACTGGGGTTGGCACCCCTCCCTTTTTCCCAGTGTAAGGAGGCATCCCATGGATACAACAGCCTGCCTTGGCATTTCAATTTGCAGTAGGACTAGGCACAGAAAGATACAGCTCTTATCCTTAGGGGCTGTAAGTGCAATAGTTAAGACCAAGAGATAAATGATGCTTTAAATATGGCATGGGAAATACCAGAGACCATACATGTCTTAGTCAGAGTTTCTATTCCTGTACAAACATCATGACCAAGAAGCAAGTTGGGGAGGAAAGGGTTTATTCAGCTTACACTTCCACATTGCTGTTCATCACCAAAGGAAGTCAGGACTGGAACTCAAGCAGGGCAGGAAGCAGGAGCTGATGCAGAGGCCATGGAGGGATGTTACTTACTGGCTTGCTTCCCCTGGCTTGCTCAGCTTGCTTCCTTATGGAACCCAAGACTACTAGCCCAGGGATGGCATCACTCACAATGGGCTCTCCCACCCTTGACCACTAGTTGAGAAAATACCTTACAGCTGGATCTCATGGAGGCATTTCCTCAAGGGAGGCTCCTTTCTCTGTGATAACTCCAGCTTGTATCAAGTTGACACAAAACCAGCCAGTACAATACATTACTCAGGGCTATGAGAGCATAGAACCGTGCTTTGTTTGTTGGATGTGATCTTCAGGGAAGCAAGGCCTGAGTGGAACCACGTGCTCAATCTTGCTCTGCCTGTAGTGGTCAATAGGGGTAACTGGTGCAACCCTCCTCTACCAGAAAATCGAGATTTCCATTCCCTCATCTCAGATGGATGCAGGCTGGAGAATAGCTCTAAGGAGGGTGGGGCGGTTGATCCTTTCTGGGCTTGGGACAGTGTTGCTGTAAATGTCCCCCTTATTTGTTCTAAGTATCTCCTGGAGCTCCATGTGATGAGCACAGCACCACTCCTTTCTGCTCTTGCCTCTCTTGCTTCATAACTAGAAGGTCAGAGGGAAGGAGGGAGCCTTCCAGGGACTCCATCCTTTTCACCTATCAATAAAATAGAAGGGTCCCATAGCAAGGAACAAATTAAAGGAGAAAACGAAGACTGCTATGCAAGACGGCCATGCAGGTTTCAGCTACAGTCGAAAGTTATTCCTATACTGGATCACGCTACTTGACATGGGCATTTCCTGAGATGTATCTCAAATGACCCACTTCATGTTAAAGGTTTGATCACTTCTTGTTACAAAAGGGCACAGGGAACCTAGAAATAGCTACTGTTTATTCAGCACTGTGTGTTACTTCTCTCTTTCTGTGATGAGACACCATGACCAAGGCAACATATAGAAGAAAGAGTTTATTAGGGGCTTACAGTTTCAGTGGGTGAGTCCATGACCATCATGGTGAGGAGCATGCAGGCAGGTGTGCATGGTTCTAGAGCTGTAGTTGAGAGCTTACAACTTGACTCACAAGCACAAAGCAGGAAACTAACTGGGAATGGTATGGGCTTTTGAAACCTTCAAAGCTTGCCTCAGTGCCGCACCTTTGCCAACAAGGCCACGCCTCCTAATTCTTCCCAAACAGTTCCAGCAACTGGGGACCAAGTTTTCAAACATATGAGTAGGTCTTATTTTGCCATTGATGTTGCTGTTGGCAGCCAGTTGCTATCCCCACCTTAAAAGATGGTACCTTTCAGGGAAGCCAAAGCACAGGGAGTTTAAGTGATTGCCTACAGCCACCAGTTGGTAAGAGGCAGAACCAGAATCCAAATCTGCATATGGCTGGCTCCACTTATCCCAGTTTCAGTCTTTAAAAGTTGGCAAACTGTCAGAAAGGTGAAGGAGTTAAGAAGAGATCAGATATGTCGAGCACAAAGCTTTCCACCTTCACACTTCTCCCATCTAAAAATGCTAGAAGTGAAAACACCTTTAACATGTATGAGGCTCACTATAGGCACCAGACTTTTCTTTTCCTTCAACCTAACCTCTTAAAGCCAGGTTAGACCTTAAAGCCAACAAAACAGTGTTCTGTAAGCAAAGCTATAAGAATTTCTCCTGTGGCATAATGCATTTTTAACTTGATTCATTCTAGTTCTGAATGTGGCACTTACTTTGGGCTCTAAAATACATGTGTGTTGAAACACTAAACTTTATTAATAAGAGACCTCATAGAGATTCTTAAGCAATATACATGGGTCATTTCTCTATTTATCCACCCCCCTCCCCCTTGCTTTCAGGATGGATGACGGCCGACTCTTGGACTACCTTATGAATCACGATGAGCTGATGGAAGAAAAGGTAGCTTTCTACATCCGAGACATCATGGAAGCTCTGCAGTACCTTCACAACTGCAGAGTTGCACATTTGGACATAAAGGTAATAAAAAATCAGTGCCTGGTGCAGTGAAATAGATGAGCTCAGCTCACCAGCCATTTCCTTAAGGAATACAAATGTGAATTTCTTTTTATTGTTGTTGTTTCATTTTGTTTTTATAAAGACAGAGTTTCTCTGTGTAGCCCTGGCTGTCCTGGAACTCACTCTGTAGACCAGGCTGTCATCGAACTCAGAGATCCGCCTGCCTCTGCCTCTCAAGTGCTGGGATTAAAGGCGTGTGCCACTGCTGCTCAGGAAAAGTTTGAAATTTCTTTTGTCTACTTACTGTGACATCATGTGACTATTAAACTAGAACTAGACTTTCACCCTACTTAAGTGCATTGTTCAGGAATGAAAAAAGAACACACCACAGAGATGGTGGCACCTGGGGTAAGAGAAGGCATGAAAGTTTTAACCAAGTAGTCTAACTTTATAGATATCACTTAATGTCCTGTTCTCCTTCATTCTGTAAAAGAAAGGAATTTATGAGGGCTGGAGAGGTGAGTCAGTGCTTTAGACACAAGTTCTTTTCCCAGCACCCACATTGTTGGGCTCACAGCCACCTGCAACTCCAACTGTAATGTATCCAGTGTTTTCTTATGGCCTCCAACACACCCACATGGAATACACTCATAAAGATACATACACATAAAAAAATAATTTTTTTCAAGAAAGGGTTTCTCTGTGTAGCCCTGGTTATGCTGGAACTCACCCTGTAGACCAAGCTGGCCTTGAACTCATAGATCCACCTGCTTCTGCTTCCCAAGTGCTGAGATTAAAGGCCCATGTTACCACCACCCAGAAATGCGCACACACACACACACACACACACAGTATGTGTATACACACATACACAGTTACTGAGAAGCTTCTTTTTTCTTAAAAAGCTATTTCTTTTCTTGATTCACTGCAAAAACAAAGGGTAGGTAAGAAGGTAAGCTCTTCTGGAATAGGTGTATGACTTAGTAGTAGAACACCTGCTTAGCATGCATAAGGTCCTGGGTTGGCTCTCTAACACTGGGGTGAGAAAGTACAGGCTGGGTGCAGCAGCTCTTACTCATAAGCCCAGCAGTCAGGAGACAAAGACAGGAGGATCTCTATACGTTCCAGGTCAGTCTGGTATAAATAGTAAGTTCCAGGCCAGCCAGGAGTATACAGTTAGTCCTGTACCCCTTCCCCGATGCTAACCAACTTATCTAAAGTGCCACGTAAGCCCAGAGTTTAGTGAGTTTGAAACCTCCCTTGCCTTTGCATAGGGAATATTCCACATGCACAAACTGAACCAAAGAATAATAGAACTGTGTTAGCTAACCGACTCCAGCTTGGGGTCAACAAAGATCTGATCTTGCCTTTCTTGTCCCTGCCTTCCTGGGTCCCTGTAGCCTGAGAACCTGCTTATTGACCTCCGGATCCCAGTACCTCGAGTGAAGCTTATCGACTTGGAAGATGCTGTCCAGATCTCAGGCCACTTCCACATCCACCATCTGCTGGGGAACCCTGAGTTTGCTGCCCCCGAAGTGATCCAAGGCATCCCTGTCTCACTGGGCACAGACATCTGGAGCATCGGGGTTCTGACATATGTCATGCTTAGTGGGGTCTCCCCCTTCTTAGATGAGAGCAAAGAGGAGACCTGTATCAACGTGTGTAGGGTGGACTTCAGCTTCCCCCATGAGTACTTCTGCGGTGTGAGCAACGCTGCCAGGGATTTTATCAACGTAATCTTACAGGAGGACTTCCGGAGGCGGCCCACGGCAGCCACATGCCTGCAGCATCCCTGGCTACAGCCCCACAATGGCAGCTACTCTAAGATCCCCTTAGACACCTCCCGTCTGGCCTGCTTCATAGAACGCCGCAAGCACCAGAATGATGTGCGTCCCATTCCCAATGTCAAGAGTTACATCGTCAACAGGGTGAACCAAGGGACCTAGCTATCCCATAACCCCCTGCGGTTTCACATAGAAGTGCAGTGTGAACCAAAGCAAGACTAAGCGTGTCTGTAAATAACTCTGTTCATCATTTCACTCCATGTGGTTCTCTGGACTGAGAGGTGGTCCTCTTAAACCTTGTCTGTGGTTGCGTGGGGTCTGAGCATCGTGAAAGTCACCTTAATCCCAGGAGCATTCCAGAAGGTCATGCTGAAGAAGTAAAGATACAGAGTTACAGAAAGTATTAAAAGAAAGGGCAAGGCTAACAAGATAGAACTTGGTATAAAAATGTTAATTGTACATTCCAAAATGAGCAGTTTAAGTGGGCAAGCAGTACACCCACTGAGCAGTATAGTAGGTTTCTGATTCCATTGAAAATTTAAGCAAAAAAAAAAAAAAAAAAAAGTTCTATTTAACAGAGATGTCAGCTATTCTGCTTTCGATGGCTTAGATATAGTTTCTTAACAGGATACATATACACATACAATATAATAGATCTCATTCAGGTTTCAGAGTTTTATAATATAGAGTTCTATATGAAATCAATCATAAGTAACTTTGAGTGCTCCCGTTAAGACAGTAATTTATTTACCGAAGCATCGCATTATTTTGACTAAGCACAATTAGATGACAAGTTTTTTAGAGCATTTTATAAATCTTGTATAGAGATCTTTTATCAAAACCTGTGTATTAAGAGAAAGCAATGCGACCCTTTTGTGAGCTGTGAATGGGATATTTTTTCCTCCATTATGGGTTGTTTGAATAAGATAGGTTCTGTGTATCAAAGCTTCCCCTCTGAACTCACTGGCAGCTCAGAGTTCCTCCTGTGGGAAAGACTGCCAGGAAATAAATCCAAATCTAGTAAGAATGTGGAGGGGGTGGGGGGTGTTTTTATAGCCACCCTGGGCCTGCCATAGGTAAGTGAATATCACAAGTTCGGACAGAAGGGCACATGGAAACTTTTCCTACAGTTCCTGTGAACAGCGTAGCAGCTCTTTCTGATTTCATAGCTGTAGAATACAGTTTTCAGAAAGTTAGCTTGCTTTATTTATTTATCCTAACCCCTCATGAAGCTTCGGGGTGCTCACCAAAAGGAGGCAGCCATCAAAGCCTTTGAAAGGCTCATCCTAAGTCCTTCCTGAAGCCATGGAGCAAAGCCTGACCTATCACTTTAACACAGCATGGGGTTTTAACTGTGATAGCAATACCTATCACCACACAGCCACCAATGTCTCTGCACTAAAAGGACCAATTATATTCTGAGGCCAGTGCCGCTTTCTCCTTACAAGATTTTGCCCGGTGCCCTCCGGAGGGAAACCAAATTAACCAGGGCACTTCATGGTTTTTTTGTTTTGTTGGGTTTTTTTTTTTTTCTTCTTCTTCTTCTTCTTCTGTTGGAAGGGGGGAGTGGGGGAATGTTTGGTTTTTTGTTTTTGTTTTTTAATTATTTTCTGTTTGTACACGACTCACCCTTTGTTTCCTAGCGTGTGCTTTAAAAATTGCTTTGATGCAAATAATATTCTAAAATATATATATATATATATATATATATATATATATATATATATAACTGAAATGTTTATGTAAATTGGGTTTCATGTCATCGTGTCACTCCTGCTAGTAGGAACTGAGAAAACTGAAATTATGTAACAGGAATCTGGGAAGGGAAAAACAGAACTGCAAAACTGTTTAAACCATTTAAAGGAGACATGATGGGAACTGTCTAATTTTAATGTATAAAACACTTATTCCCATGGTGGGAATATAGAATTAAAATACTCATCACACTCCCCCCATCAGTTTCAAAGTCAGATTACTCATCGTCCATCCTCCATCTCAATTCATCCAAGATTATAGGGAAATAAATCAGTAGAAAGTAAAAAGCAATAAGACTAGCACCTAGTATTTTGGGGGTTAACCAAATATGTGGAAACCGACTCTGACTGTAGTTTCTTTGTCTTCGGGTGGCCCTGGGTCAGCAGGCCTCACTCCCTCAGAGCTTACCTTCACATATTTTCATTTAAACCATGATGAATACACAAAGCATGCTTACTAAAAATTTTTTTAAAACAATAAACATGTCTTTATTAAGAAACGTAGCATTAAGGAGGAAAGCCTTGGGCCAGAGGGCTTATTGTAAGATAAAATGCAGGCTCTGAGGAATCCAAAGATCCGGAAAGTGACATGGCCAGGTCCGTTCTGTCCACTTGTCCACTATGGCTGTCTTGAAAGAAGGGCTTCCTGCGGAGTCACTTAGAATTGTTCTGACCGGTCAAGTTTCTGCTAGGGAGGGAACAGAGCCTAGGACAGTGGTGTTCAGACATGACAGAAGGGCCATATTGAAAAGATGTTGTATGTGGCAGAACTCTGTGGAGAGCCAAGTTTTCACAGCTGTGTTTGTGTCAGAGGTGGGATGGTCTAGACATGGGGCCACATGGAATTGCCCCAGGTACACAGGGAAGCCAGGAAAGGAAAGGGACGTGACTGTGTTAATGGCAGCTCAAGTACACCTGTAGAAGTAGTGGAAGCTTCGGGGGCTTACTGAGAGAAAGGGGGCATTCTTTGTGTAGTTTGGTGAGTGAAGTGAACAGGGAAGTCCCTGTCTACGAAGCACCTGGTCCCTCCATTAGGGGCCAAGATAGTCTTGGCTGGAGAATTCTCCCTAGCAAGATGGGAATTAGGAGAAACCCCATTGACAGGGCAAGGAAATATAGTTTGGAGTACAGTTGTGCTCAACGGTGGCTGGAGAAGAAGAACCCAGGACCACTCTTCTGTACCTGTTTTCACAGGGAGACTTAGAACTAAGAGAGAAGGGGGAGGAGGAGAGAATCTCCCACTCCTAATACCCTCCCAGTTGTTCTTGGGGAGAGTGAGCTGCCACTCTCCAAGTCGAAGATTTCTTGTTTGGGTTCTATTCACCATCTTGAGCTCCTTTGTTTTGTGTTAAAAGGGTGGGGGTACAGACAGATGGAAAAGATCAGGGCCAATCCAGTGTCCCTGATGACAGCTCTAATAATTTTTGCACCATTTACATTTGTTTGAAATTAAACAGATTACTACCCACTTATAACTGAATATGGTTAAAAACTGTTAGGACAAAGGGAAAAACAAACCCATCGTAATGTCGGATGTGTCCTTCAGGTGTCTCCCAGCCATCAGCAACCTGAGTGGGGGTAGAGGAGGCAGAGGGGAAAGCTGGCTTCAGCTTTGTGCCTCACAAAGCCTTTATCAATCATAGTGCCTTTCAGAGGGGAGGTGGAGAGTGAAGTTCAATTACATTTCGATTTGCTGATACTGCAGTCTGTTTTCCCTTAGGTTTAAGATATGTTTTAAATGAGAATATCTGAATGTAGAATGGGAACAGGCCTTTTTGGGTCTTCATCTCAGCTATTCCACACTCATTCTTTCTTCCAGGGAGTCTTTTGTTGTTTTCTGACCCAAATGTCCCCATTGATAAAATGGAATTTGGGGAGAAGAAGAGAGAACATTAATCTCTTAAGAATGTTGAGAAAAATATCCTTGTTGACACATCTATATGATATTTTGATTTTCTTCAAGTGCTACACACTGCCAGTGCTTAGAATTTTATTGACAGTAACTTTGAACATTCCAGTTTCCCTCAGTCTTATCTTTGGGTACCGTTTACAAACTCCTGAGGTTAACCTCTGTAAATTGCTTCTCATTTGGAAGGTCTGGGTCCTCCCCGTATACATGTTGTTTGTTCTTACCTTATAATTTCCACCCTTTAAGAGCTTGTCTACAGAAAAGGGTTTGGGAGAGCTGAGGAGGCCTTAAATGCCCATAAGCTGTTTTCTTCAGTATTTCTTAGGGTAGACATGAGAGTCTGATGCTTTCCAAGCCAGCCAGCCATTTCTTTCCCTTCCAAGCTTTATGTTGGGGTTGGGGGCGGACAAAGAAGAATCCAAATAGCTACTTTACTCATTGGAAGGGCAGATGTGAGAATCCAATACACTCCCTTGTCACAATTCATTTCTTTAGAGTCCCACAGGAATCTTCTAGAAAAGGCAAGTGATACCCACAGTGGGAAAGAGAATTAGATGTTAGAGAAAGAGAACTTTGGCTCTGTTCATCCAGAGTTGTCTTCTGTTGTCTCCAAACCTCTATGTCTATGGACTGACCACTCATCCTTCTTTCTTTTCTTGCCTATCTTGAAAAACATGGCAGGTTAGATTTTTGAGAAAATGATAGAGAAAATGCAATCTAAAGTAAATGGGGGTTATTTTTCTGTGTTAATAGAAACTCTCTCCTCTATACCTGATAGAGGGTAATCAATTGAACACAAAGGGTCTCTGTAGTAGACAGTGGGTTTTGAGGAACGTAGACCATATTCTGTCCTTGCCTGGGTAACGTTACACTGGAGTCTGGGTTAGGCAAACATATATAAGCTTTCAACAGATTTATTTATTTATTTATTTAAAAAAAAACACACCTCATGATTTTTTTGTTATTTGAAATCTAAAGACCTTTAGGGAAGGAATTATTAGACCGAGAATAGGCGAAAGGAAACGCTCACATAGATCCCACTGACAGAAAAGAGGATACTATGATAGTAATTATTTTCTGAAAATGGTAAGTCTCTCACTCTCATTCATCTTAAAGAGCTCAAAGGGGCTGAAATTTATCCATAGACAGACTTTTTAAAAATAGGAAATGTTTTTAATGAAAAATCCATATGGAAATTGAATACAGAAATATCATATGGCCATATTTGTTATGAAAGACATTTTTCTCTTATTTTTTTAAATATAAGTTGTTATGGGAGAAGAATACGGTCATTCCACTACAGTGCTTTAATCTTAAATGATATTAATTAAAAGGCTAAAATTAACACTCCTGGGCTACTGTCAAGAACTTCCAAATTGTGGTCAGATCTCGTTTTTTTTATCTGAATGACCAACCCAACAGTTCAATCAGATAACCTACTTCACAAGGGGGAAGAGCAAGGAAAAGTGCAGATAGCAAGTCTTAGGATTCCTGAATGTTAATTTAACCAAGTAAATCTGCCAGTGCAGGGATAGGAGCTGCAGCAATCCCCCACTTCCATCAAGAACTGAGTCCATGAAGACCGTTACTGTGACCTCAAAGACGGTGGCTATGAATCTCAAGTTAACAAAACTTCCGTCTTCTCTTACTAACTTAAGCCATATCTTTCACCTCTGTGTTTGATTTAAAAAAAAAAAAAAAACAAAAAAAAAAAAACAAAAACCCTGGTGCTTTTACTTCTGTTTCTGTTGAACTTCAGACTACTCTGTGGGAAAGTAAGTCAAACTAGAAGAGGGATAAATAGAAAGACTGTTGAAAACTAGACATACCCTTGTGAAAATGCTATTTATGCAAAGAACAGCGTCAATGGAGGGCAAACTGTTGGAAAATATGGATATATGTACATCTGTACATGTATATAGTGTATAATATGTATGTATATGTTATTGCTCATATGCAGAAATCTATCCATTTTCAGGCAGCCCAGGTGGGTCAGTTTTTCTACTGGAAAACCATTTAGGACCATTCAAAACCATTAGGGATAATACATGGAGAATTCTAGTCACATGGGAATTAATTTGCTGATTTCTGAAGTCCACATGGCCAAATGAACAAAGTATGAAACACATTGAGACTATAATTTATGTGATTCTGTTTACTCAAAAGTCTATATTTGAATTCTTTTGTGTGTGTGTGTGTTTGGATTTTTTGTTTGTTTGTTGAGACAGGGTCCCTCTATGTAGGCCTGGCTGTCCTGGGACTCACTCTGTAGACCAGGTTGGCCTTGAACTCACAGAGGTCTGCCTGCCTCTGCCTCCTGAGTGCTGGGATTAAAGGTATATGCCATTATGCCTGGATAATATTTGAAGTTTAATATCTGATTTTCAAATTGGGCCAACACTTCTTGGTTTTGAGTGATCCCTACCCCCAAAGCCTTTTGAGAATTTGTGGTGGGCTTCTCTGGCCATCCACATAAAAGGCCTTATCCATAAGTGGACAGGTTTCCCCATAGTGACCATTACACATATACATATAAGTACATATTTACATCAGACTTGTGACAATTGATTTAAAAATCACTCCACAGTATTGGTAAATAGCTCTATATTTTCAAGGTGCAGAAGAATTCCACAGCCTTAATTATTTCAGTGTCTTGCTGGTCTGCCTTAAGTGTATCTTCTGGGGTTTTTGGGTTTTGGTTGTCTTATTATTTTAACTTTCCCTGCAGTTGTTCATTTTGTATGCACATGATGTTGTTTTGTAAAGGTAGCTTGTAAATATTTTATTTGTAAGTCTGACAGTCTGACTCACTCATGCGTAATGTTGTAAAGTGCCGACCTGCTGTCTTGTTATTATTACTGCAGTAAACGTTATAAGTTGTGGATGAAACTTCAAAATGTACATTTCACATGTTATGCATTCCTATAAATATAATATACTGAAGATACTATTTTAGTCGCGTCCCCCCTTTAAAATGTTATAACATGTCTGTGTGTGTGTGTGTAGGTCTGAGGACAGTCTGCAGGAGCTGGTTCTCTCCTTCCACCATATGGGTCCAGTAGACTGAATGCAGGTCGCCAGACTTGGTGGCAAAGTCTTTTCACCCACTGAGCCACCACTTACTGGCAGTTGTCTTTTTTTCTAACTAAAACTTCTGCTCTTTCTCCCTCCACCCCTGGGGGAATTGTTGTCCTCTCTTTCCCCCCAAATATTTGAAAGCCTGGCAAGCTTTTAAAAAAAAATCACATCAGTGGACCAGCAAAATGGCTCATTGGATAACAGCGCTTGTTACTGTTGGATTCTAAGGATCCAAACGCACGGGGTGCACTCTCCCAGAAATACTCACAGAAGGGACTCGCTGCAATCGCATGGGGTTTATTGATGAATTGATAATAGCCGGTACTGGGGTTCTTTTGTATGAAGGCAAGAAGAACTCTGAGCCAAAATTGAGGGAAGCATTTATACCATATTCACAGGGCTCATAAAGGCAGTTATACAATTACTTCTTAAACATTAACCATAAAGGCCAAACTCTAACAGCAGTTCTCAGGCTCAGTTGTTAAGTAACTAACAAAGAAGGTCAGCTTAGGTAGCTGCTGTTTACCCAGGTTTTAATGTGCTAAAGGCTAATAAACTCCTATCTTGGGGTCTTTCTTCCTCTGGAATGTTTGTTGAGCCTCTGAAATGTGCTTCTCCTGGATGTGTCCCTGGGGGAAGTTAATGTTTGAGTTTAAAACCAAAATCAGAGTTTTTTTTTTTTAATTAATTCTAAGTTTCTACATTACCAAGTCTGAGGATTTGAGTGTGACCCACAGGCCTACATAATGAATGGACAGCATCAACTGCCATGGAATCTCACAGGTTTATGCACACAGGTTGGTGGGAGGCTTCTGTCAGTGTCTGCAGGTGACACACAGGTGGGAATGGAGCTGGTCTATAGTATCTAGTCAATGGACAGCACACCGAGATGACAGTCTGATTTGGCGATAAGAACAAGAGTATTTTAACATTTGAATTCTACTTAATCAAGGCTTTACTGAAGTTACTGGTAATGAGAAAAAACCCATCAAAACAATGAGTTTTACTGGACACGGTGGTGAATACTTTTAATTCAAGCACTCAGGAGGCAGAGGCAGATGGATCTCTGTGAATTCGAGGGCAGTCTGGGCCTTCACTATAGAGTGAAGTCTAGGTCATGCAGGTCTACACAGGGAAACCCTGTTTCAAACACAAAACAAACGCAAGAATATATGGGGTTTTCTACACTGGGAGTTTAACACAATCTCTTTAGAGAACACAAAGAGTATAAAATTAAATCTCCCAGTCTGTTTTGTTTGATAAGCAGCATTTCTTTTTGTTTGTTTGTTTTTTGAGACAGGGTTTCTCTGTGTAGTCCTGGCTGTCCTGGAACTCACTCTGTAGACCAGGCTGGTCTCGAACTCAGAAATCTGCCTGCCTCTGCCTCCCAAGTGCTGGGATTAAAGGCATGCGCCACCACCGCCCGGCTGCATTTCTTTAAAATGGGAAAATATAGTCTTAAGGGATTGCTGTTATTATTGTTGTTATTATTGACACAGGCTCACTAGATACCTAGGTCAACCTTGAACTTGGAATCCTCCTGCATCAATTCCTAAGTACCTAGGACTACAGGAGTTCACATAACCAGCTAAGAGATGTGTAAACCAAATATGCTTGGGTTTTCAAACTGCCCAACATTATCCTTCCAGATACCCGATACTGTCAGTTCATCCTCCCTAACTCGTCCCACCCTTCTTCATCCAGTACACTTCAAGTGGTCTAAAGGAAGTAAGCACGCGTTTCTTTGCCAGCCTCTGAGTGCACAATAACCTGCTTTATGTTTCTATGTGCAAATTACTGTGAAACTCTCCCACGCCAACAGCTGTGAAGTTAATACAAGAAGGTAGTCACAGGTTATGTCTTGGAGGATTTCTATGTTATGGAATGAAACCTTGAGATTGTACAGGAGTGGCTGTTAACAGAGACTGTATCAGATAAAGAAGCACTAAGCTATAAACAAAACAAAATGAACGGAGCCTATTGACTCCTTCGGAGAAATCAGGCTTCAATCTAGCTTGCAGGTTTTAAAACCCAGCTCTCAAACCAGGAAGCAACTAGCACACGCAAAGAAGCCCGCGGCCCAGGCCGGAAAGGATGGCGGAAGAGGCGGGACTTCTGGTGACGTCACAGGCTCCAAGCCTCTCGGCTTCCAGAGCGAACTGAGCGCGCGAGAATGGAGGTCTCCCTCTCAGCCCTGGGCCCCTTGGTCACCGAGCTGTATGACGCGCAGGCTTTCAAGTTCGGGAGCTTTGTACTGAAAAGCGGGCTCTCCTCCCCAGTCTACATCGACCTGCGGGGCATCGTGTCACGCCCGCGTCTTCTCAGTCAGGTACCAACCCGGAGGGACGGGATGGTTTCGGGTGGCGGGAAAGGAGAGCAGGAGATGGAGGGGGTGGCCGGAATTGGGGACGAGGGAGAGCCACAGACCAGGCAGGCAAGCCCACCCTACTGCTGGTCTGGAGAGTGTGGAGGAGCTTGGAGAGCGGGAGGCTTCGGGTTCTTTGGGACCTTGTTTCTTGACCGATCGGTGTAGACACGTGCTATGCAAGAGCCAGGATAGCTTGTTGGGCTCTGACCAGCGGAGAAGTCCTTGAATGAGTTCTGCGTACTTAACTTTCAGAAAGTGACAATTAGGGAGGAAAAGGCGGGAGGGTGGAGAAATTAGTAGTTGGTGAAAGGACTCAGCTTAATAGTACAAGAAATAATAGCTTAATAATAAGAAGAAGAAGAAATAATAGCTTAATAGCAAGAAATTAAAGCAATATGGTGAACACCAGAAAGACAGATTTATTTTTTATTTTTTATTTTTTGGTTGGTAAAGGTAAAGTGTACACCTAGAGGTTTCTAACCTGGTGCTTCTCAAACCTCGAGTCGGTTGTGTTTGCGTCACCGCCAAGTCGGCCATGAGATAGTGCTTTCTCGAATAAGAAGCTGCCAGCCAAACTGTATGCGGATGGCATTTAGAATGAAAGGTTGGAAATGACTGGAAGTGTTGCTAGCAACTCCGTGTGAATATTGAGCATTGTGAAGTTTTGTTTTGTTTTTCGAGACAGGGTTTCTCTGTGTAGCCTTGGCTGTCCTGGAACTCACTCTGTAGACCAGGCTGGCCTCGAACTCAGAAATCTACCTGCCTCTGCCTCCCAAGTGCTGGGATTAAAGGCCTTCGCCACCACTGCCCGGCTCATTGTGAAGTTTTAATTCTGTTTATCTTGGGTGTGTGTGCCATGGTACACTTTCAAAGGTCAGAGACAACTTGGACGAGTGTGTTCTCTCCCTCCATCTTGAGGGTTGAAGGAATTGAACTCGGGTGGTCAGGCTAGGCAGAAAACACCTTTACCAGATGAGTCAGTATGCCTGCCAAAATTGTTAATAAAGCACTGGGGCTGGAGGCAGGAGTTAAAAGGTCATCACAGTCCAGCTGCATAGTTGGCCCTAGGCCAGCCTGGGCTACACGAGAATTTGTCTCAAGAGCAAACAAACTAGTGGAATAGTTGAAAGTTACTAGTGGCTACTTTGTTGGTTAATATAACTGTAGAATATCAAGACATACATAGCCAGGTTTGGTGGTGCACAGCTATAATTCCTGCATTTAGGAAACTGAAGCAGGAGAATTGTGTTTGAGGTCAGCCTGGGTTACTACAGGGAAACCTTGTTTCCAAAAACCAACCCCTCTCCCCCCCAATGTATGGTTCCTGTCACATGCTTAAGGTTTGTTTCTCGGGTACCCGTTATACCTAATTGTTGTAAGTAGACTGAAACCCTAATTGATGTGGCTTGAACTGTCAGCTTTCCACCTCCCGGAATCTTACTATGAACTGTATTACCAGAGGTTTATGTAAATAGGTGCTCTCAATATATACCACACCGCCCACACACACAAAGCAATAGATTATATGTTTCTTCCTAGGAATAAGTGGTAATTGACTAGTTGCATATACACATAAACAATTGGAGGAAACTATAGTATTTATCTCGCTAAAATACAAATTCCCAAATGTCCTCTTGTACTCGTATGATTTTGTAAGTTTATGTTTTAGGTATATGCTCATGTCAGTGGTAATCCAAGAAGTGTCTAGCCAACGTCAGATCATGACATTTATTTAACTTGGTAATCTTAAATTTCAGTTACTATGCATCTTGGTTTAGGTGCATGTAAAGAAACATGACAGATCAGTAAAAGCCTGCAGGAAGAAGTGAGTACGGTAGAATAATGCTGTGGACATAGAGGAGTGATAATCTAAATCTAAGAAGACATACATTTTCCGATTTTCCTAGTCTTATCCAGCAGTGTGTGTGTGTGTGCGTGTGTGTGCACCTGTCTGTCTGTCAGTGACTGTATGATACTGGGGATTGCGTCCCTGGTTGTAAGTACACCAGGCAAAGTGTTCTATCATTGAACTACCCCTTAGTACCTGCCACATTCATTACAGATAATGATATAACAGTTCTGGGGATGTTCATGATTTTAGTATTAGAAATCACACACTTTGCAGCTTAAAAAAAGTCACAAGCTTTTCAAAATACAGAAGAAGCTAGAGTAGAACATGCCCATAATCGTAGCATCTGGGAGGCTGATGAGGCAGGAACATCCTCCCTGACACGTTTCCTATTGTCCCCGGTGTGGGTCCTGAATCTATCGGAGCAGGTTCATGGTGTTTATGTTTGCATACCAGGTTTTAAGATTGTTGTGATGGGTCTAAATCAGTTGCTTGATATTTTCTTTCCTGAGTTTAGATACTCAAATAGTAAATTGTTATGAATAATCCATTTATGTCTTAGGATCTAATAATCTCCTGGGGGCATGTATTTCCATTTCTGCTAGGCTGCTGCATGATTTGGGCGTCATTTGAAGTAGTAATAATGAAAAGTATATGTGTTCCTTTTCTTACAGGTCGCAGACATTTTATTCCAAACTGCCAAAAATGTTGGGATCACTTTTGACAGTGTGTGTGGCGTCCCTTATACAGCGTTGCCACTAGCGACAGTTATCTGCTCAGCCAATCACATTCCCATGCTCATTAGGAGGAAGGAAACAAAGGATTATGGTAAAATAAAAATAGCATAAGCCTCAAGTTAATATGTAACTTGTTAGGAGTTTGTTCTCTTTCAGGCCCCGGTGTTTACTAGAGCTGTTGAATGCACTTCACAGGCCTGGTCAGCTATTGAGTTGCTGACTTTCTTGCTACGAAGACCTTCCCCTATAGTCTGGGTCTGAAAGGCTCTTTCTGTTGACTGGGCAGTAGAAACAAAGTGCTTGGTGAACCCCAACCTTTGTATTGGCTCTTCCTTCATCAGCAGAATGTTCTAATTTTTAGAAGATTTTTGTTTATATTGGCATGGTAGTGCTTTGTTAGTTTTGTGGGGTTTTTTTTGTTTGTTTGTTTTGTTTGGTTTGGTTTGGTTTGGTTTGGTTTTTTGAGACAGGGTTTCTCTGTATAGTTCTGGCTGTCCTGGAACTCACTCTGTAGACCAGGCCGGCCTTGAACTCAGAAATCCTCCTGCCTCTGCCTCCCAAGTGCTGGGATTAAAGGCATGCGCCACCACCGCCCGGCTTGTTAGTTTTTTAAAAAGAGATCTTTTAAGATCCAATTATGTAGTGTCTTGGGTTTGCTTCTGAGACTTGAGAGAGGACAGTGAGATAGTTCAGTGGGTAGAGGAGCCTGCGCTAACTCTAACCTGAGTTTGGGTGCTGCGTCCCACGTGGTGGAAGGCAAGAACCCACTGCTGCAGGTCGCCCTTTGACCTCTACACATGTGCCCCCACAGCCATGGTGGGGGAAGGCTAAGATATAGATACTGGCCATGCATCACTGAGTGGTGAGTTTATTATAGTTTGAAGCTAAAAGTAATCTGCCCATAGGAGTGTAGTTCTGTTTCCTTGTGTGTTCACAAATGTTCGTGACACTCATTATTGGCGTGCCTGTAAGTACTCTCTTATTTCAGTCTAAGCAGATTTAGTTAAGCTACGTGATTCCTCCAGTAAGCCCCCCCAAACCTAAACTGTCTACCAAAATAATTAACACACAGTAGAAAATATAAAATGAGTCTCAAAAAAGAATATGAAGTCTAGAGCCTGAGTTACTTATATTTTGTAGCTTATAGTGGGGCTTAAGGGTGGAGAAGTCACATTGGATAATTCATTGTGGTTATGGTGTGCAGGAAGTTGTGAAATGTTTCCCTTCTGCATTTAGTTTATGAGTATGAGTGTTTTGCCTGCATGTATGTATGTGTGCCACATGCATGCAGTGCCAGCAGAGGCTATTAGAGGGCATCAGAGTCCCTGGAACTGTAGTTATATAGAGTTGTGAGCTGCCCTATGGGTGGTGGGAACCGAACCTGGTTCTTTGCAAGAGCAGCAGTGATCTTAAGCCACTGGGCCTTCTCCCTAACCCTTTTTTTGTTTGAGGCAGGGTCTTGCTGTAGCTGCCTGACTGGCCTGCATGTCCTAGGCTGATAGGAGGGTCACCAGAGCCTCACATTTTCTGCCTCCTAAGTAGGAAGATAACAGGTGTGTGCCACCTGGCTTTAAATTGCTTTTTTTAAAAAAGCAAATTGTTCAGTTGGTCATGAGTGGTAAACTTATAATCAGTATAGCTGGGAAGGGAATGATTTTATTGATGATACTGGAGTATCCTGTCTTTTATTACTGTATAAGTGATCTTGTTTTAAGAAACTCCAAATTGTTCAGGGGAAAAAAATGAGTTTTACTTACAGAATGAAATAATTTGTCTTACTATAACTATTCTGTATTTAATTGACATTTTGGAGATATAGAGGATAGCAAACAAAACAATTATGGTGCATTAATTAACAGAAAGTAGCTTCAGAGTAAATGATCACAAAAAAGATTTAAATAGTCTTAACTCTTGTATAAATTCATAGCAAGTGGATACATCTTGTGCTAGTTGAACTATCTTACATATTTTTTCAACAGAAGCTTTTTTTTTCTAGGTACCAAGCGCCTTATAGAAGGAGAGATTAATCCTGGGCAGACCTGTCTGGTCATTGAGGATGTCGTCACCAGTGGGGCCAGTGTTTTGGAGACTGTTGAAGTCCTTCAGAAGGAGGGTCTAAAGGTGACTGATGCCATAGTGCTGCTGGACAGAGAGCAGGGAGGCAAGGACAAGCTGCAGGCCCAGGGCGTCCGTCTCCACGCAGTGTGCACCTTGTCCCAAATGCTGGAGATTCTCGAGCAGCAGAAAAAAATTGACGCTGAGATGGTGGGGAAAGTGAAGAGGTTCATTCAGGAGAATGTTTTTTCATCAGCTAATCATAATGGTTTTCCACCTCCTGAGAAGAAAGCATGCAAAGAACTCAGCTTTGGTGCGCGAGCAGAGCTGCCTGGAATCCACCCACTTGCCTCAAAGCTCCTCAGGCTTATGCAGAAGAAGGAGACCAATCTGTGTCTGTCTGCTGATGTGTCGGAGGCCAGAGAGCTGCTGCAGCTAGCAGATGCCTTGGGACCCAGCATCTGCATGCTCAAAACTCATGTCGATATTCTGAATGATTTTACTCTGGATGTGATGGAGGAATTGACCACTCTGGCAAAACGCCATGAGTTCTTAATATTTGAAGACAGGAAATTTGCTGATATAGGAAACACAGTTAAAAAGCAGTATGGAAGTAAGTACAGTCAGAAATAGACTGGCTGAAGGGAAGGTGTATTGGCTCATGTAAGAGTCAGCAGTAGAAAGCTGTTGGGCACTGAGCTGCCTGCTTTCTCTCCATGTCTCAGCTGTGTTCTCCATTCTGTTTGCTTTGTTGACTTGTTTCTCGGGTAGGGAATTCCACGTCTCACTCTAACCTCTGTGTAAACTCCCTTTATTAGCTGGCCTGGGGAATACACCTGCTTCTACCACTACAAGGTCAAACTCTAACCATCATGGACTGAGAATCCTGTTAACTCCCATAAAGAAAATGGGTGAGCCAGGCAGTGGTGCCACACGCCCTTAATCCCAGCACTTGGGTTAATCCCAGCATTTGGGAGGCAGAGGGAGGCAGATTTCTGAGTTCGAGGCCAGCCTGGTCTACAGAGTGAGTTTCAGGACAGCCAGGGCTATATAGAGAAACCCTGTCTCAGGGGAAAGAAAGAAAGAAAGAAAGAAAGAAAGAAAGAAAGAAAGAAAGAAAGAAAGAAAGAAAGAAAGAAAGAAAGAAAGAAGAAAATGGGTGAGCTGCTGTCAGAAGGTGTCCGAGTTCGGGGCAGGCAAAATAAAATGTACTGGCGCTGGCTGAAAATTGCCAATATAGCAAAGAATAGAAAAGAAGTATAGAGTGCTGCTTAGCAGAATGTGTTGCTACACCTTTTCCTATTTAAGTTTTAATATCAGACAGGCAGAGGAGCCTATGGGTGGCCTGGAAAGTGCTTAGTCTTGTACCTGGTTTCTCATGCAGATTTCTGCTCTTAGAAACAAGTGGTCATAGTTCTGTTAGTTCTGATGCTGTTTCACTGCTCTGTAGAACAGAAGTAGCTGCATATCTCTTTTTTAGTGCATGCCTACACCTAATTTTTTTTCTTTCATTATCTGCTACCTCATGTACTAATGATGGCCTGCCAGGACTGCATTGCTTAGCTTACTGGCTGAAGTATAACCTCTCTTTATGCTTGTGTGTTCATTTTTTTCAAAAGTCTGCATTTTTACTGTCTGTTAAAAATGTATATAGTTGCCTGTAAGATTGGGACAGCCAAGAAAACCTGTAGGGGTAAAGTTGCTGAGAGATCTCTATGGTAGGACATCTCGTCTTCAGGAGAATTTCGGGATGTCTCTCGGCCTGAGCTCTGTGAATGTCTTGTCTTCAGAGCAGTCCCTATGTGATGGCACAGGCATTCTAAAACTGCAAAAAAAAAAAAAAAAAAAAAAGTAGCAGCCCGTCAGCGTTCCTGATAAACCAAGTGCAGCACTCTTTGCAAGGATTTCCCTCACTGCCCTCTGACCTAGCTCCCAGAGGAACCCAGAAGTCTACTGATAGAGTGCCGACTCTAACTCGTTAGTAGATCATTTCACACCGCAGTTGGTTGGGGAAAAGATTATTGTTTTATCTCTGAAAACTAGCAAACATCTTTTTTTATTTCTCCTCAGGTGGCATCTTTAAAATAGCTTCCTGGGCAGATGTAGTAAATGCCCACGTGGTACCAGGCTCAGGAGTTGTGAAAGGCTTACAGGAAGTGGGCCTGCCTTTACATCGGGCGTGCCTGCTCATTGCAGAGATGAGCTCTGCTGGCTCCTTGGCCACGGGAAACTACACCAAGGCGGCAGTAAGTGCTGGGGGCTGGGGGAGAGGAGACGAGGTCTGTGTGTGCCGGATGTTCTAGGGCAAGAAAATCCCTTCATCTGAGGCCCGAGGCAGCCGTGGCCTCACCCCACAGCCTCCTCAGTCCAGCTCTTCTGACAGTTTATTAGCACCAGCTGAACACTTTGATCTTGTAGCAGGTGAAGGGTTTGGATTGTTCTCCAGCCCATTTGGACATATTCCTGTGTTTGTTTTTTCATCTTGAGGCAAAGCTGAAGATAAAGGTTGAATTTTAAGTTACTCTTCATGTTTTCCTGTGGTAAATTTTCTAGTTGCATAGTCATCTAGAAAGTGAATAAATGATATTTATACTTTAAGGACCATAATAATGTTTTTGTACAGTGTTTTGTCTGTGTGTCTGTCTGTGTACCATATGCGTTCCTAGTGCCTACAGAAGCCAGTTGAGTGCATTGGAGTCCCTGGAACTGAAGCTACAGATGGTTGTGAGCCACCATGTGGGTGCTAGGAATTGAACTTAGGTCCTAGAAGAGCAAGCAGTACTCTTAACTGCCGAGCCATCGATCTCTATCTAGCCTTCTGTAGTAAAGCCTGAATGAACCATAAATACCAGCGTCCTATGTCAATAGCAAAGGTCTGGCTCAAGGTTAAGCTGTCCCTTATGGTGGTAGTAGCTGGTGGCAAGGCTGACATGTCCCTGTGGGGAAGTAGTACGGGAGTGAGGCCAGTGAAGAACAGGTGCCAGAGGGAAAGTGCTGGAAGAGTGGTGCATAGGTCTTGAAAGTGTGGCCGAATTGTCTATGATGGTACACATCTCAAATCCTTCTTCCAGGTGGGTAAGTCATCAGGTGTTGTTACAAGGAAGAACCATGCAGCATCTTATGATGCTTGCTCTGTCAGAGTTCGGATCTTTTCACGCATGGCTCCTTGGACAGAGGGGTCACCTCAGGACCTTAGTTGTGTTACTCTGTTCTTGTAATACTGCCTACTGTGTCCCATTTAGGTTGGGATGGCTGAGGAACACTGTGAATTTGTCATTGGCTTCATTTCTGGCTCCCGAGTAAGCATGAAACCAGAGTTTCTTCACTTGACCCCAGGAGTTCAGTTAGAAACAGGAGGTAAGTGTGCTCACTAACTGTGGCTCTTCCAGACTCGCTTCCTTATCCACGACAGGCGGAATAACACACTGCAAACTGTGATGGTCTAGACTGTAAACTGTCTTAGTCTAGAACAGCAGTTCCCAACCTGTGGGTCCAACCCCTTTTGTGGGGTCACATGTCAGTTATGGAGTAGCAATGAAATAATTTTTTGGCGGGGGGTAGGGTCACTAATTTTAGCATTGGGAAGGTTAAGAACCACTGATGTAGAACAATGGGTGAGCCTTTGACCTGATAATAGTGTGTACTATGTAAGACAGTTTAATTTTAGGATAGAAGGCTACTTTTGAGATGGAACGTGGAGAGATCTGCTTAATTTAACTCTGCCTCTCAAATGTTGACGCTAAAGGCATGTGCCATCGTTCTGGCTAGAAACCTGATATTTTGGGTTAGCATTTCCTATGTGGTGCTCTGAGTATGCCACCCAAAGGAAGCACTGTGTGTTCCAGCAGGTCTGGAAGACCCTTAGCTAAACAGTTAGATGACTGTCAGACATTTTGATGTGCCTGTGCCAGTGCCTGGCTGGGGTTCTTAAACTTGCCACCACCTCAGATGCAGTTGTAAAGGAGCAAGGCAGGATGTAAAACAGGCACGGGTCAGGGCTGGGGTAGTTTAAATAGTGTGTGCTTAGCTGACGCAAGGCTCTAGGTTTAGTTTTCAGTACCTCACTCCTGCCTGCTAACGAAACTAACTGTCCTGGTAACCATGGGTTCCCTAGAGGTGGATTGGCCATTGCTCAGGGGTGTAGCTCGGCTGGTAGTATTTTATGTCTGTTGAGTATTTCTAGGAATCTGTTCTATCTAGATCAGAAGGTCTTTCTTCTTCTTCTTTTTTTTTTTTTTTTTTTTGTTTTTTTTGTTTTTTTTGTTTTTTGTTTTTCGAGACAGGGTTTCTCTGTGTAGCCCTGGCTGTCCTGGAACTCACTCTGTAGACCAGGCTGGCCTTGAACTCAGAAATCCACCTGCCTCAGCCTCCCAAGTGCTGGGATTAAAGGCGTGCGCCACCACCACCCGGCAAGGTGAATGCTCTTGAAGAACTCTGGTCTCTCAACTCTCACCAGATGATAGAATTGGAGGAGTAGAGAATGTGCCTGGTGTGTCGAGTACTGATTTTTCCAGCACTGAATTGTTAGGATTATTTTATATAGTATTTGCCGTGGGGGGGGGGGGGAAAGCACTGCCTTTTGTTTGGAGTTAAAACAGTTTCAATTTTTACATATTATAGGATAGATAGATCTCCGTGGACTAAGTGGCTTTAGAAGTCAAAAACTCTCGGTAATCTTTT
Organism: Arvicanthis niloticus; assembly: GCF_011762505.2. NCBI lineage: Eukaryota > Metazoa > Chordata > Mammalia > Rodentia > Muridae > Arvicanthis > Arvicanthis niloticus. Next base: position 20,605,266 of record NC_047669.1, on the reverse strand, counting down.
ATACTGCAGTTGAAAAGATTTGAGTTCTTTGCCTTTCCATTCTGTGTATCCTGGCTTTGTTTCAGACAGGATCTCTATTTTGTCCTGGAACTCTCTAAGTAGACCAGACTGGCTTGAACTCAAGAGATCCTCCTATGTCCCTGTTGCTGGGATTAAAGGTGTGCACAACCACACCTGGCCTTTTTTCTTGTGTGGTTTAGGCTGGCCTCTACTGAGTGCATATGCCACCATTCCAGCTGCAAGTGAGGCCTTGCACATAGTAGGCAAGTTCTCTCAACACTGAGCTCCAGACTCAAAACTAAACAACTTCTGTTTTTGAGATAGGATTTCTCTGTTTTAGCTCTGGCCATCCTATAACTTACTGTGTAGACCAGGCTGGCCTCAAACTCAGAGATCGCCTGCTTTGGCCTCTCAAGTGCTGCAATCAAAGGTGTGTACTACCCATACCCAGCCTCAGAGTAAACTACTTTTAGTCTCATCTTGATCTGTCAAATGTAGGGATTTATAGTGACCTTAAACTAGTGGGACGGCATGGAGATTGTATGAATATTATATCTATATAGCATAGTACCTCAACACAAAACAAGCTGCATTTAATTCTTTCACTGGATAGCACATTAGGACCTAGGTTTTTAAGAATAGAAAGCATCAAAATCCATTTAACATAATGTTTCTAAAACAGCAAATATTAATAAAATGTCATTTTCCAGGTATGGTGCCATGTGCCTTGGGGAGACAGGCAGATTTCTGAGTTCAAAGCCAGCTTGGTTTACATTGTTTCCAAAAACAAAGGATTACGACTGAGAACTTGATGGGATTGTAGTAGAAATGGTTACGAATAATAAGGTGTCTTATGTAGTAAATGCTCTCTGGACGACTCCTGTGTTGCCCACAGGCTTCCTGAGTTTGCTTTTGTTTCTCTGCAGGGGATCATCTTGGCCAGCAGTACAATAGTCCACAAGAAGTGATTGGTAAACGCGGTTCTGATGTCATCATTGTAGGCAGGGGAATACTTGCAGCAGCTAACCGTCTGGAAGCAACTGAGATGTACAGAAAAGCTGCCTGGGAAGCTTATCTGAGTAGACTTGCTGTTCAGTGAGAAGACGCTAAAAATGGGTGGTATCCCAAAAGTGGCTGGCTTCAAACACCGGTTCTCAGGGCCTGCATCGAGTCAGTGAGAGACAGACTCTGGAGCATCATATCATGGTCTTGTAATCACTGCATTGGTACCGTAATGAGCTCTTTTTAAAGCTTTCCTTGAGACTGGCATTTGTTTGGCAGCTGCCACCTTTGAGATTCCCTGGTCTAGACTGCTTAATTGTTTTAATTCAGTGAGATCCAGTCATATACATCCTATGTTAGCTCTTTACTTCCCTTAGTGCCATGAAGCTGGACTGTTAAATGGAGCAGGAGTTCTAGTTCATTCTACTCAGCAGTCAGTGTAGAAAGTCCATCACAGCTTCCTCTTGCCACATCTGGATCTAAGAAAACGGTAGTACCAGTTCCCCACTGTCATTAATGTGTGTTTGCTAATGGGCTGGGGGATCGTAATGAGTGGCTCGGTGGCTAAGAACACTTTCTCTTATAGAGGGTCAGCATTTGGTTCTCACACCCACATTGTGGCTCACAACCATCCAATCCCAGGGGAGCCAATTTCCTCTTCTAGCTTCCAGGGGATACATGCGATACAATACACTTTTACTTAATAATAAAAAATCTTTGCCAGTGCTAAAAGGGAAAATTTTAGTACAGAAATGTTTGCTCACACACTGAGAATTGGATGCCTCCAGCAGTGTGATCTGACACATGTCTTACACATGTGTAAGAACTTAACTATGCCCATTGCAAATGGGATTCACAGCCTCGATAAACTTGAACCAGTTCCCTCTTTGGCTCACATGCTTACCGAGCAAAGCACCATCACCCTAGTTTGTGCCCTCCATACCTTGTTAGCAGTACCTTAAGTTCTTACTCCTGTCAAAAGGAGAGATCCTTTAGCATTCAGCAGGTAGCTGTATGTAAGTAGTCTAGACGGAGTGGTCTGTGATGTAGCCTGCTAACTTTCTTAGCACTGAGTCAGTATGGCACCCAGTCTGCACATCTGTAAGATGAGCAACTGCACACACTCAGCAAGTAACCATGCATCCTGTAGTAAAGTGGAGTCTAAGTAGCTACAGTGCTTGAAGGAATCTGACTGCAGCGTGAGCCCATCAAGTAAAAGCGTAAGGCATGAGTCTCGGGTGGGTTTGAACTAACATCTGAGAAAAGCTGTCAGGATCTAAGGACACTTCCCTTCTAAGCTTTAGCTTAGTTTTAGTCTCCCGCAGCTATGTGATTCCAGGAATCCAATGGGACCTTCAGTTGTAAGATGCAGACCTAAACTGAGGCCCTGATGTTATGTTCACGCGCATGCCCTTTAGAGCAGTCTTTTAGGGACCACAGGAAAAATGCGTTAGCACAATGCATTAGGCCCTACACTGTTAATTCAGATCAGCATTTGGGGAAATAGGAAACAAAGTCCTCTTGAGGACAGACTTACTGTATCTATTCCAACCATTCAAACTAACTACAGTACCTTTGGCCAAGGCAGTTCATCTTAATATTAAATGCTGTCTGCTTTTCCAGATGTCTGGGCATGGCAGTTTCATCATTAACAGTTACATAATTTACCCAAGATGCTTTTGTCACCAGAAATGTCTCCAATGTTTACTTCATAAATAAGATGTTCCCCAGTGGCATCTTCACTATGGTCACAGTGGCCTTCCTGCTTGTCTGTAAGCAAAAGATAGACTATCATGAGAATATATTGATGTCCCACCAAAAGTGGCAGTTCCCTGAGTTTCTCTTGTAAGTTCCTCTTCAAGTTCCGGAGTTCCTCTTCGGCAGTCCATGAGTGTGCCAGATGTTTTTTGTCAGTGTGACACAGATAGAAAGAGCGACTGTTAAGAGAAAATGTGTCTATCAGATTGCGTTGTGCACATACCTGTTAGGACATTTTCTTATTTAATAGATGTGGGCTGGAGAGATGGCTCAGTGGTTAAGAGCACTGGCTGCTCTTCCAGAGGTCCTGAGTTCAGTTCCCAGCAACCACTTGGTGGCTTACAACCATCTGTAATTGGATCTGATGTTCTCTTCTTGTGTGTCTGAAAATAGCAACAATGTACTCAAATAAAATAAATAATTTTAAAAAATAGTAATTGACGTGAGCTGGAGGAACCCAGTCCACAGTGGGCGGTGGCACCCTTATTTAGGTAGTCTTGACTTCTCTAAAGAAGGCTAAGCAAGTCAGAGCATCCTCCATAGTCTCGCTTCTGCCTCAGCTCTCGCCTTTAGGTTCCTTGTCCCTCAGTGACAGTGTGGCCTGAGGATTGCAAGCTGAAGTGAACCCCTTCACAAGATGCTTTTGGTCACAATAGAACCCTAAGAATTAGTATAAGAATAGACTACTGTAAGTTTTGGTAGTCTGAGGATTGGGGGCTTGATATGATACACAATGGCAGTAACTCATTTCGGCAAGTTTATTCCTTTGAGAAATGATCTCGTCATGTTAGCCCAGCCTTGCTTTGGATTCACAAGGTGAGGATTACAGGTGTACATACCCAACAGCCTCATCTCAGCAATTTCAGAGCAGTCGCCATACCGGTGCTTGCTAGAATTCATTTCACTTGGCTCCAATGAAAGATGCTGTGGTGCAGAACTTGGAACGATGGAAACTTTAAACACAAGGAAGGGACAAGTAAATTCAGGGCCTTCATGGTGATACATACTTCACACTGAATTACCTCTTGCTGTAGCCCTGACTAGAACTAGCTGGCTTAGAACTCTTAGCCAGCTGCCTACCTTAGCCACTTGAGTCCTGGGATTAAAGGCCTATGCTACCACATTAGAGAGAATTCTTTTCAAATACTGGTGGTGCTTCCCCAATTCAGGCATACGTATATATGCATTAAAGGGCTACTATTTGGACTGGAGAAGTGGCTCAGTAGCGCACTCGGCAGCTCTGCCTGTTTAACTTCAGACCCAGGAGGATTTGAGGCCTTAGACAGATGCAGAGCAAAACATCCATAACACAGAAACCTTAACATGGAAAAACGATTTTAAAGGCTGCTGCTGCCAATTAGATTTGTACCAACCTTACAGAATTTGTTTAGATGTCTCATAAAGCCAGCTACCAAAGCCAAACAGCTTGAGGAAAAGAAATCTTAGAATTCCAGCTGCTAAGTGCTTGCCTGTAAGCTGGGAAGCCTGGGTTCGGGTCCCCAGCATCCACGGCAAAGCCAGCAGCCCCTGCACATCAGTGGACACAGCAGACATGCACAAAAAGAACCGGCAGATCCTGGAACTCCATAGCCAGTCAGTGTAGCCAAATTGGTGAGCTCCAGGTTCTGTGGGAGACCCTGTCCCCAAAATAAGGTGGAAAAGAATTGATAGGCTACAGCTTAACTGGTTGCTGCAGGAAGGCCCAGTTACTGTAATTTAACTGCATTGATTTGGCCTGTTGGGCCCAGCGCAGGGCCAAACCACAGCCTCCCATACATAAAACAGTAAGAGAGAGTACCCAGCAAAAGCTGATACTCTGCTTCTGGGGTTCTGCTGTAGTGGAGGTGAGGACCCCTTCCTTTCCTCACTCTGATCCTAATCTGGCTCTCAGTGGGGCTCTGGAGGAACAGTGGCTCTTACACACACACACACACACACACACACACACACACACACACACACACACAGAGAGAGAGAGAGAGAGAGAGAGAGAGAGTTTTTTGGTCTATTCAGGAGTTGGAAGGTAGAGTGTAAAGGGTGTAGGCCAGCTGTATGTCAAGCTTTCCCTGTCCTGATGTAACCAGAATTTGCACAGTCCCCTTCCTACCTGGAACTTGACTACTGGCAGCATATGCAGAGGGTCACTTGCCATTTCCACAGCTAAACCATTTGCACACAAGGGAGGGTCTGAGGGAGGACACCAGCCACTCGCCTTACACCTCCATTTTGTCTCCCTCTGGTATTTTTCACATTCTCTCTCTCTCTCTCTCTCTCTCTCTCTCTCTCTCTCTCTCTCTCTCTCTCTCTCTCCCCCTTCCTTCCTCTATCTTTCCCTCCCTCCCTCCCTCCCTCCCTCCCTCCCTCCCTTCCTTCCTTCCTTCCTTCCTTCCTTCCTTCCTTCCTTCCTTCCTTCCTTCCTTTGGCAGGGTTTCTCTGTGTGGCTCTGGCTGTCCTGGAACTCACTCTGTAGACCAGGCTGGAATTGAGATCCACCTGTCTCTGCTTCCTGAGTGCTGATGTTTTTCTTCTTGAGTCATTCTCTTCCGCATTGCTCTTGGGTTCCAAGGATGACAGGACTAACTGTTCCCTGTAGTAGCCATCTTTATGACAAAGGACCAAAACTAAATACTTGGAGGAAGCCTAATAGGCTATATCACCTCACAGTGAGGTCCATCAACATGAGAGGGCAATTACCTGTAAAGGAACCCCAGGAACAATCATCTTGTGGAAACCAGATTGCTCCCCTCAGGTGATGAACATGATAAAAACTTTCCCACACCCCTAAGAACCAGAACTGACATAATAACCAGGCAGACCCCTGGCCTGACGAAGACCACCTGCTCTCTTGGTTGTGCATCCCCCATCCTTGCCCTAGGCTTTCCCCTCAAAGAAAACCATCAAAGTGCCTGTCAGATATGGAAGATAGATGAGGGGAGGCCACTGAGCCCCTCTAAATAAAGCTGTTTCCTCAAACAAGGCATAGTGTCTCACACCTGTAATCCTAGCGCTCAGAAGTTGCAGGGAGGAAGATCATGAGTTCTAGCAACTTAAGGCTACATAGTGCAAACCTGTCCAAAAAAAAAAAAAAAAAAAACACAGCAGCTCACACCAGCATTGCAGCACTAAGAGGATTAGTCAGAGGTCAGCCAGGGCTACATAGGGATACTCTGGCCAGGCGGTGGTGGAGCACGCCTTTGATCCCAGCACTTGGGAGGCAGAAGCAGGCGGATTTCTGAGTTCAAGGCCAGCCTGGTCTACAGAGTGAGTTCCAGGACAGCCAGGCAGGGTCACACAGAGAAACCCAGTCTCGAAAAACCAAACGGGGGAAAAAAAAAAAAAAAAAAAAAAAGGAATACTCTGTCTGAGGGATTTTTAGTTAATTGGATCACTTAAAGTCAGAAGACCCACCTTAAAATTCAGATCATTTGAGGTCAGAAGACCCCCCCCCTTCAACCTGGGGCCACACCTCATGGCAGCCTATGAAAGGACAGAGAAAAGTGCTTGCTCGTCCTCAACGGCAAGTTCATTCCTTCACTGGTATTAGAGCTCACTTCTTTGGGAATTTCAACAGTTTTGGTTGGATTAGCCAGACACAGCCCACATAAACACGCTAATAAATTTCCTTTCTTTATATATAAAGTCTATCGGTTCTGTTCCTCTAGACTCTAGAGAACCCTAACACATCACATGATTATAGAGTCTCCTCAGGAATGCCTAAGATGCCACCCAGGCTCCTTTCCTGTCTGCACTTGAAGTGAACTACACAGAACACATGTCTCAAAAGCTGAAGGCAACACGTGTTGAGGCTGAGCCCCAAAGAACTGGAATCTATCACAGCCATCCAAGTGATGGCTTTGCCAGGATGCCTGGGAAACTGAAATCGGAAGCCCCTTCAAGATCAGCCCAGCCAACCTTCCCATTCCACAGATGTAGAAAGTGAGGCCCATTGAGAGATGACTGGCACAAGCTACAGAAGAGCTAAATCACTCACTTTACTGCTGGGAATGGAACAGAGAGAAAGAGGCATGCCCCCCGTGACTGGAAGACCTCCAGCAGCCTTATGTCAAAGCCCCTTTCCAATAGTTCCAAGGAACCAAGCCTTCCCTATTCATGCCTTAGGGAGAAAGTAAGATCCAAGGTATAGCAAAGGCCAAGAGTGTTTACCTGTGAGTGGTATGATTCCAAATGTCTTTTGCCTTATGATTCTATTTTCTATTTTGTTCAGTAAGAATCTTTTAGTTAGGAAAAAAAATCATTCACGACAATAAAATTTAAAAGCCAGGTCAACGAACCAGTCAGTAAAGTGCTTGCTTTATAATTTTTAAATTATTAGACAGATCTGATCCTGGTATGGTAATGCACATCTGGAATCCCAGCACTTGAGGTGGGGAAGAGGACTTTGGTGAGTTCAAGACCAGCCTGGGCTTCATAGTGTTAAGGAAGTCTGAGCTACAGACTGAAGTTCTACCTCAATAAACCAAACCAAACTAGTAGAGCTACCATGAGTATAGTGCATGAAGCCACTTGCCTTGTAAGCCCGTGGACTTGAGTTCAATACTGAACCCACAAGAGTTCAACACTGGAACCTACAAAAAGATGGAAGAACCATCTCCACGAAGTTGTCCTCGGACCTTCATATGCATGCTGTGGCAAGCCTATCATGTGGCCCCCAAATCATTTATATTTGTATATGGAACTGGGTTGTGCAAGATGAGGCATTTGGAATAGAGGGCATTGCCACCACTTTTGGATCGATCATTATGCAACCTTAGGAATGAGGAAATCATGGTTGGCCTCTACTCTATTGGGCCACAGTATCCCAGCTTATGTCAAGAACTTCCAGCAGGGGGCAGCAGGACACCATTAGACATGTCTTCCTCTTGGTGTCCCTGTGAAAACACACCTAGACATTGGGCAGAAACAAAGAGCGGTGACCCTGAGTGTTAGTCTGTGGCTCAAGGGTGTCAAGTGCTCACAGTACAGCCTATAAAAAACAGGATTTGAACAGGTTAGTATGTGGTCTCCAGGAGACCCATAATAAGTAGAAACACACAGCATTCACCCTAAAGCAGGCCAATCACATGAGGAATTTGGTCCAATCCAAGCTGAGGCGAGGCTTGAAGTGTCGCACTGACAAAAACCTTTAGCAAGGGGCCAGGATGCTCAACATTTAAGAAGACTGACTCCTCTTGCACAGGATCCAGGCTCAGTTTCCAGAACACACACGATGGCTCACAACAGATTGTTACTCTAGTTCCCAGGGACCAAACTTAACACCCTCTTGTGGCCTCTGTGGGTACCAGACACACGTTGTATACAGACATGCATGCAAGCTAAACACTCATATTTTTTTTAAATCAGTTTTTCAAAAACAAAACTTTAATGAACGATTCCTCAAGGAAGCGAGACATCGTTAGCCCAGGGCTTAGCACAAGATTCTCAGCTAGCCTGACCCTCAGCAAGCCACTTCCCCTTCCAGAGCCTGCTTACTCTTCTATAATACTCAAAGCAATGGGGTCAGGGGGCTACTGGGAACTACTTATCCCCAAAGAGAATCTAAAGAGTGTAATGGCTCTGCAGAAAATAGCAGCTGAGATGAACTCAGGCTCCGGGCCTGGGTGGGACCTAAGGGCTTGACCGAAGGAAGGTGTTGGTCCGAGTCTAGTATTTACATAGAGTCTCAGTCGGGGTTTGTATTTCTGCACAAAAAATGATCAAGAAGCAAGTTGGGGAGGAAAGGGTTTATTTAGCTTACACTTCAACATTGCTGCTCATCACCAAAGGAAGTCAGGATAGGAATTCACAGGGCAGGAAGCAGGAGCTGATGCAGAGGCCATGGAGGGATGTTACTTGCTGGCTTGCTTCCCCTGGCTTGCTCAACTTGCTTTCTTATAGAACCCAGGACCAGCAGCCCAGGGATGGCACCACCCACAATGTGCCCTCCCTCCTTGATCACTAATTGAGAAAATGCCTTACAGCTGGATCTCATGGAGGCAGTTCCTCAAGGGAGGTTCCTTTCTCTGTGATAACTCCAGCTTGTGTCAAGTTGGCACACAAAACCAGCTAGTACACGTAGCATAAGAAACATTTTATGTGGAAGCCACACACCTCTACCCGCTAGCATCTGCACCATCTATTTCTAGCTTTTCTAATGCAGAACACAGGTGGGAAACATGTGTAGTCTGTACAGCTTCTATCTAGAATTCTAAGTAAAACCGGGGAGGCCCAGCAGTACCTGCTCAGCATCCTTGAAGCACAGTAATTACAGCACATCACGGAGCCCGGCTCAGGAGTATTGGTCTGGTTCAAGTCCTGTCCCTGATAGTGTATGGGCATGCCAGTCTCTACTGGGGCTACTCAAGACCACTCAGAAAGGGCGGCACAAGCCAGAATGCACAAAGCCAACACAAAGTTACTTGGTTTCCATTTTTACTTTCAATCCCAGTCTTTCCTTTTCATTACAAAAGCACTAAACAAACATGGCCCGGAGGGCAAAGCCTAACATTTGCAAGACATGTCCTTTCCAAAGACGACTCCCCGATTCCACCACCGACACCCACAGATGCCAGGCAGACAGCCCTCAGGGAACCAGTAATCAGATCTACACCAAAAATGCGTGACCTTTTTATTTCATAGAAAAAAATGATCAACCCGAAAAAGTCAGGATGCACGCTAGCTTTGTACGCGAAGACTCTTCCAGATACCTTCTGGCCTGGCCCAGCAGGAAAGGGAGGGGCAGCCCAGCCTTCAGCAGTTCAGGGACACAGCAAGCTGGAGGCAGTGTAGAAGCCTAGAACACCAGAGAGTCTCCTTGCTCTCCCTGGCTTGGAGGGATGTGGCCCCACGTGCCTGTGGCCTGCTGTGTGGGTAGCAGGTCCCTTACGGCTCATTGGAGGGCATCTCAGTGCGTGCCTAGCTAGCGTGAGCAAATGGTCCAGGTAGTCCAAGACACACCAGTCTTTGTCCTTAGTCCCCTCCAGCCATGTAGGAGCCTCAGTCCACTGAGCCATTGTAGGATTTGTTGAACTTGTTGAAGGCAAAATCCACGGTGTGCGTGGAGATGGGCTTTCTGTACAGGGGGTTGGAGGCCTGTGAGCACAAGAGAGAAGAGCACACGTGTTAGTTGTGTTAGTTCCTGCGGGGATGCCCACTTCTGACTTGCTCTGTGCTCTGGGGGATCCCCTCCCTTCTCTGAGCCTTTACTCTTCATCTCTGAAACACAGGGCTTAGGCAGAAAGCCCTGGAAGTCCCTTGGAACCTGAACAGACAGAACAGTGCCCTAACTCTGGGGAGTCGGGGGGTACTTCCCCTGAGCGCCGTTCTCCTGAGCCTGCAGTGTGCCTGGGGCAGAAGGACTTGCTCACGTGACCATCCAACCAGACCCAAGAGCTTAAGCTTTTTTCTCGGGTTCTGTCTCTGTGTCTATCCGATTCCCCACTGAACCTGCCTCTGGTGCTTCACCCCTTCCCTCAACAGTCCCAACATGCACCGGGGTCTGCACACCCCTCATGTCTTCTGTGTGTGTAATTCTCCTGGAATTTGTAGGTTTGTTTGTTTGTTCTGTGATGCTAAGGATTGAGCCCAGAGCATTGCACATGCTAGGCAAACACGCTACCACTGAGCTACACTCAAAATTTGGTTATTTTTATTTCCAGATAAGGGCTTGGAAAGTAACCCAGGCTAGCTTTGAACTTCAAACTCCTCCTGTCTCAGCCTTGAAGCAGCTGGGATTATAGGTGCATACTACCATACCTAGCTCAGTTTTTGTTGGTTTGATTGATTGTTTTTAGCCTTTGGCCCTGGCTCTAAGCCAGCAACTTCTTTTTTTTTTTTTTTTTTTTTTGGTTGTTTCTCTGTGTCACCCAGGCTGTCCTGGAACTCACTCTGTAGACCAGGCTGGCCTCGAACTCAGAAATCCACCTGCCTCTGCCTCCCAAGTGCTGGGATTAAAGGCATGCACCCCCACTGCCTGGCTACTTCTTCTTTTTTTTTTTTAAACCCATCCCCCACTCACCATTTCATAACGGGCCCTGGAGCGCTCACTTTGGAACTTGGCAAACTCTCGGCGGTCATGGATGGTGACAAGCAGCTTCCAGATGGCCAGGAGTGCCACCCCAATCAGGAGGATGCTGCCAACCACAGCCAGCAGGATGGTCATGGCATTGGGGGCACTTCCACACTCTGAAAGGGACCAGGAGACAGTGGGCAGTTATGTCCAAGGTAAAAGGTTGCACCCTCCTTCTGCCCATCCCCCCTCATGTTGCCTCAGTGAGACTGAAAGCTGGAGTGGGTGCCAGTGGTCTCCCCAAGGAACAGATAGTGAAAGATTCAGAGAATTCAGTAACTGTTTCAAGGTCACACAGCCCATCGGTGACAGAAACGAGGCCCCTGGTGAATGTCTATACCTCTATTGGGCTGTGCCCCAGAGGCTCAAGCCTGGCCCAGCTCCAGAGCAGGAGGCTGGGCCACAGCCCAGCTTTCATATCGGTGGCTTCAGGGACAAACCAGGCAGGGAGGAGGTAGCATGTATCACTTCCGAAAGGCCTGGTCTGGTGCCAGGCATTTCTGAGCCCTTAGCAAAGGGCTCCAAGGAGCAAAAGTACTTACTTCCAAGCAAAGACAGGGCTTGAAAGCAAGGCTATAGGCAAGCGCCCTGGGTTGGTACTTTACTTCCTGTCTCTGGCCTAAGGGTTTGGGGGTTGGGCTCAACTTGCAAATTGGGCTCTGGGACCTGGAATCTGCAAACCTTTTTCTACTCTCTCCCGGATTCCAAAAACTGAAATGGCTGGAGTCCCGGTCGGTCACTCTGAGGCACAGGAGTTGGACCCGGTGCCCAGAACAAACACAAGATAGAATTGTTGGTACTGAGCAGCAGCAGGTAGGAATGCTATCTCCGTCTGCCCTTGGAATCTGAACTGGGAAACAGCAGCAGCCATGTGGTCTGCTGTGACCTGGATAATCCTCAACTTAAGGGACACCCTAGCCCTGGCGGACCGGCTGCCTTGCATCTTCCCTACAAAACCCTTTAACCGAGCACGCTAAGGTTTCCTTCACAGTAAGTAATACTCCACAGCAGAACTCCAAAGCCCCACTGCCCCAGCCTCAACCCTCGCTTCAGCAGTGTGGCTGGCTACTGTGCTCCACACACATGTACTTTGAGATGGAGTCTCAAGTAGCCTGCCTGGCCTTTAAATGCTCTGAATGTCTCATCTCCCCATCTTTACCTTCCAGAGTGCTGGACTCACAGGCTTGCACCACCACAAAGGGACTGGCACAAGAAATCAGGCAGGGGATGGCCCCTCGGGCTCTCGCCTACCTGGCTCCCTGAGGACCGTCAGGTTGGACCTCCCATTGGGCAGTTCTGTGTAGCTGAACATCATAACGCAGTCCTTAGCAGTTTTGTAGAAGCAAAGCACGGCCTCCTGGTCATCTTTGACTAAGAGGGAAAAGCAAGCAGAGACATCTTGAGCATCACTTTGGGTAGCCCTAGAACCATTCTCATGGACGGGGATGGAAGCCAAGCCCCGCAGGAAAAGATGGGAGACTCCAAGGGGCCCCGGGGCTTTAAAATGAGCTCAGATTTCTCACAACAAGATCACAAGCCCAGGGCTGAGTTTATTGATTTGGGAACATGTGGACCCCATCAGGAATGTCAACCCTCTAAAGTGTTGGCTAGTGGTGACATGAAATAAAAGACGTCTTCAATGGTTGGGAGTGGACACGGGTGAACAGAACTGGATGCAGCAGGCCTGGGTGAGCACTTTCGGAAACTGGCCCAGTCTGCAGGGCTGAGCTGACTAGAGGACCAGAGGTTGCTCTTCCTTGAGAGCTGGAACTCAGGGTTCGAGGGTCTGATGAGAGGCTGTGGTGGCACTCCACATTGACATGTGAGACCCTGTCAGAGATCAGGACACTAAAGGGCCAGCTCCATGTATACCGGGTCTCACTCCTGACAAAGCCCTTCCTTGGCTGGCACAACCCTTCCCGCCCCACACTGCTCTTGACCCTGTCCTGTCCAGGTTCCAGGTCCCAAGGAAAGGGTTTTAGGGCTGATCTTTAGGAGGTACCACAACCACAGGTCAATGCAGACACTAAATGTGTCTCCTTTCCTGTCTTTTCAACCTGATTGAATAGGCGCTTCAGCTAGGAAGTAGATGAACACCTGGTGTGGTTCCCAATTTTTTTCTCTCAGCCTCCTCAGACTTGGTGAGAGTGTGTATTGTTAAAAGCACAATAAAGAACTGGATGCCTCGGCACACAATTATAATCCTAGTACTTAGGAGTCTGTGACAGGAGGATGGAAAGTTTGAAGTGGGACATCTAGTGAGAAAAATATAAAAATAGGAACAAAATAATAAAGCTGGGCATAGTGGTGCACACTTTAATCCCAGCACCCATGAGGCAAAGGCAGGTGGGTCTCTGTGAGTTGGAGGCCAGCCCAGTCTGCATAGTGACTTCCAAGCCAGCCAGGACTATAGTGAGACCTTGCTTAGGAAATAAATAAGCAAGCAAACAAACAAGTAAATAAATAAGGAAAAAAAAAAAAAAAAAAAAAGCCTGCCTAGGGGCAGGTGGTGGCTTGGATACATCTCTGCAGATTCCCCTTGGTGGGTCAGGCTGGGAAGAAGTTGTCCCACATAGGACAGATTTGTTTGTGGGAGGTGGGAAGGGGACCCTTTTTCTTTCCTCACTACATGTGCTTCATAAAAAAGGAGCTTAGCTAGACTCTGGAGAGCAGGCCAAGGAAAGGGCAAAGGCGGGGATGTGAGGGGCTGCAAAGAATTCCCAGCTGCCCAGAGTCTGGCATGAGGCTGGCCACACGGTAACTGCTCACTGAATGTTTGTGAGATAAATAGATTCAGCATACTTCAAGGCTGTGATCGGGCCACACAGTCCATCAAAACCAGGGAAGAGGAAACAGGAGTCTACAAAGAAGAGAATCCAGGACCAAGGCAGACAGAACCTGGGAGATTACAGCAACTGGGGGTCAAGGCAGAGGGCAAGTCTGCAAGTACTGGCGAGCCTTGGTTGAAATTTCTCTCTTCAGATATGCAGTCCCTTAGGAACTGTTTAATCATTTCAAAATGTGGCCAATTTAGGAAACTCACAGTGTTGTATTTAATCATTTCAAAATGTGGCCAATTTAGGGAACTCACAATGTTGTACCACCACCTGAAAATGTCTACATGTGTTCCTAACACTCACCCTCTCGCCCCCTCTTCCTCAACTGGCATTGCCTACTGCGAACACTGTTTAATATCTATGTTCTTTTCTCCCCAGTTTCTTTGCTCAGCCCGGTATTTGAGGCCCAGACCTGTTATGAAGGTAGTGTTCTGCCTCTTTGTTGTGGTAGATTATATCCCGTTATAGATGGACATTGTACACTTGCCTTACCATCATCAGTTAATGAACAACTGACGATTACAATCAACGCCATAACCATTTACGTAAAAATCAGCCCCAAATCTTTGGGTCATGACTGTGTGCTGATTCTGTGAGCAGCTTTTTGGGCAGCCGCCAAACTGATTTCTGTCCGAGAGTCCTGCCAATAACATGCAAGGGCCCCACCCCAGGCTCCCCTTGGAGAGCCAGCAATCAGGCCAAGGAAACTACATTGGGCTTAACTCAAGGCTGAGACCATTCACTCCCCGGGGAAGAAAAAAAAAAAAACCCCTAGATGCCTGCCAAGATCCAGAGAGACAGCTGTCCATAGTTCTGCAGGGCACTCACCAATGGTGTCTACCCACGTGATCACCTCATCTTTGCACTGGTGGTGACAGGTCTGGTTGTCAGGTTTCCCCTGGTGAAGCAGCAAGCATTCTACACAGTCTCTGAGAAAATCAAGGTGGTCGTTATTGGCTGCGTATTGTCCCAAAGGCTCAGCTGTACTCTGCAAGTCTGGCCTTGGGGACATGATGCCCTGACATCTTGCTGGTGTTAAAAGGAAGCCCCAGGGTCTCAGGGAGCTGTATCTGGTATACTGGTCAATTTGCCAGCTGCAGACCTTCCCAATGCTGACAGCAGGAACCAAACCAAATCTATCTGCACCCTACTATAGTGAACTGGCCGAGGAGTCAGCTCCATGGAAGAGGTTTTGGGGGCGCAAAAGTTACTCCTGGCCCATGGAGGAGCCTCTACATTCCTGGGTCCAGTGTCTGAAGCCCTTGTGTTACTCCAACCTCAGTATCCCCATCTGTCACTCTCTGGACAAGGCTCAGTAAGCCTCAATGCCGGGCTCAACCGAAACCCTAAGAGCTGACCTCTAGGGTGGGGCTTCCTGGCAATTCCGGTGCCTGGAAGAACTGATGCCAATGTCTGGGTACCCTGGGCTCCTTCCCCATCCCCATTCCCACATAGTGCCCACCTGTCAGCATCCTTCAGGGCACGCTGGCCACTTACATGGTAATTGTCTACACTAAAGCTGGTACATTTTATAACAGAGACCTTCTCTAGAAAATAGATGAGCCAAAAGAAACCCACCACCCACCTTGAGCTGACAGCACGTGAGGATGCTTTATTATGTAATGCTCTGTTCAGTAGTTATTATTACATTCTAAATCATCAAACCTGAGTCCAGACTATCTCCCTCCTAAAATTGCATCAGCTTGGGAACACGTCTGGGAGGCCAGGCCTCAGCCAAAGCCACTGTTAAAATTTGTAAGAGAGGAAAGGTCCCTGCCTCCTTGGGAAGACCAGGGCCGTGCCATGGGAAAAGCAAACTCCAGGGCAGAGGAAGTACTATCAAGCAGCACAGGGGACTCTGGGAAAGTGGAGGTCTAAAGACATGAGGGTGGTGGTGCAGGGGAGGTACCCTGACACTAAAGTGATGGGTATCCCCACAAAACTCTAGCCACAAGGGGACAGGTCACCCTGCTCATCCCACATGCTGATGGGGATCAAAACAGTGGGGTGTCTAGACAGTTCCCTGGTTCCAGAGGAAAGCCACATAGTTACTGAAGTTTTATTTCCAGCACAGGAGCTGGGGTCCTTCACCTCAGCATAGGACAGAGCTCCATTTCATGGTAGAGCCACTTTCCAGAGACCCCCTCCTGGAGTCTTGCTTCCCAGACATACTCTGACCCACCTTCTGGACATCAACAAGGACTGGAGAGTGGGTAGATCATGAAGAGAGAGGGCCACGACTTTCTCAGGAGGGCACTGATAATGCAAAGTTGGTGGCAAATCTTCCTCTCCTGGCCTAATCTCAGTTGCAGCTGGGCAGTACATAATTGTCTCCTGTCCTGTACGGTCCCCTCTCCCAGCCCCCACCTTCCCTCAGGGTAGGCAGGCTTGGCCAGCGGCCAGGAAGAGGTGGCTTCATCTCTGGTCATTCATGCTTGCTGGACCTTCTGCCAGCCTCCTGGATCAACACATGGAAAACAGGAAGCCTGCTTCCAGCTGGCGGGAACCCACAGCTTCCCTCAGATACACTGCTGCATCACCACGGCTCCAGATCACCTCTCAGACACCCTCCAACAACCCACGTGGGTAGACAGCCTAGAGCTGAGCCTCCTGTGCTGGGGGAAACTCAGAATGCACTGTAGTTACTATTAAAGCTTGTCTGCCCCTTTACAAAAACAAGCCGCTCATGGAGACTTTTGTCCAAGGCATGTTAATTAAAATCAGCTGGAGCGGAGTGTGACCTCACCGAAGTGAAGGGCGTGTTTGGTTAGTTCTAGAACACAGGGATGAAGGACTTAACGTATTCAGAAACTCTCAGAAACCAGCAAGGAGGAAAATGACCTAAAATCCTATGATCAGAAAAACTTTGGAAAAAAGGAAAGAAGGGGGGGGGGGGGGGGGGAAGAAGGAAGGAAGGCAAAGAAAAAGAGAAGGAAAAGAAAAAGAAACAAGTTTGTTTTAGGCTATGAAAGAGACAGAAGGTGAGGGTGGTCCAGGGATAGATGAGAAGGGCCAGTCCCTATCTCTGGGCCTTCCTAGCTCTCGCCTTTCCCTGAGGTCTGTTAACTGTCCAAGACAAGCCCACATTGCCTGCCGCTCCACAGGAAGGTAGGGGGCTTCAGCTCCTTTTACTGACTCCCTGTGCTGTCCGCCCACTCCCCATGAGTCTCATGTGCCCTGAGCAGCAGGAGTAACACTGGCTAGAAGCTGTGGGGGCTGGAGGGGGTGTGTGGGGGTGGCGAGGTGGGGGAGTCCCTTGAGCACAACCTGCTGACTAGGACTGTGATTCCAGTCACACAGGCACGGAGCCTGGGCACTCCCTGCCTATCTTGTCTCTGATCTGGAGGCAGGTTCGGCTGCCCGTGCCCAGGGTTGTCTGTGGCACATGGCCAGAGAGGGTCAGGCCATTCAGAATGCTCGTGAGCACAGCTGAGCAGTCGAAACTGCAGGCTCTGTGAGCATCGGCTCGACTCTTTATCAGCCTGGCCAGGCATTTTTGGGGAAATCTGCCAAAAGAAAATGGCACACTTGTGCTCCTCCGCCAAGGAGTAACACTGCCTGTATCACCACTTGTTTCTGCTTGGTGCCCAGTCCTGCCCCACCCCCCACCCCACCCCGCCTGCCTGGCTCCTCAGCTCCAATGATGACACAGCTGTTATCCAGCAAGTTCTGACAGCCAACGGCAGGCATGCCTGTGCCCCAGGCAGCACTGCTGCCAGACTTCTTGCAACTGACCTTTGTTGCACGAAGAACAGCGGGAGCGGAGGACGGTCATCAGGCTGTGTGACCCGACCCAGCACTGAGCCAGGGTCTGTAGCCTAGAAAATTATATTCTGTCCTGTTCCATTATCAGCATAAATAGAGCAGAAAAATCCAAAGCCCCCACGCCTGCTCCAGGCAGCCCTATCTAGGTCGGCCCCTTTCCATCCCATTTGCCTTCTGATTACAGTCTGTTTAAGGCAGCAGTTCCCACAGGCCTGGTCTGGGAAGCATTGTTTGGGAGATGCAGTCATATGGGGAGGACACACACACTGCATGCTCTTTTGAGCCAACCATAGCATGCTCAAGGCTCTGAGGCGCTGTTGCGTCTGGACCCAGCACCAGGTCCATCTCATTCCCACTGTTCCTCTGCAGTCTCTAAACTTGCTCAGACTGGATCAGTGACGTTGCTTTTTTTTTTTTTTTTTTTTTTTTTTTTTTTGGTGGACTATTTTAACTTTTCCTCCACCGATCCTCTCTCCTTCCCCCGCAACCACCAATAACAGCATTTCATAGCTAGTGTTTTGGCGACTGTCAGTACAAGTTTTGTTTGGCAGCCAGGCTGTATAGATGGGAGAGGCTGGGCAGCAGGCACAAGAGGCTGCCTAGGGAGGGCTGCCCGATGAAGACAGACCTGAGATTGAGGGTGGAAGAGAGGGCCCTTACCTCTTGGAGCTGCAAGCATCAGGGCAGGTCGGGCACTTCTCACACGTCTCCCCAAAGGCTCCGGGCTCTGTGCACTGGCACTGCCCACAGACGCAACGGCCTCGGTCGCTGCAGATCTGTCCATCCTTGGCCCTGCATGTGCTGATGTCTGTTGAGCAGTTACAATTGTCCCCGATGTAACCTGCGTGGCACTTACATTCTCCGCAGTGACACTCGCCATGGCCTAAAAGGACATACGCGTTCATCAGTCAGGACCTGCTGGTCTTTATATATGATGAACACATATACCGCCAGTGCCTGCCATGTGCCAGGGAGAGGAATCCCACAGAGAACGAGGCGCTGACTTCTCAGAGACTTTTCCTCTGATGATGTCACAGAATAATGCGTGTGACCTGGCAGGGTATAGACTGTTGCTTTAAAATAGTCCAGTCCCTGGCCAAGCCATGACACCAAACCAGAAAGCCTCCTGATTCAGTTGATGTGTAAAGATAAGTCTCCCTTCCCAGCACTTGGGAGGCAGAGGCAGGCGGATTTCTGAGTTCGAGGCCAGCCTGGTCTACAAAGTGAGTTCCAGGACAGCCAGGACTACACAAAAAAACCCTGTCTCAAAAAACCAAAAAAAAAAAAAAAAAAAAAAAAGTTAAGTCTCCCAATATGTCCACACCAGAAACTGAATATCGGGAGGCAAAACTACAGATGAGATTAAGCAGGGCAGCCTCTTTCAGATGGTCCGGTTAGATCCTAAATCCAACAAGGTCCTCACAACATAACAGGGGCTTGGGGGTGACTACAGAAGGTGGCTAGGGAACAAAAGAAGCAAGGCACTCTGCAGCTGGCTCGGAAGATAAACAAGAAATGCAAGGAAACACTGCTCTAGAAGCTGGAGAGACCTAGCACCTCCATGGGTGTGAGGGAGTAAAACCACGCAGGCACCCTGACTTCAGCCAGAGGAAACAAACTTGGACTTTCTGACCTCCCGGACTGCTTGAATCCATAAAATATATGGCGATTTGTTGCAGGCCCAAGCAAAACCAAGCCCAGCCATACTTCCTGAGTCCTAGTGAGGTGCTGACTTCCAGCTCTGACCCGGGGGGCCTGCCGTTGGGGGTGGGGGTGGGTTGGGGGCAGTGAGGGAGGACTGTGGAGCCTTAG
Organism: Arvicanthis niloticus; assembly: GCF_011762505.2. Classification (NCBI taxonomy): domain Eukaryota; kingdom Metazoa; phylum Chordata; class Mammalia; order Rodentia; family Muridae; genus Arvicanthis; species Arvicanthis niloticus. The sequence continues at coordinate 20,586,027 of NC_047669.1, read as the reverse complement.
CTAGCCCTCACTGGCACACAAGTACTCTTACTTGTATTCATGTCTGGCTCTATCCATTCTCACAGTAACCCACAAAGTGGGTGTCGTATTACTCAATTCATGAGACATGATATTGGGTGGTGCACCCTTTTAATCCCCTGCTCTTGGGAGACAGAGGCAGGTGGATCTCTGAGTTTGAGAAACCCTGTCTTAATGACCCCGCCTCCCCCCAAAGAGAGAATCTAGAAAAATGAAACTGACACACAGAAGAGACAAAGGTCACCCAGCTAGGCTGCAGTAGAGCCCAAAGGGTCAGCTCGGTGTATCTGGTCTAAACTCTGCCTGGGACTCATTTGGGAGCCCCAGCAGTCTGTTTCAGCAGGGCTTCCCCAGTTTGTTTGGGGGAGGGGGTGCTATGAGCAACAGATTTGATGCTGGTTGCTTGTTCTCTCTATTAGGCTCCCCTAGTCATCTCTGTTGGACAGCCAAAATGTCCAATTTGGTGATGGTTTTGCTGTCTATCTGGGACTTTTGCTTGCTAGATCCCTATCGAATGCAGAAGTGTGGCTACTGTAGATCGTTGTTAGGAACAGGGAGGCATTGCCTCAAGGTTCTACAGGCATCAAGGGCAGCGTCATCATCACTGCCTGGAGCTGGGTGTGATTATCTGCCAGGCATAATGTGGGTGTCCTGAAAAGCACGGACACTGAGTCCTCTGGGGATCTCAATTTTCCTGTGCTATAAATGGCTCACTCTTCCAAAGGTTCATCTTCATTTGTGTGTCTCTCTGGGTAGTTATAGGTACATGTGGGTGAGAGCCCACTGGTCCAGAAGAGGGTGTTGCAGCCCTCGGAGATGGACTTGGCAGGCTGTTGCAAGCCTCTTGACATTCGTGCTGGGAAATGGAGTCTGTTCTTCTGCAAGAACACCAAGTGTTTTTAACCACTGAGTTTCTCTCTCTCTCTCTCTCTCTCTCTCTCTCTCTCTCTCTCTCTCTCTCTCTCTAGCTGGCTCATTTTAAAGGCTGACTGTGTTAGCAGCCTATCTTCCTCCTTGGTGCCTGCTGCCAAGGCTGACCATCATCAAGAAAGCCAGGAGATGGAATGTACTGAGTGCCCACCCACAGGTGAGTTCGAGACTGGAGAACAGAGCTTTGAGTGTCATCACAGTGGGGCTCAGCAGTGAATTCACCTCCACTTTGGAGTCAGCTATTCTGACCCTGGATCCCAGCATGCTCCTGACCACTGACGGATCTGCTCTACAATACAGGTTAGGACCTAACTTTAGAGAGGCTTTAGCCACTCAACTTCCTGGCCCTCTTCTTCTGCCTTATCTGCTCTGCAGTGCCCACAACCTGTAAGAAACGGGAGGGTCAGCTGGGCGGTGGTGGCGCACGCCTTTAATCCCAGCACTTGGGAGGCAGAGGCAGGCGGATTTCTGAGTTCGAGGCTAGCCTGGTCTACAGAGTGAGTTCCAGGACAGCCTGGGTGACACACAGAGAAACCCTGTCTCGAAAAACCAAAAAAAAAAAAAAAAGAAAAAGAAAAAAAGAAAAAAGAAAGAAAGGAAAAAGAAACAGGAGGGTCCATCTGGAGTGTCCCTGTGTCCCAACCCTCCTTCATAGGATAGTGTCTCCACTCACTCTGGGGCTACAAGCCACAGGGCATTTCACAGGCTATGCTGAGGCATACGGCCAGGCCTCTGGGAAGGGAAGAATGCCAGGCAGGCCTAGAGGAGGCGGAGGAATGCGGCCCACACCACACAGTAGCTGGAATGAGATATGGCTGCCACAGGAACACGCCCATACAAGGTCACAGTCACTTGGGATTCAGGATGACAACTGCATGTGACCAGCACTACTTTGGGACCTGAGCAATGGCAACCTCCCACAGGAGTCTTCAAAGATGAAATGGATCTTTGAATACACAAACCCCCTCACTTTTGCCCCAGGGACTGTGTCGGTCAAAAACTTAAACTGCAGTAGTTCATGGCTGGAGGCAACCTTCACCCAACATTTCTTTATGGGAAATCTGCAGAAAAGGTAAAGACTGTGCCGTGAGTATCCAGACACTCACCCGTACTCGAACAGTTGGAAGTACATGTGGCTTTAGCATATCTATCCATCCATCATACATATTTTTAAAAATGATTCTCAGAGTCTACTTAAGAGGGTAAATTTCTGTTTTCATTTTCTGTTTAGAGACATGCATTTACTAAGTTGCCCAACCTGCCTTGAATTCATACAATAGTTCAGGCAGGCCTTGGAGTCCTGATCCCGTTACCTATGTAGGTAGTGCAGCCAGAAAACAATACATGAGATGGCTCTGACACTCTCCAATAGCTCACGCATCACAACCCTCCAGAAAGCAAGGGTGCAAGAACCACAGACGGCATGGCTGATACTGTATTTCCCAGCTTGAGGAACTGTAAGCTAAGATCTAACTCCCTTTCTGCCTCTGGTTTTGGCAGCACTGTAAAGCGATCCACATGTAATTTCAAACAGTATTCCAACGCTTTGACATTTTGGAGGTGTGTTTGGTGTGCAGTGTGCAAAGGGCTTCTTGCTGTAGACTGGGCATGCTCAGCAGCGGTGCCTGGAGCTCTGAGCAGTAAGGAAGGCCCACTTGCTTGTGAGCACATCTGATACCTTGTGGGCCCCACAGCTCCAAACACCCAGCCCAAGGCCACTGTAGCTCAGATCCAGAGAGCCTAGGGCAAGAGTCAGTGGAAGGTGGCACAGGAGAGGCCACCACAGGTTCTTGGAGGGAACAAGATCTACCAGAGTCACAATGTGTCCAGAAAGCATCCTCCACCCCCAAGGCAGCGCAGACATGACAGGCAAATAAAGCAGCTATAGAGGAGAGTGCAAAGAGCCCAGTCTACCCAAAACAGAGCTGGGAGCAGGCGAGGGACTGTGGGACAGAGGAAACCCCTACATGTGGCCTTCTGGCTTCCGTATTTGAGCATTCCAAAGCAAACGCAAAGAATACCAACTGAGGAAGGACTGCCAAGACCTGTACTTGATGACATTGTAGAGGCCACCAACATGCATGTCCTTAAGGGATCCTTGTCCCCAGTGCAGACTCTGGTACCTATAGTTTGGTGGCCATCTGACTGCTCACTCTCTTTTAAAGACAGCAAAAGAGCGAGGAAGGTGGTTTAGCGGTCCAGCCTTTGCCTAACGTGCACAGGGCCTTGCTTCCATCCCCAGCACCACACAGCGCACACAAAGCTAAATGTAATTAGATGAAGATGTGGCATCCACCAGTGTGTCCTTCACACTGGATGCTGTTTTAACTAATGTTTTATCTTTCCCAGGGAGCTGAGCTGAGCCCCAGCGTCTGCAACAAAGTAGGTTACCAGATAACTGGTGGCAGCAGGCATATGAGACTCCTGCTTGTCATCTTGACTCAAAGTCTCCCAGTGTCCTTTAGAAAGTGTAACCCGCACAGCACCAGAACCTTACAGATCTGATACATTGTATCCTTATTGGAATGTTTGCTCTTAGACATCTTTGACATCTTAGTATCTGTGCAGCCTTGCCCTCTCCTAGCCAGGAACACATGCATTAAAAGGACAAGAGACATTTGGCTCCTGCTCCCAGGATCAATAACCATCAATCGCCAGTGTTAACAAGACCCAGAGGACTTAAAGTGAAGCCTCTTCATCAAAAAGCCAAGCCAACGGGCTGGAGAGATGGGTCAGCGGTTAAGAAGACAGACTGCTCTTCCAGAGGTCCTGAGTTCAGTTCCCAGCAACCACATGGTGGCTCACAACTAAGACAGCAATAGTGTATTCATATAAATAAATGAATCATTAAAAAAAAAGTCAAGCCAAATGATAATGCTATCAAGATAGAGGGCATTGAATTCAATGGCGTCTGTTTACTATCATGCAGACATAAATGTTTCATCACATAGACAGAGGATATTAAGGACTGTAGCACAGTGTCAAGAATGGCTACACAGTCAGCGCCTCCTTTGTCAGAATGATTGGCAGCTAAATGAACAGGAAGTTGTAAATGTGCTTGTTTATACAGAAATTCAGCTCTACAGAATTAAAAAAAAAAAAAAAAAAAAAAACCAGTGCTTATGCGGGCTGGCAGCCAAGTCTCCCTGCCTCTCCCTACCAAGCACAATATTGGCTATTTAGAGAAGGGGAGCCAGTGCCCGGCAGGCAATGGGGGCAGTGAGAGGAAGCTCAACACTGATGCCTCATGAAGGTGAAGAAAATCAAGGAGGAGGTGCTAATGGGGTCCCGGGATGAGGTCCATCAGGCAGGCAAGCCAGTGGGGCTGTGAGCACTGACATCTCCCACAGACAACTAGCTGGACAAGACAGGACAGGAAGGAAGCATGAGTATCACAGAGCTCTCTTCTGAAAAGAAGAAGGTTGGGGAAACCATTCTGGGGAGCAATAGAGGTGTGGAACCCTAAAGGAATCTCAGGCAGACTGGCAGGAGAGAAGATGACTGAGGTCAAGGCTGTGCCTCTGTGAGATGCCCTGCAGGGCGGAGCCGAAGATGCTGAGAAAGCCGAAGGAGCATGGGCTGGACCAAGTCCAAATCCTCCGTGTGTACTGTGACCTTGAGAAGCCTCTAAACTCCCAGAACATGTTTGCTTTCTTTCCTGTCAGTAAAAATAAACACTGTGTGGCAATGCCCTAAAAAACACTTGCCCTTATGTAAGGAAAGCCTAAGACATGGTCTATGGTCCATGGCATGTCCTACAGAACTGCCTGCCCCAGACAGTGGGGCTTGGATAGAAGTCTAAGAGGAAGACACTGTGGACTTCAGGAAACAGGGTGACTGTGTCAGTGACAAGAACAGGAGGATCTGACAGCTGGGCAGCACCACCTTGAAGGAGGGGAGGAATAAAGAGAGGAGAGCTGTGGACTGCAGGTGTCCCCCAGAAGAGAGGGGGCGCTGCCCAGCTTCCCTGGCCTCACTCCACGCTCACAGAGACATCACTCTCAGGACAAGCAAGGGTGGGGTTGGCCATGAAGAGAAGTGGGACCCACCAGGCCTGCAACACTGAAACATCTAGATCTTGAGGCAGTGGTCAGTGGGATTCTGGGACCAGATTCTAGCCTGCACCCTGGTCTGCTAGCACTGAAGCCTTACGTCTTGGCTCTTCATTTCTAAGTGAGGCTAATAAAACGGCTCCTTACTAGGTAGTCCTGTGAGGTAAGCCTACCAGTCGGCTTCAACATGCTTGGCATTCAGTAAGCACCACCTTTCTTGCCCCTATTGTTGCTATCACGCTGGAAGGAGGCTTCGTGCTAACTTGATCGAAGGCCTCCAAAGCTGTAAGTTTCCACGGATTACCTGATCCACACCCAAGCCGGGATGCAAAGTACCCACACTGCCTTCGAGCACCAGGGCCTGGTGGAGCTGCTTGAACCACAGCCAGGAGTCTAGGTGGAGTGGCTAACACAAAGGCCCATTGAGCCCTGCCTGAGGAGTTCCCTGGTGTCCTCGACACCGGCATATTCAAACTTGAATATACACATACATTTTGAATCAGCAAAGAAGGGAGGCAAGCCTGGCTGCCAGCCTCAGTCCTCAGTTCCAGGCCCAGAAAGGCGGCTCCCACTCTACTTCACCACAGGCTGGGTTCTCCCGAGTCTGGAAGACAGTGGGCTTAGAGAAGAAAGGACCATCTCAATGGAGAAAACTGGGAATGCTTCTCATCCTCCCGGGCTCAACTGTGAAGAGTCTCAAGCAGGCAGAAGTCACAACCTTGGGGGTACAAATCACCTCTTTAGTTCTAGAATCCACTGGCTCCTCCCAGAGGGAGGCTATTCTCACCAAGGGAAGGCTGAAGGGAAGATGACCTTCAGCCTTGCAAGGGTGCTTGCTTCCTTTCTCTTCAAGGTCTCCCCTACCTGCCTCCACTCAGGCATCTCACCCTCACGTGTATCCACACCACCTCCTCCTCCCATGGCTGTGCCTCCTCTCTCCCCATAGTCCCGAGGTTGGGGTCACCTTCCCATTCAGATGACCTCTCTGCCACAGCTGTACCTCAGCTTCCAATGCCCCACAGTCCCCCTTAACCTCAGATCAGGCCACATAAACAGGAAGTGGTTAAAAAAAAAAAAAAACAGGGAGTAATTGACCTGGTCCATCCTGAGTAACTTCCCTGGAACCTCAAGTCCACCCTCACTTCTGTTCCAGACATCAGAGTAAAACTTTGGGCAGAGGTGGAGCTCTCCAGCAACTGTCATAAGAACAGGGTACCAAGAAGGCAGCTTTGTATAGTGTAGTATGTCTCTCTGTGTCCTGCAATGCCCTGAGACGGAGCCCATGGTCTCTCCCTCTGGGCCTGGGGGGAGGGGAGACTTGAGAGGCCTATGCACTCGGGCATTCTGGACACTCTGATGCCAGGCTGTGCAGTCTTCTCAGGTGAACTGACTTTGTGCCCAGATACACACACCCAGGACTATTTGGGACTTTGAACAGGAAGGGGAACTCTCTCTGGAGACACACTATTCCTCTTGGTTCTCTATTGACAAACAGGCTAGAATTATGTAATTGACCCTCACTGTCCTCCTACTGTGACCTACTCTACCGTTCGACACTTCCCCTCTGTGCACAGACCTCAGTAACAGAAAGAGCCAAGACAGAGGACTTCTGAGACCTTCCGGATGTTCCTAGCTCCCTCACAGGGCTCTCAGCTGCAACTAGATAAACTGCTGGCAACATTGTTTCCTTACCAGGAACTCCTGATCTCAGGCAGCCTCCCCTCACAGGGAATCACAGCACAACTAGCTGGTTTAAGCCAGCTCCAACAACCTCTCCAATCCCCACTCTGAGGCCCAGAGACTGGACTGCAGTGCTCAGCCCATCCTTAACAATCTGTGCCTACTTCCTGCCTCTGCCCAGAACAGTGCCTTCCACAAGGAGAGAGAGAAGAGCGAGTACCTGTCTACCTTGCATGGTGAGGGGAAGGCTTTGTGAACACGCAACAGAAAGATAGACAGTTTGGTCTGACATTTAATCCCACTTAGATTAGGCCACGGGAATCTCCTCAGAACGGGTGACAGGACACTGGCAGTCCACCAGAGCTACACCTGGATCTGGACGACCTCTCAAGGATGCTTGTGTTTAAGGCTCGTTCTCCAGGTTGGCACAACAGGGACAGTGTGGGGTCTAGTGGAAGGCAGTTGGGTCACCAGGGGTGTGTATGCCCTTAAAGGGAATGTTGAGCTTTTGGCTCGTTCTCTCTGCTCCCAGCCCTGATGAGGTATGAGGCCCCTCATGCTACCTCAACACAGGAGACAAGGAATGAACCTGAAATTCCCAAAACTGTAGCCAAAACCCCACTTTTCTTCTTATATTGATGTCCTCAGGCATTTTGTCACAGCGATGGAAAACTAACACAACTAGATACTACTCTAAAAATGTACACACATTACGTCACTCTACCCAAGAATTCTATCATCCCTGACTTCAACAGGTGTGGGGAATGAAACGCAGAGGGGCCAAGGAAGTTCACCATAGCTACACAGTAGCAGATGGCAGGGATATGGACCGATTTGCTTGACTCTGGAGTCTATATGCTGCCTCTGGGATATAGTTCAGAGGTAGAACACTTGGCTACAGGAGTCTATACTTTTTCTTTGTTTCTTTAAGATGGTGTCTTACTGTGTATCCCTGGCTGGCCTGGAACTTACAGACATCCACCTGTTTCTGCTTCTCAAGCACTGGGATTAAGGACATGTACCACCACACCCAGCACAGAGGCCTGTATTTCTAACTATTATGGAGTAACTCCACTCTGGGGAGGGCAGTCATGACTGATAGTTAGCCTAGGGGAATTCAAGGTATGATATCATGAAGATGGTGCAGGCCCACTCCACCAGAGGCGCGAAGCCAGTCTTGGCCTTCCTTATCCTCTCTGTTGAACAAGCTGTTTGTTGGCTTCTCCACCACCACAGCTGCTGCTGCTGCTGTGTGACTGGGGCCCTGAGCCGGGAGGCCGGGAGTCTGGGGCAGGCTTCGGGTTAATTAAGCCTCTGATTTAGAAAGAGTGGATGAGGAAGAGCATCCAACCCAGCAGGCAGTCTAGAGGGAAGGGTGGGAATGTAATGAAAAACAGAACAGATAAGCTGGGGCTCCTTGTGGCTGGGGGTGGGAGTAGGCGTGGGTGGAGTGGGTACTTAGGATCTGGCAGGCACCTGACACGATCCCTCAGGGCCACAATACCTGAGGATGAGCTCCTATTACCGATAAGACCCAAGCTTCCCAGAGTACCATGGCCTCTCCCAGGCAGGTCCATCCTGTATCTGCTCCAGCTTCCAAGGCACTGTCTCTGTGATCTCCTCAACTGTAAGATGAACCAGGCAGTGCTACACACACTTCTGCTATAGAGCTTTCAGTGGTTCCTCCTCCTCCTCCTGCTCCTCCTCCTGTTCCTCCTCCTCTCTCACTCTCCCACTCCCTCCTCCTCAGAATATAACATCTGCATTTCCATCTCCTGCACAACCTGTAAGGAAGTCTACTGCAGGACTCCCTCCTGGAGTCCCTTCACCTGCTCCTGTTTCTCTTTCTCTTCCTAATGATTTATTTTATTTTAATTTTATGTACATTGGTGTTCTGCCCTCTTGTATATGGGTGTGTGCAAGGGTGTCAGATCCCCTGGAACTAAAATTACAGACAGTTGTGAGCTGTCGTGTGGTTGCTGGGAATCGGAATCTGGGTACTTTGCAAGAGCAGCCAGTGCTCTTAACCAGTGAGCCAACTCTCCAGCCCTGATCCATTTCTTTAGGCATCTCTGGGTTCGGTCAGCCTCTAAAAGAGTCTGGACGTGAACAGAGTTTCATCTTGGATCCATCCCTCTGGCTGCAGTATGGACAACACACAGAATGGGATAGTAGAAGCAGAGGTGGAGAAATGTTAAGACTTCAGAGGGTAGAAAGGTCAGATGGATGGAGGTTAGAGGGCAGATAGATGGAGAGGTTGGGAAGAAGGCAGGATACAGGATAGCTTTTAGGCTTCTGCCTTGAAGTGAGACAAAGCAACCTGGGAGAGCCAGGGTTGAGGGGAAGGACAGAGTTCATTCAGCTGGGGAAATACTAAAGTAAAGGCCTGCAAGAGGCTCCCAGAACTCAGGAGGGAACATTAGCAGTTGAGAGATCTAGGGTTGTTGAAGGGATACCCCAGAGAGAATGGGGTAAGGAACACCCGTCCTGGCAGCTGGCTAGAGACAGAAGGTAGGTCAAGAGCATGGCCAGGACACTAGTGAAGATGTGGGTTGAATCCAAATGAAACTGAGTTCAGGTCTGAGGGGAGACAACCAGTGAAGATGGTGCCTGCAGACAGCTGTCCGAGAGACATAGCTGTGAACAGAGGAAAGGTGGAAACAGAGCTCGGTGGGAGCACTTCCGTTTTTCCTTCCGGACCTTCTTATTTGTTTTCTTCCTCTCTCCTTCTTTCTCTTTCTCCCTTCAGACTGGAACATGTTTGAAAGCTGACCAGTCAGGCGTGAAAGCACACACCCACATTCTCACTTGAGAGAGGCTGGAGAATCAACAGCTTTGAGGCTAGCCCGGTCTATACAGAACATTCCAAGCCAGCAAGTGACGTGCAGCGTGGCACTGTCTCAAAAAACCCAAACAGCTGACAGAAGATATACTTATTAGAGAGAGGGTAATGCTCGTCTTTTTGTGTACCTTATCCCAGGAGCCCACAGATTCATACAAAATCAGACTTGTATTTGTGTGTGCCCAGTGCCTAGCTACCATGGTTTCCAGCCCTCAGAAGACGCTCAGGGTGTGCTGCTGATGGCTGGACAGACCCCAGGTCCTGGAGGAAGACAGCCAACAATGAGCACTGTAAAACACCAAGCTTCAATGTGATCCTTGACAGTTATCATGAACATCAATGAAACCCAGGGGCTTTAGGGAACCACAGTCACAGTCAAACAGAAACCGCAGGCTTTGGACCCCGCTCTGTTTGTATACAGTGTCCCAGCACACACACCATCAGGCAGTCACACCCACTGATACATTCTTGGCCTCTGGGCCAGCTACTCCTCTGTCCTTGGCTCACTGTTGACAAAACAGCCAACTGATGATGGTGTTTCCCCATGAGTGGCTCTCACCCTCTGCCTTTCATGTGTCTGGATAGCAAGCTAGTTTCTGAGGAGCAAACAATGATCACTCTGACAAAACTAGGATGGCACTGCTTTAAGCCACACTTCTGTTGATGGTCACAGAGCCCTCCCAAAGAATACCACTGTCTTCCTGGCCTCAGCCCCCCATGTCCATGATGATAGTATTCCAGCCATGAGGGAGGCAGGGGGAGTCTGCTGTGACTGATGGAATCTAACTCAAGAGAGACTTGATTAGAAAAACAGACAAAGCAGTGCCTAAAGTTTTGACCAAGATAAAGACTAATTGGGTACAACTTAGAAATGTGGGCCTCAGTGTGGGTGATGGCATTGAGGGTGGAACCAGGAATCCAGAGGACTGGGCAAAGGGTCAAACTAATCAAAGCAAGACAACCATGGAAGAAATGACCACAGTGCAAGCGGCAGGACAAGGCTCTTCTGGTTTGACTCTACAGTCAGGAGCCACTCGGAGCAGGTGAGACAGGGTGGTGCACACCCCCCAGCAAGCTAATCCAGAGGTTAAAGCAGGAAGAACTGTTTAAAGCCCAGCAGGTTAAGTCCAGCCTGGATCATATAGCAAGACCTCACCTCTCCTCTCCTCTCCTCTCCTCTCCTCTCCTCTCCTCTCCTCTCCTCTCCTCTCCTCTCCTCTCCTCTCCTCTCCTCTCCTCTCCTCCCCTCCCCTCCCCTCCCCTCCCCTCCCCTCCCCTCCTCTCTTCTTCTTCTTCCTCCTCCTCCTCCTCCTCCTCTTCTTCTTCTTTCTCTCTCTCTCTCTCTCTCTCTCTCTCTCTCTCTCTCTCTCTCTCCCTCTCTCTAGCTTAAGGAACTTTAGTTTCTGGGTCTCAGTTTCCCCAAAGTAGATAATACATATTGACCTACTATGTGTGGCTGGTACTATTAGGAAAGTCATGTGATGTAAAACAAACAAAACCCCCTCCTGCTTAGTGCTTACTAGTGATGAATGCAAAACACTAGCAGTCATCTATTTCCAAGGAAACAATCTCCAAGTCACAAAAGAGCTTTAAAAAGCATTTGTTTATTTTATGTGCATGAGTGCATGAGTGCATGTATGTATCTGAACAGGTGTGGTAGCCAAGGAAGCCAGAAGATGGCATGGGGGTGGGGGTGGTCTCTAGAATTAGAGTTATAATTATTAGTTGCCAGATAGGTGTTGGGAACCAAACCCAGACCCTCTGCAAGAGCAGCCAGTGTTCTTCACCCACAAGCCATCTCTCCAACCCTGTGAAAAGTGCTTTAAAATAGTCTCCTTGCAGTATTATGCTTGCTTGTTGCCTAAGGTCAGCTCTGTGGAATCAAGTAGCTCCTGCCTAGGACTTCCTTAGCACTGGACATGGTTGAGTTCCCTTAGACTTTGTGGGGTGGGGTTGTGGATGAGTTTAGAGGTCAATGGCACCCTAGAATGTGCCCAGGAAGAGGAAGGAAAACATCCTGAGCAATTCCAGACTCGAGGGAATATTTGACTCAGGTGCTCCAAGGGCAGTGTTCCCAGGAAAGGACGCTCACCTCCAAGGACACAAAGCACCCTCACATTCTGCCCTGCCCCTGCCAATCACCCTCACATCCTGCCCTGCCCCTGCCAATAATTGAGTGTACTGGAGTACCCAAAACCAAGACCAAAACAAAAACATTGGCTCAATTCCTGAGGCAGAGAAGGAAAGTGCATTAGGAATAACTATTTCCACCACCAGAGGTCTCTCAGACGTCTAAATTGCAAAGTGGAAATCTTTCGAACACCATTATCCTAGGATGTTTAAAGGCTGACAGCATCTATACCCATATGACAGAGACCTAAGCTTTGGCATCCTCACAGTCTCTCTAAATTTGCATCTTTTGCTTCTTAAATGCCATTATGTTCCTCTTAGCCAAACTTCATCAGTTTATGGATCAGGCCTGAAGTTGGAAAGCAGAAGCCTGGGCATAAGGTCTTCTATTTGCATTCATCCTTGTCTAAACAGAGAGAAAAGTTAGGGGACACCCAGTGCTTAGATCATTCCATTCTTAGAATCACCGATAACTAGGTAAGAGGTTTCTGGAAATAGGACCAGAGCAATGAGAACTTTATTCCTAGGAGCTGAACTCAGAGCTCGGAGCAAGGCAGGCCCCCAGCATGGCCTGCTCCACTGCTTCTCAGCTTCCAAGCTCGCAGAAAGACCTAGAACCTGCAGGGAGATGCTTGTGACACTTTATATGCCCACTCTCCAACCCCAGTGGAAAATTCCAAAGGCAACAAAAACTTAGAAACTCACTCACAACTCCTGGTCCTGCATTTAGAATAACACTTGGCGTGGGGGCAACCAATGCATTATATGTAACAGATTCATATTGAACAGTAGGTACCAACACGCCCCCAGACAAAAAGAGGAAGACATGGCTAACATGTCCTTAGTGGCACAAGGTTATTACCACCCCAGATCTGGCTTTTCCAGACAGCTTTCTCTAGGCACAAACTGCCAGAGGCTAGCTGACTGGATGCAAGAGCTATAGATCACTTATTTGATCATGTGATGGGAAAACTGGTACTAGAGTTCTTGATGTTTTCTATTTAGAAGAGGGATCCTTTATCATGAAGATGTGTGTGCGAATGTCTGAGGACATATATACATGCCTGTGTGTGTGTGTGTGCACGTGTAACCTTATATTTAACAGTAGAATCTGCATATAACCCTCAGTAAGTTTCTGGACCTTTATGACGGCTGAGAGTGCCTGCTTCCTTGAATTCATAGTAAAGCTGGTGGAAGTAGTATGTTAGCAGCTAACTGCAAGAAAGAGCAGAGGAGCGATGAAGAGCCACATACATCTGGGCGGGCTGGGGGTGGGCAGGGAATCACTGAATACTTCCTATCTGGGACCAATAACCAGTCTGCCATCCACCTTCCACGCATGGCGGATGAGAAGCTAGTGTTGAAGTCAGTGACTTTATCTTGTAGGCGGCAGGAGCCACTCGAGGGCCTCATGCAGCTGTGTGCATCCGATTGTCCTACAGAAATGACTGGGACCACTGGTTGGCACTGACGCAGGGCAGCCTCTCAGGATGCTCTTCCTAGAAGGCTCCTTTCAGGTCAGTACCACTGCATAACCCTCATGACCATGAGTGGTTAGGTTTGACACCTGGTTTCTGAGTAGTTGTCAGTTAACAACTTGGAGGAGAGGAGAGGGCCTGATAAACCTTGGGCCTGAGGTCAGAGATGAGAAGACAAGGAAGAGATATGGTTGTGGCAGGCGTGCCATGTAGGTCTATGACCAATTGAACTACACAGTATCTCTTTCCTTGGCCTTTAAAGCCCTTGCCACTTAAAGCTCAGCTTACTTCTGAGTCTTACTTCTCTCACCCAGTTTCCCAAGTTTACCTGCCAGGCTGCAAAACTTGACTCTGCTACTTTCAGAGGAAAAATAATTCCCTCTAACTACCCCTTTGCCCATGGTCCACCCACACACCTTCACGCCCACTGTTTTGGAATGCAGACTATCTGTCTAGAGAGGCAATTTTTGGAAGCCCTACTTAATCTCTGTAAATCAAGAAATACTTTTTAGACATATGTGGATAATGTTGTCGTGGACGGTGTTTCATTTGGCAAGAAATAAGAAACCAAGAACTGAGTCTTTAATCACAGGGGTCTTTTTAGCTACAGAGGCCTGTCAGAACTGTCTTAAGTCTACCAAGAACTGTCAGCAACCCTGGGATCTGTTCTTGGATGCTGGGAAAGATGCCCCAAGTTTCAGACTCTCATTTTCATTTCTGAGAAGAACTCTGGGTGTAGTTTGGGTCTCTCAATATCTACCACATAACAAAGTAGGATATGTATTACAAAACCCTATTACAATTTACTTGGGGGGTGGGGCTCACAGTTACAAGACCAAAAAGGTTCTGCTCAAAATTTTACAGTCAATTAGATTTTAAATTTCTCATTCTAAGAGACCCAAGAGGCAGGCTCGTCATGAGATTATTAAATGTAAGATCTCAATAGCTTCCTCTAAGAGTGTGAGCCCAGGAGATAGTAGGAACACAGATCACCAAGCAGCACAAAACATGAATGAGTTTCTTTTACTGCATTAAAAATAACTAAACAGACCCCACCTCTTCTCACATTTAAAGAAACTTTGAAGGGTCAACACTTTACACACGGAAACTGTTTGGGGACAGAACTATTCTGTAAATTATGTCTCCTAGAGACCAGAGGAAAGCCACAGTGAGAGTCCTGGGCACAGAGGCTGTCCCATGGTGATGTGTCACGAGAACAGTAACAACTGCCCAATTGCTTCCAGACCTGGTCTCGGTTGCTTTGCTGCTCATTTTGATGAGGGAAACCCTCTCCCTGTCCCGAGTTCTCTTGCCTTTTCTCTACACACTCCTGTTTCTCTCTAAAGGGGTCAAGGACTGCAGCCCAGCAGAGGAAGCACTAGATAATGTAAGGAGCTTATCTGGTGTCACCACTGGTTCTGGCCCTAAGTCTGTCTCGGCAACTTCTTCCAGTGTGCACTGCCCACCCCACCCCCAACCACCACCATTACCTCAAGACAGACCTCAACCACATGACCCACTTCCAGGATGGGCTGCCGAGGCCACGGGGAAGGGGAAGCGCCAGAGACTGCTGAGGCTGATGGTTTGAGAGCCCGAGTCAGCGCCTTCAGAAGCCGATTTCCTAACGCTCGGCTCCTCTCCCATGAAAACCCCAAACGGAACAGCTATCCCAGTTAACCTAAACTTAACCAGTGTGTGTAGCTCCAGAGCAAAGCTCAGGCTGGTCACAGGGACCCCAGAACTGGAGGGAGGAACGGCTCACCACTGCTCAGCTGTATCCAGAAGGAGCCAGATGGTCTGAGACAAGAAGCACGAGGTACCCTTCCCTGCAGGAGTGTGTATCATTAAGCCCCGTCTGGAGCCGTGTTTGCTTTAAGCTCGTCTTAATTGAACCAATTCCACAATGACCTAAGTGCAGAAACCCCTTTCTCCAGGAAGTCCTGGAGTGCTTTCACGCTTCAGCTAGTGTGGCTTTTAAAGGGAAGATCTGGTACGACTACGAAGGGTCAAAATGTTCTAATCAGCAGTTTACTAAAGCAACTCAAGCTCTGGTCTGGAGGAGAGGGAGGGTGAACTATAGGACACAAAGTCACATGCAGACACCGATGCTAACTTGGGCAACCGTGTGAAAGGAAAGAAACTAACCTCTTAGGGTGAGGAAAACATAAATGACTTTAAATATTGCTCATGACCATTAGGAACATTCTAGATTTGAGAATAATCCTTCCGGTTTCTGGAAAAGCAGTTCTCTTGACAACATGGGAGAGAGGGCTAGAGGAGGGTATATGGGAAGTAAGAAAAGGGCCCCCTGACTCGTTTGCCAGATGGTCTCCATCAATCCTGAACACCACAGGCAGAGACAGCACAGCCTGACCACACTTACACTAACTTCCTGTTTTCCAAGTTTTCTTTAAGGGCTGTGTGTAACTTGAGTGTATTATGGGGGATCACCCCACCTTAGGAAGTTAGTGAGCTGGAGCACTGTTTGTCCACATGGGAGCTTCAGATCTTAGTACCCCTCTGAATCCATGGCCCACGTGAGTCTTGAGGCCACAGGGTCAGATGAGTGAACGAAAAAGAAAGGCCACCAGAGGGCTTTCAGATGCTTCGGCAGAGCTCTGCAGTGTAGGATTAACTCAGAACTGTGGGTTCTGGTGGTTAAATAAAAGTCTGTGTACTCAGCCTCAGAATCCCCAATGTGTTAGGTTTTTTTCTCTCAGAGGTCCACTCGCACACCTTGCACCAAATGTCTTGTGCCCATTAGGGGCTGTGCTCACTAAAGCTCCTGGTTTATGTTTCCTTCCACTCTCTCTTTTTGTTTATGTATGAGTACACCATTGCTGTCTTCAGACACACCAGAAGAGGGCACCAGATCCCATTACAGATGGTTGTGAGCCACCATGTGGTTGCTGGGAATTGAACTCAGGACCTCTGGAAGAGCAGTCAGTGCTCTTGACCACTGAGCCAGCTCTCCAGCCCTCCTTCTATTCTCAAAGTAATGCAGAAGCAACATTGGCCCAGTTTTAGAGATGGGAAAACCAATGTCCAAGAGCAGCCAAGTGTCTGGCTATTAAACTGTGCAGATGGATTTGCACGGGCAAATCTGCTCCCGAACAACACGGGCTGAGCAGCCTTCTGGAGCAAAAACATTCCCAAGGGTTATATCTGACTCCTGATTTCAAGAGAAAAGCACTGCAAAATATCACTACTAGTTCAAACAGAGCGCTGTTGTGACTAAGGGGAGTAGAAACTCCATTCACTCCATGCTGGAATTCTTTAAGCACAGCCCCCAGGACCCACAGGCTCAACCTGACACTGCCAGTTCCCAGGGGCATGGCTCTGACCTATAGTGTTCTCCTTTTGTGGCAGGTGTGTGCTGGGTACATTCCGTCTCATTTCTCACAATTTCACACCTGAAGCAACCCATCCCACTATTTCTTCGAACCTACACAGAAGCATCTCGCTAATGCCAGTGAACCATCCCTCTGATGATGGGACCCAGAGGATTCGGATCTTTCCACCCACCTTAATCCATGACACGCCTATGTCCTGCACTTTGCACAACAGTTTTAAACATTTCAATTCCACCACGCTTATGTGCTCAAACTTGTCTCACAGGAAATCTGTATGGGGAGGAAGCCTCCTCTCCTCCCCACCTACGCAAGCCAACTACCTGCCCATCGGTAACCATGGGTAACCTCACAGTGCTACCTCATCACGTGCCCTCGACGTCTTTCACATGTCTCCTACCCCACCCCATGCTTCATCTTCATGGCCAGCTTCCACCCATCGGGTACACTGTGCAGGCAAATCCCACCAGAACGGACCCACTGCAGACTCCCTCAGACTTGATGCTTATATTCCACACGAGGGCACCCACCCTTGTGCCTCAGGCAGACAGGGCTTGTCTTGTCCCTGGTCTTCACCCACCCAGGACAGTCCCAGGCATGTCCCCCCACCATCCTGAGAAAAGCAGGATCTGGGTCCACATAATATCCAGGCTTGGGTGTGGCTCAGAACAAAGGTGGTGGCAGGAGGCCTACCTGAGCATAGGACGCCCTTGTTCCTGGCACAGGAAAAGCTGTCGCACTCACAGAAGGGCCCGTAGATCCTCCCGAACTCACTCTCGAAACAGGAGCACTGGTTGCAGCTACATTCCCCTCGTCCGCTGCACAGAGGCTTGCCTTCCGCCTCCCGGCACAGGTTCTGATACCCGCTCTGGTTCTCTCCCTCCTGGCACTCGCACCTAGTGCCCAGGTAACTGGGGTCACACTCGCACAGCCCGCAGATGTATGTTCCATTCCCACTGCACCTGGCACTGTTGGGCTCCAGCCCGGTGCTACAGCCACATGTGCAGTTGTAGGCGACTTCTACCTGCAGACTGTCCCGGAAGCCCACAGGCCTCAAGGTGAAAGACTGCGCTGTATGTCGGTCAGGGCAGCTCCGAGCCTCCACAGACACTTCAAAGGTTGCCTGGGGATAGAAGGAGAAGAGGTGTCATAGCCATAGCAAGCCAGGGATCCCATCTATGGGGAGTGGGGGGCATGGCTAGATATACCCTTATGAATACTATGTAGTCCAGCATACAGGTGGAACCCTGGTAGGAAGACACAGCCAATAATCCCAGGTACTCTATGGAGAAGAGCAGTTGGTTATGCTAATATTCAATAGGAATTAGGCATTATGTGAGAACACTGTTGTCTTCAGACACACCAGAAGAAGGCATCGGATCCCATTACAAATGGTTGTGAGCCACCATATGGTTGCTGGGAATTGAACTCAGGTCCTCTGGAAAAGCACTCAGTACTCTTACCGTGGGCCCATCTCTCTAGGCTAGGCATGGGTCTCTTTAAAAAAATGTTTATTTGTTTTTATTTCATGTGCATTGGTGTTTAGCCTGTCTGTCTGTGTGAAGGTGTCAGATCCCCTGGAACTAGAGTTACAGTTGTGAACTGCCATGTGGGTGCTGGAAATTGAACCTGTGTCCTCTGAAAGAGCAGCCAGTGATCTTAACTGCTGAGCTGTCCCTCCAGCCCCCCAGGCATGGGTCTTCACTGTCCATTCTCATCATTTTTTGAGAGCCTGAGGGGAGGGGCTCTGAAGAAATGCACGAGGAGTAAGCTTTACATGGCTCCTGCTCTCCTATTTGTCTCTGCTTCTATCCCATCCTTGTCCACCCCCACTGCTGGACACAGCTCTCCACCTATCTCAGAAGTCATCCATTCAACCAGCATTTACTGTCTATGCCAGGCATGATGCTGAGGTATGGTGCCACCACCTGGCATGAGGTGCAGGGGCAAGGAACAGTCACCTGACCCACAGTAAAGAGGTCTCCTTCTCTGTAGAAGGGAAGGGTGACGCCTGAATGTCCTCTCTCATGCTCCAGCCCCAGTGCCATGCAAAGATGGTTCTTACAGATGTATCTTGCCCAATCAGCTCACAGTTCTGAAGCTGTAAGGAATACTCAATGCCTGAATAACTATCACATACAGGGGGCACTTGGAAGGAAGGGAGGGAGGGAAGGAGAGAAGGAAAGGAGGGAAGAAGGGAGGAAGGAAAGGTAGGAAGGAAGGAAGATTGGTTGATTTAGGGAAGAGTTTCTAACTTTAGAGTTTCTTATAGGCTGCCATGGAATGGGACAGCAAGGTAGACCTAACAGGGTGGCAGGTGACACTACCTTGTCTGTCAGCTGCTCACAAGTCTGGAGGGGAAGGGAAGCTTGCTTTGATTCTTCCAGGAGTCAGAACATAACTTCATACCTACTCTGCCTCTCCCTCCTCAGAGGAAGGAGCTGTGTGGGGGATGGGATCAGCAGAGGTACCTCAGAACGAGCCACAGAAATGCAGATAGGCAAGTGAGTGGTGACAGAACCTCACCGAGATGCACCCCTCTGGAAGTGGGGACCCCTTCCTCTAGCAGACAGGCCTGGCCACTCCTCCAAGTGGTCTCTTATATCTGGGTGATGTCTTTATTTCTCAAGACTCCTTAGATCATTCTGGGGTTCAGAATGCACTGGGCAGACCTGTAAGCCAATCTTTAACAGCTTTTAACAGCTGTCCTCACTTCAAGGGAGTCAATGACGTCAGAGGGACTGTGAATTTGTCTGTTTATATAGTAAGTGGGGGTTGTGCTCACTGAGAACAGACCTGCATTCTCCTAGTATATCACCTCCTAGAAAGGGGAACAGAGCAGATGTTCATGTAAAGATCTGGGTAGAAAGCGTTGGTGGTAGGTGGTGTGTACACCTTTAATTTCAGCACTTGGAAGGCAGAGGCAGGTGGATCTCTGTGAGTTTGGGGCTAGCCTGATTTATATAGCAAGTTCCAGCACAGCCAAGGCTACATAGAGAAAACCCATTCTCAATAGAGAAAAAAAAAAAAAAAAAAAAAAAAGAAAGAAAGAAAGAAAGAAAGAAAGAAAAGAAAAGCACAAAAAAACAAAAACCACCACACACAACTGGCAGCCTGGCTCAATCCAGAGACAGCATGGTGATGACCCCCAAAGTGATGGTTGTAGACTTCTCCAAATTCTCCGCCTTGGACTGGGAATGTGCTAAGCTTGCACACAAGCAGGGTTTGAGGCTAAGCCTCAAAGTTATCTGTGGGGCCATGAAGAACACAGGGAAGCAGAGCCTTTGAGTGCCTAATGCCGTCCCTTCCCTGTGACCCACAGGAAGCTGCTACTTTCTGCCTCTTTCCACGACTGGTAAACGAAGAGCAGGAGATTGGAAAAGCAATAAACTGCAAAGGAATGGCCTGCCGCAAGAGCCAAAGGCACTCCGCTATGAGACCCCAGTGAACACAATCTTCCCCATGCAGGACCCCCTTTGTCAAAAAGCAAGGAATGAAGGAAAGGGAAGGTAGAGGGGGAGACACAGAGAAACAAAGCCCTGCCCACATGTGCCAGGATAAGAAGAGCTGTTAGGAGCCTGTGAGTTGGAGCTGGGACATAGAAACTGTCGGTCTGCCTGGCTGAGAAGTCAAGAGAGCTTGGCTTCCCAGTAGGGTCCCAGGGCTTCTATCCAGTGGAGGTGCTATCTGCCTGGCCTGCAGTCCGCTGTCTGATAACCAGAGAGAGGCACTGTCTGTTTCAGCCACTGATTCTTGGCTCCTGCTGGACACAGGAATGCTATAAAAAGCCTGTCCGTAGGGGACAGCAAGTAGGTCTGTTTTGCTCACCACCCCATCCCCCGTTACAATCCCGGTTTCCTACTGGATTGGCAAAAACCCAGAGAGGCTAGAAGGCACTGGAAATTTCTTGGCTTCCCTCCCTTGGTGGCTAAGGTCTTAGGATAAGCACTGATACCGAGGGCTGCCTGGGTCTTGGAGACTTTCCAGGTTCCCATTCCAAGACTCCATCTAGAGGAAGATGCTGCAGCCATCCTGGTCAGACTAGTGATTCAACTTCACTGGGATGATTCTGATTCTCCAATGGAAGCCCACCCTTTCAAAGGCAGAGTTAGTTGCCCAGACCCCATACAAACTCTCCAACCCTGGGGTTCTGCAGATGCCAAGTCCACTCAGCTCTTAATAAAACAAAGTCCAGGGCTCAGAGGAGTGGACAAGAGCGGGGGTGGGGTGGGGTGGTGGCCTGTATGCCGTGAGAAGGCTCTAACAGTGGCTCACTGGGCCCTTTGTGCGGAGTACTAATGCTAGCTGGACAGCCAGCCACTTGCATACTGATTAGTCAAAGTTAGTTCTTTAGAACGGGAGCTCCTGGGGTGTAGGTCAACTCCGCCGGGCTTGCTGGTGAATAGACAGGGTGAGGGTCATTAGAGGACCACCTAAGAACTTAGAGAAGAGAATCTCACCGGATCAAGGCTTTGGGCTTCAATTTAAGGATGGTTTCTCTTTCAGGACATCCTTGTTTCACCTACTGCCAAGTCTCCTGCTTCTAGTCACAAAACCACCTGTTTGGAAAGGATCACAAGGCAGTGCCTGCCTCTCTTCCTCACCTACACAGGAAGCTGCTATTACAAGAAGTGAGATCTACTTAATCTGTCTGTTCCAATGCTGTCTTGGTCTCAACCGGATCCACTGTTGCCCCCTGAAGTACCCACTGACAGCCTGTTTTTCTAACCCAGAGCCTTTGGTCACCATCCCCTAACAGGCTCCTCATCCTTTCTAACTTGTGACACCCAGAAAAGAACCTACAGCTAGGGAGTGGCCAGGCCCTTAAGTTTGACACACGTACATGAGTTCTATTAGTGTAGGCCAGCCATTGTTCCTCAATCCCCAACCTATTCCTCTCAATGCTACAACCATCAGTCTCAGCAGCTCTCTGACCCCTCTCTCCCCAGCCAAATAGGGCAGTGTTCTTCACTCCTTAGCAAATTCTCAACTACCCTTTTATCCTCCAGGGTTCCCACCAAGGAGAGGTTCCACTGTCCCTGTGTCTCAGCTCTAATAGCCTGGTCCTCTTCTTTGCCAGACCCTTCTTCCTTGCTTACAGGGAAGATCTACTTGTATAAACACTCCATCTACCGTGACTGTTTCCTTATCTTTGCAGCCTGGTGAGCAGAACACCAGCACATAAACATTTACCAAACAGTAGATCTCAGCACAGTCACCAGCAAGTTGGGAATCCCTGTGTTAAGCACGGAGTAGCACACCTGGATGCCAAAACTCAGACTCTTGAGAGAGTACAAGCCTTCATCGGCCTCTTAGGAGCATCACACAGGTGTTGTTTGAAAGTGTGCCCCCCTGTCTCACAAACAGGAGGAAGTGCAGGAACCTCCCAGTATAAAAGAATTGAGGCCACTAGCCAGGACAGGGCTCTCTGTCTGTCACTGTCTGTCTCTGTGTCTCTGTGTCTATCTCTCTGTCTCTCTCTCACTCTGTTTTCCTGGATTTCTATTCAGAAGACTCTGAGCTTAGTTTTACACTCATTATTGCTGTCTTAAACTCTTAACATTTTTAAAATTTATTTTTAAGATTTATGTGTAAGTCAGGCATGGGGCTCACACCTTTAGCCCAGCACTCAGGAGACAGAAGCAGGTGAATCTCTCTTGAGTTTGAGGCCAGCCTGGTCTACAAAGCAAGCTCCAAGGCAGCCAGGGCTACAGAGAGAAACCCTGCCCTGAAAAACACTAAAGTAGTTAATTAATTGAATTATGTGTATATATGTGTGTGCATCTGTGCGTGGCTGTGTGCATGTGAGGCAGGTTCTCTTGGAGTCCAGAAGATAGCACTGGATCCCAGGGAGCAGGAGTTATGGGCAGTTGGAAGCCACCCAACATAGGTGATAAGGACGGAACTTGGGTCCTCTACAAAAGCAATATACACCTTTAACCTTAGCCCAAATCTCTAGTCCCTTAAAATTCTTAATCTTCAGACCTCTGATGTCATTGAACCAGAATCAGACAGTCTAGAAAGACCTAATCTCACGATCTGTACGACCCTGGTGGACAGTAACACACCCAACCCAGAAAGACTGGCTCTGTGCAGATATCCATATCCAGACAACAAAACCCACACAGCTCTAGCCAGAGAGGCCATGTGACTGTGGCCCCGTGGACATTGGGACAATACAGGGACACAGAGAAGACAAAGGGCCAGCGGAGAGGCTTGCCTGAGGACCTGCTGTGATTTCCATAAGGCTATGGCCAGTGGATCCCAAAGACAGCCAAAGGCAACATTGGTGGTGAAAACACCGTCTTTGTTACTGTTTCAAATGTGCTAAAAATCACCCCGATACAACAGAGATTTCTCAATGCTGAGGAAAGTTTCCATTTAGGATTTTTTTTTTCCTGATTTCCAGACATTACATTTCCTAAGCTCTCCCAGCCAAATAAGAGCCGTACACAACTGAGTTGGAGCACAAATCTTAATGATTCCTCCCCAAGCCTCTGAAGTTCTTACTACACTGTACCTGGGGCCGACAGAGAATGCCTGGGCTGTGGCACTGTTAGTGATTTGGGTCCTGCTGTCTGCTGCCCACCAGCAGCAACGGGACCTGGGGCCAGTTTCTCAGGCTCCTCTTTGAGCCCCAGGTCCCGAGGCCACGCATTAACATGGAGAAATATAGTTAACTGCAAAGCTGCTGGAAGAGACAGAAACCAGGGGCTGGCTAGATGGCTCAATGGGTAAAAACGCTTGCTGTTCAGCTTGAGGACCTGAGTTCAATTTTTGGGACCCATACAGTGGAACAGAACCCACTCTTGCAAGTTGTCATATGACCCCCACACACAACACAGATAAAATAAGTAAATGTTAAAAAAAAAAAAAAAAAAAAAGCAAGAAAAGAAAGGAAGAAAGAAAGGAAGTTAGAAGTAAAGCCCCAACTGGGCATACTGTAAGTTCCTATATATATAGGTAGCTAACAAGGCTCCCTGTGACAGCGGGCTGTGATTAATAGGACTAATCTGGGTGAGCCTGGGCAGGCCACTCCAGTTCTAGAGTTTCGGGCTGTCCATCAGCAGTACACTGTTCTTGCTCTACTAATGTTTACAGCTATGTGAACTCAATGACAAGGACACAGAGGCACTGCTCTCTGGTGAAGGCTGGTCCATCACCACACTGTCTGGATCTCTGTCCTGTGAAATGCGTATGGTAGAAGGAATCATGGGTGCCAGGTGGTGTCGGGTGCGTGCTACAGAACAGGAAGTCTCAGCTCTGCGCTTTCATTTCATTAATTCTGTATTAGATTCCCTGTTCTGCCCCACGGGTAACAATGTCTTCCTCGCAGGAAACTAAGAGAGGAACAGAGAAATGTTGGCTGTCCAGTCTGTTTCTGGTCCATCATGGGGTGAAATGCATCTTCTCTGTATTCCATAAAGGATCCCAAATGTGAGACTCTTGCAATTTCCCGACATTTACTGAAGGCAGTGTGAGCAGACCTCAGATCCCTTCTGTCTCAAGGTAACATTTTCATAGTGACATCTGCTTGTCACTTTCACTCCACTACAAGCAATGTGACCCAAGAAGAGTGGTACCATTACCTCTGGGGTTCCAAAGATCTTCTACTAACACAGCCCCAGTGGACACGCCATATAAGATGCATAAGCTGTTTATACTACATTTCTCTATTGTGGTGGAGTAAGGGTCCTGTGGCATGGCACAATGCTCAGGTCACAAGACAATTTGCAGAGCGGGTTCTCTCCTTCCACAATGAGAAGAGACCCAGGTCCATCAGGCGTGGCAACAAGTGCTTTGACTCTCTGAGCCATCTTACCCACCCTTAGCATGCCATTTGGTTTTTCCTTTTTGTCTCACTCTGTAGCCCAGGTTAGCTCAGAAATCTCTCTGCACATGAGATTCTATCGTAAACAAACAAACAAAAATACTATCAGAGCACATTCCCTTTATCCTATTAATACTCTAAACTAAATAAGGTACTAATTATAATTAACTAATTAATCATAACCTAGTTTTAAAATCTATTTTTAAATCTTATCTTTCTTCCTGTTTTATAAGATAGGCTGTTTGCTCCAGCTCTGTGACCTTCCCGTAGTTGATAAACAGGCCTGCCAATGGCATATAAACACAGGCAGACAATATATGTCCAAGCCTCTGTCAAACCATCCCTTGTAGGAAGCATGTTCACAGATCTGCCAATGATGCCCAGTGCTACCTACCACACCACACATTCCACGAAGATAAGATCTGTAGAATCTGCTCACGTGTTCTTTTTCTATTTATGGCTGCCTACCTCCTGCCACTTCCAGAACTTCCTGTTCCGCTTAGTCCTTACATTTATTTGTTTCTTACTTTGGGCATGGGGTGCACACAGCACCGCCTGTGTGGAGTCTGAGGACAGCGAGTGGGAGCCAGTTCTTTCCTTCCACTATGTGGTTCCAGGGATCAAACTCAGGTCATCATCAGGCTTGGCAGCAAGCCTAAGCCATCTCACCAGCTGCAACTATCTTTTTAAACTCCACGACTTCAACAAGACCTCTGTCTTAAGTCATCTTGATTAAGAAATCACTACAGGGGCTGGAGAGATGGCTCAGTGGTTAAGAGCACTGACTGTTCTTTCAGAGGTGCTGAGTTCAATTCTCAGCAACCACATGGTGGCTCACAACCATCTGTAATGGGATCCAATGCCCTCTTTTGGTGTGTCTGAAGACAGCAAGAATGTATTGATATATATAAAATAAATCTTTTTTAAAAAAATCACTTCAAGTTTTATTGAAAGTCTCTTTCTGTCCCAGAAACAGTTGATACAATACACTGAAGGTAGGGAGTATCACCATTTCTATTGTGTCCACAGGAATTTAAGCACCAAAACTATCTTCTATTTGTACAAATTTAGTTTCAAGTGCATCACTTTGTTCTTTGAGCACCTTCTGAGTTAATTGTCATAGACGACTGTTTATGATGATTCTCCTGACAAACTGACCTTTTCAAGTTGGTAAAAGAGAAATGTATTTGGGGAAATCTGTGTGAGGGAACCATTGGCTTCTTAGTCATTAGGGTTCCCTACAGTCTCACCTTCCAGACTGGATTGGAACTGCCTCGTTTGGTGATAGGGTAGGATTGTGAAAAGGTGGGACCGGTTCCTTGTGTGGTGTTAAGTGGGTGAAGGAAAACAGGGAGGAAGAGAGAGGAGGGAGCATGTTCGGGCTAGACATAAGCCTCTCTTCCTGAGGCAGGGGAGTGCTGGGTTATTGCACCTTAGCTGGCAGTAGTGCCCAGAAGATACTCTGAAGCATGCAAGGAAGCTTTCCCTCACTCTATTTTCTAAGGAAAGGAATGTTCACCAAAGCTCACCGGAGGGGGCTGGAGAAATGGATGGCTCAGTTGCTAAAAGCATGCACTGCTCCTCCAGAGGACAAGAGTTCGACTCCCAGCACGCATGTCAGGTGGCTCACTACCCCCTATATCTCTAGCTCTGGGCCAGAGCCTCTGCAGGTACCCGCACTCATGTATATGTACTTAACATAATTAAAAATGATAAAACATGGGGCTGGAGAGATGGCTTAGCAGTCAAGAGCATTGGCTGCTCTTCCAGAGGACCCAGGTTCAATTCCCAACACCCACATGACAGCTGGAAACTGTAACTCCAGTTCCAGAGGAGCTGATATCCTCACACAGACATGCTATAGGCAAAACACCAATGCACATAAAAATAAGTAAATCTTTAAAAATAAATAAATAATGGAGGGGATGGAAGAAGACAGTGGTATTAATTAATAAAGTAATAATAAAACATGAATCCTAAAAATAAACAAACAAGCAAACAAACAAATAAATGAAAAAAATTTAAATGACACTGGGATGGTCTCTATAGTCTGTCTGCTTCTAACAGCAGACCTCCAGAAGGTGTGTGGACAATCCTCCAATCACCATCTATAGTCTGTTACCATGGACACAGTGGTGTCACTACTCATAAAAACTCCCCAGTACTTTCCTTTCCAGTCTTTTGTTTGGCATAACTGCTACATCTTTTAGAAGATAGGGTCCCCTATGAAGGTCAGACTAGTGTCAGAAACAATCTTCCTACCCTGACTTATCATGTGCCACCATGCCCCATTTATGCCTACACATCTTTACATCTTCCCCCTTACATACATCATTTACACTCATTATCTGACAGACATCTGTTCCCTCCATGGCTGTGGGAGACCCCTTAGTCTCATCCAATAAGATGAGATGCATGGAAGGTCCCCTGGATTCCTGTCAATATTCTTCCACCTGACTGGATCCCTGTCAAGCTAAAACAATAA
Organism: Arvicanthis niloticus; assembly: GCF_011762505.2. Classification (NCBI taxonomy): domain Eukaryota; kingdom Metazoa; phylum Chordata; class Mammalia; order Rodentia; family Muridae; genus Arvicanthis; species Arvicanthis niloticus. The sequence continues at coordinate 20,559,231 of NC_047669.1, read as the reverse complement.
TGGCTAAAGCACCAAGTGTCACTGGGGAAGGGGGAGGGGTCTATGGGCTGGAATCCATAACCGATCCTGCTAAGACTTTGCATACAAAATGCACAGCAGCGTTTGAAGGATACTGGACTAGAAGGCAGAGCACAAGCTCCTAGAGGACTCTAGGGAGCTATAAAATTTGTCAAATTCGGAGAATAATTACCCAAGTGAACAGGAACTCTTATAAACTAGGAGTGAACACTTACCGTGTCCCCGATCTTCAGACCCTCACACTTCCTCTGACCAGGGTAGGATACGCCATCTTGGCAGGTAGCAGTAAAGAAGAGATTAAGGTCTTCTGGCTGATCCCACACTGACAGTTCCACTTTAGCCCGGATGCTCTGAACAAAGAGAGAAAATAAAGCCCACAGTACTTAGAAACAGCCACAGTGAGGTGTTCTCCATGGTTTCTTCTAACCTCCGGAGCCTTCAAGCCAAGTTAGAGACAGGAGGCTTCTCACACACCATCTTGGTAGACCTAGCTTGGGCCTCCCTCTGTGAGCTTGAAATGGTTTGTAATGGTCTATGTGCAAAATGATATATCTTCCTCAAAAGACTTTTGCTGTCTCCAGCTCACCTCTTCAGAGCCACCTCTCAACCCCGTCGTCAGTTTCAGGCACATAATTACTGAAATCTAGCTGTGTAGTTTCCAGGCTTTGGGTTTATCCATCCATGTACACACAGGCACAGGGGCACACGGGCACTCAGGACAGCAGCCCTTTGCCCAACGTCTCTTCTCCTGCCTTCTCTCCAGGCTAGCTCCTTACTATTCTGCAAAGATAGTTCATCCAGGTTCCAACTGGCCTTTCTTCATGCTCAAATCCACCCCTTACTAGAGGAGGTTATCCCATGAGTCTAAAACTACATTATCCAAGACTCTTCTCTGGGGTCTAGCTGCTCAAGACACTGACACAAAAACTAAGGAAAAATGATATGTCAACACAGAAAAAAAAAGGAGAGAAAGAAAGAAAGACAGACAGACAGACAGACAGACAGACAGACAGAAAGCAGCATGTGGGAGAAGCTAAGGTCTAAGCTGATACAGGCTTTTAGAAAACCAATAAGTAATGTATTCTAAAACTCAGGCTGATCTTAGTCCGAGTTTCCTCTGAGGATTATATACAACTGAAGGTGCAGGTTACCAAGAGGCAGGGACAAGAATGTCTACAGCAAGTTAAGAGCAAGAATCTGGAAGCTAACCAAAGGCCTGCCAATAGTACAATAGATTTAAGCAAACCACAGAATATCCAGCTAGCAGAACACCTAAAATAGCAACAATGTATCAAACACAAGCATGTAAAGTGACCATGAAGAGTATAACATTGCTCAAAGCCAGACACACTGTATTTATTTATTCTCTAATAAAGATATTCTGGTCCCATGAGATCATGAGAGCTATAAAGTTCCCATATCACTTAGTGGTGTTAATCTACCCTTCTATATATTCAGGTATACAATGGCCACCACTGTTACAACTGCCTGCAGTATTCAGTATAGTACCAGACTCAGAGGGTTGTAGCCTAGGAGAGAAAGGCAACAGCAGATAGCCGAGACATGTAGTACATTACACCATCTAGGTTAACATGCCATATACTCTTTGTCTGCACAATGCTAAAACTCCCTGATGATGTGTCTCTCAGTGTGCATCCTTGCTACTAAGCGAGAAGCCATCATGTGTGAAATTCAGTAACAGGCAGAACTAATGGTTGCCCTTGGGGGATAGCGAGAGAAGGAGGCCTACAAGGGACTTGCCTGTGCTGACAATGTTCTTCTGTGCCTGTGTTTTCTTTATGTATTTTTGTTTCTGAGACAGGGTCTTGTTTTGTAGTCTAGGCTGACCCTGAACTCTAATCCTTTTGTCTCAGGCTTCTGAGCTGAAATTACAAGCAACAAGCCCAGTCATGATCTGCTTTTTACCTGGGTGTTAAATACTCAGGCATGCTTAGTTTATACAAGGTTTACGGAATCCTTTATATGCCTCTTGGTTTTTAGAATCTACCCTTAATGAGTAGAGAACATACTATTGTTGTTTTGCTAAATAAATGGTCATGCATCAATACTGCCTTATCCACAAATAAGGTCTGTGCTCAACCTGGGTCAAGAAGCTTCTGCAGGGGGCAGGAGATGACGCAGAGACCCATGACTGTTCAGAGTGTGGCAAATTAGCGACAGTTAGTTCTTAGCCCTGAGTGGGATATCTGTATTACCTTTCCACACCCTCAAGGCTCAGGGAATGTGACAGACAAGGGAGCAGAAAGAATGTAAGGGATGGGGAAGAAGATGGTGACAAAGTGTTGTCTTTTGAATGTGACGTGGCCAGCACACTCATGAACTTGAGGCAACTGTGGTTATCTGCACAAAATCTGTACAAGTTCCAGCAAATCGTAACGCAACTCTGCCATAAATGGAGGAGGGGTTCAGGAGACCTAACCCTGAGGAGCTAGCTATTCTGCCCTTTAAAAAAAAATCTATAAAAAGCCAGGCAGTGGTGGTGCACACCTTTAATCCAAGCACTAAGGAGGCAGAGGGGCAGAGGGGGCAGAGGGGGCAGGGGGCAGAGGGGCAGAGGGGCAGAGGGGCAGAGGGGCAGAGGGGCAGAGGGGCAGAGGGGCAGAGGGGCAGAGGGGCAGAGGGGCAGGAGGCAGGAGGCAGGAGGCAGAGGCAGGGGGAATCTCTGAGTACAAGGCCAGCCTGGCTTACTGATTGATTTCTAGGACAGCCAGGGCTACACAGAGAAACCTTGTCTCAGAATAAAAAACCCTCTAAGTAATAGCCAAGTGTGATACCACACACCTTTAATCCCAGCATTTAGGAGACACAGGTAGGTGGGTCTCCATAGCAAGTTCTAGACCAGCCATGGCTACTTAATAAAATGCTGTCTCAAAAGTCCCTATAAAAGATAAAGCTTTAGGAGCTGAGACCAAATGAAGTAACTCTGACTATTTAGAAATCATATTTTATCAAGCATTTAAAAAAAAATCTGCTTATAACACGGACAGCAGGGTTTACAGACAGCAGGGCTTACTCTGAGAGACACTGAGCCAAGCCGCCTCATAAACAAGATGGCAAAGTACCAGCAGCTTTTATAGATTTCCCACTCCCTCCTCTAGCCCCCCAACTCTGGCATGTGGTGCTAAGCTTGAATACATGAAATATGCAGTTTTCTCAACAAATTCACAGCTTGCAGAAAATACTTCACAAAAACTGGTCTCTCTGCAACAAACTGTGGAAGTGCTTCTACGACTCTAAAAATACTAACCCTCTGACAACCACTTCCTCTTCAGAGTGCCATCTGTAATTGGCCAAAGGTCACAAAAGTGCTACTCAACACACACTACACTCTTCTACTGAATGTAATTAGTTATTTACAGATCTGCCTTGTTAGTGCACCACGAACCTAAGGACCACATATATGCCTTCTCTCTCCAGGAAGTAGCACCAAGTCTTGTTGAATGAATACAGGGACAAAAGTATAATTTTGTTATTGTTTGAATAACAGTTATGCTCAAGGGATTGGGCAGATGAAGATGAAATCATTGAAGAAAGCTAACAGGGACTGGAGGAACAGCCGTGCTTAAGAATCCTGGCTGCTCTTCAAGATGACTCAAACTGGTCCCCAGCACCCACATTGGGCAATTCGAAACTGCTGGTAACTCCAACTCCAGGGAATCTAATCCTTCCTCTGGCCTCCAAGGGAACTGACACATGCATTCACATTTAGACACCCATATACAGAGGAAATGCATACACATACATATGCACATACATTTGTATATATAAAAATGTATGGAAAGGGGTCGAGGAAGATAGCTCGGTGGTTAAGAGCACTAGCTGCTTTCCTATAATGTCAGATCCAAAGATACTCAGGACAAATGACTATCTGTGGTACCTAGTAACCTGCCAAATATGTTAATTTGATATCAGAAGCTGGCTTCCAGGCTTCCTAGGTGTCACGAAACCCTGCGGCTTTTCTCAGTTCTTCTCACCACCCCCACCCTAAACTTCTCTGGCTTCTCATTCCCATATAGCCCTGGCATTTCAGCCATGTGCTCTGTTTTGGCTTCTCTCTCACCTTCCTTTCTTGACCCTACCTCTTGCCCCACCCCTGCCCCCTCAAAGGCCCAGTTTAACTCACACCTTTCTCTCCCTGCTCTGGACTCTTCCAGGTGCCTCTGGCTGTATTCTCCCTCGTATCTACAATGAAATCCTCCCCGTCAACCATGCCTTGGAGTACACGCCACCAGCTGATATATCTGGTGCTGAAATCCTTAGTTTATACACAGAGGACCTGAGTTTGGTTCCCAGCACCCACAAAACAGCTCACGACCATCTTCAATTCCAGTTTCAGGGGATCTGATGCCCCCTCCTATTCTCCAAGGGTACCAGACAAACACGCAGTGCACTGACATACAAGTAGGCAAACACACCATACACACACACACACACACACACACACACACACCAACAAATTAAATTTTTTTGTTGTTGTTGTTTGTTTTTTTCGAGACAGGGTTTCTCTGTGTAGTCCTGGCTATCCTGGACTCACTCTGTAGACCAGGCTGGCCTTGAACTCAGAAATCCACCTGCCTCTGCCTCCTAAGTGCTGGGATTAAAGGCATGCGCCACCACTGCCCGGCTTACATTAAAATTTAAAAATCTTTAAAATAAGAAAAGGAGCTTGGCCTGGAGAGATGGCTCAGTGGTTAAGAGCACTGACTGTTCTTCCAGAGATCCTGAGTTCAATTCCCAGCAACCACATGGTGGCTCACAACCATCTGTAATGGGATCTGATGCCCTCTTCTAGTCTGTCTAAAGAGAGTGACAGTATACTCACATACATGGAAAAAAAAAAAACAAAAACAAAAACAAAAACAAAAACAAAAAAAAAAAAAAAAGAAAGAAAGAAAGAAAAGAAGAAGAAAGATACTCTATGTTTTACGTGGACCATAGACCCCCTAGCTGTGTTCTGGCTAGCTGATTCCCTTGTGCTTGCCACAGAGTGTCTGGGATTAGAATTTCCTCTACTGTTTCAGATGGCAGAAATTATGAAGATTTAGCTCAGACTTCATTTATGGTACCAATAGCTGAGCCCAAAGGCTCCGATGCTGAGGCAGGTCTCCAGAGCTCATGCTGATCCCATACCCACAGGTTCCTTTCCTCAGAATCCACTGGCTTTGGAAAAGTATGAATCACCAGGTCACCCCACCTCACAGCTACGAGGTTCTGCCTCCCTTGAAACACCACATGCTCCTGCAGGGCAGAGCCGTGCTTGTCCATTGTGCTTCCATGTGTCATACAATATTGGCCACATTTAGTCCCTTAAAATGTATTTGTTGACAAAAGAGAATGAAGTGCAAGACACATCAGAGGTTCGAAGGCACGAGAATCAGTTCTTATGCACGAGGACACTCATGTGCAATGCGTGAACTTACTCAATTGCAACCAGCTCTGTCCCTGAAGATGGTTTCTTACTCCCATCCTAGAAATGTCAAGAATGCCAGCCCCCTAAGAGCTATTCTATTACAGACCCGGTGTCACGTTAGGTCACATCTGCAATTGCTTTCTGTAGGCCCAGCTGTGGGGGGAGGGGAGCGGTTGGAGCAGACTTTATGGCAACAACCAAAAGAGAAACATGTGCTCTGCTAGAGCAGAACCCACCGCGGGCTCTGATGTCACCCTCCACTGCTACTCTAGTGGTCTGCAGCCCGTCCTGCCCTCTCCCACTTTAATGAGAGGCCCCTGGGCTTTTTGTCTTAAGCATCTCTCTTCAGAAGCATGGAATAATGTTTCTGTACCCGGACTCAGGGTCGATCCCTGTAAGAGCATCTTCCCTCTGCAGTACTCTGTGTGAGACTCCATGCTGCCAAACACCCTTGGGCAGAGAGTGAGTTTGGCACAGCTAAAAAAGGATATAAACCTAAGAGCTGACAATTCTGCATTATGAAAGACACATACAAATCAGACAGAGCCAAAGACCACAACCACTTCATCTGTAACATAGGCTCTGACCAGAATCTTCCAGTATCCACCCCCACAGATCCACTGCTAGCATCCAGGAGGTGCAAAATCAAGACCTGCATGTAATCATGGTTGTGTGACTCATGAAATCCACCACAAATCAAGGCAACGATGAAAATGTCAACCAACACCAGCAGGCACAGCCCATGTGCTCTGGTGCCCGTGGAGGCTAAGAAGAAAGTGTTGGATCCTTTGGAACTGTATTAGAGAGGGTTGTAAGCCTCCATGTAGACGCTGGGAATCGAAGAGCAGCCTGCCTGTGTGTATGGCTTAGAAGTATTTGTCCAATTTGTGGCATTTTCCTTCATCCTAATTTGTTGTGTGTATATTTAATATTGTTTTTTAATGAAAATCTGGGAACCTGGGGAGCAAGCAGCAAGGAGCAAGGAGAGGAGTGGGGTACCCCCTTAGAAGTTGGGGGTGGCAGAAATGATCTTTTTAGGCTGCATTAGAAACTGGAGCGAATCCTGTTTCCCTGAGCAACTGCAGGTCTCTGCTATTGCTCCAGGAATCCCTAAATTAGACTGGGAAAACGTGTTGGATAGCTCAGGGGTCTGCAGGGTGGAGCTGGCTGAGCACGGAACTGTTGAGAGACAGCTACTCCGGAAGAAGTCCTCACCCCACCTCACAGAACTCAGAGGAGGCCACTCCTAAGCTCTGCCGTCTCCAAAAGCCTTGAACTCACAGTGAGTTCCAGGACAGCAGGGTTAGAGAGAGCCTGTCTCAAGGGTTGGGGGTGGAAGGAGCAACCCAGATAGAAAAGAAGGCTATAGTGTAGAGAAAGAGAAGAGAAAATTCTGGCTTTAGCAGGAATTCACAGGAGAAACGAGGTAAGCTATCACTTGTGAAGAGCCCAAACTGCAACAGTTGATGAGAGGGGATGAGAGGCAACCAGCCAGAAATTCTCCCTGATGCCCAACTCTCAGTCTACAGGACACAGAGACATGGAGAAACTGAGCAGGGGACTTGGCCATACCTCAAACGCTAGGGGTCCCTAATAAAAAGGTTGCAGGTAGAGCTAAGTCTCCACGCAAACCTCTATCAGCTCCAGGCAGCAGTGTTTCAGAAGGGGCGGGATAGTGGTGGGGAGTCAGGGGGTCAGAGCCAATGACTTACACTGTACGCATTGATAATCAGTTGAATAATATTTTTGGAATCTCCATGCAAAATCTCCACAGTGGTTCCAGGGATCAGGGCTGTAAAATTCTTGAAAAACACAAAACAACAACAACAAAAAAGTAAGACTGTTTTGCCTTCTGAGAGGGTTAATTTTATATCAACTTGACATATGTTAGAGTCACCTCAATTGAGAAAATGCCTCCATAAGATTGGACTGTACGCAACCTGTAGAGCATTAATTAGTGATTAATGGAGAGAGACCAGCCCACTGTGGGTGGAGCCATCCCTGGCTAGTAGTCCTGGGTTCCATAAGAAAACAGGCTGAGCAAACCATGAGGAGCAAGCCAGTAAGCAGCACCCCTCCATGGCCTCTGCATCAGCTCCTGCCTCCAGGTTCCTGCCCTGTTTGAGTTCCCACCCTGACTTCCTTTAGTGATGAACAGCCATGTGGAAGTGTAAGCCAAATAAACCCTTTCCTCCCCAAATCACTTTTGGTCATGGTGTTTCATCTCAGCAATAGCAACCCTCACTAAGACACCTTCCATCCTGTCAGAGTCAAGAGTGTACTGTGGATAAGGAGCAGTTCTATGCTCTGCTGCTCTTCCAGACACATGCTGGAGAAGGTGCCATGGGAGAGGCAAAAAAAAAAAAAAAAAAAAAAAAAAAGAAATAAAAAAAAAAAAAAAAAAAAAAAAAAAAAAAAAAATAAAAGTGGTGTGAGAAGTACACTCAGGGGGCTGTGGAAGGGAGTGCATGGCTGACAGCAAGTGACCATCCACCCTCTAAGGACACGATCCTCTCACCATCACTCCTGGTAATTCACAGTCTCATTTCCAGATGACTCAGCATGTTCTACAGGAGCGCAGAGGATTGCTCCCCCAAGCATCTGAGGACAGCCGGCTTTCTCGGTATGGAGCTAACATACAAAGGGTGTCATTCTAAAGACCTTTTGATACCTGTATGTAAGGCCCTGGGACAAAGCCCTTTGCTCCTGAGAGTGGCTCTGAGAACAGGACAGAGTCCCTGTCACTCTCAGGCTGTACAGGTCTCCCCATTCTGAGGAAGGAGGCTGAAGCCAAGGAGGAAACAAAGCCCAATACGGCTTCTGCACTTAATCCTTCTAGGAATGTGGTTTGTAATGGACAAACTTCAACCAACAATCTTGCACCAAACAAAAAGTAAGTGTCTTTCCATTTTATCATCTAAAATAGACTCAGGCTCAGAGAGGATTCATGACTCAGGAAGACACTGTGAAATTTTCATAACTCGTAAAGCAGGGGCCTTTGAGACACGATCAGACAAAAGTTCTTTGGAGGCTAATTAAGGGATTCCTGGCAGCATCCCCTATATGCTCACAATGTTTAGACAGCATCAGGGGTGAGCTGGGTTTGTGCTTAGCTCACACGAGCTCTTCCACAGCCAAAGAGGTTGAGTGTATGTGTCTGTGTGTGCACATGTGAGAGCATCACATAAAGGCCGGAGATTAGATTGAATGTCTTCCTCTTACTCTCCAAGGAGCTTGTGAGTGCCACTTGCAACTCACTGTGATTGTCACGATGGTGGCCCAAAGGACAATCTAGGAAAAGACTTGTTGGATGGAACAAGCCCTTCACTCTCTTCACTCAGTCACTGACTGATTTTTGGGAGACCTACCGTGCTGGACCACTCCTTGTCTCCCACCCTTCGCAGGGAGGCAGACAGCTGTAAGACTGAGTTAGTTGTGTATAGCAGTAGCCAACAACAGGCTGCCCAACGCCTCAGTTTTCTTTGGACAGAATTATTTCATGTTTTCCTTCTCGACTGGGCCCCTATGTCTCCATCCATCTTCTGAAAATGACGATTCATAATATTTTTGAGGTATTTCTCTAAATTAAGTTAAATAACATAGTTCAAAACTTCCGGTGAGGATGTTCATGACCACATGAACACTCGAGAGTTTCCTTATTACTTCGGAGCCGTGCTCCGTTGACCCCGCCCACTCCCACTCTAATCTCCAACTTGCTTTAGGTCAGAGTGAGTGGAGATAAGGCCACCACTACCCCCCCCACACACACACACACAGGAGTACCTTGTAGAGCATATAGTGGTTCTTCGTCACTGCAAAGATGAGGTTGATATTGTTCTCTGCCAGCTTCTCCCCAAGCAAGGCAAGCGAAGGATAGTCCTAAGGCCAAGGCAAAAGTCAAGAGTGTGACTGTTCCAACCAGCTGCAACACTGATATGTGATCTGCAGACGTGCAGAACCTGGAAACATCTTTCTCTTGGTTGCTTGTCAACCAAGGGTCCAATAACCAAGTCTATTGGCAGCTCCTGAACTAAGAGGCTATAGGAAGTGATAATCAATGGAAAGGCCTGTCCTAGCATCTCTAGGTATGATCTGTATCCCTCTCCATCCTTTCAGGTGGAATGGAGATAGTTGTGGCTCCAGGAAGAACAGCCCCACCTTCTACCATCTGCCACCAACACCTATTAGCTAGTATCCCTTCCCTATGCCTGTTCCTTGCCCTGTATTCCTTTTCCTGTGCCCAGCAGTCAGGTAACCAATGTCTGCAGGTCCCACTCATGGCTCACAACAAGCAAAGGAGGCCACTGCTCTCTGGAATCAGGCTGTGATGGGGGAAGTGGATAGCCAAGTGAGAAAGGAAAGACAGGAGGCAATTTAACAGTGGTTGGTACTGAGATTACAGGGATGGCTGCTGGACATATAGTTAGAAGTTCTTTCTTGAGACTCTATTACTCCTGGATAATCTGGAAAGCTAGATGATCACCCCCTGAAGCTGGAGAAAATGGGCTTGTCCTGCAAAGAAAACTGGAACGAACTCCTCTCTAGCTTGATATTAAAATAGATTTGGGGAAGAAGAAGGTATACATTTCTTGAAAAGCCTGCATAAATAATGTGGCAGGATCTTGGTACTTGCTAGGCTGGGTAGCCTCTAACTCTATCTCAGTTGTGACCCCTTCAGGAAAGCAGGCTCCATGCTGCTCAGATCACCTCTCCACTGGAAACACTTGGCTCCCAGGTCACCCCTTCCTCCAATGGGATAGCTCCCTTAGGGCGTGAGATTTTACAGTGGTGTGGAGATGAACCAGCTACAGAAATCCCTAACAAGAATTAGTTAGCAAGGAGGTTCTAAAACTTAGCGAGAGAAGACAAAATAATGAATAAAACCGGATCCTTAGAATGGAGCAGAACATCAGCAAGTACAAGGCCAAGGAAGTTTTCCGGGAACGGGTGGGCGTGGTTACAGGGAACGGGTGGGCGTGGTTACAGGGAAAGATTAGGGGAGCCCTCCCAGAACTCACCATCTGGTTGGATGCAGTGTATTCATTGGCTTCATTCAGGTGACACTGGCCATCGTGTGGCTGGACCAGGCCACCCAGTTTTCCATCTAGTGCGATGTGGGGCACGTCATCCGTTGTGAATACCAGCAAATGCAGTGCATCTTTTCGCCATCCGATCTTCTCCTGAAAGATAGGAGAAGGGGGAAGGGGGGTGGGGGAAGAATGAAAGTGGTATGGCCTTCCTGTACAAACCTGCCCAGGGCATCATATAAGACCCCTGTTGTCTGCAGGGCTCCAAATCTGAGTCAGAGGTGTGTCCTTCCCACAGCAGTGTGGCCTCTCACCTAAACCAAGCCACAGTGGCACAGATGAGAAGCTCTGCCCACACAGGCCCATGTGCCTAGACACCCACTGGCATCATCCTCTTCCTTGGGTCTCCTCTGGCTTCATCCAAGGGCTACATCTCTGGAAGATTCCCTTTCAGGCTCCAGAACAAGCCTGTGCCCGCCCCAACGCCTTTATCACACCACTGGCTAAGACCATACAAGATGATGGTTAAACACTTGAGGCCCTGTTAGACAGGAACCATCCAGTGAAGCATCCAAATGTCCCTGGCTCTCCCATTTGAATGGCGCTCCCTTTTGAGGATCTGGTAAGAACTGCCACCTCTCCCAGTAGGTGTGGATTCTCCAATCCTTACCAAAATCACTTCAGTGTCAAAAGTACAGCAGATGAGTTCTCTCTCCCTTACTGTTTCACTGCAGGGGACTCGTTTCACCTCACAGGATTATCCAGACTGAGGCTAAGCTAAGTACAGTGCATGACAGGGGGAGCTCTGGACTGCTCACATCCAGCCACTATAACCACAGCATTACCCAGAAACGTTCAGCAATTATCATCTGGGCCCGGAATGTGTGGCCACTCTTTTACCGCTGGTGAGAGGGCATCCTGAAATATGCTGGTGACTATAGAGAGGCTTAGACATTGCCAAGGGCTAGCTACACACGTTAGATATAAAACTCGCGGAGGCGGGGTTCATACATCATAAAGGCTAGAAGTTATTGTTCTCTCAATGGCAGATGAGGAGCTAAGGTACCACCCTCTCTCTCTCACCAACTGAACAGCTACGATGCTGTCTCACTCCCTTCAATAACGGCGTGGGTACAGAGACATCTCATAAAGTCAAAAGCGGAGGTGGGGGTGGGGAACTCAACAAAACGCCAGAGAAGACAGAAGGCCTGCTGTGGGCGGGAGCGCTCCCCTAAGAGGAGTCAGTTTTGTAGTCATGTAACTTTTGTCCAATAAGCAGCTGCTCCTCTGCGGTGGTGCGCCAGATCCCTTGGAAGGTCGCATATCTACCAAAGGCTTATTCCAGCTTTTAAAGATACTCAGTTTAAATAAAAACAGCAGCTTCAACATACCGTGACGGTGTTAATGAGGCAAATACAATATTAATGGAATCCAGGGAGGGGAGGAGGAGGAGGAAGAGAAGGGGAGGAGGAGAGAGAGAATGTAAGAGGAGGGAGGAGGAGGAGGATGACAGAAGGATGACTATGATGCGGAGGAGGAGGGGAGGAGGAGGGAGAGGAGGAAGAGAAGGAACATAAGAGATGTGTAGACTCAGGTTTTTCCACCTGCACCCCTGTTCTGGAAATAACAACCCTGAGACTTTTTTATAAATAAATGCCATAAGCTTTGGCTGGTTCCTCATAACTTAATTATCCTGTTTAAACTAGTCTAAGTCTGCATAAGGCTAGTTACCTCTCCTCAGTTTCATGCGTTCGTTCTTCTCCCTCAAAGTCCAGGGAGAATCTTCCTGCCTCTGACTCTTTCCCAGAATCCTCTCTTTCTCTCTGCCGGATGTCTCATCTTCTATTTCCTGCCTTTTGCTAATAGGCTTTTTATTGAGAGGTGATGCTTCCACACAGTGCACAGATGATCCTCTCCAAGAATGAGGAGAAGGAGGAGGCTGGGAATGTAGAGGAGGAAGAGAGCTGAGGTGGAGAAAGGCCTTCTCTGGAAGGATGAGGAGAACACACTTTGAGGAAACAGAAGAAACAGGGAGGGAGGAAGCAGAAAAGGAAGCTTTGGCAGAAAGACAGGAAAGGAACATAGCAAAGAAGTCCCCACATCTGGGAGCTGGTGCTCCCTCACAGCTACACCAGGACAAGCTGGTCATGGGACAGGAGCTGGGATAAGAAGAGGCCATAGAAAAGCTGCCAGGATTCTGGTAGGTTCTGATTTTTGCTCTGTTGTTTCTCACCTTCTGAATGTCTATGTACATGCTTATAGAGAGTGAATGCCACACTACATAAATTATCCCCCAGTCAGCCAGACTTTAAAAAAAAAAACCTACAACTTTAAGTAGTTATCTGTCAACTCAGTGATTCTATTTCAGGGGACTCCAGCCACAAGAGTGCCATGAAATTATGCATGACCACACTTTATCAGTAGTAAAACAAGACGGAAAGACATGGCTCTCCTCGTGTATGGGTACGGGGAAGTAAGCTGATGTTCATAAAAAGACGAAATTATGCACAACCAATTATCCACAGTGGAAACAATGAAGCAGGTATTTGTAGTACGATTATAAGCCATGTAAAAACAGAGTTCTATTTTAAAATAACATGAGATGATTGAGATAAAGTATGGCATAATGTGTCTGGAGTTAGATTATGGGTGATCACTGCTTTTTCCTATTATTTTTCAAACTATAAGCAGTGCTTCCGCAACACTGGACTTCTGAATGCTGTTAATTGCTTTCTCTGGGCTCCGTTTTTTCTTTGACAGTTTCTCTGTAGCCTCGTGGAGACAGAATCAGATAGGGGCTTAGATTAGCAAGAAGCCAGACAACATGGAACTTGAGTGTTTTAAGATGGAGTTCTCCTACTGTTTCTAACTCCCTGTGTAACCCTGACCAATTTATGTGTCACCTCGAAAGCTTTTCCCCCTTATCTGTATAACACCCTTATCTGTATAACAGACATAAAAATACTTCACTTTTATTGAGCACATCCACAATTCTATTAACCCCTCCCCACTTGGACCAATCTCTGTGAAGTAGGCTGGACACTGCCATCTCATAGCTGAGCAAACTGGCGCTCAGAGAGTAAACTGACCAGTCCACTCTACTATCAAGGCAGATTGAACAGCCTGTGTTTTTCATGCACAAAGTTAAATCTCAAAATCAGACAGGGAGAGGAAACTCTGTGTGCACAGCAAAGGTGATAACTCAGAAAAAAAAAAGAAAAAAAAAAAAAAAAACCAGTACAACACTGTGTCTAACCTGTGACTGCCAGGTCTAAAACTCAAATACACTCGGAAAGGAAGGGAGCGTCTATAGCAGACGCTGCCCCCACAGAATGAGAGTAACTGTATTTCCTACTAACTGGGCTCATGACCAGTAAGTGGTGTCAATGGCCTTGACCCAGACGAATTATCTACCCAGGCTTTCTGCTTGGAGATGTCACATGGTGACTCCAGAGTATTTATATTCAAAATAAACTGTCCGCTGTCTGATTGCTTATAGGGTTGTTTGGAAGATTTCAGTTCGGTATTCCAAATTTAGGACAAAGGACAACACTAGGCAATGGGGATCTTCTTCCTGTTCTTCCTCCTCCTCTTCTTCCTTATCCTCTTCTTCTTCTTCTTCCTCTCCTCCAGGACTCACTTTATAGACCAGGTTAGCTTCAAACTCACAGAGATCTGCCTGCTTCTTTCTCCTGAGTGCTAGGATTAAAGGCATGCGCCATCATGCCCGGCTCATTTTTCATGTTGAAGGAAGTTGCTGAACTATATGATACAGACCATCCATGGGAGCCGTAATTCAGTATCTTTGGAAAAGATGAATCTAAGTTCAAGTCTTCGCTTTGTTCTAACCGTGGAGCCCAATGAAAGCCCCTCATTTCTTTCAGCCTTTGGAAAATGGAACTGAGGCTGACAGGATTGGTGCTGGGTCTTTATACACAGTATATCTGAAAAGTACTTGGCACATAAAGGAAACTATAACAGGACTCTAAATTACTATTCAAGGGCCAGGATTAACCAGTTTACCTTTCTCCTCTTTTTACTGCTTGGTAGTCAGGCCACACAACTGTTATAGGAACTATGAATTACTCCATAGATGCATAGGTGTTAAAATGGACGAAGTTAAGTTGAACATGTGGCACACACCTGTAGCAGGATATTTTTCTGCTACATTGTATTTGCAGTGGAGCTCGGTGATTGGGCAGTAGAAGAGGTAGGCAGAGTGAGGAGTTGGAAAGAAAAGGAGGGGGAGGAGAAAGAGAAAGGGAGAGCTAGCAACCATGGAGGAAGACGGAACCATGAGTCGGAAAGCAGTCCTGGGTAACAATTTATATCTAAAGGTTAGATATTGGGTAACAATTCTAATTATGTGGGCATCTTGTTAATTGAGCATTTCCAAATATGTAAATCCATTGGATAATCTTTAAGTTTTAAGAGTCTTCATTCTACTGGGTACCGTGAGCATGGCAGATATTATATGGGGCTCAGCCAAGCTTTGTGGAGGCAGCATGGTGGATTGGCAGAGCCAGCTGCCATGCTGGCATCTCAAGGGTCTAGCTGTAGCACCCCGGCTTTTAGTGCAGGAACATGGCGGGCGGCCCAGAGAGCTAACAGAGCCAGACCGCACCTCAGATATTCTAAATACCAACCATTACACTTGTATTCCTAGCATTTAGGATGCTGAGACAAGCTCATGAACTTGAAGTCAGCCTGGACTACACTGTGAGACTCTGGATAGCAATTTAAATGAGAAACAGTGCCAGAGACTCAGGTATTTGAATGTTGGGTCCCTGTTTGGTGATACTGTTTGGAGAGGTTCTAGAACTTTTAGGAAGTGCGGGCTTTTAGAGGAAGTACATTACTGGGGAGTGTTTAAAGCTTCTCCCAGCTGCCTATGTGACAAGATGTGAACAGCCAGCTTCCTGTTTCAGCCGACTACTGCCGCGCCTCCAAAACGGAACTCTCTTTCTGGAACTGTAAGGCCAAATAAAACTCTTTCTACCTTAAGCTCTTTCGGTCATAGTGTTTTATCACAGCAACAGAAAAGCAACCAATACATCTGGTCTCAAAAGAAACGAAGACCACAAATGCTGATGAGAATGTGTAGGACCCAGACTACCACAACACTGCTGCAGAATTATAACATGACACCAATACCCTGGAGAAGCACTGGCAATTTCTTAACAAGTTCAACACTGATGGTAAGACCCACTAACTAACCCACTCCAGGTATCAATCCAAAGAAACAGAAGCATATGTCCATTAAACAGAACAAGAACACTGGCATTCATAACGATTCCTAACGACAGACAAAAACTGAAAATGACCTAAGTTCATAGCAGCTGAATGGCCAAGTAAATGGCTTGACAACTATGAAACAGAGTATCGCTAAGCCACAAAGGGAATGAGTAAATACATATACCTTCAAAAAGGAATCTCAGAATAACTGTGCAGGGTCAAACAGGCCAGCCAAAATAAATAAATAAGTAAATAAGTAAATGTACTGTGTATATAAAATTTTTGCAAGTAGATCTTATGTGAGGTGACAGCCAACGTGTGGTTGCCTGGGGGAAATGCAGGAAGGAGAAATGATGGGCCCACACTTCCTCCCAAGTAGCTTCGTTGACTGGGGTGGGGAACTTGCATGCCTGCCGAGCACCTCCGTGGAGGTCAAAGGAAAATTTGTGACAGTTGGTTCTCTCCTTCCACCAAGTGAGACCTAGGGATGGAACTCAGGTTGTCAGGCTTGTATGAGACTGTTTCAAAAACCAAAAGAAAAAGTAAAAAGAAAAAGTGTGCCAACCTATACACTTTCGATGTGTGGCTTAAACATATAGTTAATTATGTTAACTATAATTCAGTGATGGATCGTTTTAAATAAGGCTTGTTTTGCTCAGAGTGCAGTTTAAGAACAATGAATTCCCCGGGCATGCCGGTGGCCGAGACTGGACTAGGAATGTCACACACCAACGCTTTTCCTTGGCAGCAGTTGAATGCTTGAGGTCAGGTGCTGGTAGAGCTGGATCCAGCCCCACATCTGCTTTATCTTTTTGTTTGTGTGACCTTGAGCGAGGTCAACTTCAGCTTCCTCGTCTATAAGGAACAGATAATGGCTAGTTGTGGTAAAACGCAGCTGTTGAAAGGTTTAACCGAAATGACACACAGGTCGGCAGCCATGTACCTGCAATGTGGTAAAGAGGCAGTAATTGGTACTCATCAACCCCACCACTGTTGCCGTGGAGCCAAAACCTCCACCTGTGTTTCTAGCTCATAAACTCCCTCCCTTCTCTTCAGAGCGGAGCAGTGCGCATGTTCCTCCTTTCAGAGCGGAGCACTGCGAACATTTCTCCTTTTCGCTTATTTACATCTCCTAATTTTTATGTTGAGTGCTATCTTTCTTAAAAAGATTTCCTAAAGGGTCCATGTTTTTGGCTAAACCCTTTCTTTGCATCTCTGAGTAAAATCAATTTGTAAACAAAACATGTAAACAAAACTGAGGTCATTAAATAGACCAAGGTCCGCCCTCGGATGAAAAATGTCAAGGGTGAGCGCGGCGGAAGCACGCTGGACTCCAGCAAGAAACCTGGCACGCAGCCAGGACTGCGGTTCACTTGGCTTCTCTGCTGGTTAGATCTGTATCCAATTCACCGCCGGCCCTCTGCCAGCTTCCACCCTCTCACTCCACATTCAATTTGGGTGACCTTGCCTCTCTTGTCACCGAGATAAACAGCGGGCTCCCTCCTCACCTGGTTCCTACTTATGAACCACAGCCCCAGAAGAATGGCGGTCAGCCAGTGTGCTCTCTTTTCTGTCCTAAACCACAAGCCTCCAGCCTCTGATCTCACTGTCCCCAAGGAGGGTAGGCTCCTCCCTCCTTGAGAAAACACAACCCCGTAAATCCCACCCTCTCTGGGAAATGTCCCATCAGTCATTCCTTCCCACATGCTTAAAAATATACTCATAGCCCAGTGATCATAACCCTTTCATGACCCGGCTTCTCCACTAGACTCTGTTGCCTCCTCTCTCTTAAACGTTGCCTGATTGACCACTCAGCTCCCCATAATCTGACCTCTTTCAGCGCCCTTAAAAAGGAGAAGGGATTGAGAGTGGGAGACCAGACCTTCCCAGTCTGAGAAAATAAATAAAAGCTGGCCTATTCCCCAGGGCCAGATGTGCTGGCGTATTTATCTCCAGCAGCTGGCCCCAGGGAGCCTAGGCCTTTGAGAAATGACTGGGGAGAAGGGGGCTTGGCTTTTCCATTTTGAAGACACAGGTCTCTAGCCTGTGGTACAATCTGTTTTCTTGAAAATGGAAGGAGTCATTGTAGAGGCTACAATGTCTGACAAGGAAAGTGGTCCCTCAAAGGACAGAGAATATCCTTTCCACCCTTCTGTTCTTGGCTCTCCTGAGGAACTCCCCTGCCCAACAGTAAAGTAGCTGCACCTGCAACCAACCAATGGGAAGCACAGAGAGAGCAGCAAGTTCAAAGCAAGATGTGCTTAGCAAATAAATTTAGTGTGTGTGGGAGAGGTCATGGTCGAGGTCATGGAGCTTACAGATGAGAACCGTAGGGGATGGGCTCAAGGCAGCTACTGCAGGTCTAAATCACCAAGCAGTGACTGGATGGAGAAACAGACTGGAAGGCTGGAGATGTCACTCAGCAGCAGATCACCTACCTGGAATACACGAGGCCCTAGATTCAATCCAAAGTACTGAAGAGAAGAAAGGGAGGGAGGAGAGAGGAGAGGAGACAGGGAAGACCAGGAGAAAACAGTTTCTCTTTTGGTTTGATTTTTGGAGACAGTGTCTCACTGTATAGACCCTGACTACCCTAGAATTCATTCTGTAGACCAGGCTGGCCTCAAACTCAGAGATTTACCAGCCTCTGCCTCCCAAGAGCTGAAATTAAAGGCATGCGCCACTGCGCTTAAGAAAGATGGTTTCTATGAGCTGGGGAAATAGTTCAGCGGCAGAGCAGAACCTATTATACTCCAGGCCCTGGGTTCAATTGACAGTAACAAACCAAACACAACAATTAGGCCAGCAAATGTCTGTTATCCCAGCACTTGAGAGGCTAAGGCAGGAAGGCTACACAACCAACCTGGGCTATGTAATAAGACTTTATCTCAAATAAATCAAACGAACTTGGAGAAAATACATAGCTTGCAGACCTGTCTGGGCCCTGACATGGCCTACGTCAGGTGCATCTTCCAATGGGCTCACAGTAAGAGGAAGATTTCCCAGACCTGTTTTGTGATAACTTACCACAAAGCTCATGGTAAATCAGAGGGATGTACTCAAGGACGTGTATTTACTGAAACACATAAGAACCCCAGTGAGTCTCAGCCAGCCTCCCTCTGGTGCAGGAATCTTTTCTGTGGCATCTGCCAGTGGGCCCAGGGCTCACCCTCACTCGCTGCCCCATCAGGCAGCTGCTCTGGTATAAAGCAGCAATCCTTGCTAGAAATTCTTCCCTACCAGGAACCCTGGGAATCCACGCTGCTTCCCTGTGGCTACACACAAGTCTTCTCCAACTAGCAAGGCCCTTCCCCTCCTCTATGATAGGTCAAGTCAGCTAACACACTTCCCACAGTATCTCCCTCAGAGGATACTCCTACGCCTAGCACCCTCCCTCCACCCACCTCTGATCTCTAACTACTGACTGTTTTAAAAAGTTTTTATTTTACAAGTATGTGTGTCTCCATGTGTACCTCATGTATGCCGGTACCTGCAAAGGTCAGAAGTGGGAGTCAGATTCCCTGGAACTAGAGTTACTGATAGTTGTGAGCCTGGGGGGGGGGGGGGGGGGGGGCTCAGTGAAAGGACCAAGTCAGCCTTTGGAGGAGGGGGGAGGACCAGCCCCGACTACTGGGTACTAAGAGGCCAGCATGCCCAGCTGCACCTCAGATCTTGTTCCCTCATTGCCTTCCAAGTAGAGTTCACAGAGCCAGACCTGTGGCCACCCCAACCTCGAGCCCCTCATGATACCTCATGTGAGGCACATGCATACAGTAAGCGCTCAGCAAACTTTCAGATTAACAACGGAATACTGTCTATGAACCTTTCCAGAAGGCACTGAGAAGAGGAGGGAGGGAGGAAAGAGTCAGATGCCCCATTTGGCCAGTGACAGACTCCACAGGAGAGCCAAGCCTAAGGACCAAAGAATCTTAATTTCAACATGGCCCACAGGCGGAAATCAAGCTTTAGCTGTGGGATTGGCTTCCGAATGACCAGGCACACTGACATTCAGGCCTGTTTCCATCATTTTGTAACAATAAACATGTTCTCCTTAGGAGTTTGTTTTTGTTGCTTCTAATCATACTTCGCAATGAGATATACTTGGGGAAAAAAATCTGCTCTGTGGTTACATTCAGTGAGACCACAGTGTACCATTTCTTTCCGTGAGGAATGGAGTGGCCTGTGACTCAGGTTCTAAACAGCCACCTAAAGCCCAACTCCCAAAAAGCACAGCGGATATCTCTGGTGTGGGCTCACAGCAGGGGCCAAGCTGGACGGAAGGAACTGTAGAATAAGCCACACAGATTTTCCATTTAGGGGACTAAGGAGGAAGCTCAGTGGCAGAGCCGTTGCCTGAGCAGTCAAGATCCCTGGTTTCATTTCTAGTACTATAGAAAGCGGATAAATGATGTATTTGTTTTTATAGGAAAGATACCAATATGCAAATACCAATAATGTCATATGGCCCGGTGAAATGTTAATAAATGGGGTGTTTAATTTACCCCTATAGGCCTTTAATAACAGCACTTGGAGGCACAGTAGGTAGACCTCTGTGAGTTAAGAGGCTAGCCTGCAGTACATAAGAGTTCCAGGACAGCCAGGGAAACCTTTCTTAAGAAACACAAAACCCTGATGATAGGGGGTCTCCTAATTTCTTTACTTTTCTCTCCACTGGGACTGCAAGTTGAGAGCACTGCAATACACAGTACTGAGGGTTCCACTCTGAGAGCAGGTCGATCACACTATGGATGCCATGAAGGCACCAGAGGATGATGGGAAGGTGGACAAGCGAGGAGAGCAGGAGGATTCGGCTGTTTCTGAGCATCTTTCAGAAGCACAGAGGCACCTATGAGCACGGAGCATTGTTTCCCCATCAAATGTGTGACAAAGACCTAGCCTGTGCCAGGCAGTGTCCTGGGTGCTGGGGATACATAGGTATGACAATGACAACACCTTTAGTGTCTCATTGAGGAGACATGCCATTCAAGTAATGGCCAAAATAAAAAGTGATAACTGGGATATAGAAGCAACCAGTACTTAGGAGACCCTGACCCAGCAGGGTGATCAGTCAGGGAGTATGGACACTCAATTAAGCTGACGTCTGCAACACAAGCAAGCCAGGTTAGCCATGCAAAGAAAGGAGTTCAAAGGGCTGGGACTGTCACTCAGTGGTAGACAGCACGTTGCAGGTCCAAGGTTAAATTCCAGTTTTCCAGTTCTGAACTACCCCCTAAAACACACATACACACACACACACACACACACACTGATGTTTAAGAACGGGTTTAGGGAGGGATGATATGTGAGCAAAGGACTCTGGGAACAGAGAGGCTGCCCTGTATACTATGATGGGAAGAGGGCAGTTCCTTGTTTGTTAACATCTACAGAATACACGACACACCAGGATGAAGCCATAGTGTAAAATGCACAGTGGGTGAAATGTGTCAGCAATGGTGTGCTGTCTGGAACAAACTCACCACCCTGATGTGGATGGGAAGATGCAGGAGGCTGGAGGGAAGGTGGAAACTGCTTGCTGCAGTGAATTCTATGAAAAAAGAAAAGGAAAGAAAGAGCACTGGGGAGGGGAAGTGAGGCACAGGAAGCAGCAGCTCAAGTGTGCAAGAGCCCAGCAGCCACTAGGTAAGTGACCCCAGGCTATTGTGGTAGCAGAAGCCATGATGGGGGCCTAGGAAACTGACACACTGGCCATTATAGAAGTAAAGCCTTTAAGAAAGAGAGAGAGAGAGAGAGAGAGAGAGAGAGAGAGAGAGAGAGAGAGAGAGAGAGAGAGAGAGAAAGGAAAAGAAAGGAAAGGAAAAGCTGGCACCCATGTTTAATCCCAGCACCTGAGAGGCAGACGCAGGGGCAGACGCAGGGGCAGGGGCAAGGGGAGGGGGCAGGAGGGGGGCAGGAGCAAGGGAGTTGGCTCAACTTATAAAAGTACTAGCTACAAAAGCCTGACAACCTGAATTTGACCCTGAACCCACATAAAAACCTGACGGGGGGGGGGGTACGAATCTGTAATTCCGGCACCCCTAAGGCCAGAAGGGAGATGGAAACAGCAGAATCATCCCTTGGCTTCTTTGGACCTGCCTAATTTCTTGTAGACTTTAGACTTGTGTCATTCTTCTAAGCCTTGTTTCAGAAACTTGCTGGCCAGTTAGCCTGGAGCACACAGCATAGGGACAGAAACAAGAGAGACCCTGATGCAACAAGGTAGAAAGAAATCCTCCAGCCTCCAGACATGTGCACATGTCCTCTTCCTTCATTTCTCTCTTTCTCTCTCTCTCTCTCTCTCTCTCTCTCTCTCTCTCTCTCTCTCTCTCTCTCCCTGTCACACACACATACATACATACACAGAGAGAGAGAGAGACAGAGACAGACAGACAGACAGACAGACAGACAGACAGACAGAGAGGTTGGTAAATCCAATACTTTAATAGTTTCCTGAAGACACTGATGCATAGTTAAAGTAAACAGAGTCTGAAAACCACATCGATGAGGTCACACTCGCTGCCCCACCCACTCCTCGTCCTCCGAGGTCAAGGGTGCTTCCTGTTTGGTAAAGTAGGGAAGCAACCATAGCTCCAGTCCGAACCACCCACCACACATCAACCCGTATAATTTTAGAATAAGGAAGATGCAACTTAAAGCCAACTTCTAGAAAGTTCTGAGGGAAATAATAACTGATAAAAGGAGAAACCATACAAGACCCAGAACAAGTATAAACAAGTTCAACTACAGGCTTATAAAGCAATAAAGGTAATGGTATGCACACTCCAATCCTGACCCACTTGTGGATACTGCATTGGAAAAAGATGCTTGCTTAAAAGAGTGGTCCCTTAGCTGTAAACGCTGCTGACTGTCTCCGACTGCAGTCTGAGCAGCAGTGGGATGAGGGGATGCGACACACACACACACACACACACACTACTACCACAGGTTAAAAAAAGCATGGTCCTCGTCCTTAGTAGAATCCCAAAGAGAGACAGGTATTTCCCTTATCTTCTGCAAAGATCACCTTTATAAGAAGTACAGAGCCTGTCTTGGAGTTAGACTTTAAAGACAGCCATGTCATAACCCCAAGGCCCACAAGTTGATAATGAGTAGTCCAACACAGGGATACCAGAGCCAAGGGGAACCCGAGATGCTGAGAGTCAGGCCTGTTCTCAAACCAATCACCAAAAGCAGAGGTTAACAGAAACAGAGGTGCACGTGTGCTCACTGCAGGACGGGCTGTCCAGGCAACTCTGGGCCTTATGAGGAGCTGGCCAAACACGCAGGACTCCAACTTTCTTCCTGTTAGACTCAGTTGGCAGGACTAGGAGCCTCTAATCTGGGCAAAGGAAAGCAGACCCAGTGAGGAAAGAAAGGCTTAGGTGTTGGAAATGATATCTGAAATACCACTCAAATGATAGCGGGACAAGGTCTTAGTGAACACAAATGAGACTGGCCGTGAGTGATCACTAAGGGCAGACACAGAACACGTGCAGTTTAATTTCTCCATTTTCTCCACTATTATGTTTGAAATGCTTCACTGTAAAAATAGCACATGTTTGTTATAGAAATCTAGACAAATACAAAAAACTTAAAACCACCAAGAAAAAAACCCATTATAATTCTATACCCTAAAAATATTGCTAATGTTTTCTGCTTGATTTCCAGCGTTTTCTTTCTTTTCTGTGTGTGTGCACACATGCTGCGACATTCATACGGCAGTCAGAGGACAACTAGAGGGAACTGGTTCTCTCCTTCCGTTAAGCAGGCTTGGCAACACATGCCTCTGCCCACTGGGAACATCACCAGACCATTTTTCTTTCTTATATTTGCCAAATAGGCTCTCTCTAACCCACAGTGGTCTTTAGCCTGCCTTCATTAGTCCACTCTGAATTTTTCTTTGGCATTGTTCAAGTGGCTACAGGTTCTGTTTGATTGATTTTTGAGACAGAGGGATTTTGTTTTGTCTTGTTTTTTATGTAGCGCTGGCTGTCCTAGAACTCACTTTGTAGACAAGGTTGAAACTCACAGAAACTTGTCAGCCTCTGGCCTCCAAGTGCCAAGACTACAGACGTGCACAGCCATGCCTGGCCCTAAAGATTTACGAAAGATATGTAATGGTGTGATTTTGTTGCCTAGTCACTCACCAAAAGTGACTACGATCTATTCTCAACATTTTTCCTACAATAGGAAAGTCTGTGGAAAATGACATTTATCAAAAAGTAGGCAATTTCAGATGATAAAGAAATGTGTTAGCACACGTCTACATGTAACTTCATAGCGCAGAGGTGGAGGAAAGATAAAGAGAAATTGGTGGCTCACAGACCGCATAATTCTAAACAATCATTAACTTTTTGTGTGGCAAAGGCCATGGTGAAATGTACAACAGGTTTAAGGCTGACACAGGCCCACACAGTGCCTCTCTGTTGATGGGAACTCACCAGGTCCAAGCAATGTGCTCAGGAAATGTGCTTGAGGCCTCTGTAATACCGAACTTCAACGAATGGACCATTCTACCCATTCAAGATGGCACAGGGCGAATCTGCAGGCACAGGGGTAGCTCTGGCTTCTCCCTGGACCAGACAGGAGTAATCCCAGCACTTAACATGGTCTTCATCTAAAATTACTAGTGCTGGGCTTGGCCTGTGACTAAGTGTTTCTCCCACCTACAGAGCCTTAAAGATGACTTCACCCCAATGAAAATCCACCAGATTCTCTGGGTAAAGACGTAAGGGCAATCTTACACTTTTTTTCCCCTACACTATTTGTCCCCTGACAAAATGTAGGATTTGGTTGAATGTCTGTGAAGACATTGCCTCTTCAGTCAATATCTGAACGCCAGTTTAAAAAAAAAAAGTGATGAAATATATGGTCCATAAATTATATTTTATGACACATGGAAGATTCGGGGATGAGTGCATTATAGCTATGTTCCATCTGGCCTTCAGACTGCTGAAGAAAACAGCAGGAACCTCTGAATTAGACTATGTGTTACTGGCCAGTAGCCACCCAGATGTGAAATGGAAAGCCACTGTGACCTCCCACTCTGAAGGAGTCCCCAGGCCTTAACAGTGACACAGAGGGACCAGGAGGGGCCCTGCTGTTTTCTAAGTCTTTTCCTTCCCCTTAGCCATCTCTGTCTGGGGTCTGATGGTAACATCAGAGATGAAACTGTGGCTTTCTTATCTGTGTCAAAGGCAGATTAGAGAGGAAAGTGAGCTTAGGACAAACCTGGCATACACACTCAGAAACCCCAGTGCTGATCACCAGGAAAGCAAACAGCAACTACCGTGTGTGCCCTTGAAGCTACGCTTTAATCTCTTCCCCTGACCTGCCAAACATTTAAAGGTCACTCCACCACTAACGAGCTCCCATAGATTTTTAAAACCATGTTACCAAGAGTCTAGAAAGATGGCTTGGTGTTTAGAGCACTCTCTGCTCTTCCAGAGGACCCATGTTTGATTCTAAGTCACTCACAAGGAAGCTTTCAACTGTCTGTAACTCTGGTTCCAAAGACTCCAAGGCCCCCTTCTTCTGGCCTCTAGGAACGCTGGCTATGAATGTATACTTACATACATGCAGGCAAAAAAAAAACAAAAACAAAAAAAAAACCTCATACATATAACATTTTTAAAAACATAAATAAATCTTTTTTTAAAAGAATGCATCGCCAGTGTGGATGCTCTACACAGAGCTTACTGAAAGCTGTTCAGCTTATGCACAGAGTCCAGGAAGACGAACCAAACCATATGGCATACATGCTTCAGTAATGAGCTCAGAAGCTCAGAATAATTAATCTTTTATTGTTGCTATTAGGCTTTTTTGACAGTAGAAAATTATTTTAACACTAAGTTGTTATCTGCATTGCATTTATATATTTCTCCAAGTTGAGAACCGCTCAAAGTCAAAGTTTGTTTCTGATTGAAATCTCTGCTGCTTCTGATTGAAATCTCTGCCCTCCCTCTGGATTCACACATCCCAGAGAAACAGGAAAAACATGGGCATGCAACCAAAGACTTTGGGGGATTCCATTTCAGCTGGACTCCCCAGTAATGCAATCTTTAAGGTTAAAATGACTAGCCAAAACTAAATAAATAAAATAAATAAAAAATAAAAGCTTGTCTGTCTGGCAAGGACACTACCCTACTGCAATAGAGCCACACCCCGACACAGGCTCAACTCGTCCCAAGTCTAGCTGACTTGACTGCTAGAGATTTCTCCAAGGTGCAGCTGAGCTCAGCCTCTGATGGAACAGTGAATGAGAGCTACATGCTTGGGTGTCCTTACCTTGCAGACAGCTGCCTGGAGGACAGCATCAAAGCCTCCCTCGGGGGCATCTCGGTTCCTGGACACCCTCTGTTTCCTCACTTCCTCGTTGAAACTGTCAACTCTGTCTGTGAGAGGCAGAAGATGGCGGAATCCAAAGGAGGGGACGCAGTTGGGGAATAACTTGTAACTAGAGAGAAAGGAGAGAAAGGTGGGGTTTTCCATCACCATCTGTAAAGCCTTTTCCATTTTTTAAAAAGATCCATTTATTTATGTTATGGTTACACTCTATAGCTGTCTTTAGACACACCTGAAGAGGGCACTGGATCCCATTACAAATGGTTGCGAGCCACCATGGGGGTGCTGGAAATTGAACTCAGGACTGCTGGAAGAGCAGTCAGTGATCAGCCATCTCTCCAGCCCCTACCTTTTCAATTATTTTTAATTACATTACATTTTAGTGTGCATATATGTACATACACACACACACACACACACACGAAGAACAACTTGAAGAAATCAGTACTCTTCTATCATGTGGGTTCTGGGAGTTAAACTCAAGTGATCTACTCACTGAACCATCTCGATGGTCCCATCTTTAAGTATTAATCAAATGTCCTGGCCTTCACCTTGAAAAACATCAATTAATACCTACCACCTACTCTGGAATAAGCCTAGCGGAAAGAACAAAACCAAACAGCTCTAAACAGCCAACCCTCACTGCAGGCACACAGCCAGACCACGGAAGTGTGCAGACAATGGCTCAAAGAACTAGAGGTCACAATAGACTCTATGGCTGGGGGAAGATTTGATGCGGGCCTTGGAAGATGAGTGGGACCAGGCACAATCGAGGATGATGACCAGGGAGGGCACACAAGCAGGACTCTGGGTAACCAGCTTTTTCTCATCAAACTATGCTGTTGCTGGAAGACAAAGGATCCACTGGTGACTACCAGGCTGTGTTGGCACAAGAAGAGATGCAGAACGGAACTGGAATTACAAACATTCTTCTGTTCTATCAAGCATTCATTCATTTATTGCAATGATAAAGTGTCCACTTGCCAGAGAAATCAAGACTTCTTCAAATGGAAAAAAAGACAGGCATGTCAAAAACTTTCGGGGGATGCGGGAAGCCCTAAGTGGCTCCTTTCCTAAGAGAAAGTAGTTCCAATGATACTATCAAACTGGGTCAACGACACAGGAAGAGACGCTTTTAAATGGATCCTTGGGATAAAGGAAGCGAGGGCAGAGTGTGGCAGCCAGAGAAAAGAACATTAACATCATGTGGAGAAAGGAGACAGAGGAAGGCCAGTGGGCCGGACACAGTGTAAACTGGACAGACCTGCAGGATCTGTGGGCTGGTAAGAGGTCTCTCTTGAGAAAAACAAGTGTTGACAGAAAAGCCGAGGAGAAAGGCTTTAGAATCCCATTCAAATTGTGCCTGGGAAGGGAAACAGGCTTAGCGACTGCTAAAGTCCTGCCTGCCTGCCTGCCTTTACTGCTGCCAAGACCTCTCTACCAGGACGAGCCTAGGCAGGCTCCTCTCTGCAGAGACAATAGTCACAGTGCTACACAGACCTCACAAGGGGCTTGGGACAGATCACACCCCTCCCTCAACATACGCACGCACGCACGCACGCACGCATGCACGCACGCTCCCAGTTCTTTCTCTCCAGTGTTAGCCCTTCCCTCTTAGCGTTTACTTGGTCTCCCTCCCTCCCCATGTCTTTACAAACCCCTCCAGTGTAGACAGGTCAGCTGTTTATAAATCTAAGCCTCAGGCCACCCTGAGATTTTGTGTAGCCTTCTCACTTTGTACAGAAACAAATTCGGACATTACATTCCCGTAGGAAGGAGTTGAGGCTCCACCCACACCTCTGCGACAGCCAGCCCCCCCCCCCCCCCCCCCATCGCAACCGCATCCAACTTTTCCTCCAAGCTCCTATTTCCCTTCTGTTGTTCCGGGCCACCATTTGGAACCTTGGGTATGTATTTGTTGTGACAGGTAGAGAAGAAACTGCATAACTGCTGTGATATGAGAAACCAGAACTGTGAAAACACAGCAGCTGATCCTCGGTGTTCATACCCCCCTTCACCCCTGCCCCCTTCACCCCTGCCCCCTTTACCCCTGCAAAAGGCATGAGCAGACCCACTCTTCTTACAGTGTAATTAAAAACCAGAACGTGTGATTGCTGGACACATGTCTGAACTACAGGAAATGTGCTGTAGCCTAGTCAGGAACACCTCTTCTTGGCACCACACAGACACTGGGAAGGTCTCCACTGTCACTAGAACAGCACGTCACCTGTGATCATATTTCTGGCTTAGTTACTCCTTGGAGTTGCTCCAGAATGGCCTGGATATCTATTTTAGAGTCTCCTGCCAGGAGAACAACCCCTCACACACTGTGTCTGTGTTATGGAATCCCAGTTGAGAGACACTCATACAGCTACTGATTAGTAACTAGGGAGATAAGAATTCAAGGAGGGAAACTGGATGGTGGTGGCAGATGCCTTTAATTCCAGCACTCAGAAGTTAGAAGCAGGAGGATCTCTGTGAGTTCAAGGCCAGCCTAATCTACAGAGTAAGTTCTAAGACAGCCAGGGCTGCACTGAGAAA
The DNA here is from genome assembly GCF_011762505.2 of Arvicanthis niloticus. NCBI lineage: Eukaryota > Metazoa > Chordata > Mammalia > Rodentia > Muridae > Arvicanthis > Arvicanthis niloticus. The sequence goes on along the minus strand of NC_047669.1, from coordinate 20,530,638 downwards.
CCCTGTCTTAAAAAACTGGAATGTGTGTGTGTGTGTGTGTGTGTGTGTGTGTGTGTGTGTGTGTGTGTGTTAGAGAGACAGCCGCTGTGACTGAATGCTACAAAAAGATCAAGGGGTGAGACCCAAGGGTTCTCTATGCTTGGTGTGAAAAGAAGCATAGGGTTGCAGCTGGTTCTAGAAGGAGCCCAGGAGAGCCCAGGGCTATCTGGATGCTACTAAGAGCTATAGTACTAAGCCAGTAATGAAATCTCTAACCGCCAGACTATAAAAGAGGCAAAGGTGTTTACTACCCACTGCAGGCAAAGCAAGACAGAAAAATCAGCAGCTAAGAACATACTGCTCGAGTAGAGGACCTAAATTCACCTCCAGCTCTAAGTGAGCTAACATCTCTGAACTCCGTAAGCCCTTATCTCCCTCTCCCCCCTTCCTCTCTCTCTCTCTCCCATCTCTCCCATCTCTCCCATCTCTCCCATCTCTCCCTCTCCCTCCTTCTCTCCCTCCCTCCTCCCCCCCCCACACACAAATAAATTTTTAAAAGGAGAAGAGAGAGAGCCTCACATAAAAATCATTGTAAGGCTAAAGACAGACTCAACGGTTAAGAGACTTGCCGCTCTTCCAGACCCAAGTTCAGTTCCCAGCACCCACACCAGGCAGCTCAGAGCTGCTTTGTTATTCCAGCTCCAGGGAATCCAACAGTCTCTTCTGGCCTCCTTGGGCACCAGCACACACACACACACACACACACACACACACACACACACATATACACGTACATAAAAAATATACAAACAGACATACATATGTAGCGATGCATTATTATGAATTTATCTCTTACAGTCTAAGAGACTAAAACGTTTGCTGGGCGGACCTCAACTCCTAGTTAATAATACACTTTGAAGTCACTTGCTGTCCTACTGTGTGCTCGGCCTCTTTGTTTAACCTGCCTTTAAGGGGACAATGTAACACCCAGCCTTGCATGCCTTGGGTTTCCCATAACTTTTACGCAGCTTTTACGCAACTGCACAGCGGCAATCATTTTGTTTGGTTGGTTTTGGGTTTTTTCAAACGAGGGTTTCTCTCTGTAGCCCTGGGTGTCCTGAAACTCTCTCTGTAGTCCAGGCTGGTCTCAAACTCATAGAGATCCTGCCTCTGCCTCCTAAGTGCTGGGACTAAAGGTGTATGCCATCACTGCCCCGCACACAGTTGCAATCCTAAGTCATGTGCTCTTCCACACCTCTGACCCTGACAATGCACGTGTATCATTTGTTGAAAAGAACAAAAATAAAGGTTAAAAGCCAGGAGGATATAAAAGAATATCCATCATAAATATTGAATATAACATTTGGATATTACTTGATCAACAGTGTTTGTGATACCGCTTGTTATCTCAGTCATTTGGAGGTGGTGACTTAATCCCTTGCAAAATTCTATTAAAATACACCTCTCCTCTCCAGGCTTGGACATGGGTTCTGGCAACATGGCTAAATACACCAAGAAGGTTGGGATTGGGAAATAGGGGACCCACTGTGGGAGCTCCCTCAGCCAGCAGTACCCCTGCTACCTTCTGTGGCAAGCCCAAGATGGAAAGCCAGGCTGCTAGCATCTGGTACAGTGGCTGGCAAGGCTTGGACCCACACCACCAGTTCTGCTGTCAGTCATGTCTGCTATCAGAAAGACGGAAGAACTGAAAGCCCAGGAGGCGCTTGTCTCATCCCTCCCCACCCCCAACCCCCCATGAAACGCTTCCTGTGCTGCTCAATAAATACACAGTAATACAGAACAAAACCAGACACACACCAGACGCAAAAGACCAACACAGAAGCAGAGACAGATTCACAAGAGAGTCTTCAGGCAGGCATAGACTCAGACTCATATGACTGACAGACAGACAGACAGACAGCACAGAGAACAAAAAGCATAGAATTCAAATCTGAGCTTGCTCTTGACACCAGGAAGTGCTTTATTGCTTTCCTTAATGGGACACCAATACATTACTGGTGACTCAGAGTTTATCATTCACACACACACACACACACACACACACACACACACACACACACACACAAGCATACATATACATAAATTTAAAAATGTATGAATGCATCATATACCCCTTACATCCAGGTGTTGTGGAACTAGAAAAGGGCATCAAACTCTAAGGCAGTTGTGAACTTCCCAGTGTGGGTTCTGGGAATCAGACCCAAATCCTCTGCAAAAAGTAAACTTAAAAAGTTACTCTAGGGGGCTGAAGAGATAGCTCAGAGGTTAAGGGCACTGGCTGCTCTTCCAGAGGTCCTGAGTTCAATTCCTAGCAACCACATAGTGGCTCAGAATCACCTGTAATGGGATCTGATGCCCTCTTCTAGTGTGGAGGCACACATGTTGACAGAACATTATACATAGTAAATAAATAAATCTTTAAAAGTTGCTCTAGACCTTGGTGATGAGAATTTACAACTTTTATGATGAAAGAACCCTCAGCCGAGAAATTAACAGGAAAACCAGTCCTGCTGTTAACATAGAAGGTTCCTGACAACAGCAAAGATTAAAACTGCTCTGTGGAAAGCCAGGACACCAGGGGCATATGGTCCTGGATGGAAAACAGCCTCCAATGAGGATGAGCTAATGAAAACATTTCACACCACGTGAGAGGCCAAGAGCCCGAAGGAATGTCCGAAAACCTCACACTCAAGAACAGAATGCTCTGAGACTCCCGAAGATGAGGAATTTTGAAACAGTCAAAAAGAGGAAGGAATGACAGCCAAAAGCCAGAAGGGAAATTACTAGAAAATTAAAAACAAACAACAAAAACTAAAAGTTTTCAACAACAAAAAAATAGTATCTAAAACACGAGGGTTTGAGAAAAGGACCGAGTAACAATTATAGAAAGGAAAAATAGTCACAGGGGTCCAAACTGTTTCAGTATACAGATTAAACTAAAGAACAAAATTGTAACCTGGTTCAGGTTACAATTTCTATTATGTATCTGGGGGTAGGGCTGCAAGAGGAAAATAAGAAACATGGAATTTAGACTGAGAAGCCCCAACTGCCACCCACTATTGGATAAACACGGAGACAGCAGGAGAGATTAAACAATCACACAGATACTATTGGAACCTCCCAGAATCAGATGATGCTCTCTGAACAACGTGAACCACGGTAACTCCTGCCCAAAGGCAGTCAAAATCGTGAGACAGAGCACACAGAGGAGACAAGGATTAGATAAACAGAGCTTGTGACTTCAGTCACAGAGGTGACAGAGACAGTGGAAATGACACCAAGGGAGCAAAGGGACACTGTGGCTTCTGGGGAAACATACTCAAAGGGAAAAAAAAAAAAAAAAAAAAAAAAGGTAAAAAAAAATGTATAAATAGTGATGGAGATGATTTTACATGGATTATCTCGATGACAGCTCAATCAAAGAAAAAGTCCCACAGTAGCAATAGAAAATAGGATGTCAGCAAGCACTGGGGCTTCTCAGAGATGCTCTGGGAGTCATCATCAAACTGGTCTTCAATCTGATGCTTGCATTACTTTTTTCTCCCCAGGGCAAGCGTGATACTTTTTCAGACTTAATGTTTCTGGTGTATTTTAAACCAAGTGGAGAAAAATCTAGAAATTCTGTTATTTGTGGCTAATCATATCATTTTTAGAAGTCAGTAACTTAACTCACGGGGCCTTTAAAACAAAAAAGCAAACAACGTGTGGGTTGTCCCAGACCTGGTGTGGGACAGCTAGATTCCATGCCCTGGCTTGTGTTGTCCCACCCAAGTTGCAAAGGGGACTCTCTAGGGAGACTTGGGACCCCAGTATGAGCTCAGTCTGCTCCCCAGAGCTGAAGTGTCTGTCTTGGTACTTCCTGGCTTACAAAAGAGAGATTTACATGACTTAGATTTGAAGTTTCCTTCCTTACACTCTTTCTTCACTGATTTCCTGTCTTACGAACAGCTTTTCAGAGTGCTCTGTGCTCTCTGTCAAGAACAGCACTATCTGCCACAGTTTCTGCCCGGGAGGGCTTCAAGTAGGAAGTCTGAATATCTATGTGCAATAGCCTTGACTATTTGGATGCTAAACACCCAAACCAAGCCTTGATCCTCTGCCAACTCCCAGTCCAGCATCTGTGTGAGTGCAGACACACCCTGTCTGACTAGAGTCGGTGCCCAGTCAGGGCAGGGACAGAGAGGAGTGAATGGGATTACTGTTCGGATAAATCCAAAAACTGTTTTGATTGAGATACTGCTGCTCCCAGTAAGTAGTCAAACACCAACAATAAAACATGTGGCCTGGAACCAGCTGAACGTGGCCTTGGAGACTGAGAACCACTAATCTTAACCTAGCTTATGTGGCTCCCCCTACCTATGGCTAGAAGAAGCCATACCCAGCAAATGACAAAATGTGGCTCTTACGTTTAAGGAGCTTTGAATACATCTGTATTTAAAACTGTTTATCCAGAAGCCTGGATCCCCAAAGAAGAAGTGCCAAGAGTTAACACCATTCAGCCATCCTCAGATTTTGTACAAATGAGGACACTTTATAGATATTTAGCTGTGGACATTTGGGGACTTCTTACTTGCAGACTTAGGTAAACTCTGACTTGCTGGGCTTGTGGGAGTTTGGGAGCTCCCAGTCACTTAGCCTCAGATAAAGTATCTTGGATGTCGAAAAATGTCATTGTGTTGATGAGAATACAGACTCTAAAGTCTACCCCTTGGCTATCTGTGTAAAGATATTTATTTTCTGAAGGCCTCACCTTCTGTACACATGGCTTAGAAGCCATAGGGGCCTGAGGAGGCCAATATGACATGTAATGAGATAATCTCAATAAAGTGCCTTATTTGTTAACAGTGTGAATGGTATCTGATGCTTAGTGAGAGTTGTTCTAGTGATGATATGTATACACATAGTATATATACACACATGCAAAATTAAAGCTAAAACAAGGTTTTCACTTACTTATATGGAAGTAAATTATAGATGCTAACATAAACAGGAACAATCCCACACATATGTGTACATGTGTGCGCAAAGCTCAGAGATTGGTAGCAGGTACCTTCTTGTATCATTCCCTCCTTGAGACGGAGGCTCATACTGAACCTGGACCTCACAAATTCTGTGTGACTCATAGCTAGCAAACCCCAAGGGTCCATCTGTCTCTGCTGGGGTTATGAGTATCCTGAAGTGCCCAGCTTTTACAATTTCAGCTACTCATGATTGTATAGCAATTGCTTGATCAACTAAGCCATCCCCCTACCTCTGAACTCACGTGTCTCTGTGCACTCCAGTTACTACAGGAAAAGAGAATATGAACTGCACTTTCCTGGTCTTTCCCTGACCACCTGGACACTCCCTGAGGACACTTGTTAAATTAAATTAATGTGGGGAAAATAGAGCCACGTGAGGCAGGCAAGAAAATACCTCCCATAAGATAATTATGTCTTGATACAACCCGTGACAGTTCAAGGTAGGGCAAGGACAGAATGTGGCCCTCACGAACCATTTAATACTTAAGCCTAATGCTTCCCCTACACTAGCCTTTCTTTGGGTTCCATTTTCTCACTACTTCATCCCACAATTCCACAGAATAGCTTACCACTTACCCAATACATGGATTGGTCTGGTATCTCGGTGCCGTGTAGGAGAAAGGAGAGATGTCCTTGTCTACAAAAGACCCAAAACCTAGCCGGAAGTTACTGGTGAGCTTCCTCATTTCCTCAGCAAGCTTGGTGCCCAGGTTCCGAATGTTGTCCAAGTCATCCTTCATGGAGAGGGAGAGGTCCATCAGGTAGTACAGGTCTACAGGATAGTCCTCCACCTGGCGTACCTGCAGCTGGAAGGTAGTCTGGTCACCTGTGCCAAGAGAGGTCGCCCCCATTAGAGGTCATGTGGCTTGCTGGTGTAAAAGGTAGATTCTCATTTCAAAGATCTTTTCCCACAGTGGAGAAGACACAATGTAGAATGCTTGTCTGACCCAGGGCTTATCTGACCCAACAAAAAAATTAAAGCAATTCCTCTTCTTGGGTGATGGCACACCACCAAAAAGCAAAATTTTTCTGGGAAGTACAGTGTCTCAGAAGGGAATGCAGTGCTGGAGAAGAAACCTAAGTGTCCTTCTCCAGACCCCTGTCGGTGTGTCTGAAGAAATGTAGTAGTGTTCTGTCTCTCAGCAAAACGACCCATCGGTAACTTTGAACACTGAACAACATATGCCCATGCAAACTAGGTTGAAAGTAGAAAGCAGTCCTCCAACACACTCAGAAAAACACCTAGTCCAGTCGAGGTGTGCAACAGAAAGCAAAGGTATTAACAAGAGGGGGTGGCCAGCTGGGCAGTGGTGGCGCATGCCTTTAATCCCAGCACTTGGGAGGCAGAGGCAGGTGGATTTCTGAGTTCGAGGCCAGCCTGGTCTACAGAGTGAGTTCCAGGACAGCCAGGGCTATATAGAGAAACCCTGTCTCAAACAAACAAACAAACAAACAAACAAAAAAGAGGGGGTGGCCATGAGTAAGAACTGGGGTTGGGGTGTAAATGACAAGGCAGGGCAGGTAACAAAGGAGGTAATAAAGACGGTAACTTGGGGCTGGAGAAAAGGCAGCTCTGAGTAAGAACACTTGCTGTGCAGACATTATGACCTGAGTTCAAATCCACAGTACCCACACAAAAAACCAGATGTGGCCTAGCACGTTTGTAATACCAACATTGTGGGAGGCCAAGACAAGGAAGATCACACACACACACACACACACACACACACACACACACACACCCCACAAACCTGAGAACAGAAAGGAGACACAGGAAGAAAGGGTCCAATGAAAGGGCCTAAAAGAAGGCAATGGGTGGGGGCTGAAATGAGCAACATCCAATAAATACATTTATGAAAGTGTCAAAGACTATGCACATTCTATATATGGGACATATACTGTATTTACCATTTAAAAAAAAAAGAAAGGCGAGAAAAGACACTCCAAATTGTGACCAAATATAAAAAGAACGAAAGCACTTTGGCTTCTAAGTAAGAGCAGGTATGGAAAGGGAGAATTAATTAAGGGGAGGGGTAAGAAAACCTGCTAGCTGACCCTACCACTCAGGGTTTGGAGAGAGACCCAAATCAAGGCAGTAACTGAGAGATAAAAATCCCCAAATCATGTCATCATTTCTAACCACAAATCACTAAGAACCGGACTTCAAAGTTCAGCTCTCACCAGGTAATAGTACACTGGCCGCAGGGGCTGCCAGATGTCCTGTTTGGCTTGGGGCAACACAGCTCTTGAACATTTGAAATTTGAGTATACTTTTCGTGTACTTAGAGATTCAAGAGCCAGGATGCCCTCACTACTACTCAAGGAGTCTACACTGAGTTGGCCAGGACCACAGCTCAGAAAAGCCCCCCCCCCCCCCGCCCCCATATGACCAGCTGCTCCTCCATAAGCAAAGTCCTGGCCCCTGCAAGACACAGAACCCAAGCCTCCACACTCCCTCTCCTCCTCCCACTGGAAACAAGCCAGACCAGGGGTGCAACCTGGACCTAGGTTACTTAAGTATGAGATGAAACAGTGGTGTTCATAGCATCTATGAGGCCGGGATGCACTCCTGGGGCACAGTAGGGCTCCAGATAACCGCTTGCACAAACCAAGTATGAGGATCACAACTTTTATCTGCAGTCGGGTGGCAAGTTGCTCTCCTGACTTGTTTTTACACACATTGTTTCTCAAGACTGATGCAGTTTGGGTTGCCTGTTGGTGTGAGCCTATTTTTAAAAACCACCAGGTCTGACTCATACAGAAGAATATTCAAGATTTCATCCAGAATGAATTCCGAACTTCTATAGTGTGTCTCTGGCTCCAATCTGGCAGACACAGACGGTCCTTCTGTGGGACTCCTGGATGGATGCCTATCATGGTGGGGGAGAGGTGGGGAGTAGGAAAGAGCTTGGAAAAGCAAGGTTACTCCCACCCTGTGTGCACCCTGCTTTGGCCTTTGCACAAGAAGGTGGACCCCCAGATGGACAGAGCCTCTTCTGTCCAAATCCATGACTTCTTCATGGGGTCTGCTGCGCTCTCTAACCCTGCCCACCCTTCAAGTCTCCTCCGCCACCTTCTATGCAGAATGCACTACTATCTTACTGAGGTTTGCCAATAATTAAGAGATGGAGAAGTGGCTTGGATTCAGGGAAACTGAGCAGCAGCCATGAACGGAGCAGCAGCAGGCTTGGAAGCGGGAGAGTCAGATTTAGACCCAGGCCTGGTCACCAAGGGCTCAGCAGGCCCCCGGTTCCTTTCAACCTATGTGGCTTAGTTTCTGCTTCAGTGAAGTAAGAAGACATAATTATAGTAGGGATTAAAACCCATAATGTTCATAAATATCCATGCTCTCATACAAGAAAATCTTTGGTTCCAACGCTTCAAAGGTTAAAAATTAAAGGTAATTTCAAATTAAAGCAATTCATGTGGGGATAAAAAAAGAAAAAAAAAGAAAGAAAGAAAATCCTTGCAGAAACTCCCACTTAGCTGGGCTATGGCCTTAGGCATTCAAATTTAACTCCAGATCTTCCAGATATGAAGGCAAAGAAGGAAGTGGGGTACAATACACAGGTGCCTATGCTTTGTACTGACTGGGAATCGAGCAATGTCCTGACATTACATCCCAAGAGAATCGCTTGCAGAGAAGGCGCATGCCCACATACACTTCTCCCCTTGGGGAAGCGGTAAATATTAAAGAAAGTATTTCTCCCAGAATACTCCAGAAAGGCAAGGTGTGAGAAGGAGCGCACAGGCCCCATCCTGCTGAGTACCAGCCATTACACGTGAGCCTTTAAAATGTCACACCCTCCTACATGGGATCATAGAATGCCTTGTGTCAGCAGTTCCTGTGGGGTGGACACTACATCAGCAGCCCAGCAAGGGTGATCTCCCTGCTTTGCAGGTGGACAGGGAGGCTGGTGTCACCACAGTCATACGTGGAGCATGTTTTAGCAGGACCTGGCACCTTTCCCGTCTGTGGGTGTGACTTTGCTTAGACAAAGTCGTCCCTTCCATGCTTCCCAGCAAGCTGCTGTCTTACACTGCGGGAGACGTGATGGCCTAAGCAGGGGGCATAGACCTCACTGTCACCAATAGGGTTGGTATGTGCCTGCCTCTGGTGACAACATCCCCGACCCACATGCTGGATTTGTTACCCCGTAACCCTACCTCCCACCTCTCCCCACACCCCCTCAGACTCCCACACAGTTTCCCTCTCTACCTGGGATCCCTATGGGTTTGTACATCTCTCTGGAGCTAATCCCCACCTCAGGACCAGAAGTGCAATAAAGTTAACTACAAAGAGAAGCGGACCACCTGCACCTGAGAGAATGGAATTGTCCCACGTGTCCGCCCTCCCCGCACACACACCCTCAAAGCCCCGCCTCCAGCCCAACAACCCTCTCCTGCCCTGTTTCCCTGATTTCAAAGCACCCAGAGCTGCCTGTGTTTAGCACAGGGTTCCTGCCAGGGCTCCACTCATAAGTACAGAGTCTCCCTCTGTAATCAAGTACTAACTAGCCTCTGCACCCGGAAGGTAAGTGTTAAAAGACACTTTCTTTTCTCTGCCTTCCCTTTAATAAGAAAATTTTGTTTTCGTCCTTGGGAACAGGCATCAGTTGGCACACACTGCCAGACTGAGAATAGAACTCCCAGACTGATGTTCACAAGTCACGACAAGGCAGGATCCTAACAATAAAGACTTCTGCCATCTTCAAATAAATGAATGAAGTAGGGGTGTGTGTGTGTGTGTTTGTGTCTGCATCGGATCCACCTTGTTTACTAGCAGGGTCTCTCCTGTTTCTGCAGCTTTGCCCATATAATTCTGGCTGCTGACCAGCAAACTTTTAAGCCACTGTCTTGTCTCCACCTCCCATCTCAGTACAGCAATGCTACCGTTACACAAGAACATCGCTGTGTCCAGTTTTTTATATGGTTTTCAGGGATCTCAGAGCATCAATAAACTTCCTCTGGCTGAGTGTGGTGGTGTAACATCTTTAATCCAGTGCTTGGGAGGCAGAGGCAGGTGGATCACTGTAGGTTCCAGGCCAGCCTGGTCTACATACTGAGTTCCAGGACAGCCAGGGCTACATAGAGACTCTGGTTCAAAAAAGAGAAAAAAGTATCCTCTGGGCTCCATACATACACCGTGGCACATGTCTGTCTGTCTGCCTGTCTCTCTCTCTCTCTCTCTCTCTCTCTCTCTCTCTCTCTCTCTCTCTCTCTCTCTCTTTCTCTCTCTCTCTCTCTTTCTCTCTCTCTCTCTCTCTCTCTCACACACACACACACACTAATATTTCTAAAAAGAAATATTTAAGAACTAAAAAATTACATGAATAACTCAAAGAAACCTTTTGAGCATCCCAGGGCTTGAAAACTACCTCTTGCACTTGCTTATCTCAGTAAGTTTTGCTTAAAATGCATATCCTAAAAATTCCATGCCTTTTGTTAAGGGTTGTTTTTTTTTTTTTTTTTTTTTTTTTTTTTTTTTTTTTTTTTTTTTTTTAATTCTTATCCTGACATACAGTTTCCAGTGTTGAAATAAAATGGAAAACATGATCCTTGTATTTATACAAAACCCTGCTTAAAGTTTGGCAGTTCTTCAGAAAGTTAAACACAGAATTACCATACAATCCAGCAATTCCATTCGTTGCTATAGACCCAAAATTATTGAAAACATATGGCCCCCAAAATGCTTGCGCATTAATGTACAATTTTTACCCAGTGGAAACAGTCTGTCCATCAACTAAAGTGGAGCCTAAGGATACAGAGCATCATTTGGCCATAACAGGGACACAGTAACAGGGTGTGGACTGGGGAGGTTGAGGCAGGAGAGTCACAGCTTCCAGGTCAGCTGTAGCTACACGGTGATGCTCTGGTTCAAGACCACATTTTACAGTGTGGATGAATTAAGGCTCCCATGTTACATAACAGCAGGAAGTGTCTGGTGAAGGCAGCATCAGAGCAAAACTGCTTTAGGGGATGAAGGGTAGCCAGCTCAAGCTGATGGTGCGACAACAGTCTGTAATGACCCAATCGTGATGGTTACATAGCTTAGAACCAGTGACCCAAACATTTTAAGATTGTGTGACTTGTGACATGTGATTTATATCTCAATTTGAAAAAAACAGTTTTAATCCTATTTAAGAACTAAGAAGGGCTGGAGAGAGATGGCTCAGCAGTTAAGAGCACTGGCTGCTCTTCCAGAGGTCCTGAGTACAATTCCCAGCAACCACACGGTGGCTCACAACCATCTGTAATGGGATCCGATGTCCTCTTCTGGTGTGTCTGAAGGCAGTGGCAGTGTACGCACATACATAAAATAAATAAATAAATAAATCTTTGAAAAACAAAACAAAACTAAGAAGGGCTGCAAGTAAAATGGCTCAGAGGATACCAGCTCTTCCTCACAGCCTAAGAGGGCTCAAGATTGATCTCAGGTTCCACATGGTGGAAAGAGAAAAATGGCTCACAAAAAAGTTGTACACATATACATACGCACAATAAAATGTAATAAAAAAATATATTTTAATGGAACGGGGGCTGAAGAGATGGCTCAATGGTTAGGAACACTGGCTGTTCTTCCAAAGGTCCTGGGTTTGATTCCCAGCACCCACATGGTGTCTGAAAGCTGCTATAACTTCAGGGGCTCCAATGCCCTCGTTTGGCTTCTGCAGACATCAGGCATGCATGTGGTGTATAGACATACATATAAGTAAACATTTACACATATAAGATAATAACATAAGTTTATTGTTGTTGTTAATGATGATGATGACAATGATGGGCCAGAGAGATGGCTCAGAGCATACCAGCACCGTCTCACAGCCCGAGAGCTCTCAGAGGATACAAACACTGCCTCACAGAGTTAGCTGAAAAGATAACCTGAGTTTGGTCCCTGGATTCATATGGTGGAAGCAGGAAACAGATCCCCACAAGTTGTTCTCTGACCTCCACATATGTGTGCACACTGCACACAGACAGATGGACAGACGGTTTGAAACAGAGTCTCATTATGTAGCCCTGGCTGGCCTGGAACTCCCAATGTAGAACATGCTATCCTTGAACTCATAGATATCACCTTGCCTCTGCTCCCAAGTGGTGGAATAAGGATGTTTGCTGTACCTTCCCCCCACCACGAGCAAGCCTGGAGAGACCTTGTTTACCACAACAAGGTCAAGTGACAGGATCTAGGTGGAATTACCCACCTTGGCTGCCCAGAACACAGAAGCAGAACTGCCCCTGGGCTTGCCTTGAGACATCTCCGGCCGTGACCTGGAACGGACTATGGATTATCCCACCCATCTGAAACCAGGAGGGGTTGTGGGTTGGGTCTTCCCCTTTAAATTGAGAGCTGAACATTAAAGCTTGGGGCCTTGATCAGAGAACTTTGTCTTGGCCTCATCTCTTCTCGCCCTCCTTCCCCTTTCATTCCCAGCCCTCCTTTCAGGTGAACCCAGTTGACTTGTGGCCGCAGGCGGCTACAGTTTGCCACCACAACAGGCAAATAAATGTAACTTTTAATGGCTGAGCCACCTCTGCAGACCAACATGTAATTAAAAACAAAATTTAAGACTAAGTGAGGAAGTCCTTATTTTTAGCTCTGCCCCCCTTACCATGCAGCCCGCTTTCTTCTCCAACAGCTGTATCCTGGAACAGTACCTGGCCTTCATGGGTGCCTTTCAAGTTATGCTGAGGCTTGTCCCTGGCTAGTTGGTGTACAAATGCTTATTATGGGGTGAGGGGGGCAGGGCTGGGGAGAAAACCAGAAGGCAATGCTACAACTATACAATAGAAAGCTAATCTCACATGCCTGACAGCCTTCCCCAGGCGGGAGAGCTTCCTGAAGGCAAGAATGCACTTGGTAACCTGAGATTTATGCTAAGCAGAACATTCCCTCTCCCCCATAAGAGGGTTTTGCATATATATGTATATGTGTATATATGTGTATGTATGTGTATATATGTATATATACATGTACATATGTATATACACGTATATGTATATATGTGTGTATGTATGTGTGTATATATACGTATATATGTATGTGTGTATATGTGCGTATATATACACGTGTATATATACATATATATGTATATATATACACACGTATATACATATATACATATACATGTATATACATATGTACATGTATATGTATATATTAAAACTGTGTTTTTAAAATTTCAAAAGCCATTAATTATTGTCTAAAAAAATTTCTCTCACTAAAAATATATTCACACTGATTCTAGAACTTTAGAAATTCCAATTTTCCTCACACCTGCCCCTCCATCTTCATCTCTACCAAAACTTGTCATGGTGGCTTAGGTGTGTCTTCCTGGGATGGCCGCCCCCTTTATCACCTACTGCTTCCTCAGGCCTGCCAGCACACTCACTGGATAACACAAGATACCGTTCTTAATCTCTTCCTAATACTAGAATCTACATGATAGTTAATAGGATGTGTGACTAAATTCAGTAATGTGGGCTTCCCCATCCACCTGGGCCAACCTGATCCTAGGCCATCTTACACCTTTTGTTCTGGCTTCACAATAATTAAAACAAGTAAAACCAAACACTTCTCTAGCATCTGGTGACTCAAAGCTCATTCTAAACCAATGCATGCTCACAGAACCAGGAAGTGAGAATGGGTATAAGAACAGTGAGCTTTGAGGAAGGCTTACTACGAACATTCTGTTGCACCAGATCCCATACTAGGGCACAGGTCCCTTTGCCCAGCAGCCATTATCCTTTAAAATAAGTGATGACTTCAGCTTTTGTGGTTGTTGTTGAAACAGAGTCTTACTATGTAGCCCCTGCAGGCCTGACACTCAGTATGTTGACCAGGCTAACCTGGAATTCACCTGCCTCTGCCTCTCAGTGCTGGGATCAAAGGCATGTCCCACATGTCCTTTTAGATGATAGTCTTGAATGAAGCCCTGGCTACTTCAAGAAGGATGAAGGAAGATGTTGAAGACCTTGTGATCCTGAGGGTGAGGGGTTAAATAACCCACCCAGGGCCTTCCAGCTAGGGGACAAGGCGGGGCTACAACCATTCATAATTAACCCCCTGCCTCAATTTGTCCCAAGCACTAGATTGCCATCTAGAAATAGCTATGGGCAAGTATGGCAGTCAATGGGATATAGGAAAGGGCCCCAAAGCACCACTACTGTGAACACTCTGGGGGCAGGTAGATTTCTTGTGAGTTCCACGCCATCTTGGTGTAATAGCAAGCTGCAGGCCAGTTAGGGCGACATAATGAGAACATGCCTCAGGGGGAAAAAAAAAGGCGTGAATAGGGAGAAGGTTCAGAGAAACCAATGTGCTCCGTGTCAGGCAGCACGTTTCTATCTGGAACTCCATCTTCAGGGGAAATCTGTCCCAGGCCTCTGGCCTCTGAGGCGCTCGCACGCACACACGTTATCAAAAGCAATAAGCAACAAAAATGAATATTTTTAAAGGCTTAAATAGGAAATTGTATGTTATAAATATCCTACAATATTGGGCTTCGATCATCGTTTCAGTTGAGGTTTGCGTGTTCATTATGTTGCAGAAATGAATCTCCAGGGCATGCCTCATTTATGAAGGCACAGCCTCTACTACAATCACTGATACACACACACACACATATCTTCAAGACACTCCACCTAGCCTCGTCTCCAGCATCCTTTCCCCACTTCCTGGTATGAGCCTTTGGTCCCATTACCATCTCCAG